>NC_060208.1:7660000-8323500 GCF_021130785.1 Homalodisca vitripennis
TTCCAAGCCCCTAGAGTAATAGGTTTCGTTAAATCTCAGCCAATAAAATATGTTTTCAAGAATTAATTACGTTAGATTTAGGACTTCTGGTTTCGTTCCAAGGGCAACAAAAACTTAAAAACCTATTTCATCTTATTTTGGAAATACTTTACTTTATTAAATTCAAAATATAGTTTAATATAGTATTAAATTCATCAAATAAAAATGTGGAGTAAAAAATGTAAATTATTCCCCACGGGTATTTTAAGCAAAACAAAAATGAAAGAACATAATACATAACAATAATAAATAAATAAAATTAGTTAAAACATTATTAATTTAATTACTTTTTAATAAATTTTATACAATTTTAATTAACAATAATCCTCATATTTAACCTTTAATACTACTTATTCAGGGACCAATATTAGTCTGATATTGAGCTCGCTATTCCGCCAACAACATGTAACAGATGGCTGGAGCTCAATATCGCCAATCGCTGCAAATTGTTTCATTACACTTTAATTCCGACCACAAACTGGCCAGACCCACTTGACTGACCGCCGTAGTCAATCCCGCTGTCTCATCGGCCTCTATTAATAGCAACACTGTTTACATTCCACTCTCATTGTTGCGACGTGGCTTAGTGGGTTTCCATTGGGTAGATGACCGTTTATGGTAGTTTTCGTAATGACTACTAAACTCGAGCAACCTCTGGAACACAGTTTAATATGGTATTGTAAACTTGTAAATTTTTATGGGATTGTTGCTAGCGAAACTATAATTATAGCGGATTTTTGTCAACTAGAAAAATCTAACTTAAATAGATGTTTTATTTTACAAAAATTGAGGTTTCTGAATTTGTTCACTAAAACGACTTACCTGGTCTGAAATTATTATATGGTTTTGGACATTGCCATTCAGGGAACAGTGACAGTGATATATCTGTGATTTTTATTAGATCACTCGAATTGAATTTTACACTTTTAGTAGAAAATGTGGACTTCACAACTACCAATTCTCAAAGAAAGAGAAATACGATAACTGTCCATATATCATATTTCAGATGCTTTAACGTATCCGTCATCGCCGCATATATTGGTTATCAATATCTCGGCCACATAGACCACGTACACTGCCACATTGTAATCCCGACATAATCCTACAATGTAAACAGATCCTGTATTACTGTCAAATATTATACTATTATACCGAAGGTAATCTTACAGCAATACTAATATTTCTTGCTTCTTGAAACTCCACATTACAAAACTACACTCATTTCAATGTATATGGTGTACAATAGTGTTAATATTAGCGTACTTTACAGTTTTAAACCATTCGAAAATATCACAAAATAATATGATTTTTGAAATTTTCAGTGTTTATGAGGAGTGAAATCAACATAACCTGTTGCATGCATAAAATTTTAAACTAATAAGATTGCCAATTGCGCAGTGTAGCGGGTACGGCGGTTATCGCGAGATAACCCAATCAAGCAACGTCCAGCGTGGCTGCTGCTTGGATGAGCGACCGCTGAGCGATCCTGTCCTTGCAAGCAGTCCGCCTGCCCGGCCATTGGTGGTGGTTCGGAAGTCACCTTTAAGCCGTTGATCCCCAGTTTAGGTGTTAAGAGGGAGATTCTTTGCCCTAACTCCCCCTCGTAAAATAATCTATTTACTTTACTGTGTTGCGATGAACTTGACTCGCACTAAACTGAGTTTGTCAACAGAGTAAGTGTAGCCTCCTCAAAAACCGATGACAGAGACGTCAAAAACATATAGCGATGGCAAATGTCCGTAATAATTCAAACCATCCATCGTCAATAACAATTTAACAAAATACTTTATGTGAATGTAAAAACAGAATCAAATAGCCCACTGTACATCACATACTAAATAACCTTAACCAAAGAAAGGTGATTGACATCAATTTATAATTAAAAAAACCTGATGCATCAACATTGTTCCAATCTGTTGGTAAGGAAATATCTAGAGTTCTTGACCTAGAAGAAAACGATTATGATAAATCTTACTTAGGTAGTGATGGAACGCTTGACCTAAATTAAAGTCCACAATTCAAATCCAGCTTCGTCGTTAAAGCCATTCTGACAATAAATGGGACAGAATAAAAACGGCTGCTGACAGCAATCTTCCTTATAAAGATTACCACATGTCAAGATCATTCTTGTCAACTACTTATTTATTCTGTTATATTTGTGAGCGGTAGAAATCACACTGTTTGTATCAGGAGAACAGAGCCGTGTATTTTAACTGTATTATGAATTAAACCTAATGTGTACCCTGTTAATAAACTACAAAATCTCACACACAGAAATAACATTTCTTATATCAGGAGAAATTCATGAATCTAATGAATATAGGCCGGGACACACGTACCCGCACCGTGCTTGACACGTGAGTCGGCCGTGTGTTGGCCGTCATACGGTGAAAGAATTGCAGCGCAGTTTTCAACCTACAAATCCACACATGTCCGCACCGTTACTAGACCGTCGTGGCTGCACCGTCACCGATTCTTGAAGTTTGAATTTTGACGGGCACGGGAAGAGGTTTTTTACAGGAAACTAGTACTGTTTTTTTACTGCGCTAAAATTACTACAAAACACAATGGTAGCATTCTGTTTCCTAATAAAACATTATAAAACATGTTGTATACTTAGTGATTTTAGGGCAACTAAATTAAAATAATATAATGTATTATTTGTTCTTATTAAAAAGAACAAAATTTTAAAAATGTTGCTCAAAACTATATTTATTTTGGATGTATTGAAATTAATTGTCTAATTATTTCATATATTTTGTAGGGCTTAGATTTAACCTGTTTCTATGACCTTTCATATTTATTTCATTCTTCTAAGTAAAGCACAGTCTTAACATTAAAATATTTTATATGCAGTAATAACGTTTGAGAGTACGTAAAAACATATTACTGTAGTATATATTTTACACATATTTACTATGTTTTACCAGTTATTATAAAAAGACTTTCATAAGGCTAAGTCTCTACTTTTTAACTTGATGAACGTATTTTTAAGTATCTGTCAATGTAAAACCCAAAAGAAATATGGTCTAGTACAAACAGTGAGATTTTAGCGCTCGGACATCATACGGACATGTGTGGCTTCCCAGTAACCGAGCCGGGCCCGCACCGACACTCGGCCGACTCACGTGTCGGGCGCGGTGCGGGTATGTGTGTCCCGGCCTTAATGTTATAAACCAGTGCGGCGTAGACCGGATGAATCCAAAATAGGAATAGGGCTTTATGTCTCCCAGCCACCAGGAATCCTAAGTACGTCCATGTACGCTTTCAGTACAAATTGGTCTAGTGATTGAGTAACATACACAAAACTCACGGGCAACATTAAATCTGTACATAATAGTACAGATTTCATTAACGATATTAGAACGTGTGACGTTTCTCTACTTCCATATAGTAGATCAACTGTAAATGACGACTAACTACGCAGTTAGAGTTGTAACGTGTTGCGTTGATTTAGTTGTTTCGCTTCATTGCTTTTTTTATTAATCAAGCGTATTTAGTTTGATTTTACTAACAATTCTCAATAAATTTGCAATTGTTAAAAACCTAACAATCTGTGAACAATCCTATTTTCACTGATTTTGAGTGATAGATTAATGAAGCGGGGAAGTATGGGTGGGAAATGGAGAAACCAAATTGAGGTTTCCGCCATCTTGTTTTAGCCAGCCGTCACGATTACCATTGGCTAGTCCCTATGGTCAGTCGTAGGTGGTTAGTAGACGAGTGAAGACGTATTGTGACCTTTATTCCGTAGTTTAGTTTTAATGATTAGTGTTTTGTATTAAGTGCATGTCTATAGAGTTAGTGAAGTTGACAAACAACATGTAGGTTGTGATTCCTGACTTAGGCGTGCCACAACGCTTTAGTAAGATTTGTTTATTTTAACCTAGTTTGTAATTATGTATTAGGTTAGTTCTTTACCTGAAGAAGAGATCAGATTGCAGATCTCGAAACGTAGTGTTACTGTTTTCTTGTTTCACTGAACGATGGCAAATGTCCGGAAAAAATCCTGTTTCCTTCACAAATTGAGGTAATCGGTTAAATTGTTCATTTTTAAAGAATTCTTAGCAATATCAAATTCTATGTAAAAAAAATTCTATGTAAATTGTATGTACGCTATATTGCTCAGATTTTTATAGATTAAAATTTTATATGATTAAAATTTATAATTTATGACTATAATATAACTCTTTGAGGTCTCTTAAGGTCAAGTAATTCGTCTATCTCTCCCAAGAGAGATAGAGAGAGGGAGAGAAAGAGAGTGAAGGAGGGAGAAAAAGAGAGGGAGGAAGGGGGAGGAAGGGAGGGAGAGAGAGAGTCAGATGAATCGAGCACAGGTCAATGACGTGGTAGCTATCATGCTGAGATCGTTCCTTTCCTTTCCTAACCAAAGTCTAACTTCCATCATTTCAGTGTTTATGAGATTAAAACATGATGTAACAAAAAGTCTTATATTAGATTCATCGAATGTTGAAAGTGATGCTCCACTTACAGCGCGGTGAGTCTCTGGGATTGTGACCAATCGGGGTGACCTGTGTCAATTCTCAGAAATGTGATGCTCCGAGTAAGTTCACTTCTTTTTCCTAACAAATGGTACCCATGGTATATGGGAAGAGTTTACGGTTATTCAGGGGTTTATTGTAAAATATCCACCCGTTTTTATCAGTGATTAAACGCTTAGTAAGAATATAAAGTTCAACCATAAGGCAAACCATTGATGTTCAGCAGCATCATATCACTAACCGCAAATTTCGAGATGCTTGAGTAGATCGATAGGTCTAGTCTACTGTGGGAGATGACTGGAGAGGCTGGCATAGAGCTGGCCTCCACTTCCTCCAAGGATACATGACTTTAGACAGGAGTGCTCATGGTTCTTGACAGAAAGCGGCCCCTGACTCCAACCTTACCTTACATTCTGTCATTCAGGAAGCAAGCGCAGTGGTCCTTTTAAGACTAAGTGCAATGAGAAGTTTCTCACCTTCTTGTCATATAAAAAGAATATAAAGACACAATGAGTTGAGTTGGCGCAGCTGTACAACGTTTGATTGAGCCTACCGTAGAAGGTGGTGCTTCACTCTACACTCAGTGAATGTCACTCTGTAGACCTTCGGATTTTCCACAAAATGCTCTGTTGCAAAGACCTACGAAAAGTATAAATCATTCTCTGCCACTATGCGAACCTCATATTCTGTCATCATCCTCACGGTTTAGATCTTCATACGCTTCCTACATAAAAAACTGCACATAATGTAGCTATGGTAGAAATTGTTAATTCAATCTGAATTTTGATATTAGATCTTGTTTGCCTTATTGTGACGGCCCTGTACTGACCTGACTTCTAGAATCTTGAATGACAGAGTCTGCTAATTTGGAAGTTGATCAACTGGAAGGTTTGCCCAACTGGAGACTGGAAGTTCATGTAAGGTTTGTAGAGTGCAGTGTATAGAGTATGTGAAAATAATGTTTGTATGTGAATGTTGAGTTTAGTTCCGGTCCACCTTCCTCTTGGTGCAACCTCTAAAATCTGACACTGTCATAGACTTGACTTTGTAATAGTAGTCAAGTTCGTCTGAAGGGATCCATTAAACTTCCTCTACGAACAAACTCAAAAACAAACTTTTTGCATCGCTTTAATATCAGAGACAGATGGACTCCAAAATATAGTATTCTAGACGAAGAGATATTCTCATCAACGGAGCAAAGAGTTTGTTTTTGGAACTTCGTCGCCGACCTTTTTTGGATTCCTTCAGACGAACTTGACTACTATTACAAATTCAAGTCTGCGACAGTGTCAGATTTTAGACATTGCACCAAGAGGGAGGTGAGCTAAATTCAACATTCACACACAAACACTATTTTCCATACTGTACACCCTGCACTCTACAAACCGTACACGAACTTCCAGTCTCCAGTTGGGTAAACCTTCCAGTTGATCAACTTCCAAATTAGCACATTCTGCCATTGCTCACATGTATGATGGATACTTAAGCACTTCAGATCTGTATACAGTTTACATTATCTCACTATGTAAGTCAGTTGTACACAATCAGTACAGGGCCGTACATAGCGTGCTACACAACAGGTCCCGTGCCACTAATGACAGCCCCGCCCCAAACCCTCGCAAACACAACACTCCTGCTCTCATGATTTGTGTGCAGGCCGTGGCGTGTTATTTTCTCATTTCCAAAGGCAACTAATGTTCTAATAGTCCAATACATTGTTTAAGACCACTCAAATCGAGTACAAACGTGTTTCTATGAGTCCTAAGCCAAGGGCAAATTTCACATCCGTCTACGTGCTGTAAAAGTCGCACAATTGTATTATTACTTGCCTTTAGTGTTTAATAATACTCAGGCAATAAAACATTAGTGGAGCATCTAGGGTATGAGCTGTGTAACAACATATTGTCGCCATTAAATTCTGTCTTGTATTAAATTGTTATGACCAATAAAGAACTCTGCCATTTCTGTTATTATTGAGTAAAAATGTCTTTTTTAATTCCTTTTTTAATGTTGGATTAAACTACTTCGAAAACATTATAAAGGCAAGTCTTATAATTTTAAAATTATATAAAAATCCCCATCACTATTATTAAATTCAAAACTATAATAATAGTGAGAAAATTATTTTTTTCAGAAGGAGGGAATGGTTTATGGACGTCTTATATGGAAACGCCAGATTAGCTGATTCGGGGCTGATATTAAAATATATTTAGCTTCATAAAACAGGGTTTCTAATAACGTTTATTTGAAAACTTCTCTTTGTGTGTGGGACACGGTCAAGATTAGTATGTTCAGAATATTGGACGTTAAATCTTTTAAATTGCATTAACCAACCTCTTCCTTGCCTCACATATATACACCATTAGTTTATGTACTTCTGTTAAAGAAAATAGTTTGTTACATTTATAACTGTTCTGAGAATGCCAAATACTTCTGGAGTAAAAACTCACAAAACAGAAATACTCCCGGAAACTTTGCCAAAATATTTCTACACTTAGTAATCCTAATGATTGCACCAAAAATACTCTTCCGTTTGAATACCAAAAATATCTAAGTTTACAGAATGTACAAATATTATGAAACTGTAATTATGAATTTAATAACGAAATGTTTAAATGAAAATTTGTAATAGTTTAAAACAAAATTATAAAGAGCTTTAAATGCTACAGAATTTGAATATAACTATTACTGTAAATTAAATAATTTCGATGCACAAACTATTAAAACTCTGCAAATCTGCATTGTATATGCAAGAGCACGTATATAAGCATATTATTTATTCTGAAGAGGAGTAACATATTGTTTTTATGTAATATCCTCAAATTCCGAAGTACTTTCTCTAGCTTCTTGTTATGTTTCTATTTCATTTTACTGTATTATGTATTATACTTTAAAACGTGGACGTAGGCTAAAAATGATTTAAGCAGATTGCAGAAATGAGATTTTTAAGAGGAATAGAGAAGACTACAAGAAGAGATAGAATAAGGAACGAAATAAGCAGAGAAAGATTGAAGGTAGTTTCACTGCAAGAGACAATGGAAAGAAGAAGAATACAGTGGATGGGGCATGTGAAGAGGATGGGAGATAATAGAATGCCTAGAATAGCACTGGAGAAGGAGGAAAGAGGAAGAAGACCAAGAGGAAGACCGAGAGGAAGATGGGAGGACCAAGTGTGGAAAGATATAGAGAGAAGGGGACTACAGAAAATGCAGGTGGAGGAAGAGGAGACCTGGAATGACAGACAAAAGTGGAGGAGGCTGTGTACGGCGACCCGTGATAACGGAAACGTCAGATGATGATGATGTATTATACTTAGTGTAATTCAGGATTATGCAATACCGTTTTAGAAGATTGTTTGCTGTAGTGTAATAAAGTCTTATTAGAGGTGAACTTAATGACGAATCGCAGGGTGATGAAATATTCAAAATTTTGAGAAACAGTCTAAAGGTCAACTTTGGTGATCTTATGTCAAAGTTTTCCAAATAACAACTCTCTTTTGTTATACAGTATTGGAGAGAAGGCAGTTGTATATTTTTCGACCATTTACCATTGTTAAGTGACAAAAACATGTAACACTGCAGTTATAGATCTGCAACATGATATGTTCCCCAGGAATAAACATGGATGAACATATATTGTGACAAGCCTAAGTCAGGAATTGCAACATACATGTGTCAACTCCACTCACACTGCCTATAAACCGTACACTTGATGAACTAACACTAGATATGTACTGAACTAAATAACAGGTGTCACCATACCTCATCTAGCAGGACCCTACCCAGTGACAAATGTCAGCAGTATTGCACCTTGATTTGTAGGTGAATTATTAATTTTTTGTTGCTCTGTGAGAGTAGTTTGTCATGAAGCACATTCTGCCCAGTGGTGTGTATATTCAGAAAACTTTCAACGTTGAACCTTTTTACTTACGGTTAAAGTTTTTATCGTTTTAAAAGTTTTAATCTCGAAATTAAAAAAAAAAAAAAAAAAAAAAAAAAAAAAAAAGCCAAAGAAAATCTCTTGTTTTTACTGAAATTCCTTTCTAATTGTGTATCAAAAAGACAGAGGTGGTGGTAAATTTTGAAATACTTGGCTAGTTTATGAGCAGCGTCTCATTGAAAGACATCTCGCACTTTATGAAATAGCACTTTATTAAATATTTTTTATGAGTTTTCTTTTTATTTCTGCTGTTATTTAAAAAAATTTTACTTTTTAATGAGTATGTAATTTTCTTATTTTGATCCAGGGAAATCTGTCACTATCACATTACTTTATGGACGTTTAAAACTACTTTTTGGAATTTTTGCTAAACTGATTGTGTTGTAAAACCAATAATTATTTAATAACTAAACCAAACCTATTAAACCTTCTGTTTGTAAATACTGAGTATTATAATTTGATTTTTGACTTTAGAGAATATAATGCATGTAACTATACTGTATGTTACCAGCTGCAACGCCAATTGCGGTAACGACATTTGGTTTATTTGACAATTGGCAAAAATATATCATTTGTCTTTCTTTAGTAGACTAATTTTTATATACTTCAAACAATTCTACTCTTCATGTAAATTGTGTTCCACTACCTAATCAGCTTAAATAAGTTATAAAATGGAGCTCTTTGTTAATAAAGTGTATTCAGTCACTGCACTGTGTACTTTATTTATTTAAATTATGTTTTCTGTGTACATTAAGCTTGATAAATTAACTGACTGTTAATTGTCAAGAAACTTAAATACTAAGATAAAAAGTTACTTATGTTTTGTTAGATTTTTTGAAAAATATATAATTCAATGATCTTGTGTAACCCAATTTTAAAATGTATTTACATATTATTCTACGTAATAAAAACAAAATCTGCCACATCATTGAGTGTTTCGATATTTACAACTTTTTATTGTGACTCGTTAATATTTTAGGTGGATGTTTTATACACAATCAATATATTGCAATTGTTCTCATGGTAGCAGTTACTGAAAATCCTGCATCAATTCACTGAACGTGTTCTCCAGAGCCAACAAAAAAGGCCCGAACAAGTTAAAACTTCGTATAAACATTGGTGTTATAATCTTGGCAAAGTACGATTGCCAGCTTGGAAAGACATTTCGTATCACAAGGTTTTATGAAGGAAGAACTTATTTATTTATTAAGCTATATAAAAAAGAAAAAGTGATCAGTAACGACTGTAACATTTACTAATACTATGACTGTATAATTTACTAACACATGAACAATTTTAGGATAAGTGTAAATCCCATGAGAATATGTTTAACTGTCACAAAATCGACCTACTTCTTCAGACTGAGCCGGAAGGATTATTAAAATGTTGTAAAAGTCTGCCATGATGAATTCAGTAAAACGTGTTTCATTACTGCAACAAATACGGTATAACAATATAGAGATGTACAGCCAATGTACAGCATAGCAACATGCCACGTTTAACATTGTTTGAGTCAAAATATACAACAAATATAAAAGAGAATTTGTATATTAACTCATTTATAAATTTTTAGGTTTATGTCACGTTTTTAAAATATTCTCATATATAGATTTAATTTATAATTTGCCTCATTAAATTTAAAATATAAAGGCATGATTAAAATAAGGTTTGAAGTAAAAAGTATTCACTAATGGTTTCACATTAAAAGTTGGAACTGGGTTCTTTTCAATACTTTCACAACTCTGATAAAAATTACAACTGAAAGTAACTGTGTGTTGTAAAAAGCTGAGGGGAATTAGAGAAGGTCTCGTCAACGTAAACCAGGTGCTCGTTACTCGTTGACGAGGCGTGTCGTTGACGCCGTCATTAAACAACGAGGCGGTAACGAGCACGAGTCGGGCAGTGCCCTCTTTAGTGGGTTCTTCCTCGCAGCTTCAATGGTGCGCTGACTGCTTCCAAGAGCTGAATGGAGATTTGACGTCGCGTTCTTACTGCAAGACAGTTTCACAGCATATGTTCATGGATTTATTTATGACTAGCTGTTTCCCGCGGCTTCGCACGCTTTTCGTAAGCTTTCCCGTGTATGTGCTCTTCTGGTTCAAGTGAAGTATATTTCTAACGCCGATGTATAGTTTGCCTTGTTGCCACGATCAAGAAAATATTTGTATGTTTATTTATAGCAATTGTACACGTACATTTACTTTATTATAAAGTGGTCTAACACTCAAGCTTTAAGTTCAACCAGAAATTTATCTTAAAGACAAATACATCATTATTTAGCGCCTTCAATTAGTCCTTGGCTATGTAATATACGGTACTGTCTAGTAATTGCAGTTTATAATATGCAGGCGTTTTAAAAACTTGTATTTTGCAGCACCGCCTGGTGATGAGTTACATCAATGTGCATATCGTATAAACCATTTCCGTGGAAAAATACCTACAAAAATTTAACCATACAAATGTTCGTAAGATCGGTCAAATAGTTTACGATTCTATAAAGGCCATTCTTTTTTTTTCAAATGATGTTTATCGTAAATATTTTTAAGTAATTGTCAACTTATCGCCATCATAATTGGTCAAATCAGAATTCCGATTATAAAATAATAATATACATAAGTTTTCTTCCATAAATACAAATTGACGGCTCTTGAACGCCAGGGTATTTGGTCAAAGTAAATGTAAAACATGTTAAAACCCGTCAAAAGCCAAATTGAAGCATTCTAAAAACTGTATTTGAATTGAATAACAGTTGTATTCCATTTAAATACAAGCGACCTTAATCGTTTCTGTAAAACCCACACATTCTGGGACTATACGTAAGCGGCTTGAAAGTTTTCAATGTTAAAAATGCATAACTTACTCATTGAATGTCACTCAATACTACAAACTGAAATATTAAAGAATTCTGCAATACTAAACTTTTAATTCCGCTTTTCTTGAGATATGTTATCCAGTGAATTACATATTTCGTTTCTAATTAAGTAGAAAACATTTGTTTTACTCGTACATAATTTAAAATTACAAATTATTCAACTACATCTCTCAACAACATGTGTTTTTGAAACATGCTACCAATATGTCTCCTATGTAATTCAAACCGTGTTCAAATAAGATATACAAAAGTATGTACTGCTTAAGCTGTTTCAGTGAAACAGCAGCTATATTGATTATGTGTGATCGTGTTTTACGAAGTCAAAAATACAAAATAAATAAGCATTATTAATGTTTAAAATCCTTTTGACCCCAATTTTTTTTAATTAAAACTATAATTACCGTTGCATGACTTGTGTAGGTGTATTAGTACTGTCAGTTTGGTGGTGAATAAAGAGTTTCCATAAGGAACGTTCTACTAGTAAGAGGGCATTTCAAATTCTGGCTAATAGTAAATCTAGCCATTATTTCCATATCTAAACGTGCATTTTCCATTAAATTATTTCAAGGAAGGACTTTTTTGTGGACGAGGAAGGAAGTTAGAAATCACTATCATTTAAGACGTCAGCCTCAATGGTATTTCGCTCCGTGTTTAAACTTTTCACTCTTGCATTCATTCCTTACAGATCTTTGAGTAATTACTTTTCCTCCACGTTTTTCTCTATTCACATTTACACCACTCTTTGAGCTCCGACCTTGCTTGAAATTCGAATTGATTTCCATAATTCTTTATCACAACTTCTACATTAATCACTCTTTAACCTCCGACCTTGCTTGAAATTCGTATTGATTTTCATAATATTTTATCACAACTTCTACATTATTCAATCTTTAAAACTCAATAAAGCTTAAGTTTAATATTGTTTCATAATTTTCCATCACTACCTCTTCATCAACCACTTTTTACTCTCCAATCTTGCTTGGATTTCATATTGATTTTCATGATTTATCATCATAATTTCTTCATTAATCAATCATCAACCTCCGATCTTGCTTAGCCTTTATATTGATTTTCATCATAATGTCTTCATTAATAATACTTTAAGGTTCAAGAATACTTAATTTCATATTGAATTTCATCATTTTTTACCATTACCTCTTCATCACTCACATTTAACCTCCAATGTTGCTTGTCTTTCGTATTGACTTTTATCATTTCTCATCACTAGCTCTTCATTAATCACTCTTATACCTTCGATATTGCTTGGATATTATATTGAGTTTCATGATTTCCAATCACTACCTCTTCATTAATCACTCTTAAACCTTCGATATTGCTTGGATATCATATTGAGTTTCATGATTTCCAATCAATACCTCTTTATTAATCACTCTTAAACCTTCAATATTGCTTGGATATCATATTGAGTTTCATGATTTCCAATCACTACCTCTTCATTAATCACTCTTAAACCCTCGATATTGCTTGGATATCATATTGAGTTCCATAATTTCCCATCACTACAGCTTCTTTAATCGCTCTTTAACCTTCGATCTTGCTTGAATTCCATATTGATTTTCTTCTGCATTAATCGCTCTTTAATAATCCAACTTGAATTTGATATTGATTTTCATCATTTGCTCTTCATAAATTTTTAATTCCTTCCAATACAATCGACGACTGTATCATTTTCAGGTTCAGAATAACCATTAAAATCTTGTTAAGAAAAAAACATTCATAGTCAGCTAATACACAGAGATTCCAACCATTTTGGCGTAAACCTTGCAGTTTAGAATTTGTTCTCAGATACCGGTTTATGGGCCTGCCACACGCAACTCTTCCGTGTCACTCATTTCTCACGTAATGGGCGATAGAAGTCAGCTCTTCATCTGCTCCAGTAAAAACATTTATTGAGGATTCGAAGGAATTAAATACCAAATATCAACGTTGTATATAACATTTTGCCGCTTACTTATTTGTATATTTTTATTACAAAACAAAAAATTAACATTCTCTTTTCAATTAGTGACAAGGGCAGTAGTATTCTTTGTTGAATAACAGAAACCGTTTCAATTACCATTGCGACAATAGAACAGTGGAATTGTTCCAGCTGCCAATACCAGACTCTGCAGAGCCCTACTTGCAGATGAATTGTACTTGAACCTCTTGTTCTCTTCGGAGAATCTGTGTCTCCTTGGGTTTATTCAGTTGTAGATTTGTCGTTTGTGAAACCATCAGTGTCTCCCTGGTTCGTGGGCGTGATGCAATTAGCTCAAAGGTATAATTTATGCAGATGATAACAATAAAATTTGTCACAATAGTGAATTTAACAGTTGTTACCAATTGTGTACCCTAAACAATGATCGAATTGAGTAATTGGTCCCAGGAGAAAAATATGTACCTAAATATTTTTAAAAGTAAGAAAATGGAGTTTTATTCCCAATACACCGCTATTTTCTATGAAATATAACTTATGATTACTTAAAATGCTTAGGAATACTTCTTTGACTAATCTAATCGCTTGAAATGGGAATCATATTCATGCTGCCAACCGAATATTTCAGCATGTTTACCTTGGGGTGCCGCTCTAGATTTACCTCTGAGGACATGTTTAGGCTGGACACAGTGTACTGTTTGAATCGGAGCTGAAGCTTGATATATTCTGAGGTTTCTCTGAAATTTTCCCACATTGAGATGTTTACGAACCGTCTGGGGCTTACGCCAACGAGGTAGCTTGGTTACAGTCGGAAATGATTTTTACTGTAACCAGTACAAACTAACAACAAAACCTGTAAGGAGAATAGGATTTCGGACATTTGCATTCTTTATATGTGTATGACACAACGTTCGAGGATTGAAATCTACCCTGGTATTACAGTATCCCATTTTCGCTTGTGCTGGTGTAACGTGAGATTGTGCTCTAGACTTCTCGTGCTCGTGATTTACGTCCATGCAGTAAACAACGCCTGTGTACATTTTCACCTGTCTGAACTCTAATTTAGCTTTCGGTTATGTTTGATCCATTTTATTTCTATTCTTTTATTTTCTTTCTCTTATTACGTATTAATTACCTTCCGACCTGATGAAGAGGATGGATTTCAATCCTCGAAACGTTGTGTCATACATTTTGTTACATACAACGATGGGAAATATCTGACGTCCTATTATCCTTTCAAACCCTCCATCGTCAATAACAAACTTTAAATAAAGAAAACATGCAAATCCTTCAAGAACAATCTTATTGATAAGGATTTCTACGGTAATAGGGATACCCTAGAGCACTCACGGAAACGAATCACTAGGTCGGCCAAGAGCAATGATTTCTCGTTAGTACGAGTAGAATTGTATTCGTTTATATTATTTATTGAAAATACCTCCATGCATTTTATCACACATATATTTCAAATGAATTGTATAGAACATATGTATAAACGCTCTATTGGATCGATAAATTTATTATTGTTATTAATCATCGTCTATTTGACTTAAATTACTTATTTATATGTGGGTTGAACAAAGATGGGTTGGAAAGCCATATAAAAATTACGAATTTTGACTGACTCACTGACTAATCTTATAGATCTGATGATAATCTTGTCACATACAAAAGTTCACAAGGAAAGAGAATTCTGATAGGAGTTAAGGAACTAAGATATGCCAGCCGTAGAATTGAATTGTAGACATTCAACGTAATCATTTCCGGACAATTTCAGTTACAAGTTTTAATCCAAATTCTTTGCGAGTCAGGAAGCACTAAAAGCTGCAAAAGAGTGAACTGCCGTTTAATTTGTTCTTTTAAGAGCGGGTTCTCATCACAAAGCGATACTTCCAGTTTTTATAAGGGTTGCGTCGAGGGCGGGTCTTTGTGAAACACTACTAAAACTTAAACAAGGTCGGTCGTTCCTCCGGCCTCTTTGATGTTTTAAACGAAGACTCATGAATGCCCTAGTAAAATTCTATTAAGTCGCCAACAGGATGCGTGAACGAACTACTAGCTTGGTTCCTTAGTGAAATGCTATTATCCACCTACTTAGCATACAGTTTCATTAGGCTGATACAAAAACACAGACAGTTATATGGTAATAAACCTATAGTTGATTGAAGTATGGATTTCTTATTAGCTAAGGTTGGGACTACCACAGTAACAGCATCGTATACCTGTATTATGTGTTTTCCCGTAAATTATATAATACTAGCTGTTTCCCGCGGCTTCTTACGCTTTTCGTAAGCTTTGCCCGTGTATTTGCACTTCTGGTTCAAGTGAATTATATTTCCAACGACGATGTAGAGTTTGTATTGTTGCCACGATCAAGAAAACCTGTCAAAAGTGTATTTTTATAGCCATTGTCTACGTACATGTACTTTGTTATAAAGTGTTCTAACACTCAAGCTTTAAGTTCAAGCAGAAATGTGTTTTGAAGACAAATATACATCAAAGCTTAACGCCTTCAAATAGTTTTTCGCTATTTAATATACTTAACTGTCTCGTAATCGCAGTTTATAGTGTACAGGCGCTTTGAACACTTTTAACTTTTGCAGTGCCGCTTGGTGGCAAGATACATCAATAGGCATAGTATATAAACCTTCTCCGTCGAAAAATACATATACATACAAATTTTCATAATGATCGGTCAAATAGTTTACGATTCTATAAAGGACTTACATACAAACATTCATTTATATATATATATATATATATATATATATATATAAGTAGATATGAATATGCCGATTCTGGCGCACTTTTGGGACAGTCAGAAAATCAATGTAAAATACTGTCCATTGAACCATAAACAAATCTAAGAAATCTAACAGGAACCCACGAATGTAAAATACTGTCCATTGAACCATAAACAAATCTAAGAAATCTAACAGGAAACCACGAATGTTAAATACTGTCCATTGAACCATAAACAAATCTAAGAAATCTAACAGGAACCCACGAATGTAAAATACTGTCCATTGAACCATAAACAAATCTAAGAAATCTAACAGGAAACCACGAATGTTAAATAACCGAATCTATAGCTGTTTTACTGTTCATTGTAGGCTTCTAATTTCTTAAGCTGTTTTAATGAAAAAATCCAGAAATCTTAATAAAAAATCTATAAACGGAAATAATGAAATTTGCTAACAATCACTCGAGAAGTCGGGGAGAATGTGAGTAAAACCGCATTCTTTTCAAGAGGTTCCTCGTTTAATTTCTCCAAATGTACTATAAAATCATCGAGGATTTCTGGCTTAAAATCGTAGACAAATTCAACATCCAGATAATGAAAAAATACAGGTAATATCTTTTCATAATAAACGTGTGTATTTAAACCAACAAACCTAATGTATTCTTTGAAAAGGAAAATAATTTTGTCAATGGTTCCAAGAGATAAGTAAAAATTTTTGTTCTTTTTTCTAAATTCTGTAACAAATTTTGTTTGCTTCTTGTCTCCGTATTGTAATTTCATAAGCAGATTATTCAAATATGTTAATTTATTTCGAAATTTCTTAGGCTTAGGTCTTTCGTACAAAATTAAATTACAATCTCTACAAACTAATCTTTTATCAATAATTTCTCCTCTATTATAACACTTGTAACAGTTGGCATTATACTCTTCCATTTTTACAAAAAGAATAAATGGAAGCTATGGAACTAAGTCTGCCGAGATATAAATTTTTTAGCGCAAATGTTTATGTTTATATTTCAACTACCGAGATAAAAAGAAATAATTTCATTCTATTGTACAACTATTTAGGATATTTTGTTTATGATTATAAAGATTATTCCGGAAGAAATCGAGATTTTTCATCGGCGAAAGAGTATATTTTTGAAGTTTTAGAAGGAATGAAAGAGAACAATATGAACATCATTAACTACTGAATTTCTCTAATATCGTTCTTAATCACATCATAGGCTAAAAATTTCTCAGAAACCACAACCACATAACAAATCGCGTTTGTAACAGCTTTTTGAAAATCCATATTGATAATTATATCGTTCTTTGAACTAGAAATATTTGTCAAACTCTTTGTTGTATCAATGACATAAATGGGTCTATTTGCTATAAATTCTTTGGGGTTGTAATACATTTCCATATTTTTGTAGTAAACTTTCTTAAAATCTTGATACATCTGATACATGATTCTGAAAAGACCTCCGGAAATGTTTAAATTTTGTAATTCATCTGGATAATAAGAACCGTTCAATTTTACTCTGATATTTTTTACATCCAAACTATCAAACTTTGAAGGATTTTTTTCTTGATTATTCTGTCTGTTTGAAAAACCGATGATAACGAACTTGGGATTGAAGATATTTCTATAAATATTTGTGATATCGAACGAATAAGTTGTTCCGGAAATACCTTTTTGTTCAATACATTGCCAATCTAGAAAATTAAACATAATGTTTTGAGATTTTATAATTTCATCAATCAACTGAATTTTACTCGTGGTTTTGTAATCAATCATCGGAACTCTAATGAAAAACTCGTTAATTGTAATTTTGCCATCAACAGGCATAACATTTCCAGTTGCAGTCTTCAGAATCACATCATCGTCTTCTGCTCTTATAAAACTTAGATAAAATCCTCCTTTATAGATCGGAATAGTAACATTTTCAAAGAATCCTAAGCCGAAATGTGCTAAATCACCGACCGCTTCAAATTGTCCAAATTTAAAAGTTGATTCAAAACTGTTTGAAAATACATCACTTTTGGAATAACAAATGGTTCCTTTAATAGTGCTTAATTGGCCACAGTTTTCGACTTCTTCTATCAATTTATTGTGTTTTCTTACTTCAATCTTAGAAAATAAAAAAGGTATAAAATTATCGATTAAACTAACATTATCAGTTCCAAGATATGCTTGACCATCTTGTTTTGTTAAAGTTCCAGAAATATAAAACTGGAAGTTAGACGAGCAAAAGTTATCTCCAAAATCAATATTAAACTCAGTTCTTTTATTCGGTTCATTCAAATGTTGTTTACTAATTGGATAGAAATTTTTAAACTCCGCCCTTTCAATATCACTAGCATATTTTCTGTAGTCCGCCATTTAATAAGAGAAATTTTAAACATCATGTATCATTTTTTCATCGATCTAATGTACGTTTTTATAAGAAAAGATATAAATTTTAGTAAAATAATTAAAAAGATTAGAGTCATTTTTAATGATCTACTTCGTCATATTCAGGATTCTGTTCCTTAAATTTTGCGATCTCGGTCACATATTTCAATAAAATCTGCACAGGATAGTAACCGCTATCTATAATATTGTTCCAATCAACTGTATCTTTATTTTCATCCAAAAACGTTATACTCAAGTGTTGATAGAGGCAAAGAACAGACATATGATCTTTTAATTGATAATGTATATTTTCTTGAATGAACTCTGATGATAAAGTTTGATATTTAGCAATGTTATACCAATTCAATTTGTTTACGTATAATCTCATCATATCTTCGGATAATTCATATTTTTGAGAAATGTCATCCCAATGTTCTTTTTTCAAATCTCTTTCGTGTTGCATTATAAAAAGATCGAAAGCACTGTAATGTCCCGCCATCTCTATTTATTAGGAAAAAATTTCAAAATCAAGTTTTTATAAATTGGCTCTTTTTTGAGTTACATTCAGCACATTTTCCAGAAATTCTCTTAACTCCGTTAATGTTTGCATAGTATTTTATATCGTTTGTGGCAGTTTTCTCTTTGCACCTCACACAGTATATGAGCGCCATTTATTTAGGGAAAATTTATCGTGCATAAAACCCTACGCGAATACCTATTTCAGTAAGATCTTCCTCCATATTATTAAGTTTTTTTTCTAATTTTTGAAATTTGACAGCATAAGAATCATTGTATTCAACAAATTTATGACCAATATTCTCAAAAGTTTTCGTAGCATCTAAACTAAACTTATCAAAAGACTCTTTAAAATTAGTAAGTTTTTCATTAATTTCACCAACATCGTCTACTGATCTTCTATTTCTGGCTTCTAACTTGTCATAAACTTCTGTTGTAAAATCTTTAACATGCTGTTTATGATTCTCATAATTTTGTTTTAGTTCATTAAACATTTTAATAGGATCTTCTAATTGAATCATTACAACAACATCAAATGGATTAATTCCTTTATTAACACCGCTAATTCTTTTTCCTTTAAAATCTAAGGCATTTTTAACATTCGGATCATGTAAATCAACAATATCGATGTTTTCTGATAATTTTAGAGGTTTTAAAATTTGTTCTTTAACAACAACATCATGTTTGTCAATACCAGGTCGAACACCGACAATTCTTTTCTTATTAGCCAAACTAACATAATTCTTTTCAACTTTGATCGCTTCAGTGATTTCATCAGCTTTTTCGATGTGAGACATTAAATTGGTAAATAATTTTTTTACACCATCATCAACTTCTTTTTCCAATGTTTTTATTTTATCAGCAACTTCATTTGAACTCATGAAATTTGCAAGTTTGTTATCATATTCTGCTTTAAAATCTTCAATCTCGACAGCAAACATATCTGAATCTGGAAGGTTTTGTAATAAATTTTCTAACTTGTTATCAAACTCATTTCTCAAACTATCAAAATTCAAACTATTATCTACATTTTGAATAATTTGTGTTCCAAATACGTCAAAAATATTTTGTGAATCCATATTTATTAAGCAATAATTTGTTAACAACTTCTTTAAAATCTTTACCATTACTCAGTTCATTCAAAACAAAAACACATAAATGACCACAAATTGGGGGATCTTTATAGTCTTGAATCTGAGAATCATTGTAGTAGACGCTTGATTTTTTCAAATATTTAATCAATTCTATAGGTGGTTTGTCCTCAATTCTTCCATACGAATCAAAATAACATGTATTCTTATCATTTTTATAATAACAAACCCAATGCGTTCCACTTCCCATAATCGAGTCTAAATTCACAATTCCACATTCAAATTTCTTAACTTTTTCAGGTAATGTATCTCTCATGAAGATTCCTCTAAAATGTTTAATGTTTTTGCAGATTCCTTCCAATTCTCCGAATGTTAAAGGTTCAAATTTTTTTTTCCGATGTTTGATTTCACGTAATTCAAAGTTTTTTCATCTAATCCAGATCCTGTAACATCTTCCAACTCTTTATCTAACCAATTTAAAATGTTTCGAACAATAGGAATCACATCCTTTTTAACGATTGGAGCAGCTTTACGAACATAAGGAACAACATTTTTAACAACTGGAATATTTTCTCCAAAATCTAATAAATCTTTCAAAAGTCCACCATTTTTGAGTTCTTTCAACTGATTATAAGAAAATTCTATTCTGGTTCCTTTATTGTTTTTCTTATGTTTTTCGAGTTTATTGTATTGTCTATTTGTTAAAAATATCTTATCTTCGCCATTTTTTAGTTGATCTATTTTAAATTGAATACTAACGGGTATTTTTTTCTTAAAAGCGGATTTTATTTTTTCTTTCTGATTTTTGCTGAAATTTACATTCACCTCCATTTATATAGTTAAAATTTCAAGTTCTCTTCAATTCCCATTCCTAGTTTTCTCTTCAAAAACATTGCTCCAACTGTTGGAAGTGCAACAAATCTTTCACCTAAGCTAGCATCTTTTGATAAAAATCTATCCATTGCCTTATCTTGCAAAACTTTATCTGCTATATGTCTGGAATTTGTGTCTATATGTTTTGCATAAAAAATATCGTGTTCCATAGCAGCTTGATCTAATTTATTTATACCAGGATCTCCTCTTTTTAGTCTTTTTTCGAGTTTTGTGCCAGGCCCCAGATACTGATAAGTTGGTACGTGTAATTCAAAAGGTAAATTGTTGATAAAATCATTCAAAAGTCCGCTACCTTCAATCATAGATGAACTTATTGCCGGCAAAATTCGTTTTAAATATTTAATTCCATCAGGTTTTTCAATCATTTCGTCAAGTTTGTTCGAAATAAAATCTTTAATAGCTTTCTTTTCATTCAAAAAATTGTTGTTTCCAGCCTTCTCTTGAGCATAAATATAATTTATAATTCCATCGAGTTTTGTCAAATCGTCGATATATCTGTACTCAATCTTATTATCATTGTATTTTCTTACACCTGATCCTTCGATTCGTTTTTCCCAAATTGGTTTAATCAAATTGATATATTTTTTACCTCTACTTGACTTAGGCTTCTTAGTAGATGGATCATTATTTTTGTAAATTGAGTCAGATTCCCATAAAATTTCTGTATACTTTTTCAAATCTTCTTCAGAATATAAATTATCTTTTGGAACGTCATTGTCTGTTAATAATCTCCATAAACCTTGAGTACCTTCGTACATTTTTTCATTAATAATTATATCATTTTGTTCAAAATTAACGGGTAAATTTCCAATCATAAAACTTTTCTTTTTTCTATCCCAATACAAACCAAATTTATCATCCTTCGCTCTAGGAAGGAATTTTTTACCAATTTCACCAATTATTATATCCGTTGTTCCAGGACTTATTGGTTCAACTATGGTAGAGTCTTCAATGATTCGAGGTCTAAATGGTGTTGAAGATGGTAATTTTGGCAATTCAAACTCAGATTCTGGAATCGAAATATCGGCAAATTGTCGTACAACTGGAACCAAATTCATTAAATTTTGATTATCGCTTAAAACATTTTCAATTTTGCCCTCAACATTTTTTATTGCAGAAGTTACAGGTTGATTAATTTTTTGAATAAGTTCTTGTTCTTCTTCATCAATTCGAATCTGTTCTTTAAATTCTTTGATTAATTTCTTTTCGATTTGATCAAGTTTTTTCGCTTCTTCAGAAGTTACGTTCACCATTTATTTAGGAAAATTTTGAAACGTGGAACACGAAACGTGAAACGTAAACACGAACGTGGAACGTAAAAACGTGAACGTGGAACGTAAAAACGTGAACGTGGAACGTAAAAACGTGAACAGATTTACCGTTTTTCAGTTGTTTTCATAATGTAAATAAAAAGTAAAGATAATGTAAAAATAATTGTAACAAATATTTTATCAAGTAGATTTGCCAGACCACTGAGCAGCATTTATATTACAAAATTTATTCAAATATTTACCATTTTTAGGCTTCAAAGTTAAATTAATAGTTAAAAATCCATAGTCTTCTTTCCAAATTTTATCACATAATTCATTAAAGTGGTTAAAACTCATATCAGATCCCACATAATTGTTGTAAATCTTTCTCGAATAGTGATCGTCTTGCTTAAAAATACACAACATATTCAAATTATTTCTAATAACTTGTTTATCAACCTTTGAAAAGCATTGGGAAAGATAGATACAAGATATGTTTTTGTGACGGGACATTACGAAATATTCCTTAATAACGTCTTGATTTTCTAAAATACAGTCATCGAAAACGATTAACGAATTGGGTTTACACTCGCTTAATGGAACTATGTCCTCAGAGGCATTATAAAAATGTGATACCTTTTTGCTTAAGTTTTTCTCAATATTTTCAAATCTTTCTTGCAATTTTTTATAAGCGTCTTGTTCTAAAGATTTACTAAAAACATACAAATTGGAATAAGGAATCAACCTATTGTAGATAAAATTCAATAATAAAGTTGTTTTTCCACATCCATTTGAACCAACAATTAACAATCTGATTGGTTGATCTTTCTTATTTTCTTCAAACGTTTGAAGTTTTATCTGATCTTTTTGCTTTAAAAAATTTCTCCATTTAAATAGCTAAAATGAAGCTGTTCAAGTTGACTTCAGAAAGCTCTAAATTAGTTTTAAACTTGGAACATCCTATACACTTAGAGGAAGAATCAAATTATTTTATCGGTTTAAGCGGTTTTTATTCTGACAATTTTGTAATAAATATTAGTGAAAGTTCTCCTTATTGTATAGGATTTAGTGAGAAGAACATAACAAAATATTATGGTTTAAACAAAGGATATTATACTTTCGATCAAATAAAAAATTCCCTTAAAAATTATCTGAAAACATTCAAACAATCAGATAAATCTTTAAACTTTGACGAAAACAAGTTTGAAATGCAAAAAAATTATCTCTCTAATAAAATTCAAATAAAATCACCAGTAAGAATAATGTTTTCAGCAATTATTGTAGATTTGTTAGGGTTTGTTCAAGAAACTATTGAGCCAAATCAGGTATATTTAGGAAATAAAACGCCAAAATTTAGACCTTTCGATGTAATTGAAGTGCACTGCAATCTCGTTGAACCTAGTTTTGAAAATCATACCGAACATTTACACAAAGAATCTGAAATTTTGTACACTTTTTTCCCAAATGTTGCTTATGGATCAAAAATCAGTGAAAAACCGAATGAAATCGATTATATTCCAATTAGAAAAAATATTAAAAGAATTCAAAAAATCGTTCTAACTATACAAGACTCTGAGGGAAATTTAATAAATAATGAGAGTAAAACAACAATATATTTAAGATTGTCGAAAGAATGATGAATCAAGGGGGGAACGAATCGTTCTTACCTTCAAACTTTCAAAACGAGTTGATAATGATGATAAATACCAATACTTTTATCTAAAAGATAAGGTAGCCCTCGAGGGCCACCTCACAAATATTCACAAAAAATACGAATAAAGACAATGTTAAAGAAAAATACAAAAAAAGCTTTGAAAACATAGATTCTGACAAGGGCGTCGATTCGACGCTCTTACAAAAATTTTAGAATATGAAAACACGAGACAAGCAATAATATTAAACGTTGATGATGATAAATCAATGTTTAAAGACATAAATCAAGGGGGTCTATTGAATAGACTACCTTTAAACTTTCAAAATAACACTGTTTTCGTTAATGAATCTGGACTTTATACTCAAAATAAAAAATTGCTTGTTAAATTTTTTCTATCTAAATGGAGTCAGTTGTAGACCTACTCAATAATCAACTTATATTCAATAACAAACATATCTTTACGATTGTTGACGAAAACAATGTGATCTGGTTTAAGGCTAAAGACGTAGCAAAAATTCTAGAATATGAAAATACTATGCAAACGATCAGAATAAACGTTGACGAAGATGATAAAAACTTCTATTTTAATCTAAATATAAGGGGGGGCTATAAATAGCTTACCTTCAAACTTCCAAAATAACACTGTTTTCGTTAATGAATCTGGACTTTATTCTTTAATTTTGAGATCGCATAAACCAGAAGCGAAATTGTTTAAAAATTGGGTTACGAAAGAAGTATTACCTTCCATTAGAAAATATGGTGAGTACAAACTCAAAAACGAAAATAAGCAGTTAAAAGATGAAATAAAACAGTTACAAATTAAAGATGAAATGAAATCATTGAAAATAGAGAATCAAGAATTGCGAATGGAATTAATGAAGAGAGATATGGTATGTAAAGATTTTGATAAGAAAAAACACCATGTTTTTGTGTTAATTAAGAAGAATCACATGTGGGAATGGCCTTATTACGTTATCAGAGCTCAGAAACGAGAAATACCAAACCGATTAAAACATCTAAAAATAAATTATCCTGAATTAGAGATTTTGTTCATTGATGACGAACCAAATTCTATCAATCTGTATAACCAAATGAAAGAATCTTTGAATATTTTATACAACGGAAATCATTTTACTACAAATATGGCAGAATCTCGACTGATTTATAGAATATCTAAATTACACGATGAAAATGTTAATAAATTTTACTAAAATCTTGAATTATGATAGTTTGTTTGTAAATGTCTTTTAAGATTATAGAATTGTTGAATTTCTCTTCCGCATACGCAATGAACTGGTCCAGCAAAGATTTCTCTAATACATTCTTTACAATATGCTTGTTTTTTATCTTTACTATAATGCCAATTGTTAAATTCAGAAATATTCTTAACTATTTTACAGCGTGTGCATTCTTTCTCTTCCAAGAATAATTTTCCCATTTTATCATATAATTCTTTTCTATATTTCTTATTACAATCTTTACAATAATAGTATAATCCATCTTTGGTATTCTTATTTTTAGAAAATTCTTCAAAATCTTTAAATTCTTGACACTTTGTACACTTCTTTTGGGCCTCCATTTATATAGAAAAAATTACAGCTTTGACTTTCTCAATTCATATTCGTAAACACTTCCGGTTATTTCTCAATTTTCAAAGTTTCCAAGTTTATTTAACTCATCTAATATATCAGATTTTGCTTCATTTTTATAGCCATAAGGTACTGTATCGATCTTATTTTCTAGAACGATTCTCTTATCATCTTTAGCGTTCAGTGCCAGCTTGTTTATGGTAACTGTGTACAATTCATGTTTATAGCTTTTTATTACAGTCATCTCCCTAAATTCTTCTTTATCTTCGAACAAACATCTCTTCAAGTTTTCGATATTTATTGTTTTATTTACAACGCTTCTCTTAATTCCTTTACACCTAACTGGATTTTTGTCTAGATATTTGTACGAGTACATCTTTGATCTTAAACCACAAAATTCTTCTAATATCTCGCTATTTAGTTCGTCTTTGAATTTCCCTATTACCTTCTTATTTTTAGTAGTGAAACATTCATGATCTTTTGGATAATCGCTCGTATCAAAGTCCTCTATATTTTCTTTAATAATTTTAAAAGGATCTCGTTTCAATTCTAGGAAATAACTGTCTGTATCCATGTAACACAGATTCAAATCTGGATCAAACTTCTTTAATTTGTTGTAATAAAACTCGTACATTAGCAATTTTGAGAGGTCGAGAACTGAAAATCCTATGTAAATCGGTTTGTTAAATTTAACCTTTTGTTTGTACATGTGACTCGCTATACAGTTGTCGTCAAAGATGTTAAAGCATTTGAAATTTGTTTTCTTAGCTTGTTTCATTGAAAATTCTTCATTTCCTAGTCTAATATCACATCTGTTTCTCACATTTTCCATAGATTTTCCAAAAACTGAGTTGTTCATTAACTTGTAAAAGTCCTTCTCAAAGTCACTTGTAGCTTTGGTTCTCATGTTTGTGTTAAAATCAATGTAATCTTTCATAAAAGGCTTCTGATTGAATGCAATAACTCTATTCACATGTTTCAAAATCATACCTTGTTCCAGATAGAATTTCAAATTTCTCGAATGAACAACGTATTCAGTTTTATCCAGTAGAGTTGTGCAAAGTTTGTTGTTATAATGTTCTGGAGCAAGAGGTAAATCTTTGTGATGTTCATGCAAATTTGTTGGATATTCAAGATCAACTTCTAAAATATATCCATAATCTTCGTCGCCAGTGAGTTCCAAAATTGTTTCTTTCCATTCTGCTGTTGTATACGTTTTAGGATCCATCCACTTGATTTCGTTATATGGTAAATTTTGCATAAGTCCATACCCATAAAGGTTGTTTGCATCGACGTACAACAGATAGTTTTCAGGTTTTGTCTTATCAAAATCTTTCAAATATTTGTTATTTGCTTTCACATATCGTTTAATACACTGAGAAATGCCTCCGCGAATACCTTTTTCGATCATCAAATACATGTTATAATCACTAATTAATTGTAATTCTATCTGCGTTAATTTTAACATAGCATCCCATGCAAGACTGGGAGCTGTTAGATAGTGTGCTGGATCAAGTTTATAGCAATTTAGGCAAATGTTTCTGAAATTTTCGAATATATCGGCAAGCAATAAAACATCTTGAATGTTATAGAGATCGGAGTAATTTCCTAGATTTTTCTCTTTTAATTTGTTCCAAACATTTAAGTAGTGTTGAAAATCTTTCTCAGATATGCTCTCATCTGTCAAAAGTGAATAGAAATCTTGAATTCTCAATTCTTCTGTGTAATCAAGTTTTTCAATACTGTCGATAAATTCATAGGGAAATATTCCTTTTCCAGATAGAATTTTAAAGATTTCTTCTTCGTCATTTGGTTGTCTATCTAGAATTGCGTTCAGACCATCTTGTATAAAATGATTTGTATGTTTGAAATCATCTTTTTTGAGGTTTTTAGCTAACTTTTCTATAGACGATGCCATAAATCTGAACGTATCTACGAAAGAAAACTTGATGAACTTTCTTGGTTTATCATCTTCAAACTCATACCCATATCCAGAATTTACAGAATAATTTATGTATTTTTCATCGGTGTTTGCGATCAAATCAACATTACCATACTGTTTTGCCAACTCTTTTATGTACAAATGAGTATCGTAACATGACATATTGTGGCAGAAAACGGGAATATTTTGAGGAAATTTGAGATTCAAGTTACAAGATAAATGAGCAGCACCTCGAAATTTACCTGTTAAATGACAATGATCTCGTACTTTTTTTCTTGTTTGATTATCAAAACCCTCAAATTCACAAATATGACAAACGTTTGCATTTTGGTATGAAATTTCTTCTTCTTCAGTCAATTTCATAGGTATTTTATTCTTAGAATTATACTTTTTAGCTATGTATTTCGATAATTTATTAAGTTCTTCAAACAATTTTGCAGGAACATTTGGCAAATCTTCTTCATTTTTGGCTCGATAACATATCGGCTTGTACATACGATTGGTCACATTAGACACTAAGTATAGAGTAAAACCATATGGAATGTGCTTCTGAATCTTGGTTGTGATCGATTTTTGCGGATTGTTTTTGCATGTGGGAATCTTCTCTAATATGCTTTCAAAGTCCATATAAATTACGTACGGATGGCTAAACTTCTTTTGATAATTAGTAAATTTAGTTGTTTGACCCGGAAACGGCATAATTGGCTTACAAACTTCGTGATTTTTACAAATTTCTAAATGGTCTGCTAAATCTCTAGATTTGTAGAAATGGCTTAAACATCTCCTACATAGAAAATTTTTATGTCCATGTTTGGATGTTTGAGAACTCACTAACCTACTTAAATCGGTTATCAAAACAAAATGAGATTTGTCTTCTTGTTTTACATACAGTAGATCAATATTTAATTCTGCATCATATTTTTCAGAAATTTGTAACGGAACAACCTTAATACTTTCATCAAAACTGTAGACATTGATAGACATTTTTGGATATTTGTACTTGGAATTGTAACTTCGTTTTTCAAATAATTGTATATCTTTTAAGGACATTGGATACTCGAAACCTGAAAATATCTCGTCATTTACAAATTTTTCATATTGTTTTGATCTTTCGCAGTCTCTTTCGGGTTTTTCAATAGCGCATCGGATAGAATAAATAAAGCAATAATCATCTTTATTTTGATATTTATACAAGCTTTTTTATCTTTGATTTTCTTTGGTAAATCGATATATGATCCTGCGTTCATAAATTCGTGTTTATTAAGGCTCAAAACTAGTTGTTTGCAGCGTTTTAATGTCCATCCAGAACCTTTATTTGGATGATTCGTTTGTTCTCGATGTGTTAATTTATTAAATTGCTTAGTAATAAAGTCGTTTATGTCAAAGATCTCGTCTGCTTTTATAGTAAAATACATTGGGCAAGTTTGTGTTTCACCGTTCACTAAAGTACGTTCGTATTCGCATTCTAAAGAGAGATAGCCCTTCATATTTTTAACGGTTTCTTGAAATTTTTCGATTAAACTTTTAATTTCTGGACGCAAAATAGAAAGATATTTGTAAATTGACATGAAATTTTCATTTAAATTCGTTAAAATGTATTGCTTGAAAAGACCATGGATAGAGGATAAAACTTCGACATCAATGATATTTTCAGGTTTCTCATTAAGAGTTTTGTCAATTTCTTCGATCATTTCAGACTTAGTTTTATCGTTTGTTTCAATGGACAATTTCTCAGCGATTGATTGAATTTTTTCATCTTTAAATAGATTGAGATCTTTTTTACTTTCCTTAAAATTTTTCTTTAGTTCACGCAATTTTTCTATATTATACATGTTTTGGTGATCGGCAATTTGATTTTCTTTAGCCCAAGTCTTCAAATAATTTAATTCTTTTTCATAAATATCTTTATTTTTCAGATGATTTTTTGACTTATAATGTCGGGTAAAATGATGTTCGAAAACATCTTTTTTGCAGTATGGGCACTCTATCTTTTTCCGCTCCATTTAAATAGGGAAAATTTGAATGTGCCAAGTTTTACTATTTAGTAAAATATCTTTTTATTAAGCTGAAAAATAGCAATAATTCAGTAGATTTCTAAGGATTTTTATCAAAATTTGATAAAAATCAGCACAATTTATGGTTAAACAGCCTTTGATTCTTCTATTTAAAGAAGAAAAATTTGTTTAACTAACACTTTGAAAAGTGGAGAATTTTACTAGAATTTTACACAAATCAGCACAAATTGTAGTAAAACAGCTGTAGATTCTTCTATTTATTATAGAAAAATCTGTAAACTAAGACTTAAAATTATTGAAAAAATAGTATAGTTATAGTAATAAAAGTACTTTTATTACTATATTGGTTTGTAGGGGGTAATTTAAATTCTATAATACTATTTTTTCAATATTTTTTTCTTTAACTTTTCCAAGATTTTTCATTAAGATTTTAATATATTTACAACAGAATTTTCGAGAAATATCGTTCACATTATCAACTTTAAAGCTAAAAATTCGCAATAATTAGAGAAATTCAGTAGATTTTCAGGATTTTTCAAAAAACTCTAGTATATGCACCTTAAGAGCTGTGGTTTTGACCCTAAAAACCGTGTTTTTAGGGTCAAAACCCCGGTTTTTTGTGTATTTTGGAAGTATAGTGTTGATTTTTCACCTTAAAAGTGTAGAAGTATTAATTTTTTTCTATGTAAATGGCGCTGTTACAAGAGTTGAATAAGGTTGGTGATTTAAAGTTCAAAGAATACAAGAGATTAATAGAATTAGAAGAAAATAAGAAATACAAAATTTTGAATCTGGAGAAAATGAAAGATAAATTCGGGTTTACAATAATTGCCGAGTTGGAAGATTATAAAGTACACTTACCGAACAGATTTTTGACTGTTTTGGATGAAAAAAAGATTAAAGAATTGAACAAAAATGAAAAATTACACTTGGTTGTTACTGGAAAGAAGACTATTAAAGATAAAGACTGTGTTACAATTAACTTTGTAGAATAAAGATTTTTTATTAAGATTTCTGGATTTTTTCATTAAAATAGCTTAAGAAATTAGAAGCCTATAATGAACAGTAAAACAGCTATAGATTCGGTTATTTAACATTCGTGGTTTCCTGTTAGATTTCTTAGATTTGTTTATGGTTCAATGGACAGTATTTTACATTCGTGGTTTCCTGTTAGATTTCTTAGATTTGTTTATGGTTCAATGGACAGTATTTTACATTCGTGGTTTCCTGTTAGATTTCTTAGATTTGTTTATGGTTCAATGGACAGTATTTTACATTGATTTTCTGACTGTCCCAAAAGTGCGCCAGAATCGGCATATTCATATCTACTTATATATATATATATAAATATTAAACCACCAAATGATTGTGTGGTTTATTTATTTGTGGTAAGTTTATCTACTCTTTATAATCCGTAAGTCGAAAGTATTGCGTAATAACGCAATCGACTAAGCAAAAATACATTTTGGTAGCAGCTGAGGATGATCGCCTATTCGGCTTAAAATTACGACCTGAAGTGGAGTCCAAACGCCTTGTAAACTAAATACTTCATTCAAGATATTTCAGTAACCACTTGAGGTCGAGCGTTAACTGTTTGTATTTTAAAAAGTATCTCAATATATTCATATTAAATTATTCATCCTAGTTCCTTATACAGTAGCTGTATATTTTACAACAATAAAATACTCTTATAAATACATCATGTTTTTAGAAATAACAAATTATGTAATTATTGAATTTTACTAGCACAAACACATGTTTAATGCGTTGTAAGGAACTAGAGCTAAGTGTGAACAGTTCAGTTACTGGTTATAGCTGTAATTTCTGTTAAAAATGTGTGAAAAACACATTTCATGATGAGGTTTTAAAAGATTTATTACTATTAGTTTTTTCAAAAATATCTGTTACATAACATAGTAACATTTTTAACCAATTAAAACCTAAAAAAATCACAACAAATTAATGTTTTTACGTATGTACTGCCCTTAAGTACATTTTCGTTGGTTTACGGTGGTACAACTGTTTTCCTCGTTATGTCACAAAACGTGACAAATGTTCGAAATCCTATAACACTTTAAAATTATCCAAACTTTGAACAAATGGAACAGTTATGTGGTTTACAGTTCGGTTTTAGCGTGTCAATCCTAAGAAATTAATTTTTTCAGATATTGTTAAACATTATGCTTTCGTCCCATTACGATTCTTAACATGGGGCGGATAATCTATTGATTGATATTATGTGCTTATATAAAACTCAAACAGATTAGCATTCGGCCCATATACTAATAGGGAGATGCTGGTGTAGATGTGTGGTTTAACTGACATTTTCTTTATTCTGTGGTCTACCTGCTTATGAACATTATCTTTTTCCTTTGTCAATTATCTACACATACCACACACCACTCTTCATCACGTTGAGTTGTAAACATCACTTACTCGTTAAGGATTAAAGATCACATTGTGGCTGTCTAGAACAAGTCACTCGACCATGACCCGTTGTCCTCCCCCTGTTCCACTAATTAGTGGTAAAAGGTTTACTTTATCCAAGTAAAGTTCTCCATTATAACTCATACAAGACGAAATATAATTGTCTGAACTCTACACCCACGCTCTCAGGTTTAAATATTTGCTTCTCTCCGACGCGACCGCTTGTGTAATCTATAAATGACCGGTGAAAATTTCAAAGAACACTATGACCTTTCCGATGATAAACTATATATTATTATTCAGGCATGTCTAATATAATTACCTACTGTATCCTCACTTCCACCCACGAAAGATGGGTAATGATGATACAGGCGTAATTTTTAAAACTCACATATCCAAACAAAGTATCCCAAGATCGCACATATCAATCAAGTTATAAATTTTAATTAAGTCTACCCCTCCCCCCACTCATCTCTACTTAGCCGATATTTATAAGTATTAGGGTTAAAATGTAAAAAAGACTTTGGAAACTTTTACTTCACTAAGCAACCGTTTTAAATTGAACATGCCATGATTAGAATAGAAATTGTTTAAAACCTGTATCAGATTTATTCTGTAACAACTAAGTAGAAGATTCTTTTTAAGTATTATGGATTTGGACAGCGTGAAATAAATGTATTATCACTCGAATGGCTGGGAAAAATTGTATTTCTGTCTGTCTGTCCGTACGATAGCTCGAGAGTGAAGTAACGTATAAACTTGAAATTTTACATGAGGACTACATTTGAAACGGAAAATATCGTGTTTGATGACGGTTCACGTTACTCCATGCGATTTGGCTGAGCGTTAGCGAATACTTTTTCACTGGTCTTACGGGTAACAATGATGGCAACGACAACCGCAGAGTGCATAAATTTGAAAACAACCTGAAAATTTTAATAAGTTCATCATTTTAATAAGTAAAATACTAACGTGTTGACCTAAACCTTGCATGTAACCTCAGTGAACCTGTTACTCCTACCTTTACTAGTAACTTGCATCCATAATCACAGGAATTAAGCCAGGCGTTTCATTGAGGTACTAACTAGATCCACTCAAAATCTGGTAGCTACGGCATATGTCCTGTAAATTCCTATTCACAACCCATACACACACTGGTTTTATCAGTTAGCATTTATTCTTATTACTGCACATATCACCTCCTATTGGTTTCTTAGCATTGTTTTTGTTTTGTTGCTTCAAATTTGTTATTATGTATTGGCCGATGCCACAAATTGTAATTTTACCAATTGAGTTGTTATTCTATTTATTTCTTCCTATGCATGTATGATATTACTGTTATTATTTCTCATTTTTTATTCTTGATATAACACAATTTACATAGTTAATACTTTATATATATATATATATATATATATATATATATATATATATATATGTCTGTAATGTGCCTGTATTACGTTCCTGTAATTTGACATTTTTCAAAGAACAGAAAAACATTAGCTTCGGATAGCTAAATAAAAACAACGTAAACCAATATAGGTATTAATAAATACTTCAGCACAATCTGTCAACGTCAAAAAGAAAATGTCTAGTCCATAGTAAATAAATCCAAAACAAAAATATTGAAGTCTGTTATTTGAATGCAACTTGCGTAGAGTTAAATAAAGATGAGTGGGAGTATTGAAAATCTTTAGTATAACATCAAAGGGTTTCCAAGTCTGTGGTTCGTTGCAAGGCTAACTTTCAGCTTTAGAGTCAGAAACAACTTAGGAACGTGCTTGGGGGAATTGAGGGACGACTTTGAGTAAACCTACCCGGAGTTATGCGAACTCCGCTCTGGAATGTCCAGAATTCCTGCGTCGGCGATGAAACTTCAAAGAGCAAGAATCTTAAAAACATTTCTCCTTTGTAGCACTTGATTTTCTGAAGTCTTCGTTTTAAAGTCAATCTACGAGATGTTCGCTCTTCCTGAAATTTCTTTATTATAGTTCTGTACAGTTCTAATCGGCTTGAAACGCTCAATTCTATAATGACCTACTTCTTATATGTTCCAAAGTAACCTCAAAGTAGGGAAACATTCCTTTAGTTCATTTCTCTGATTCGCTATTGGAAATGGGTAACGTCAGGCCAATGAGACTGGGTGCAGTGGTCTACTGGGTAACCATGTTGGTAAGGACAAAACACAGAACGATCAAAGTACTACAAAAGGTATATTGTGCAGATTGATAATATGAGATTTTTCAGTAACTTTTGCAAATGCACAAGTAATGAAGTTACTGTTTGATATGATGATTTGAAACAAACATTTAAGATTTTAGTTTACCGTACAATTTTCATAACAAGCTAAATCAGCTACGGGATTTTTTACTGTGTTGTGTTGTCTGAGATGAAAATTGGGATGGACGGTGCATGTAGCCTTGATGTGCAAGTTCAATCTATTATTTCATTTATGAAGTATAAATAATGTATCAAATTTAAACCAACTTGTCAAAGTTCTAGAGTCTAGAAATTTGGAACGTAAATCAGAAACTAGATAACAGTGCGGTACTATCTAACTTATTCCTTTACACATTCCTGTGCCTCTAAAATATAGAATACGTTTTGCCAATTGCAAGTCAGTACATGTATTTCATCGGTGAATTTTAATTTTATTTACGACATTGCATGGTTTCGCAATCGCTAGTCTTTGGAATATTCTGTTCGTAAAATTTAGGTTTTGTGCCATTAATACATGTTTATATAATTACAATTAGCCATGACGGGGCTATAGTTTTGTAACATATAACGATGACTGTTAAACTAGACATTGGTTCCATAATCATTTTTGCTGATAAGAACTGATGGCAATACATATAACGCATCTATGGTGCGAAGGGTTGATTCAATGTAAATATTGAGTTAAGATCCGTTCAACCTCCGTTAAAGCAGTGTCTGAAATCTGACGAAGCACGGTTTGATTCCTGGAATCTGAAGTCCTTGTCCGTCTGAAAATATCCATAAAAGTCGGCGACGGACTCCTTGCATCGATTTGACATCAGAGACGCTTAGACTATAAAACATCCCAGTCTGGTTACCCAGCAACCATCTACAGTAGAGTAGTCTAGATAAAGAAGTGTTCTCATTGGCTCATCAGGTGTACAAGTGTGTACTCTACGTTGTTTTAAACACGATCCGATATCACGTTGGAGCAACCGAGTTTTCTATATATAACGTAGCTATGTTGGAAAGGGTTGATTCAACGTGAATATTGAAGTTAAGTATTCACATTCCGCCTAGTATACTCCGCTTACAATATTCACATTGAATCAACCCTTCCTACCAAAGCTACGTTATCTGAAAAACTCGTTTTCAAAAGCCTTTATCGCTTAGAAAACTCCATCCATTCCAATAACTGTTAACTGCACCTATCAAGTAATTTATTCTTTCACCCCAATATCTCAATACTTGTGATGTGCTACTCTTGAACATCAATCGGGTTACCCAGACGAATGACAACCGACGTTCCGTACCCAGTGGGTTCTACTGGATTAAACCAGGCAGAAGTGAATCCTTATGGGAATATTTTACGGCTACAAGCAGGTATGTCAAAATTCCAAAAGCAAGGTATGATATAAAATTCTTAGTTCGGCCTAATATGTTGCGCATTCTACATCACGTATATGTTTATGATGATCTCTATATAATGTAACATATTTACTCTTGCATGTAATGTAACTCTTTAATGCAGTTATTATGGGTCAAATTTTGAGGCTTTTTGAGCCTACGTAAGATTGTAGTCTTTTATTTATTCACCAGCGGCATACACTATTTTACATTATTAAAATAAAAAAACAAAGATGGCGAACAGAGAGTATCAAGAATTATAAATACTGTTAATTAATATATACGTAATAAATTAATGAGTGGCTAACAAGCATATAATAAAGTCTATGAAAAGAAAGCAAGCAATAACTATAATACTTGATATGCGAGCAAATAACAAGAAACTAAATAGCAAAATTTGACAAAGTAACAATTAACAATATAAAAAATCAAGCAAAAAAACAAGCAGCTACAAGAATAAAATGTGTGAGTATTAACAAGAAAAATAAATATTTATAAACAATAACGATGTAAATCATTAACGACATAAACAATGAAACAAATATAACGGAGAATAAATATGTATGAATAATGACAACGTAAACAAATCAACAAAATAAATAGTCAAGCTAACAACAGAAGTACAATAAATTACAACACTGAAAGATGAAACATCACAGAACAGGCTTCCGTCAGCAGCGGCTCGCCGAACCGCTACCAAAGTTGCAACGAAGAGGTCAACTGAAGAGCCAATCTCGTTCCCTTTCTATTGCCATGTCATCCACAAACAAAAGACGCAGGATGTTGTAAAGGTGTCTCATCAAAAAACATAAAAGGTTTAGACGATCAAGGTATGTTCCATAAGAAACTGAGTTTTAGTGGCCTGCTACTATACCAAAATCTCCATAGTCCTGAAACTCCATGAAACGTTACAAGACTCTCTGGGTTATTGGGCTGTTTCTTAGCGACATTTGTTAAAGATTTCACTACATCATTCTTATAACATATTCTTCTCACCCATCCATCTCATATTTCGCTTAAAATACGTATTTGAGTATATCACCAAACAATGTTGGTAGGTTTTTTAATATTACCTGATATTTTTGCGTCTGTACACGATTTATAGTTCAGTTTATTACAATTTAGATCCGTTAGTATGTATTATCTAAAAAAAACAGCTCCATATTGTCAGCCGAATGACATAATATTTAGCACCTTTTTATGGTGTATATTGCCACTAACATAAACGAAAACGAAAAAAGCCACAATAAACCATGTTAGGAGGGGTAGGAACACAATGATAGGTTTGGCGCATATAACTAAAACACTTTATCCTGCTTGTGGGAAAATAATTTCGGCCACAACACAAACACTGCTCTTATGTTGGCCATGTATTCTTTATTCTTTAGGTCTTTTCAAAACGGTTTGTATATTTCTTTCGACTTCTTAGGGCAAACAAACATCTAGCACTAGCTTGCAAAGCGTCATGGAAGAAAGAATGAGGTATACAAAAGACCAGGGAGGTAGTTGCTGTCAACACCTTTTATGGTGACAAAAATCTTTCTTGGCGAATACTGTACTAAGTCCATTCAAAGACAAGTGTAACGAAGTATAAGAGATTATCCAATTGAGTTCCATTTATTCAGGAGACGCGGAACAACAGTGGCTGTCTCAACAAAGGTAATGAGCGAAACGCCGTGTTTATTGAGACAATTAGTATCACTCCATTGGTGACATTGGACTGCGTAATTAAACCCATCAAACATCCAGCTAGGCGGTGCTCGGTCGTTTGAGCTTCCCTACTATACCTCAACAGAACTTTTATTACTTAACTAGTAGTATTCATTGCTATGAAAACTAACTCAATACGCTATTGATAAACATTATCTGCAGACTTAAATGTTGTATACTGTTACATTTTTAAATTTGAAAGAATAAGTTCAAAGCTGAGCGTCATTGAAGCCTATCACTTAGTAGGCTGACACAAATTCTATTTTGTCTGCCGGAGGGATGTAAAAGTTTATTTTCTGTATGATGTCTATCCTGTCTATCTGACTGCAGAACATCTTGAGAATGAAATGAGCTACAGGCTTGAAATTTTGCATGCAATCTTAGCGAAGACTGTTACGCGAAACGCGGTTTGGTGTACACATATATTGTATAGTAGTACCTTCACATAATTGTCTTTTTAATCCTCAATAATTCGTTTTTCATACATATGTCGCCAACTTTACAATCTTGGTTTGTTCCCTTGCGTAATTTTACGTATATCATGTGATGTACGATTGAAATAAACATAACCCAGAATAAAATTACTGAAGTATGTCCTTGGTTTTAACATTAATATAGTTGTACATTGCTTTTTTTCCACTTCCAGACAATACTGTGGACTGTGGAGTCTGTTATCACTACGAAGGTGTACATGTAATTTCTACAAAAAGGAGTACATGACGGGCGCGGAAACGTGTCATACGGGATAACTATAACTACATTCGACTCAGAAGTCGTCAACTGAATTCTTAAAAACTTATGCCTTGATTTTTGAAAAAAGTAATGGAATCTTTTTTAGATACGTAGCTTCGGGGACTATAAATAATTTTATATTTGCGGGATCTCTTTTGCCCAAAACAGTGTTTTTTCAGAACTGATCTGCGGTCAAAAGATGTTACACCTGAACTGGCAGAGCCAGTGATACTTATAAGAGAGAGTGTAAAGGAGTGAAATGTATAGTGAATCGTGAGCTGAAGCTCAACCAATCATCGATCGTTGTGACATTCAGCTATCTACATGACCAATTAGCGATCACTGTGTCGTATCAACTATCTATATGACCAATTAGCGATCACTGTGTCGTATCAACTATCTACATGACCAATTAGTAATCACTGTGTCGTATCAACTATCTACATGACCAATTAGCGATCACTGTGTCGTATCACGATCTGCAAGACCAATCAATGATCATTCTGACCAATTAGCGACCAATTAGCGATCACTGTGTCGTATTCAGCGATCTGCAAGACCAATTAGCGATCACTGTGTCGTATCAACTATCTACATGACCAATTAGCGATCAATGTGTCGTATCAACTATCTACATTACCAATTAGCGATCACTGTGTCGTATCAGCGATCTGCAAGACCAATCAATGATCATTCTGACGTATCAGCGATCTGCTAGACCAATTAGCGATCACTGTGTCGTATCAGCGATCTGCAAGACCAATCAATGATCATTCTGACGTATCAGCTATTTGCATAACCAATCAGCTATAATTGTGACATTCAACGACCTGCAAGACCAATCAATAATCATTGTCACGTATCAGCTATCTACATTACTAATTAGCATTAAAATTTTCAAAAAGTCATCAGCCTACATTAAAAAAATTATCTTTGCAACTATTGACTCTAAAACTATAAAAATCGTTTAACTTTATAAAAAACCAGTACATACGTTGGGAACAATATGACGAAGGAAGTCAACGCTGAGTTGACTTCTGTTGACGTGGCGTTACTTCCGCCGCAATATCCGGTCCTGGTGATGGTTCCGGTTCTGCCACACTGCAGGAGATTGTTTATTATTGCTCACTGCTGATTGGCTGTAATTCGTTGTTGGATTTCCTCAACATTAACTTCAAGTAGCAGTAGCATTAACTTCGAGCCCGCAACTTCTCACCAAGTCTAATTAATGGTTTCACAAGTGTATTAACTTGAGGAAAATAATCTTCCTGTTTCTCTAAATCCTGGTACACTTATAAAATCTAATTTCCTTCGTAAACAAGAAATACTCATGTAGCTCTTAACTTTCTTTTGATCACTCGTCAATGATCCTGGCTACCTAAAGACATGAAGGAATACAGTGTTCTCTTGGTAATTAACAAACTGGCTGATCGAATGGTTACTAGTTAAAACAGTCTCTTAATAGTTAACTGAGGTAATCAATAGCCAGTTATTGGCCATTAATTAATGGAACAGTTCCCAAGTGTTGGATCTGATACTCAGAAATTTGAGAATGTTAAACTTGATATTTATACACACCCACAGGCAGGAAAACTTTGAAGCTATATACAATATACAGGGTATATTGCAATTTAAAAATTTAAAGTGACCCCCTCTACCCCCCTCTGAAAAAGGGGTGCGAAATATTTTGACCCACCAAAAAGTTCACAGAAGTCATGATGTATTTTAATAGTCATGATGAAGATTTTACATCGATATCTCAATTAAATGGAATATATCAAGGCGTATCAGGACTTAATTTATTTACACCCTGTATATATGTTGTACATGAGAACAAAATTAAGTAATCAGAAATTCCTGTATCATTAACGAGAAAAATATTAAAATTAATGATTTAGAACTTTTAATGGAGAAATGAACTTAAAAAAATAAAGAACTTTGATTGCCAAAAACGAAAGGACATTAAGATCAGCAATATTAAGACAAAGTCCAATTCAAATTTAATACTACGTACAATGTAACCACCCTATAGGATCAATAGTATTACCAGGGAATTTCTCTTTTATTATGTGTGTTGTTCCTCAATTCATCTACTCAATTTTTCAATTATCAATTTCAAACCCTTAAATAGTTAATGAAAATAATGAGGATATTGAGATCGTATAAAAAGATTAACTTATTTTACATGACTGGGTGAAAAGTGGTGCGCGCGAAAGACAAACGGCTTGCCGCAAAGTCAGGCCTGAATGTTTTAGACGGCACAGAGTTCTGTATCGGTCCCTCGGGCTTGTACTTGAAACCTGGAACTGCGACTATAAGGTTTAGAGTTAGACGATTTGCCACAAACTCCATTTTTCTCTGGAGATCAATGAATCCAATGAAAGGTAACAAAGTGGATTGTCACAACTGACTTAATTCGGAGAATTTCATTTCTGATACGTATTACATATTTGTTTATTTCATTGAAATCACTTAAAATTGCCTTCATCTATGACGTTGGTTGGTGAATGCAGGTGACCTGTATTCTGTAGTTCAGTTGAAATAATTTCTGTTTTGTTTTACATTTATTAAGTGCAAGTTTTTGACCTCCACTAGGTTGACACCAACATATTTATATATACAATTTTTCATTATTTTTACATGTAAAATGAGCTGCCAAAGTTTTTGCACATATTCATGAATTGGTCTGTATTTACAAAGGATAATAAACAATATTGGATACAGGATTTTGCCGAAAATTTGCCATCGTTCAGTGAAACAAAAAATCAGTAACAGTACGTTTCGAGATCTACAATCTGATCTCTTCTTCAGGTAAATAACTAACCTAATACATAATTACAAACTAGGTCAAAAATAAACAAATCATACCAAAGCGTTGTGACATGCCTGAGTTAAACTTGCACTTAATAAAAAAAAACTATACACAACACTAATCATTAAAACTGAACTGCAGAATACAGTTCACAGTATAGTTTTAAGAAGCTCATCTAGTATGAACCAATAATAATAATAATAAAAAGGCCCATTCCTGTCCATCTTCCTTTTTATTTCCGACATCTTGTTTCCTGCCGTGACGATTACCTTGTTACAGGCCTCTGGTCAGTCGCAGGTGGTTGGGAGACGAATGCAGACGTATTGTGCGTTTGTGTGACTTCGCCTGGTAAAATTAGACATCTTTACTTTACTTTACTTTGTGATAGTTATTCACCTGAGGAAGAAATCAAATGAAGACCTCGAAACGTTTACAAACAAGATTAATACTATTTACCCAACAAAATGCAAAATTTATAACCTGCGGACTGCTCTATTAATAATATTATCGCTACTTTCTACACAAATTACCGTTCTTGGTATTACTTTTAAAAGTCATTGTTTTTGTGATAAAAATGCGCAATCAAGCCCTGCTACCTAAAGTTTACTTAAGCCAACTGTAGTGTGTTACATAATTTACTCTTTTTTGAAAACAGAACTAGATCATCTACTTAAAATAAAAACATTAAGTGATTGTTAATACTTTGGGATTGTACCTTAAGGTTATATAGATGAATTTTGTTGATTAAATCTATTAGTATGCAATAGGGATTTATAGGTTTCATTACATAGTTTTTTACTTTAGCGTTTGTAAATTCAAAACTGCGAATCGTTTTATGCGTTCGAAACGTACTGACTGTGCCGACTATGGGTTACTTTGTGCTCCTGCACACTCTGATGTAAAGACGTCAAAGACATTTATGACTTTTGTGTGACATACATTTACCTGGGTGATTTTTCTTAATTGTATTTAGAATTTAGCCAATATGAAAAAGAACACTTTTATTAAAAACCTGTAGTGCGTAATATTCTTGATTTTAAAATGTCTGTAGTACTCTACAGCAAAGTGGAGAATATATTTTTTACAGATGTAAAAAACTGTATTACTCCACTAATTGTGGGCTATAATTTTAAAACGAGCGGCTGTCTTGGCGAGTGCGTTGAATTATTTATAAAGGGTTCTCACGCGAGCGCGCCGCTCACGTGCAGCTTGCCAGTGCCACATCTTCGTGAGCAGAAACTCGATCGTATTGTGGTATATCAGGAACTTCGTGGTATTGTCCATTAACTCAGAACCACGGCAGAGGCACGCGTTGTTTTAAAATGTTTATACTACGTATTCTGGCATACAACAGTTTTATGGGAAAAAGTATGCCAAAAATACACAATCTACATTGTTGTTGATATTTCGACCAATTTCACTTTTTCAGTTAATTTCAAAATCCTTTTTCAAATTAAAATCTTCAAGTACCAAATTGGTCAGTATTTCGACCAATTTCACTTTTTCAGTTAATTTCAAAATCTATTTTTAATTAAAATCTTCAAGTTCCAAATTGAAGATGATAATTTTTGCAATAATATCTTATACACTGTACTATGTATGGTTTACAACGCACATAACTACCATTCTTGGAACATAGATTGGAGGCTTATAACACCAGTTACAAGCCTCCAATCTATAACTCTTTTAGACGGTGTAGAATGTACATTGGGCACGACGGATATCATTTTAAACTGTTTGGTCGTTTTCACTATTAACACATATTAGCAGCAATTATAGATTGAGTATTAACCCATTGTCTATTCTCCCAATAATACTAAGATTTTCTGTTTTGAGCGGAGATATGATGCGATTGAGTAGCTTTACTATATTTTCAGGGGAAATAGCCGGAAAATGTACTTGTTCTTAAAATGTTGTCTGATAAAAGAATTTAATTTTCATACACCCTCAACAGTTTTTGAATCGTTCAGGATTATAGGTTTTTAAATTAATATTTTGTTTTTCAACCCTAACGCTTAAACTACTGTAAAACATTTGTATGTGTCAGCTAAATTTTCTATCCAGGAAATTTTGAAAAGAATCAGGCAACTATCTATTCAAGTTGCTATAACCAAGAACGTGATAAAAGTTAGAGTAAAGTTAAAGGAACAAATACCCTATAGTAACTCCAAAACAATAAATAATCGCATCACGTGTTTTAGGTTATTTATATAGCTCTAGAGGTGCTCTATCGTTGGGAATTTCCTTAAAACTAATTTTTGGGACATCTTCTGTAATACTAATAAAATAATTAAACATTCAAAAGACTTTCTAAAAGTTAACTTTTTGTAAAGGTTATTGAAACTTCTGCAAAAATGTCAAGATTTTTCTGGTAATAAATAAGATAAGATAGATATAAGAAGGATAGCAATATAAAAAATGTATTTAGCAAATATTGAAGTTATTCACATATACGGTTTTAAGAAATATAAGTAACCGCAAACGCAAAAACTTGAAATATTATCTTATTTTCATTAAATAATAACGTTTTATGTTGTACGCATTTTATACCTATTGGAGAAATGTGCACCCAGAGATATATGTAATAAGAAATAATTATGAAATCTTATTAATTGTGTTAATAACAACAAGTTACTAAATACTATAACATAAAACAATAACAGATGTCAATAAATAATGCGGTGAAAACATTAAACTGTTAATGATGTTTCAAAAACTGAAGAAACTGTTTCTGACTTATTCATATATAGTCGGTAAAACTCCGTTCGATAGGATTATTCAGAAATAAACATTTAATGTCCAGATGGAGCATGACTATGTGACAATTATATAGTTTTTTGAAATGGAATTTTTGTTGTTGAAATGTTGCAGATTATAAACAATATTGCATGCTTGCATAGAAAACTTGCAAACACCAGTAGTAAAGCAATTGTATTTGCGTGTCTGCAAGTATACACCGTGAGCTTGCAGGTTGGCGTGTACAGTCGGGTTTGATAACAATAGTTCAAGGTCACTTGAGCACGCTATGCAAATCTGCACTGGTGGGGGACAGGTGTGGTTATTTTGGAAAGTTATAGGCATCTTATGAGATTTTGGCATTTTTGATCCTACCAATTGCCAAACAAATTCAAGTATTTTGAGTTGCACTAACTTTTAAAGAAAAAAAATGAGAGTGATGACTTTAGTCGATGTATGAGTAAGCTAGATTATTAAGTTGTGGATGATACATGACTTTCTTTATTAAATAAAAGCTCAAAAGGTAAATTGAAACCAAAATAATTGTGCTGGTTTGAGTCCAACCTGTGAGGGTTCTGATCATGGCTGTGGTATTAAGTAAGGCAGGCAAAAGTCCTCCAAAAACTTGATGTCAAGGTTGGCTTTTAAAGAGATATAAATTTAAAATATTCCATCTTTGCTTGAAATCCGTTGAGGAATGAAACAGTTCTTTGTTAATAACTGAAGTCGAAGTAGCTGGATTAAGAGATCACTCTAGGAGTTCAAGTTGGACCTTAGCCAGGAGATGGTCGATATTGATGTTATACATTAGCAGGATAGATATGGTGTGCTGAGTATCCACCAGCGCTGACCGGTTTGCAAAGAGCTTCTTTACTATCCAAAATCATTGAATGAGTTGAACGCTCTTCGGTGGGTGATAACAGTTGAAAATTGGACTGTTAAAATTCAGTTTCCAGTGCTAATTTTTTTCATCGTGATAGTATGACCTGGATATTGTTATATAGGGTTATTTCTGACAATAGAAGCTGAAAAGCAATTATCATACATTTTCATTCAATTACCCAAGAGTACTCCTCCTACTTACTGGATTACAGAAACTAGAAAGCGCAATGGAATCAAACGAAAACAACCCTGCTCAAACACGAAATTGGTGTTGGTTTTACCTCATTATGCTACATTTCCAGATCATGCTGGAATTTATTCATTAACTGCCAAAATGAAGGTGAAATATAGGCGATACCTTAAGGCATTACGAATTTCATCAGTGTACATCTATATTTTTTATATTTTGACTCCACGGGCGTTTAAGTGAACAAGAATCCGCTGTGCATTTAGCTCCGAATTCCCAAAGTGGAAGACAAATCCTGGAATCAGATGTAAATCTTACTCCTGCCTGCTTCACTTACGACACGCGTTGTATTAAGAGGCTCGCCTATATTTGACTTTTAACCGCTAATTACATAGAACTGTCAAAAATGGGACAATACGAATCCTTTTTCAAAATGTTAGCGTCATATGGCAACTCTACATTTAGGAGATCAATAGCGTGGAGGTACTGATCTACTATTTATGGATTTCTTGCAGTCATGTTTTATCTTCTCATTCGCCTTTCAAACCCCTACTTTTCCAATGTGCACTTCCAGCATAAGAAATTAGATCTTTGACTTATTGTATAAATGAATAAAACATTTTCCAATATAACTTTTATTTTTGCGCAATGCCTTTCGGAATCAATGATTCCATCTTTGATTTTTGACTATTTAGCTGCAAAAGTACTAAAATTCTATACCTATCATCCATTATTACGTCCCTAGTTCCATGGTGGTATCTTCTCCAATATTTTGCTGCTGAAATAGAAGGTCATCATTGAACCTAAATGTGAGTCTCCATTGCAGGCGCTGTTCGAGCTGGAGTTGGCTGGCTGCAACGAGTTGACCGAGGCCGGCCTGTGGGCTTGCCTCACCCCGAGAATCGTCTCCCTCACCCTTACCGACTGCATCAATGTGGCAGACGAGGCGGTAGGGGCTGTGGCCCAGCTACTCCCCTCGCTCTACGAGTTCTCCTTGCAGGCCTACCACGTCACCGACGCCGCCCTCGGCTTCTTCTCACCGAAACAGAGCGCCACCCTCAGCATACTGAGGCTACAGAGCTGCTGGGAAGTCACCAACCATGGCATTGTCAACATCGGTTAGTATTTCGACCAATTTCACTATTTTACTTAATTTCAAAATCCTATTTTCCCTCTAGTTTCGTATGCTTAACAATTGCTTAAATATTTTAAAACCAATATAATTTTAATATTTTGGTTTTCAAAAGACAAAGCCATGACAATTATTCCAAAATTTTTAGTTTAAAATCAATATCGTTTTCAAACTTTAGTGTTTTCGAATTGAAGACTTCGTATACTGATTTTTTAGGTAGTAAAATAATAGTTTATTTTAGTATGTAAGACTATGTCTGTTTTACTTCGAATTTTAAGACTGTAATAGTTTTAGCTCTATATTATTTTATGTTTTGTGCTATTGATACAGGGTGTTCACAAAAGGGTGTCACAAACTTCTGTGGCTAATAATACTCATGTTTCAAACAAAACAATTTCTATATACCTAGTTCAATAATGTGTCATTAAGTCGCTAGCCACCATTTTGTTTTTTGATTGTTATCTTTAGAACTAGTAAATATGCAAATACCAAACTACGGCAAATAAGAGGAAAACAAAAAAATGTGTCATTTTCTCTTTTGCTTTAATATTTAAAAAATGGTGCCTGTAGATAATGTGTTAAGTTAAATAACAAAAAGGTATACTTATGAAATGTTTATAAGATAATAACTATTTTTTATTTTATACCAATTCCAACGGTACTCGTCTCATTGGAATCCTTCAGCGCTTAAGGGAGCACGAACACTTCAGAGATGCTTGTACAAGCCGGGAGCAACTAACATGTCACAGGCAAGAGTTTGTTAATGCTAACCGTAAAACTTTATGAAAGCTATGACAAAATCACTCTCAAATAATAACATCCTCAGGCATTCAACTGTTTTACCTCCACGAAATATCAGCACAGCCTTCAAAGAAACAAAACCTATTATTCTGATCGGATCCTGCAAGGCTGTTTATAATATTCTAGTATAAACATTTGGTTTCCACGGATATATTTGTTTGTACTTTTTATATATAGTCATTATTTTAAGGATGAATTTTATTACATGTAGATTACAGTTTAAGATACAGAAACGTGTTGGTTCAGCGGCATGAAAATAACTATGGCAAATTAATACCCGAATTTAGAATACCAAACGTAATAAATTCGTTACCGAGAGAACTGCAACACCTTCAAAACAAAAATCAAATAGAAACATGGGTGAAAAATTATCTTACATCTCTATAGATAAAGGACGAGTTTTCCAGTTTATTAAAAACAAATAAATAGTAAAAGGAAAGAGTCATACCATTCAGCAATCCGTTAATTTATGAAATATTGTTACATTAAAATACTTCTTATGTAAACTTGAGCAAAGAATAAAATGCAAAAGAAATCGATAAATCGAATATGAGTACGCACAGAAATAAAATCACATGTGACACGCTTCACTGAAATTTCAAGTCTATATCTCATTTCATAAGGTAACATGTGTTACTGCGCCATTAGACCCGTGGTTAACCAAAAATATTCACTAATGCTCAGCCAAATCCATGGAGAAAAATTCACAATCATCGAATTCGATATGGCTTATATAAAGAGAAGATTCATTCACTTTCAAGTCATTAAGTCATTTCGTTTTCATACACACAGAGAGACAGAAATTAAATTTTTTCACTCCCCTTGAGTGATAGGCTTGGCTAATGCTCAGCCAGTAACAGAATCTATCACCGACAACACAGTCGAAGAGCACATTGTGGCTTGTAGTACAAACCCACTACTGTTAGGTGAATGCACCTGTATTAGCTATCACCAATAATCCATCATCGTCCAAGCGTATCTCATTGTCCGATCCAATTTTCGGATAATCCAATTCATCTGTGTGTTATCACTGAATGTTTCAAGGTGGTAAAACACGTTACTCATAGCGTGAGTTCATGTATTAAAGCAATACAGCTACTTCCTACTTATTACTGTCATTTCTCGGCAATAAACTGGTTTTATGTCCTCAATTTTGCTAAATGCTGAACGTTATTGCTTCGCTTATGGCGTTATTAGCCATTATTAAGCATTATTTCAAATCGCATTTTCGCGCACTCATGCAACATGTGTGTCGTAAACATGTTAATTAAAATGTTAAATCTATCGAATGTTTCTATTAATACATTTTAGACCTGTAATGCCCACTTTTACAATTAAATACTTTGAGTAGCAAAGCTAACAAACGGATTACAGTGAAGTCTCGCTTATCCGAAACTCGGTTATCCGACATCCGGTTATCGGAAAAAACTTTAACTAGACAACGCGCGGCAAGCTTTTAGCTTTGTTATTGAGCGCACCGCAGTACTGTTGTTTGGAGTTGAATTCATAGTACTCTTTAATTGCAAACATCTACCGGACTGTTTAATTTTTTGTATAAAACTTTGGTTTAATATCCTAACAGAATTTGGCGTGTACAATAAAACCTTGCTTAGTTTTATTACACATGATGCGTAAATTATCAGTACGTGTAAGCCAAATATTTTTGCTTTCATCCAAACTGTTCTTAAACTGCTCAAATTATCCGAAATTGTTTATTACTCTTTATAAATACAAGGAGGTTCACGAAAATGTGCAGAAAATATAAACATGGGTCCGGAAATGCTTCGTTAGCGAGTTACGACTAGCGAAAGAGTTTGCTCAGATTTCAGCTCGCCATGTAAAACGAGGTCTTCCTGAAATAATGTTAAGGTAGATTATGGTGGGGCGCATTCACTAGCTTCTTATGGATTTTGACCAATTAGATAAATTGAATAACATAAGTCCTAGAACCGTAAGTTAAGTAGTTTGTGAGTCTAAGTAGAAATATAATTTGTTTAATGGGTAATAAACAGAGTTATTTTCAGTCAAATGGAAAATGCGTGTTGTACTGTTATAAATAAACATTAATTTAATCAAACATCTATTGATTATCTGTATACTTTATTTACACAGTGTTGATCAGAATTACATTTTGTGCAAATTTTACTAACAATTTTAATTTGAGTTTGTAATGAATTAACAAAGTTATTGTAGTCCAAAGATGAAGAAATGGGATTTTTCACTCCAATGTTTGCATATGACACTCGTTTTCTCAAAACCTACTTAACTTAACAGTTTTAGAGCCTTGTTTTATTCAATTTATCTGGTTAAAACCATGAGAAACGATTGAATTCACCCTTATTCTTACCTCACCAGAATTTAATTAATAACTCGTTTTACATGGTGAGCTGAAATCTGGGTGAAATTTTTCGCTAGCCATAACTCGCTAACGAAGCATTTCCGGACTCATGATTATAGAAACTTTTTCATAATTTTTACATGTTGAGTAAGCTGCCACAGTTTCTAAATATCTTCGTGAATCACCCTGTATAAACACGTAGGAAATAAACACTACGAGTTCAAGGTTATGCATTAAATCTACTCACTAACTTGACTGCAACGCTAGTTTTATTTTATTGTCAAACGGAAAAAATGTTCGAAATCAAGCCTCGTGTATTTTTTAACTTTACAATGCCCATTTTTTAGTTGATGGCCGCACGTTCTAATGTCTCTGACTTTTGAGTTACCGATAACACAGCTCAAAATCCTCTCTACGGTAAAGTACTTTAATGATAAAAATTTATATTGATGTATACGTAGGCATTGAGGTAGGCATCGTATTGCCGACTCTTCTAATTTTTTTAGATAAAATTCTTCCATATGAAAAATAAAAGTCAACGTCTCCTTTCTTAATTGCTGACTTCTGTATTGGACGTATGCTAATAATTCCCACAGTGTTAATCCATCCAGTTTGAGTTTTTTTTTTTCAATTTTTGAAATTTCAATTCTCTTTTCTACAAAATCTGTACGATAAACCAAAAAGTGTAAGGGCTGAAATATTTGCAGTGGGTGAGCAAAACTTTCCAAAATTACAGGTAAATGTCCCAAATCTGTTGCTAGAGGCATTTGGACGGTTTGAAAATGTACTAAAGATCATTCAAAAAAGAAGATTGAGTCAAAATTGAAGAAAGTGAGTTCAACATAAACAACCTGTGCGTTTGCGCACATTTAAGGTATTGTTTCTAAACGTGGTCTAGTACCTAAGATCGGCACACATTTCACCTGGATTTGGATTAAATTACGAGACAGACAGCAACTAATTCGCTCTCAATCCAGAAATAAAATTATATACGTTTATGACGTCATAATTATGTTTAAACTTCAAAATCAGGGTTAAAATCGCGATTGGTCTGTAAGATGAGAGGTTTTAGCAGTAAACGCCCCCGAACATGATCATGTTACGCGGAGTAACAGGTAAGGCTGGGTCATAAATATGTTACAGCTCAATCTGTAGGTAAGTTTACCCTCAAGGCAAACTAGACAATGTAACTTTACCCTTCTGTAACTACCCTGTCTGAGATACCCCAGTGATTGTGTACTTCCAGAGGATGAGTTTATTAATAATATATTTGATAACACTATAATAATTGTCATTTGCTTCAAAGCTAATGGTTCCAAGTCTGTTGTATTAACATTATACATAATTATTTTAAACACTCAAGAATACCTCTTAAATGTTATACATCGTTCCAAATACATTGTTTTCAAAGTGATCTTTTCCCAAAATATAATTGCACCTAATTTTATTTTTGTATTATCCTCATCTTTTAAAAACTCTTGAACAGTATTAGAGTTTTTAATTGGGTAAAAATGCATTACATATTATGAGAAATGTAGAAGAATAATCTGATTCCGATGACATTCAGCTTAATTTTCCCATTTATAAATTAAATATTAGAAAAAATCTTTGACTTTTTAAACTTTTGACTCATTATTATTCTAAGACTCTTAAACCAGGAATAATGAAGAAACAAGAAACTATTGAAATTTGGTGTCACAGAAGAATGTTTAAAATATCATGGGTGGATACAGTAAGACAGTACAGATTTACGAAAATTGGACAATACGTGTAAAATTATAAATTTAATTAGGAGACTTATAATTCCATTTAAAGGGAGGAAATATATCAATGTCTCCAATGAATTACTCAAGGCAATATTAATCAGAAGAAAAGAAGAAGAGTATTTTGGTTGGACAACTCAAGATAATGGTTCAGGAAGTATCTAGCGACATATTTAGGGCAGCGATGAAGAAAGAAGTACCGGCTATGATGATTTACCACTTCCGATGGCTGTAAGACTACAACAAGAAGTATCTGCGAATATTACATTCTTGCCAACATCTTTAACTAAAGAGATTTAATTTGCTGCTGTAATTGGCACTTCTGTTTCAAGCAGTGTAATTTGCATTTAATAATACACATTTCAACACTATTGACAAGGAGATTTTTGTTTCATATACTAACAAGGAGATTATTTGTTTTATATACTAACAAGAATCTTTTCAGACAATTTCTTCCTAAGCTGGGGTTTGAAAATACAATAGAAAACTCACAAGGTTGGGCTTAGATTAAACTTTGACATCTGACCTACAACTGATTCAATATCTCTCCCGAAAAACAAACTATATTAAAAAACAAAATTGTTGTCACTACTCTACTATCTTTACTCCAGATCTACACACGATGATGGCACACGAGGGGAGTGATAGAAGGGGTAAATTCATCAAAGTCATATATTTTTTAATAACTATTACTACAAATATTATTTTATTTTATTATTATTTTTAATTTATTTTTATTGAAAGGAATCACAAAGACGAAGCTGGAATGAACTTCTTGACATTATGTCTTTTAGAAAAAAATATTGACTTCTAAAAAATCAGAAATACAATGATTTATGGTGGTATGTTTCTACCATTAACTTGGTACTTTTAACCGCAATTCATCTGTGGCTTTTCAAACAAACGGAATATATCATGTAAATCGAATTCTTGTGTAACAAGTTAAAAAGATATAACTCGTAATGTTCTATCTGTACAACTGTTATAAACTAAAATCTTAATCGTAATCAAGCCATCCTTGGCTCAATTTATACTTTATTGGCACAAGCATGATTGCCTGAAAATATTTAATTAGTTCCTTTGCGTGTACAAATAATACTGGCATAAAAATAGAATCATACCTTAAGGGTACCAAAAATATCTTAGATATTAAACTTTAATGGCCTATTAAAAATAGGCATTTTCTTGATACAAATTAGATTATAAAATAAGTGCGTCGTTTTTTTAAACATATTTTTATTATTAATATGGCTTTTTAAATTAAAATGTATTAATATATGAATTTCATTCACTTCAAATTACTTAATCAAAGTTCTCAAATTACAAATAATGTTTTACAGCAGTATTTAACACTTTTATAGGTTTTCTTGTTTTTCTATTACTCTCAATTAGCACTTTAAAAACTTAAAGAACTTCCAAGCTAAACATCCAGTATTATAGATTTTTCCAAATAAATATTTTAGTTTTTATTACACAAGGCATAACCTGAAAAACATAGTGTAAAATGTAAAGTTATGTATTGTGATCTTACTGAAAACAGTTGTTCAAGTAAAGGTAGCGTAGTTTTAATTAACGTTTCCAGTGACCGAAACTGTCAATTGTTACAACTAATTGATACGCGTTATTAATCAAACACTGGCGTTTATGCTAATAGAAACAGCTTTATTGTGCATTGTGTTTCTGCATCAGTTACGTACTTATATTCGCATGAGCAACTTTAATATTCCACTCTTGATTGAATTTGATAACCCGAGGAAGCATCCACTTTCTGCGGCAGAGTACTTCGTCAGTGTGGTCTGTGCTGTTATAGTCTATTTATCAGGATCTCTATTAGTGAGGTTCCTTTTCCTTTTTTTAACAAGGACAGTGGAAGTTGTTTACCGTTTCATATCAGTGCATCGATCTTATCGCTTTACCGAGTTACTGACCTACTTTTTAATCTATGAACTACACATTTCCAACTTCTTTAAAGGCCAACAAAGCAAACATCACTTGTGTAATAATGTTTCTTCATGTGATCATCTAGAGCAGCACCCATTTAATATAGAGGATTTGCGATCTAAACCTTCATTGGGTAATTATTTTTGCAACGTGGAAGACATTATTAAATTATATTTTATTATTATTTATTCTGTATCTTTGTAGTAGTTTCAGTTTTTAAATTTAGTTTATTTGTAGATAATTTAATTTAATTAAGTTAATTAATTCTGGGCAAAGCAGTGTAATTTAATAATTTAATTTCTTTCTGATATTGTTTTATGGTATTGTTTATTTTGTTAGTTAAATTATTCTATTGTCGATCTTAGATTAGTTCTCTTAAGTTTTGACTAAAATTCCTCCCATGATTAGATCTAACGAATACTGCGGTGTCATGGATAGTTTGCCTTTCATCCAACAGGACATTATTGACCTTGCTTCACTCTTGTATAGTGAACTGCATTCCATCAGGGCCACTTTTGGAGAGGGATCCATTGAAAGGCTTCTGCCCTATGTTGGTGCCGCGATGACAAAGCTGTATGACTTGGCGAAATCCAACAGTGAGCTCGCTGAAGAAGTGGAGCTGCTCCGTGGCGACCTAGCGGCTGCTGAGCAACGTTGCACGACCCTCAAGGACATCTGCAAGGGGGAGGCTGCAGAGTGCTGCGATGTGCAGGAGCAGAGTGACGCTGAGATCTGCAGATCCGGCACGCAGCTGGTAAGGTTCAGTGAGAAGAACGCGAGACTGCAACAAAGGCAGCGACGATCCTCGTCTAGCGACATACTCTTGTCAGAACTGACCCTGGCGGAGCCTTCTCCTCCAGGACACGACTCCAGGACTCCTCCTCCTCCAGGATACGACTCCAAGACTCCTGCTCCTCCAGGATATGACTCCAGGACTCCTGCTCCACCAACACCGCAGAACCCTTTCTACTTTCGACACGTCCTGTTGATAGGTGATTCACACCTGCGACACTCCAGTATGGAATGTGTGTCCCTGGGCGCCGACCTGGAGTGTTGCCTTGAAGGGAAAATCAGTGACATAAAGACCAGACTGTTAGGCTATGTAGGTTTAAGCCTGTCCGTGATTTATATCCATGTAGGTGCTTACAACCTGAGGAAAGATTATAGAGGAGGCCCTGGCTACAATGGTGGAGACGGGAAGCGTAAGGTGCTCCATGAGATGGCAGACCTTCTGTACACCGTCCGGACTAGCTTTCCAAATTCTAAAGCCTTCTTGGACAGTGTTTTAGTCAGGCGAGATATCAGTGACAGAGCACTCTCACACTTCAACGACCAACTATACCTCATGTGTAACAACTTTGGAGTTGAATTCGTGGAAGCAAACAATTGCGTTAGCAGGCGAGACCTCGCCGAGGATGGAGAGCTTTTTACTGGGAGAGCTCTCTCTCGCTTAGGGTCGCTGTTTGTGGCCAACATTTCTGCGGCTTTGCGTCTTCACGATGTGGAGCCACCTGTCCCTGGTGGCCTGGGTGGAGTCAAGTCTGATGCTGATCAGGATTCCGGGACTGAGAAGTTCTCCGACAGCGCCCATGGCTCGGATGCCTCTCAGACGTCGGAAACTGATGACTGATAATCACCGGTAGGGCAAAGACGCCCTTCAACATGAGATCCTTGAATTCAGGGTTTGGTGCTATTAGTAGTAGTGGTGTGTGATTTAGTCTTTAACGTTTTAGGAGTGTCTGGTCCTGGTTATCTATAGTATACCAATGGTTAACACAAAATGTTCATACAGAGTGTTCAGAAGATGGTGTCACAAACTTATGTCTCTAATAGTACTCATCTGACACTATTGAGCAACAAACATGTCCAAGCTGCTGATGCCTTTCAACTGACAACAATGGTTGTTTCCCTCGGCTTACCCAAGTGTACTTTTAAAGCGGTCATGCTCGTTTATGGATTAACCGATTTTGTCCATAAAGTAGCATTAGAATTTTAATATCCATTCTAAATAGTTTGTATTTTGTCAATCTTTTTTAAATACTAGTTTTTGGGGTTTTTGAATTTAAATAGTGCCAACTTGCGCTAATTTGTTTATATTAAAGCGCATTCCACATTTTTTTTATTTCCTTTTATTTATTCAAATCTATGTGCAAAGTTTGTATCTGTAGCTAAAATACAAAATGGCGGCCAGTGTCTAAATTACACATTTCTTGACCTGTTTATTGGATAAATAAGACATATTTTGTTTGAAATGATAATTATTATTAGCCACTTCCAGCAAGAAGTTTGAGACGCCCTTTTTTGAACACCTGTATTGTTGTAAAAAATGTGGCAAATAACCAAAATCCTATTCTTATTTCAAATCTTCCATCGTCAATAACAAATTTAAAACAAATAAAAGGGTTCAATATTATAGTTGCAACCAAAATAAATTAATGTTAGGGTTGGGATCATTATTTGTTGATTTGTAATTTTTCAGTTTATTTTTGTGTGGTTTTATGTCTTGTTTTACATTTATTTGTTTGAATTTATTGTCCTCAGTTATTCTGAAAAGCAGTCTGTAAACAAATAAATGCTTGGAAATAAAAGAATGTTTCTTTACTTATAATAATAATTAATTATTGAATATTTTAAAACCTAATAATGATTTGTTTAAAAGTGTAAATTGATTACAGGTAACTGTAATAAGAGCAACTAACATTAATAGTTTAACATTTTAACGCATGTGTTTGGACATTGTATGACTAATTATTCATTGCTTCACTGTGTGGCGGGCTTCCTCCAGAATCTAAAACAGTTTGGAAAATTTTGACTATCAATTGTTACAAAACTAATCTTTAACCGAAATTACAAACCAATCACACTAACAAAAGTAAATACCGGATAATTGATGACTAATTGCGTGTTATCTGTAAGTGAATAATTATTTTTCTTCTGTTGCCTCATGATTACGTCACTTTAAGGACCTTACCTCATGAGATCGGTGTTAAGGAACTCGTTGCATCAGAGGCTTTGTGCATGAGGAGTTATATCGTAGCCTACAGAGATATAGGCTACAGGGTGTGCCAGACCACAGTCCGCGATGTATAACGGCTGACCTTCTTCGTTTTTACGAAAGTCCCCATATTTTGATGCCAAATAATTCAGTTAAATCATTTTCAACAAGGTTAAAAATAATGTTTTTGTCGCCATATTTAATCATCCAACTTTAACTACAAAACATTTTAGTTTTCAAGAGAGCTATTGATATGGGTAATGAAAGTCATACCTTGCCATATGAGTTTGAAGTATTTTAAATTTGAACTATTTGTAATAAAGTGAAAACTGTAACATATTTTTAAAAAGCACTTCTTTAATTAACCTTGGATAAAAATTTTGGGCTTGCTAAAATTTAACGAGGTAACATAAAAAATTTGAAACTGTGCAACTTTCACATTTTGGACCACCTTGTTTATTATTTTCCAGAATTCATTGGTGCCGAAATATGGGGCTCGTATCGTTAAAACTAAGAAGGTAGTTTTCTCGGTTTAGCCTTTATACATCGCCGACGGGGGTCTGCCTCATCGTGTATAACTTAAAGAAAACCTGTGACTGAGACCAATAGAAGCCAGTGAGGCCACTAAAACGTCGTTTCAGGCACTTTGAGTCCACTCAAAAATTAATCGACTTTCCGTTTGAATCTTTAACTTTTCCTTCTCTTTTGAAACAGTAACAATCATTCAATTTCAAAATAGAAAGATCATTGAGATACTAGCAACTACCGTCCCATTTCTAACCTTCCAGTATTCACTAAAAATTCATGTGTTTTCAATAGTTAGTTGTTTGTGAAAGACTTGAATGCTTTCATAAAGCAATTAAATTTGTAAGGTAAATAATCTCTGACTTGGAAAGATGTCTAAAAATATCAAATCTTTTAACAATGTTCATCATGAAACACTGTTGCACTAGTTACAAAAACGTGGTTTGCCTCTTATTGGAATAAAACCAATTAAAAAAAAGTATGGTGTCCTTCAGGGACCTATTCTCAGCCCTATTATGTTTCTAGTTTACACATGCAGACTGAATTCAGTCAGTGATCAAGAATTGATGTCTCCAAGCATTTTATTTAATAGAGGTGCACTGCGTTACGTTTTACATTATTAGGGTCATTATCTTGAAATACTTCATCAATAATTCTAAAAAATACATTTGGACATTTGAAGGCTACAATATTTTCTTAATTAAAAATATATTTGTACAAGTTATATATATAGGCTAATAAACTAATTTACCTTTCCTTATATTAATAAAAACTTTTATGTTTAAATCGGTTGGTTTATAGGTACAAATAAGTCATTAATATTAATTTTTAATTTCGTATTGCATACTTTTACTTATGATAGTTTATTAGGTTCACAAAGATACAGCTTATAATTTGGGTTCTTTATGTTATCGCCATATATGTTTATAAAAAGCTAATAAGTAAAAAAAACAATTCAATTCATAATAATGGTGTAATAATTTATGAACGAACATCACGTGCGTTACAATAGCCGTACATCGCAGTGTGCTGAGTGCGGGGGTGCTCTAGGCGCGGAGCTCGCTACAGCAATCAATACTGCCATTGTATACTGGGCGAGCTGAAAACATCGACCCTCGCCCGCTACTACCCGCGCAGAAAACATCGCCTCGCTACTAACCAGGCGAGAAACATCGACTCGTGTGTATTAATAGTTCAGGAAACATACAGGAGGTGACATCAAAGAACCGTTGTTTTGTTTGCGGTCGCTTCGCGCTGCTAACGTTTTGCAAATTTTGCATTGTTTGTTTCTTTCTCTTTGTATGCCGCCTGTACTACCTTTTCAAAATATATCCCTACCACTGTTTTACTTTATTGTTCAGCCGGAAACGTTTTGAATTGGGTGTTACCTTTTAATTTTCTTCATCACTATCTTTACCACGATATTACTAGATATAATTTTTCTCTTAAAAATATAAGTTCGTAGAAAAAACGTATGTTTTTTAATAATACACTCATTCCATTCAAAACTACAATGAAGACTATTATAAAAACACTATCTTATACAGCAATAAAGATTACCTCAATATTGTCATATTTAGGTATTGTCAATATTGTGATCTTAAAGAAGTTATAAACCAACTACTTTGTGTATTTGTTTGGTACATCTGAACAACAATTAACATTGTTTAAATATAGGATGTGTGAAATGACTAGAAACATCTAAACTTTATTTTTAATAACTAGAACTCAGTAATCGAATTTTCAGTCCTTTTTCGAAATTCAATCCTTTGAATACTCAAAATAATCCACTTTCTGCTAGAGGGATTCCTCAAACGTTTACTCTGTACAAGTACAAAATGGCGTTCGTTTAAAGGTTCAACATTGATTATATTTCAACAGCCACCGTTTTGTAATGAATAATTCTTATGAAGTAAGATTTGTAGCATTATGGTCTAATAATACACATCTTTAAAACTATAAGCACATTAACCTATGTCTGTCTGTATTTAATATTTTCGTAACACACTCCCCCCCCCTCACCCTACGAATCAAGCCGTCCCTAACATCCTGCAGTTTGTATATTTTATATGCCAAGGTTTAAATTTATTATGGTGTTTCCACATATTCTACACACAATGGCCCAACTGTTCAAATTAGGAATTTAGATTTTATTGCAAAACATATCTTCTAAATACAACAAATACCTTTTAAAACAAATTTGATGGGCTTTTAAATTATCTAAAAATTATTGCACGAAATTAAAAAATGAAGAACTCAGCTAACTTCAGTTAAAAATAAAGCATGTCTAGTTATTGATTCTTCCAAATTTTTAGAAGCGTGTCAATTTTGCTGGCATTTGAAGTATGATGAGTACTTCAAGTAAACGGGTACTTTTATATTTTACACATTATATGCTAGAGTTAAATATAATATTAGACTGTACTAAAATAGCTGTCAGTTGCGTGGTTATGTAACCATACTAGATTGCACTAAAATAGCTGTCAGTGTCGTGGTTCTGTAACCATGCTAGATTGCACAAAAATAGCTGTCAGTGTCGTGGTTCTGTAACCATGCTAGATTGCAAAAAAATAGCTCTCATTGGCGTGGTTCAGTAACCATGCTAGAATGCACTAAAATAGCTGTCAGTGTTGTGGATTTGTAACCATGCTAGACTGCGCTAAAAACAGCTATCAGTAACGTAGTTCTGTAACCATGCTAAACTGGACTAAAATAGTTGTCAGTGTAGTGGTTCTGGACCCATGCTAGATTGCACAAGAATAGCTGTCAGTGGCGTGGTTCTGTAACCATGCTAAACTGGACTAAAATAGCTGTCAGTGGCGTGGTTCTGTAACCATGCTAAACTGGACTAAAATGGCTGTCAGTGGCGTGGTTCTGTAACCATTCTAGATTGCACTAAAATAGCTGTCAGTGACGTGGTTCCGTAACCATGCTAAACTGGATAAAATAACTGTAAGTGGCGTGGATCTGTAACCATGCTAAACTGGACTAAAATGCTGTCAGTGACGTGGTTATGTAACCACACTAGTTTGCACTAAAATAGTTGTCAGTGGCGTGGTTCTGTAACCATACTAGATTGCAAATAAAATAGCTGTCAGTGGCGTGGTTCTGTAACCATGCTAAACTGGACTAAAATGGCTGTCAGTGGCGTGGTTCTGTAACCATTCTAGATTGCACTAAAATAGCTGTTAGTGACGTGGTTCCGTAACCATGCTAAACTGGACTAAAATAGCTGTCAGTGACGTGGTTATGTAACCACACTAGTTTGCACTAAAAATAGCTGTCAGTGACGTGGTTCTGTAACCATACTAGATTGCACTAAAATTGCTGTCAGTGACGTGGTTCTGTAACCATACTAGATTGCAATAAAATAGCTGTCAGTTACGTGGTTCTGTAACCATACTAGATTTCATTAAAATAGCTTGTCAGTGACGTGGTTCTGTAACCATACTAGATTGCACTAAAAAAGCTGTCAGTGCGTGGTTCTGTAGCCATACTAGATTGCACTAAAAAAGCTGTCAGTGGCGTGGTGTTCTGTAACCATGCTAGACTGCACTAAAATAGTTGTCAGTGTCGTGGTTCTCTAACCATACTAGATTGCACTAAAATAGCTGTCAGTGGCGTGGTTCTGTAACCATACTAGATTGCACTAAAATAGCTGTCAGTGACGTGGTTCTGTAACCACGCTAAACTGCACTAAATAGCTGTCAGTGACGTGGTTCTGTAACCACGCTAAACTGCACTAAATAGCTGTCAGTGACGTGGTTCTGTAACCATGCTAGAATGCACTAAATAACTGTCAGTGACGTGGTTCTGTAACCACGCTAAACTGCACTAAATAGCTGTCAGTGTCGTGGTTCTGTAACCACGCTAGAATGCACTAAATAACTGTCAGTGACGTGGTTCTGTAACCACGCTAAACTGCACTAAATATCTGTCAGTGGCGTGGTTCTGTAACCACGCTAAACTGCACTAAATATCTGTCAGTGGCGTGGTTCTGTAACCACGCTAGAATGTACTAAATAGCTGTCAGTGACGTGGTTCTGTAACCACGCTAGACTGCACTAAAATAGTTGTCAGTGTCGTGGTACTGTAACCACGCTAGACTGCACTAAAATAGTTGTCAGTGTCGTGGTAACTGTAACCACGCTAGACTGCACTTAAATAGTTGTCAGTGTCGTGGTACTGTAACCACGCTAGACTGCACTAAAATAGTTGTCAGTGTCGTGGTACTGTAACCATCCTAGACTGCACTAAAATATTTGTCAGTGTCGTGGTTCTGTAACCACGCTAAACTGCACTAAATAGCTGTCAGTGGCGTGGTTCTGTAACCACGCTAGAATGCACTAAATAACTGTCAGTGACGTGGTTCTGTAACCACGCTAAACTGCACTAACTAGCTGTCAGTGACGTGGTTCTGTAACCACGCTAGACTGCACTAAAATAGTTGTCAGTGTTGTGGTTCTGTAACCATGCTAGATTGCACAAAAATAGCTGTCAGTGACGTGGTTCTGTAACCACGCTAGAATGCACTAAATAGCTGTCAGTGACGTGGTTCTGTAACCACGCTAGACTGCACTAAAATAGTTGTCAGTGTCGTGGTACTGTAACCACGCTAGACTGCACTAAACAGCTGTCAGTGGCGTGGTTCTGCAACCACGCTAGACTGCACTAAATAGCTGTCAGTGGCGTGGTACTGCAACCACGCTAGACTGCACTAAAACAGCTGTCAGTGGCGTGGTTACTGTAACCACGCTAGACTGCACTAAATAGCTGTCATTGGCGTGGTTCTGTAACCACGCTAGAATGCACTAAACAGCTATCAGTAACGTAGTTCTGTAACCATGCTAAACTGGACTAAAATAGTTGTCAGTGTAGTGGTTCTGGACCCATGCTAGAATTGCACAAGAATAGCTGTCAGTGGCGTGGTTCTGTAAAACATGCTACACTGGACTAAAATAGCTGTCAGTGGCGTGGTTCTGTAACCATGCTAAACTGGACTAAAATGGCTGTCAGTGCGTGGTTCTGTAACCATTCTAGATTGCACTAAAATAGCTGTTAGTGACGTGGTTCCGTAACCATGCTAAACTGGATAAAATAACTGTAAGTGGCGTGGATCTGTAACCATGCTGAACTGGACTAAAATGGCTGTCAGTGACGTGGTTATGTAACCACACTAGTTTGCACTAAAATAGTTGTCAGTGGCGTGGTTCTGTAACCATACTAGATTGCACTAAAATAGCTGTCAGTGACGGTGGTTCTGTAACCACGCTAAACTGCACTAAATAGCTGTCAGTGACGTGGTTCTGTAAACCATGCTAGACTGCACTAAAATAGTTGTCAGTGTCGTGGTTCTCTAACCATACTAGATTGCACTAAAACAGCTGTCAGTGACGTGGTTCTGTAACCACGCTAAACTGCAACTAAATAGCTGTCAGTGACGTGGTTCTGTAACCATGCTAGAATGCACTAAATAACTGTCAGTGACGTGGTTCTGTAACCACGCTAAACTGCACTAAATAGCTGTCAGTGTCGTGGTTCTGTAACCACGCTAGAATGCACTAAATAACTGTCAGTGACGTGGTTCTGTAACCACGCTAAACTGCACTAAATAGCTGTCATTGGCGTGGTTCTGTAACCACGCTAGAATGCACTAAACAGCTATCAGTAACGTAGTTCTGTAACCATGCTAAACTGGACTAAAATAGTTGTCAGTGTAGTGGTTCTGGACCCATGCTAGATTGCACAAGAATAGCTGTCAGTGGCGTGGTTCTGTAACCACGCTAAACTGCACTAAATAGCTGTCAGTGACGTGGTTCTGTAACCATGCTAGAATGCACTAAAATAAACTGTCAGTGACGTGGTTCTCTAACCATACTAGATTTGCACTAAAACAGCTGTCAGTGACGTGGTTCTGTAACCACGCTAGAATGCACTAAATAGCTGTCAGTGGCGTGGGTTTCTGTAACCACGCTAGACTGCACTAAATAAGCTGTCATTGGCGTGGTTCTGTAACCACGCTAGAACTGCACTAAACAGCTATCAGTAACGTAGTTCTGTAACCCATGCTAAAACTGGACTAAAATAGTTGTCAGTGGCGTGGTTCTGGTAACCACGCTAGATTGCACTAAATAGCTGTCATTTGGCGTGGTTCTGTAACCATGCTAAATGCACTAAACAGCTATCAGTAACGTAGTTCTGTAACCATGCTAAACTGGACTAAAATGGCTGTCAGTGGCGTGGTTCTGTAAACCCATTCTAGATTGCACTAAGAATAGCTGTAGTGACGTGGTTCCGTAACCATGCTAAAACTGGACTAAAATAAGCTGTAAGTGGCGTGGATCTGTAACCATGCTAAACTGGACTAAAATGGCTGTCAGTGACGTGGTTCTGTAACCATTCTAGTTTTGCACTAAAATAGTTGTTCAGTGGCGTGGTTCTGTAACCATACTAGATTGCAATAAAATAACTGTAAGTGGCGTGGTTCTGTAACCATGCTAAACTGGACTAAAATGGCTGTCAGTGGCCGTGGTTATGTAACCACACTAGATTGCACTAAAATAGTTGTTAGTGGCGTGGTTCCGTAACCATGCTAGATTGCAATAAAATAGCTGTCAGTGGCGTGGTTATGTAACCATGCTAAACTGTTTGCACTAAAATGGCTGTCAGTGACGTTGGTTCTGTAACCATACTAGGTTGCACTAAAATAGCTGTCAGTGACGTGGTTCCGTAACCATACTAGATTGCAATAAAATAGCTGTCAGTTGACGTGGTTATGTAACCACACTAGATTTGCACTAAAATAGCTGTCAGTGACGTGGTTCTGTAACCATACTAGATTGCACTAAAAAGCTGTCAGTGACGTGGTTCTGTAACCATACCTAGATTGCAATAAAATAGCTGTCAGTGGCGTGGTTCTGTAACCATACTAGATTACATTAAAATAGCTGTCAGTGTCGTGGTTCTCTAACCATACTAGATTGCACTAAAATAGCTGTCAGTGGCGTGGTTCTGTAACCATACTAGATTGCACTAAATAAGCTGTCAGTGGACGTGGTTCTGTAACCATGCTAGAACTGCACTAAAATAGCTGTCAGTGACGTGGTTTCTGTAACCAATGCTAGACTGCACTAAAATAGCTGTCAGTGTGGCGTGGTTCTCTAACCATACTAGATTGCACTAAAATAGCTGTCAGTGGCGTGGTTCTGTAACCATACGCTAAACTGCACTTAAAATAGCTGTCAGTGACGTGGTTCTGTAACCACGCTAAACTGCACTAAAATAGCTGTCAGTGTCGTGGTTCTGTAACCATGCTAGAATGCACTAAATAACTGTCAGTGGCGTGGTTCTGTAACCATACTAAACTGCACTAAAATAGCTGTCAGTGTCGTGGTTCTGTAACCACGCTAAATGCACTAAATAAGCTGTCAGTGACGTGGTTCTGTAACCACGCTAGAATGCACTAAATATCTGTCAGTGGACGTGGTTCTGTAACCACGAGCTAAACTGCACTAAATATCTGTCAGTGTCGTGGTTCTGTAACCACGCTAGAATGCACTAAATAGCTGTCAGTGACGTGGTTCTGTAACCACGCTAAACTGCACTAAATAGTTGTCAGTGTGGCGTGGTTCTGTAACCACGCTAAACTGCACTTAAATAGTTGTCAGTGGCGTGGTACTGTAACCACGCTAGACTGCACTAAATAGTTGTCAGTGTCGTGGTTCTGTAACCATCCTAGACTGCACTAAAATATTTGTCAGTGTCGTGGTTACTGTAACCACGCTAAACTGCACTTAAATAGCTGTCAGTGGTCGTGGTTCTGTAACCACGCTAGAACTGCACTAAAATAACTGTCAGTGACGTGGTTACTGTAACCACGCTAAACTGCACTAAAATATTTGTCAGTGTCGTGGTTCTGTAACCACGCTAGACTGCAGTAAATAGCTGTCATTTGGCGTGGTTCTGTAACCACGCTAGAATGCACTAAAAGCTGTCAGTGGCGTGGTTCTGTAACCACGCTAGAACTGCACTAAACTAGCTGTCAGTGACGTGGTACTGTAACCACGCTAGACTGCACTAAAATAGCTGTCAGTGTGGCGTGGTTCTGTAACCACGCTAAACTGCACTAAACAGCTGTCAGTGGCGTGGTTCTGTAACCACGCTAGAATGCACTAAATAGCTGTCAGTGACGTGGTTCTGTAACCACGCTAAAACTGCACTAAAATATTTGTCAGTGACGTGGTACTGTAACCACGCTAAACTGCACTAAATAGTTGGTCAGTGTTGCGTGGTTCTGTAACCATGCTAGAATGCACAAAAATAGCTGTCAGTGACGTTGGTACTGTAACCACGCTAAACTGCACTAAACTAGCTGTCAGTGGCGTGGTTCTGCAAACCACGCTAGACTGCACTAAAATAGCTGTCAGTGTTGTGGTTCTGTAACCACGCTAGACGCACAAAAATAGCTGTCATTGGCGTGGTTCTGTAACCACGCTAGAACTGCACTAAATAGCTGTCCAGTGGCGTGGTTCTGTAACCACGCTAGACTGCACTAAAACAGCTGTCAGTGACGTGGTACTGTAACCACGCTAGACTGCACTAAAATATTTGTCAGTGTCGTGGTACTGTAACCACACTAGAACTGCACTAAACAGCTGTCAGTGGCGTGGTTCTGTAACCACGCTAGAATGCACTAAATAAGCTGTCAGTGACGTGGTACTGTAACCACGCTAGACTGCACTAAAATATTTGTCAGTGTCGTGGTACTGTAACCACACTGACTGCACTAAAACACTGTCAGTGGCGTGGTACTGTAACCACGCTAGACTGCACTAAATAGCTGTCAGTGGCGTGGTTCTGTAACCACGCTAGAATGCACTAAATAGCTGTCAGTGACGTGGTTCTGTAACCATGCTAGACTGCACTAAATAGTTGTCAGTGTCGTGGTACTGTAACCACGCTAGACTGCACTAAAACAGCTGTCAGTGGCGTGGTTCTGTAACCATACTAGAATGCACTAAATAGCTGTCAGTGGCGTGGTTCTGTAACCATACTAGAGTGCACTAAATAGCTGTCAGTGGCGTGGTTCTGTAACCATACTAGAATGCACTAAATAGCTGTCAGTGGCGTGGTTCTGTAACCATACTAGATTGCACTAAAATAGTTGTCAGTGTCGTGGTTCTGTAACCATACTAGATGCACTAATTAGCTGTCATTGGCGTGGTTCTGTAACCATACTAGATTGCACTAAAATAGTTGTCATTGTCGTGGTTCTGTAACCATCCTAGACTGCACTAAAATATTTGTCAGTGTCGTGGTTCTGTAACCACGCTAGACTGCACTAAAACAGCTGTCAGTGGCGTGGTTCTGTAACCACGCTAGACTGCACTAAAACAGCTGTCAGTGACGTGGTTTTGCAACCACGCTAGGCTGCAGGTCGTATTTTCAGGTTAATTTGAGGTTAGGACACACTAGTGGCTGTGTGGTTAGCTTTGTGTCATCCGACTCTACAAACTAACGTTACCGAAATAATTTTAGTTTCTGTCTGACCCACGTGTTGCGTAACAGACTTCACTGAGGTCCATGCAAAATATCCTGGCTATTGCTCATTCCATTACTGGCAGATATAACGACATCCACACTGCACAGACATACGACCCTCTACTCTCCAGCATATACAAATTTGTGTGAACGCATGAGACCTACATGATACATCCACATTTGTGTTCATTAAATTGTGTTTCATATCAGTGTTTGAATAAAAATCCACACACCGAGTCTCCATAAAATGATATTGGATGTGTTTTAATAAAATAATGTGTTTCCCTTAACACCCGTTTTCCCGTTAAGCCAACGCAAAAGTGTCACACTCAAGATAGCTTCGAAATAAGTACCGCAAGATGAGGATATTTATCTTTGAGAAACCAGCCAATCGAAATTTAAAAAAAATTCAAGTCTTCGCTGAGATTCAATGCAAAATTTTACTTTGAGTAAAACTTTTTTTTTGAATAACACTCCAAACGATTAGAGAAGAAAAGCTTGGACTCTAGAGGAACACCACGATCAACGACATAAATTCTTGTTATCACACAACACCAACTTCATAAAAAAGAACGTTAGTCTTTTACACTTCAATAGTAATTTTAAGTGTAATTTTCCTGATTCTTGAGGCATCAGGCACACTCATACGTACACCTGTATGCCTTAGAGCTGGTTCATCTGATCTTACAAAAGAATTAATGGTTAATTGCATAATCAAATTAATCTACACTCGTCGATATACGAGTATATCAAACACGTATGTTCAGGTAAGATATAATCGTCAATTAATGTCATGCAAAAATAGGTGTCAGATTAGAGCCTTGAGGCACTCCTAACTTAGCGATCAGTGTACACTCCACTAAAATCGTTTTAAAGATTCGTGTTAAAGTTATGTTGTAATCCATCCAATAATACAATGAAAAATCAAAACCTTGAAAATTTTCGCAAAAACTGGAACACATTTTGGAAGTAGATACAGATAATAACAAACTGACAGCTCATCAACCCCAAGACCTCCATTATTAAATTAAAACCTACGACAAATCGGCGGCATTCACACGCCCATAAAAGCATGTGGTATTAAGATAGGGTGGGAAATTCCCTTATATTAAAGCTCCTTCACAACATCTTGAACATTTTAAGTGGTTAAAATTTAGAAGCTTTGGTAGACTAACCAATAATTTAAATCGCCTCCCTTTAATATTTGAGTGATGATGGAAATCTTAATTTATAAAACACTTTTAAATAATTAAACTAGTGCTTTTTGGTAAGTAGGGACATTTTAACCTATTATCTCAAAAAGGCTGATAGGGCTTAATCAGGATTTTAAAAAACAAATCTCTAACTGGTACCTAATCTAATGTTTTGAAAAAAAACGTAAGTAAAAGTTTTGATAAAGAATATTAATGATAAGATCTTATGTTCTTTGTGTTAAACCTCTCAGAAACGGCGACCCATTAAAGTTCATGCTAAAGTTAGCCTTAACTATTTCATTTTAACAGCCCAAACAATTGTTTATACGGTAATAAGGATTTTTCCTCAGGGCTTATACACTGTTTTAGTTGTCTAATAATTTTACAAATGGAAATCAAACAAATCAAAAAATGAAAGTTTCTACTATGAAGATTCAAGATCTTATTGACCATACAACATAAACGTGCTATTAGTCTTGTCATAGATTTATAAATAAGAAAATAAACATATAAACAATAGAAAAAGATTTAAGCTACAATAAAATAACAGTATTCAACTTAAAAGATTGAGCAAGATAAATCCTGCAGTCTATAAAGCCATTCAAAAATAATCAGGACTACACATGTGCCAAGTTTGTCAAAGAATTCTCTAAAGCTGTAGAGAGGATTGGCAATAAGAACATTTTCAGTCTTAATTTACAATTGTTAGTAGGCATATTCTTTATATCAGTTGGAAGTCGGTTGCACAATTTAATAGAAGTGACCTCATAGCTTATAAGTGTTCTTGAATTAATATTAAACTTAATAAAAACATAGCTTTCCTGTCTGGTAGAGTACTTATAGTGATTACCACACCATATGAAGTGTTCTGTATTATGTTGTACATGCAATAAACAATCTAAAACATATATAGCTGGAAGTGTGAGAAGTTGAAGTAGAGTAAATAATGGCTTATAGTGATCTCTAGGCCTAGCTCTACACATTATACGTACTGCTTTAAAAAATAATAATAACCTAATAAGAGAAGAATGGTTACCCAAGAGAAAAACACAATATGCCAAGTGACTGTAAATGTGGCCATAACAAACAGTAAGAAGAGCATTTACCGAGGCTCTTAAACTAAGAACCCTCAACATAAAAGTACCTTTACAAATTAATTTTATTTACAAGATAATTTACATGAGTCTCCCGCCCCGACCCAGGCTCAAGATGGACTGCGAGAAACTTAAATGAAACTCCCTTTTCGAGTCTGAGCTGACTTGAAGTAAACAAAATTTGAAATATCTTTTGCTCATTAAGACAGCAACAATTGGCGTCACACCAGTCCTGAATGGTATTAGAAGCACCATCAGGTCTTAGTCTTTAAGAATCCTCATTATTGTCAGTAACAGAAAGTGACAGATCGTCAGGAAATGAATATGGATATATTAGTTCACCTGAGAGGGAAGATCGTTAATATAAATAATAAAAATTGAAGGGCCTAAAACAGAGCCCTGTGGAGCTCCGTGCTGTACTAGCCCAAAACCAGACAACACACCATTCAGCGTCACAGCCTGGTATCTAGTACTAAGGTAAGACTTTAGAAGAGTAATACTACTGTCATTAAAGCCATAGAGCTTACTCAATAGAACGGCATGAGACAGTGTCAAATGCCTTAGTTAGGTCAAACATCGTACTAAAACACTCTGGAGACTATCGGAGCATATTTGAATAAAAGACATTACAGCCCCTATAGTAGCTACTATGCTTAGCTCTAAAGCTATGCTGGCAGTCTGAGAATAAATTGTAGCATTCAAAGTAGGCCACAAGTTGGCGGCTTAGCACAATCTTAAATGCCTTAGACACAATAATGACTATACTAATCGGCCTACAGTTTTCACAAGCATCCTCAGACTGGAACAACCTTAATATACTTGAGAGCACTTGGAAACTCCCCAGCTTGCATACAAAAGTTGATTACATAAGCTAATGGTTCACTTATAAAATAGGCTGCTTATTTAAGGTTATCGCATTCAGACAAAACACATCCAATGCATGAATACTCTTAAGATTCATAATAATAGAAAACAATTGCTCAGCTCTAATTGGTACTAAATTGAAATCAGCACAAGACATTTATATTGCTTAAGAAATTCGTGTAGTTATTTACATTAGGTTAAATGCCAGATACAATATTCCCTAACTTATAAAAAAATGTATTAAATCCATCAGATTTCAAACTATTTACAGAACTAGTACCTTTATCTTTTGGATTTACACTGGTCAATGGATTTACGATGGATCTTTTCACCACCGTATTTGTTTTTGTATTTACGCTAGATGAATTTCAATACAGTATTATGTATATACGGATTTCTTGGCATTTGTACGTGCGTGCGAGAAGGTTGTTTGATGTTATACGATAATCACCTAAATACAATCCGTCCAAAATTTCCAGAGAAGCTCGAGCCTACGCACAGGCTTTTCTGCCCATGTAGGCTCATTTCCTAATGCACTTTAATTTTATGTTTATTGTTTTTTTTTTTTTTCATGTAAACATTTAATTTGTAATAAGATCATGGCAACTTGATAATGTTTCCATACCCTCAAATGTACCTATATTAACTGATTTTATTTATATATATATATATATTTTTTTTTTTTTTTTTTTTTTTTTTTGAAAAAAGGAGAGACCGATCCCCTTTTAGCCTTATTCTGTCCGACCTCATGGGCCACTGGCCTGTATCAAACAGAATAAGGGGGAGAGTCGATACAGTACGAGATTGATAGTACTGATAAAAAGTGCAAGGTCACAGACAGGATTTGAACCTGCGCTATATCTAACTCAGACCCAAAGTCCAACAACTTAGACCGCTCGGCCATCGACACTCCCAATTACTTGTTATGGATTTATTACCTCATTTTTTCACTTTTCTCAAGAAGTTGTATTTTATTTAAAATACTGCACACATGTAAATATTCGAAAATAAACTATGATTCAATTTAATTCAATTTACTTTTCCTCGAAACCTAAAGGGGGAGACTTAGTTTACACCCTTTATATACAGTATTAAACTAAATACTCTGTGATTAATTTTATGGATGCTTTTATTGAATGCTTTATACATGATTCTACAATGCCCGAAATGCATTGTTGGACAGTAACTACAATGCACATGAGGTCTGGCGGACACGTGAGGCAGACAATGGCATTACGGCTCTGGGTTAATGCCGGATTTGTTATTGGACGTGATAGGGCTTATCGGTTAATTCAAATCCGATCATGCATTTACTGGATTGTCTCTCTGCTTGGATTGTAGCAAAATAAAAATAGCTACTGGTAGTATTATGTATTGTGTACTTTGAGTAACAGCTTAATTACAATTTGTGGTTGGAATTCCAAATCATTATTGGTTAGTTTTTGGTTCTTATTATTTTGTAATGCATTGCTGTAAACAATAAACATTATAAATGAATTCCAATATTTGACCATTAAATCAAGCTTTGTTATAGATATTTTTCTTTCACACGGTCTTTATAATAACCATATACTTACATTGGTACAGTGTTATAAACAATATTCTACATGCAAAGTTATTCAATAGTTTAATTAAATATTACTTTTTGTTGATATCTCTCGCAAATGAAACATATACCTTCCACAGTTTTAGCTATGTCATTAATGTTTTTTTTTTTTTTTTTTTTTTTTTTTTTTTTTTTTTTTTTTTACTTATAAGGCTAGTTATACAATTCTGAATTGTTACTTTTGTTAATATTCTATATAGATTTGTATTGTGTAGTTAATAAACAGCTAAATACCAATTCTTATGCTTAGTTCTGGGATGATGACTATCGTCTAAGTTATCGTACATGCTATCTTCAGTCCGCCGATATTAAATCGAAACTGCCAATAAGATACGTCTGCTAATACAGAGTACTTTAAGAGAGGGGCTGTAGCGTAGTTTAACAGCTCACTGTTTGAGAAATTTTAACAAAGAATGTGTAACATATTTTTACACATCAAATGGTTTTGTTACTTGTAATAAACTCTAATTTATATTCACGTTTCATTTATATTATTCAAGTGTATCGTCCAATAAGGCCTAAAACTACGTGCAACCCCTGATCTTATTTGTTTATATCTCAAATTTAGTGAGTTTTAATACTACATGGAACAAACAGCTGGCGTAATTCTTTTTACTAAACATAACACTAGTTTGATCTGCAATCTTTAAAAATTACAGAGGGTGATTTTGTTATCCCCCTGTATACTACTACTGCCACGGGCAACACCCCGCCAGGGGGGGGGATAAATCCTACAGATCGATGTAACGGGGACACTCACATCGAGATTCCCGTATCAGGTCATAAAACACAGGCTACTTATTGGCTCAGGGGTGCAGAACGATCTCGCCGGCTGTTTACTGCCAGGAGATTTACAAGTGCTCACTACAAGTCGCCTTACATAGAGACCAATGCTACAAGAAATGTTGAAACTTTGCAGATTTAAAACACAGGCTACTTATTGGCTCTAGGGTGCAGAACGATCTCGCCGACTGTTTACTGCCAGGAGATTTAAAAAAGTGCACACTACAAGTCGCCTTACATAGAGACCAATGCTACAAGAAATGTTGAAACTTTGCAGATTTAAAACACAGGCTACTTATTGGCTCTAGGGTGCAGAACGATCTCGCCGACTGTTTACTGCCAGGAGATTTAAAAGTGCACACTACAAGTCGCCTTACATAGAGACCAATGCTACAAGAAATGTTGAAACTTTGCAGATTTAAAAACACAGGCTACTTATTGGCTCTAGGGTGCAGAACGATCTCGCCGACTGTTTTACTGCCAGGAGATTAAAAGTGCACACTACAAGTCGCCTTACATAGAGACCAATGCTTACAAGAAATGTTGGAACTCTGCAGATTTAAAACACAGGCTACTTATTGGCTCTGGGGTGCAGAACGATCTCGCCGACTGTTTACTGCCAGGAGATTTAAAAGTGCACACTACAAGTCGCCTTACATAGAGGGACCAATGCTACAAGAAATGTTGGAACTCTGCAGATTTAAAACACAGGCTACTTATTGCTCTAGGGTGCAGAACGATCTCGCCGGCTGTTTACTGCCAGGAGATTTAAAAGTGCACACTACAAGTCGCCTTACATAGAGACCAATGCTACAAGAAATGTTGGAGACTCTGCAGATTTAAAACACAGGCTACTTATTGGCTCAGGGTGCAGAACGATCTCGCCGACTGTTTACTGCCAGGAGATTTAAAAGTGCACACTACAAGTCGCCTTACATAGAGACCAATGCTACAAGAAATGTTGGAACTCTGCAGATTTAAAACACAGGCTACTTATTGGCTCTAGGGTGCAGAACGATCTCGCCGGCTGTTTACTGCCAGGAGATTTACAAGTGCCCACTAATGTGCTCACTACAAGTCGCCTTACATAAAGACCAATTCTACAAAAAATGTTGAAACTTTGCAGATTTAAAACACAGGCTACTTATTGGCTCAGGGGTGCAGAACGATCTCGCCGACTGTTTACTGCCAGAGATTTAAAAGTGCACACTACAAGTCGCCTTACATAGAGACCAATGCTACAAGAAATGTTGGAACTCTGCAGATTTAAAACACAGGCTACTTATTGGCTCTAGGGTGCAGAACGATCTCGCCGGCTGTTTACTGCCAGGAGATTTACAAGTGCCCACTAATGTGCTCACTACAAGTCGCCTTACCATAAAGACCAATTCTACAAAAAATGTTGAAAATTTGCAGATTTAAAACACAGGCTACTTATTGGCTCTAGGGTGCAGAACGATCTCGCTAGCTGTTTTACTGCCAGGAGATTTACAAGTGCCCACTAAAGTGCTCACTACAAGTCGCCTTACATAAAGACCCAATTCCACAAGAAATGTTGGAACTTTGCAGATTTAAAACACAGGCTACTTATTGGCTCTAGGGTGCAGAACGATCTCGCCGGCTGTTTACTGTCAGGAGATTTACAAATGCCCACTAAAGTGCTCACTACAAGTCGCCTTACATAAAGACCAATTCTACAAGAAATGTTGAAAATTTGCAGATTTAAAACACAGGCTACTTATTGGCTCAGGGGTGCAGAACGATCTCGCCGACTGTTTACTGCCAGGAGATTTAAAAGTGCACACTACAAGTCGCCTTACATAGAGACCAATGCTACAAGAAATGTTGGAACTCTGCAGATTTTAAAACACAGGCTACTTATTGGCTCTAGGGTGCAGAACGATCTCGCCGGCTGTTTACTGCCAGGAGATTTACAAGTGCCCACTAATGTGCTCACTACAAGTCGCCTTACATAAAGACCAATTCTACAAAAAATGTTTGAAAATTTGCAGATTTAAAACACAGGCTACTTATTGGCTCTAGGGTGCAGAACGATCTCGCTGGCTGTTTACTGCCAGGAGATTTACAAGTGCCCACTAAAGTGCTCACTACAAGTCGCCTTACATAAAGACCAATTCCACTAAGAAATGTTGGAACTTTGCAGATTTAAAACACAGGCTACTTATTGGCTCTAGGGTGCAGAACGATCTCGCCGGCTGTTTTACTGTCAGGAGATTTACAAATGCCCACTAAAGTGCTCACTACAAGTCGCCTTACATAAAGACCAATTCTACAAGAAATGTTGAAAATTTGCAGATTTAAAAACACAGGCTTACTTATTGGCTCTAGGGTGCAGAACGATCTCGCTGGCTGTTTACTGCCAGGAGATTTACAAGTGCCCACTAAAGTGCTCACTACAAGTCGCCTTACATAAAAGACCAATTCTACAAGAAATGTTGGAACTTTGCAGATTTAAAACACAGGCTACTTATTGGCTCTAGGGTGCAGAACGATCTCGCCGGCTGTTTACTGTCAGGAGATTTACAAATGCGCACTAAAGTGCTCACTACAAGTCGCCTTACATAAAGACCAATTCTACAAGAAATGTTGAAACTTTTCAGATTTAAACACAGGCTACTTATTGGCTCTAGGGTGTAGAACGATCTCGCTGGCTGTTTACTGTCAGGAGATTTTACAAGTGCCCACTAAAGTGCACACTACAAGTCGCCTTACATAGAGACCAATGCTACAAGAAAATGTTGGAACTCTGCAGATTTTAAAACACAGGCTACTTATTGGCTCTAGGGTGCAGAACGATCTCGCCGACTGTTTACTGCCAGGAGATTTAAAAGTGCACACTAACAAGTCGCCTTACATAGAGACCAATGCTACAAGAAATGTTGGAACTTTGCAGATTTAAAACACAGGCTACTTATTGGCTCTAGGGTGCAGAACGATCTCGCCGGCTGTTTACTGTCAGGAGATTTACAAATGCCCACTAAAGTGCTCACTACAAGTCGCCTTACATAAAGACCGATTCTACAAGAAAATGTTGAAACTTTTCAGATTTAAACACAGGCTTACTTATTGGCTCTAGGGTGTAGAACGATCTCGCTGGCTGTTTACTGCCAGGAGATTTACAAGTGCCCACTAAAAGTGCTCACTACAAGTCGCCTTACATAAAGACCAATTCTACAAGAAATGTTTAAACTTAGCAGATTTAAAACATAGGCTACTTATTGGCTCTGGGGTACAGAACGATCTCGCCGGCTGTTTACTGCCAGATTTACAAGATCGAGCCTAATGTTGGTGCATGTCTCACCACAGGATTTATCTGAGCGTTAGCAAAGCCTATAACTCAGGAGGGTCCCTCGAAAACCTATAGAGATATAGAATTTGAATTTGGTATATTTCCCTAGCACTCAGAACAGATGCAGAAATTACTCTTCTCTTTGTCTTTTTATCTCAGAATGTTTCGAGAATTAATTTATCTATAGGCATAAAGGTTAGCGTGTATCTTTAATTTTACATAGGCAACATAATATTTGCTGAAAATGCATTTTCCTTTGTGAAATTAGATTGAGCATTAGCGTAGCGTAATTCTTCGCTCGATCTAGTAAAATACGCACCACGATTTGTTCAAATTTTTGTATAATTTATTTTTGCATATATTTTTATGAGACATTTGCCACTTATTTAATTTATGGCTTAAAATTTATATTTATTTATCTCATTATCGTTGGTCGTTGTTTCGGGCGTTTCTAAAACTGTTTGAGCCTCAGTCACTCATAAATTGCTTAAGAGGACTTTTGTACTTAAAAAGAGTCCTCTCACATGAATACTCTTAACTTACCTTCGTTGTACATATTCAAAACTGTATTACGTTCCATATTAACGTCACTGTTTAAATTAAGAAAATAAGTATAAATTGCCGATATCTCAAACTATATATTTCTAATCTGTTGGAGACTTCTTGGCCTATCACAAAACCGACTGTAGTCAATTGACCTAGAATTAATTTTACTATTAGGAAGAATGTTTAACCTCAAACAATTCCATTCACTCATTTCTAGAGGGAGATATCTGATTTTAAAAATATTATAAGTACATAACGAAACGCTTTTGAGTTGTTTTGTAAATTGTAATAAAAATCAATTTTTATTTTTTAAATGAAATATTTCCTGCAACTTTATGATCTAAAATAAGGGCTTAAAATTAATCACAATTATTATTGAGATTGAGACATATTAATAATAATAATTAAAATTATTAACTGACCACTAGTAATAGCTATCTTACCTATTATTTTACTTGGTTTTTTGTTATTTCATTATACAAATTTCTCTTTTGTGCTTTAATTGGCTTCATTTTTAAAACAGTTTCTATAATTTAACAATTCTACTTCAGTGTTGTCAAATTCAAACAAAATATTTTTTTGAATTGGTATAAACATTAGTTTTTATACGAAAAAGGCCTACTTCCGCCTCTTTCCTTCTTTTGCCGCCATTTTGGTTCTGCCGTGACGATCGCCACGTACTATAGTCTCTAGTCAGTTCTATTTGGTTGGCCGGTGAGTGCAGACCTTTTATAACCAGCATTCTGTAGTTCAGTCTTAATAATTAGGGTTTAGTTTTTACTAAGTGCATGTTTAGAGTTAGTGTGCATGGAATAGACACACAACAAGGCTGTTGTTCCTGACTTATGCGTGACATAACGCTCTGGTATGTTTCGTTTACTTTAACCTAGATTTAGATTTAGTCATGCATCATTAGTTTAGGCATTTACCTGAAGAAGAGATCAGATTGCATATCTCGAAACGTAGTGTATTGTATCACTGAACGATTGCAAAATCCTGTTCCCTTCACAATCCTTCCATGGTCAAAAACAAACTTAAAACAAAGAATTAAATTTTAACTTGAAAATTGTCTAATTCAGGTCATAATTACAATAATTTGAGGTTTTTTTAGTTTCATTTTAAGAATTATATTCCATTCAGTACTGAAAATTACTCTTTTTCGCCTTAAAAAGAATTTGATCGCTTGTGTGGTCAAAATTACTGGAAACATTATAATGCTAGACATATCCTTTTCGGTTATCTGAAATTATTTGATAATTTACCAGGAAGAAAGGAAAAACAAGAGGAGCTGACTGCATCAGTAAAAAGATTCCAGGAAATGAGCTTCTCGGAGAAGTAATCCTCTCGCAGCCGAATACATTTGAAAGCTGGGCTTTCTTGCCGAATGATCAAGTAAATTATTAATTCACGAACAGCTTTCGTTACGAGGTATAGAGCCGAAGCTGAACAAATCTTTATTTTATTTTCTTGTAACTTCCGTATACTGTAACATTACTTTCGAGTACATTTCTTTAATCGGTTTATCTTCTAATTAGTTATTGGGTAAGATTATTATGGTATAATCTTAGATGCATGTGGTATTTTAACTCATGAATAGTTTTGTTTGTGGTCAAAAATATAAGAATTTTTATCAGTTATTAAAATATCCCTTCCTGCCCAGTTGGATTTCACATGAGGTCTTCACATCGAAATGTCAAACTGAAGATGCATTGTTAGTTTAGAGGTCTGATTCGCACAACACTGACGGTAGAATAAGCCTTTCAAACAATTAGAAAGTCAATAATCTTGAAGCCTTACTAGACAAAATTTGTACAACTAATTTACATTTCTTTGTAAAAGCGTAGACTTTATTTAGTTATAAATTATTCCGAAATCATGTTTCTATAAGTATTTACTTAACGGTACAATTATGCTCTTCTGTCGTTATAAACGGCCACCATCTTGAAAAATAAGTGGAAATAAAATTTCTTTGGAATGTCTAGACAATTTTATCAAAAGTATCAATTTTGATTTATTTTCTAAAATACTCGGCTTGAGAATCTTGCAGTAAAGAATTATTGAAGGTCCGCCATCTTAAAACGTTTTATTTATTAAGACTGGCTAACGAACTCATCCGAGCTACTTACAAATAATGTCTAGTACCAAGTTTGGTTTGAATATATTAAGAAACGCGGTTATCGTGTTGACAATATTACTCAATGGGTCCCACAATGTTGAATGTACTAGTTAAAACTGTACGCTATGTGGAAACCATACATGATATCAAAAACATGTTGGATGAAACATTATTGCACATGACCTAAGAATTCCAAAAACTTCTTTGTTTTGTGCTATAATGCATATAACCATAAGTGGTATAACCATTCCTTTTCTAAACTTTGAATCTCCGCCATCTTGAAACTTTTCATTGTGACTAATTTTATTTTATTTAATTTTTGTTTGTTTTGAAATTACTCTCTTTGCTCCAAGTTAAGTATGGATATATTAAAGCTTACGGCAGCCATCACATACTCGCGTTATATTGCATAATCATATGCACACATACATCTATACGAGTATATGTATTTTCGGATTATGATGATTTTTGATTATGGGCGTCATGATCGGAAAATCCAAAATATTTCCTGGAAATGCTGTTATAAGAGCGGTTACCTAAAACTCAGCTGAAACCCAACGTGCGATTATTTTATAAGTTCAGAAATGAAATCCTCTCCTGCAATCCAGTTCATTAATACAAAATATATAATATTTTACCACTGGCAAAGTTAGAAGTGCAAATGAATTTTAAAATACATATCAAGCCTTTATTAGCAGAGAAAAGCGGTGTTTGAAGAATCAAACGAAAGGTTGCGAATCCAGCGAGATAATTCCTTCTTTGAGTAACGCCGAAATGTCCTCTTATTTGCGCTCCGAAACTTGTGCACCTGTTTAGCATGCACCAGAATCCAGCGCCTACCATTAGTCCGGTCATGTGAGGTGTTTTACTTTGGCATTCGTTTTTTAAATTTCTGTCCAACTCATTAAGATAACTTCCCTGAAGACAAAATACTACGAGTATTTCAGCCTACTTATTCGTCGCGTTTTTTAAGATAAAGGATAAGAATTTTTCTAGTTTATTCAGATACAATCTACAAGTATGTCTCATGTACCCCAATACAACCGAGTAGATTGTCTCGTGCATCTAAATACAACCTAGGGATCCACCGCGATTATTGAGATATAGCCTAGGAGTTTATTTAATTTGATAAAATGCAATCTAAAAGTGTGTCTCATGTACTTAGAAACAGCCTAATTTATCTCATATGTTCAGAGACAACCGAGGATTTTGTCTCATGTATTCATATACAGCATATGATTGTGCTCGTCGATTGAGATACAGCCTAGGAGTTTATGTAATTTGTTCAAATGCAATATAAAAGTGTGTCTCATGTATTTAGATACAGCCTTAGTTTATATAATGTGTTCAGATACAACCTAAGTGTTTGACTCATGTGCTCAGATACAGACCGAGGAGTTTTGTCTCATGTGCTCAGATACAACTGAGAGATTTTGTCTCATATATTCAGATACAGCCTAGTTTATCTCATGTACTCAGATACAACCGAGGTGTTTGTCTCATGTGTCAGGATACGACCGAGGAGTTTTGTCTCATGTGTGCTCAGATACAACTGAGGAGTTTTGTCTCATATATTCAGGATACAGCCTAGTTTATCTCATGTACTCAGATACAACCGAAGGTGTTTGTCTCATGTGCTCAGATACGACCGAGGAGTTTTGTCTCATGTGCTCAGATACAACTGAGGATTTTGTCTCATGTGTCAGATACAGCCTAGTTTATCTCATGTACTCAGATACAACCGAGGTGTTTGTCTCATGTGCTCAGATACAACTGAGGATTTTGTCTCATGTATTCAGATACATCCTAGTTTTATCTCATGTACTCAGATACAACCGAGGTGTTTGTCTCATGTGCTCAGATACAACCAAGGATTTTTGTCTCATGCATTCAGGTACAGCCTAGTTTATCTCATGTACTCAGATACAACCGAGGAGTTTGTGTCATGTGCTCAGATACGAGCCGAGGAGTTTTGTCTCATATACTCAGAGACAACCGAGGAGTTTGTCTCAAGTATTCAGATACAGCCTTGTTTATCTCATGTACTTAGATACAACCGAGGTGTTTGTCTCATGTGCTCAGATACGACCTAGGACTTTTGTCTCATGTGCTCAGATACAACTGAGGATTTTGTCTCATGTATTCAGATACAGCCTAGTTTATCTCATGTACTCAGATACAACCGAGGTGTTTGTCTCATGTACTCAAATACAGCATAGGATTTTGTCTCGTTGATTGAGATATATAACCTAGGAGTTTAACTTGTGTCTTAAAATGCATCCTTAACACTATAGCACCATGGAACTATATATAGAGCTGTACATTTTAAATTAATTACCTTTATAGCTTCTTCCAGGGACTGAAAACGATATAACATTGTCAATTTGGGTACAGATCTCGAGAGACCAACCGCACCATAAAAGACTTTTATAATAATAATGTCCCGCACTAGTACACTTCACTAATTCCTCCATGGCAGTATTTTATTAAATATCAAGTGAAATAATTTCTTTCATTTTTAATTTTAATAATTGAAGATCATCTAAGACAGCCTTGAGTATCCCAGAGATAGTTGAGACGGAGTGGTCACCACGTGTTACACTAGTGGAAGTAACACTAGAGTGTTGCATCTCTTAGCCCTGTACATTACATCATTCTACAACAACTTTTCCCTCTTTCTATTATCATATTAATCACGAATATCTCAGAACAATGTAAAAATACTATTTGACATTAATCCAAATCTAGTATTTTTTTTTTTTTTTTTTTTTTTTTTTTTTGCTCGCTTCGTTTATATTGCTTTCGATAAAATTCAGATATTTAACATAATTGGAACCCGTTTAGAGGTAATCTCAGAGCGGGCTGTGACTAAAAAAGAAACTAATAATCTTGATAATTATTTAATCACGACATGATAGATAACGAAGTACCTTCACGTTGATTGCAAAATAGATGACGAGTAAGATATAAAAAGTACAAGAAATATTGTTATTGTGTAAATTTACTAAATTTTCCAAGAATTTCCACATTCTACTCAATATACTTCTGGTCTACTCTCCCCCCCCCACATTTTAAAATGTGGTGATGGTTCTCCTCCCCCCCCCAAACACCAATCCTAATCACGCCCCTGACGTGTAATAAACGTCTGGTCACGAGGGCTGTTTGTTTTGTTACCCGGTGGTGTTTATTTTGGGCTGTTGCGTTTGGCTTCTTATTCGTTCCTATAAAGACGCCGTGTTCCGTTTACAATGGTGTCATGAACACAAGTTAGCATTATGTAAAGTTGAAATTTATAACCGCAGTGTTTCTGAACCAGCAGCGTATTTTAAACACCCAATTATAAATACGCCACACCACGTGTAGTGTAACAGGCTTCACTGAGGTTGCAAGGAAAATTCAAGTCTTTAAATAGATTTATGTTAACTGTTTTATAATGGTTCACAGTTTGTTTACAAATTTATTATTCTTCAATTTTCTCGTTGCCATCATTCAAGAGCAATTGTAAAATTTTCGCTAACGCTCAGCCATATCCCATGGAGTGGCATGCACCATCATCGATCTCCATGTTGGTATTATGTAGGTTAGGTTAGTCTGTTCTCGATATATTAAGTGGGTAGACAGACAGACATTACATTTGGTTAGCCCTAACCAGTGGAAATTATAGAAACTAGTTTGTGCATGAGTGGTTTATACTAGCTAATGTATAATTTGTATAAACTAGCTTGCAGACAGTTTATACACTATCCATAGTAAATACAAATGGCGGACCAAGGTCAAACTTTGAAAATAAATCAATTAGGTATTATCCTAATAATATCCTAATAATAATCACCTGAATTGTATAAAAGCTCGACCTTGACTGATATTTCCATTTGGATTTTGTATATATAGTTTAGAAATTGTTTAAATTACCTACAATACCGACAGTTGCTGAATGAAGGTAGAATATTATAATACTAGTAAATCCATTGTTTAAACTAACAAAATATTTAATTGTTTACCTATAATATAATGCTATTTAAAGCCTCAAACGCGCAGATTCCTTGTAAGATTAAAATCCGTCGTATCAACTACTGGAAGGTAGTGACGGACAATAGACTAATAAGTGAAACAATAGAACAATAGGACAATGCGACAATAGAACAATACCTGCATTGAAGCTGCAGCTTGTTCCTTGCTGGCTCCGCTAAACAAATTGTTAATAGAATGTATTTGTTCTCTGCTCTTCTTGCTATAACAACTGTTTTTTCTTTCCTGTTTGTTTGTTGTGTAAAAATGTATAATACACACCACAACTAACTATTGTGTACAATGTTTTTTTGAGCAATCTATAGTAGTACCTTCCTGGATTTACCTTAGATGTAAATTTAAGATTCTTTATTTTGTGACGTGTGTTTTCTCGGCAAGTAAGGTTTTCTTGAGAAACACACGTACCCCACCATCCGCATTAGGTCAGTCGAGGTAGAATTAGGTCAGTTCGTTCGAGAGTTCTGAATTTAAACCTTTGGTCTAAGAGAGTAAAAAATGAGGTAGTCAGTTCTTTTTTTACTCAGTAGGGTCCAGATTAGGAAGGTCCGGTAAAACAGGTTGGAGACAACCAAGATTTAGTAAATCATCGTTACCCAAACTGAATAAATTTTTAAATAATGATATAAATGTTACTTATTAAAATAAAATATTATTTTATTATCCAAACGGGAAAAGAGACTTTATTTAAAATTGTGGCTATCCACGAAATAAATTCGAGTTGCAACATCACATAATTATATGCCTATATAAGACTATTGGTCGGTATTGCACGGACATAGATTAATGTTACAGTAAATAAAGTAAAGATCCCGCAAAAGCCTAATTCAGAAAGGTGTGAATCTTCTATTACACTTTTAAGTAAAGATATCAAATTTGTAAAGTAATTAAGTGTTGATTAAAAAGGTATTACACGGACTTTTTATTAACAATAATGTAAATTAAGTGAGGAATAAAGTAAATAAATTTACTATTTGCTCTCGTGCTCCACGGATTTAGCTATTATAAAATAAACAAGAAGTAAAATAAAGAAGCAATAAATTACGATTCATTAGATGTAAATAAAATAAATATTAAACTAATGCTACACTGCTCGACAACAAAATAAAATAAAAACATTAACGACTTTACACAATCGACTAGATATTAATCTATTTAAATTTTCTACTTCGCTTTCCCTATTTGTACGAACTTGCTACTGATGGAAGGCAGTTTTTGGTACCATATTTGCAAGGCCTTATCATTGGCTTATATAGATAATTATTTCGGGGGCTGAAAAAATAGGTGGTTTAGGAAGTATATGTAAAATAATCTCCAAAAATAGGAGCCTGACTCTTTCTTATCTCGACGTGCTATAAATAACCTTAGCTGATAAGGAGAGCTGTTTATCTATTGTTGCAGGTGGTTGACTGGACCAACTTCAAGATAATGATTCCTAAATAAAACAAAAGCACCCCAGTTTATCACTAAATAAACATTGTTTTAATTCTTCAATTTTTTGAACCCGTACCGTAAATTTTAATACAACCTTTCTAAATTACACATACTAATCTAAATACACTAATATGTATTCCACAACCTATTTATAAACATAAATGAAACTATATATTTGTTTAAATGAAATAGCTTTACCTTTAATTTCCGTAAAACAAAGTATTATGTTACGTATAATGCCAATTATATAAATGAACCAGGGTGTCTATGCAATACAACCGACAAAGTGATGTTGAAACACAATGTTGAAGTCTCGTGTGTTGGAAACTCTCTCTTGAATTTAATACTTTTAGGATCATTTAATGTATTCCAGTTTATCCCGTAACTAGAATAAGAGAAGGAATTACAAAATGCAGCCATTAAGTTTTTAAGTAATAAGACATGGGCGCGCAGTACCTTGTCACCATGTGATTACACTTACTTAAGTACAGGGACACTGAGGATGTATTAGAGTAAGTCGAGGTTTAATGAAAAGTGTGGGTGCCCCAGAGCGCTGTATCCCACCAGGAGTAGATTGATACCCCACCTCCACCTCTCAAGCCGCCTCCGTGGGTCGAGCCCATTTAATCTGTTATAAGATTCCTTCCAGGAACAGGTATTGCGAACTTTAAACTCGTTGACCAAAATAAGGCCACCTACGTCAATAAGCGAATGTGTCCACCTTTGTTCATGAATATAACCGAATGTGTAGAACTTCTCTGAATTTCTCGCATGTTTCTGGAAATGGGGGAACGGGGAGTATTCAAAAATTCAAACTCAATAATTGGCTGAGCGTTAGCGAAGCGTGTCACTATTCGGGATGGAAAAAGGTTCACTTCTGTCCTTACGATATAGCATGAACCAGTAAGATTTTAAATTCTGTTTATTTGTGAATTGACAAAATAGAGTTCGATGATTGTGCAAACCCCTACTATGGAATTTGGCTGAGCGTTTGCGAAGTCTGTCACTATAAGAGCTGGAAAAAATGTTCACTTCTGTCCGTACGATATATCACGAACCCGTAGACTTGAAATTCCGTTTATTTTGTTTATTGAAAAAATACGAGTAGAGTTAAATAATGGTGCAAGCCCTAATATAGAATTTGGCTGAGCGCTAGCGAAGCCTACAACTCATAGTGGTGTCTCGAAATGAAGTAAACTATAAACCTGAAATGTAACTTATATTTTGCTTAGCTATCACTGGGGTTCTGGCAAATTCCTATTCTGTTCGCTTATCTGCCTGTTTTTCGCTCGGTATCTCAATAAATAATTGAGATATGGACTTGAAATTTGGCATGTAACTTCACTTCTACATAAGCAAGGTCGAGTTTGCTGATGGGTATGTATCTGAGCCTTTACATTTCCTAAATACTCGCAGGATAACTCAAAAACGATTTTATCTGTAGACTTTAAATTTTGTATGGAAATATACTTCTACATAGACAAATATTACTTCGACTGAAGTTCATAGGCAAACGTTCTGTATCGATTTGAAGAAAAACTACGTAATGTGTTTATCGTTTAAAATGGCTCTAGGCTCCTTGAGTATATTGGTGTCCTACATTCGCAGTTGTTACCTATTATTGAGACTATCAGTATCAAAGAAATGTGATTTAATTCAGATACCAAAATTAGTTTGGTACATTAAAGATTCGAACGTATTGCAAATGGTCTGCCAAACAGATTTCATTTTATATTACTTTTCCTTTGCGAACAGGTAAGAGGTGGAACACTGCAAAAGGTATTCGACAGCCACATTCATTTCGAAGTAAACCCTGTCAGCGAACGAATGTCAAAAGCATTTCAGTTTGCGACACGCGCTGATCACCGAGCCGTGAACTTATTTGATCATCCGATCATCCACCCTTTGATCACACATTGATCCTCTCTTTGATCTTCTACCAACTCCGTCTCTGCCAATCCCGCCGGATTTTTCACATCTAGTGATGTTTCCGCCGCAAATAGTCCCATTTTCCATAATGTAACTTCAGTAGACATAAAAACTATTAAATGAGCACTCAGTTTGTTTCTCGCCTGACTTTAAATACGGCCTAGATTACTGGCTTAGCGTTGATGAAGCTTCTATCGCACATGCTATTTCTTTGTTTACTTGTGTATGCTGATGAATTATATTTTATGCGTTTCGTTATTTGTTTTTCTATGAAACGTATTTACTATGGTTGGACATTTATTAAATGACTATTATACATATTTATAAATAAAAGCACGCTATTATTCATTATTATCTTCAACTTCTTATGTAGTCCTGGCTACAAAATATCTCAAGACATTAATTTAAATAACTACAATTTCTCGTGTACTTGCTAAGAAACTCTTTTGTACTTTTCTTGTCTTTTGAAAAGATACCTTAAATAGCTTTGACTGAAAAACGTTTTAAAAATTAATTTAACCGACCACAAATGTCAATTTCGGGGACATAAATATCACAATTTTACATTCTTTCCGCCATTTTTATCACTGGTATTCACCTATTAGTGTACCTACACACCCTCTTATTCTATTCGGTCTCAACTTGCTTCTTCGCCCAGGTCTGCGATTGGAAAACTGCAGAATGAGGCTAAAATAATCTGTACTCACCTTGGAAGCAAGTAATGAATGAATAGTAAAAACTATTTAAGTATGTTTAAAATTAGTTCTGGCACATGATGTGATCTTCAGCTTTATTGTTCGCTATTCTATTACAATAGTCATGTATAACAGACTGGCGCAATAAGGTATAGCTTTCCATAACTCAAGGCCAAACTAGACAGTCGGGTTGGCCGAGCCGAGGGTTCTGCGACTAGCCAGCTGGCCGCGAACTTGCGGAAGTTTCGAAGCGAGCTGCAGCCAACTTTGGCGGCCTTCGCACCTTCCCATTGCGGTCTTGTGCGCTCTGCGTTCTCTCTCCAAAATTAAACGAGGTTTGGAGGTTTCCGGAACTGTCCTCATCACTTGCACGCAGTTGGGATCTTGACGACGCATCTTGTAGGAACACAAAGGCAATCCATTGAATTCTCACACAAACCGATAGGAATTCATTTTTATTCATTTAAGTTAACTAAAAACATATAATTTTTGTTTTTGAGTTGTTCGTCTATGAGAATTTCTTATCCGGTAGTAGTTTAGTCTCCTACTTTGGCTAGAACGGTTCTCGGAGCGAGAGCGGCACTCCGTGACTCCGGAGTCGTACGCTTCTTTGCGCATTTGACAAGAGGCAGACATCTCGCACCCTGTATAAATGTGGAAATGAACCCATCTGGGTCTGCCGAGCATCGCGTCTGACTACGATCATACCAGAAACTGGGAATCGAGTACTAGCATTGCTCCAGCATTTGCTACAAACTTGAGCCAAGTTCTTGCCATCGATCTTTGATTTTTCCCCTTCCCCGACTATACACAGATAGCATCCTCCAAATTGTCCAGACACGGATTCTGCCAGGAGAATACTCGACTGGTGTACAGAGGTGTGATCTCGACTGTACATGGGCATCCTTCCTCTGCACTCAGAGGAATAGTAGCCTCCAAATTGTCCAGACACGGATTCTGCCAGGAGAATACTCGACTGGTGTACAGAGGTGTGATCTCGACTGTACATGGGCATCCTTCCTCTGCACTCAGAGGAATAGTAGCCTCCAAATTGTCCAGACACGGATTCTGCCAGGAGAATACTCGACTGGTGTACAGAGGTGTGATCTCGACTGTACATGGGCATCCTTCCTCTGCACTCAGAGGAATAGTAGCCTCCAAATTGTCCAGACACGGATTCTGCCAGGAGAATACTAGACTGGTGTACAGAGGTGTGATCTCGACTGTACATGGGCATCCTTCCTCTACACTCAGAGGAATAGTAGCCTCAAAATTGTCCAGACACGGATTCTGCCAGGAGAATACTCGACTGGTGTACAGAGGTGTGATCTCGACTGTACATGGGCATCCTTCCTCTGCACTCAGAGGAATAGTAGCCTCAAAATTGTCCAGACACGGATTCTGCCAGGAGAATACTCGACTGGTGTACAGAGGTGTGATCTCGACTGTACTTGGGCATCCTTCCTCTGCACTCAGAGGAATAGTATAGTGCTTTCCTTGAACTGCCGTTGCTTGTGAAAGGAAAATGGTCAGATGACCTGCTCGTTGTTGGCAGTTTCATCTTTTCAGACACGTACTCGTTTAGGCAACGGATTTCAGTAGCCACTGTGTTACAGCATTCTCAGTTTGAGCTTGAGAGCTTGCTCTTCCTCCAAGAAAATTCCTAGCCTGAGTAGGAAACCTTTCTACGTCTTTTGTTGAGGGAGGGTTTTTAACTACTAATTATGTATTAGTACATGAATAATTTTCCACTCTATTGCAATTAAAAGTAAACAACGTTCTTGTTCTATATTTCACACCATGTAAACTTCATTAACGTTATTAATTTGCTTTCACTGCTAGCATTACTAGATTTATCGATTTTACTTCAGGCCTCCCAGTTGAAGTGTTAATCCCCACTCAGTCACACGCTATGGAGTACAGCGATAAGTAGCTAGCGCACACAGGGCATCCACGTCAGTCCATTTAACGTATTGTCTATCTCGAATGTAAAAAGTCAATTTCGTGGGTATGTTACATTTAAAAAATATATATATATATATATATATATATATAAAGTTTATTTCCTCAAAAACCTTTAATTTGGGTTTCTTATGATTGTTTTGTAATCGATGTAATTCTAGTGCTGCAATTATTTAACTTTAACTTACTTATTTATTTATTTCAACGGCAAGCAGCCAATTTATAACAAATATGTACATACATTTACTGCAGAAATATATGAAAATTATATATTCTCAATCAAAACAACAAATGATAATTTCGCCCCCACCCCCCCCCCCCCCCACCCCCCCCCCCCCCCACCCCCCCCCCCCCCCACCCCCCCCCCCCCCCACCCCCCCCCCCCCCCACCCCCCCCCCCCCCAATTAAAAAACTAATGTTATCCTACTTTACCGCTATTTTGTAACTTAGAGTTCTTTTATGTAATTAATTATACTACAGTTTAGACGAGTTAAAAGATCTACACATTTTCCACGATTGTTGTTGTAAATACCGTAGACATTCGATCCTCATAAGACTGATTACGCCCGTTGTTACATTCATTATCGTTGTTGCAGTATTCATATTCTCCTTTATCTGACTTTTTATGGGATGTTTTATATTTTGTTCACACTAAATAATTACATTTACCAACTGCTTTCTGAGTGCCATCTCCAAACGTCGATAGTAATGGCAGATTTGTTTGAAGCATATGATTCATAAGATGTACAAAATGTTAATGAATGGTTAATGGCTTAGTTCTGTTAGTCGCCGCTAGGCTCGCTTTCATCATTCTTCCGTACACATCGTTGTCACATACAGCACTGTAACCTGTGAGTTACAATTTCGTGATTTGTATACAAACTCATTCAGTTAAGTTTCCAACACGAGCTGTAGACAGACTATATTTAACACAATGACACGATTTGCTTCGTAAACAAAGACATGTAAAAATTAAACAGAGGTGAGTCCTGTAAAACTTGTCTTGGTTGGCGTAAATCTCTTATCTAGGTGGCGTTGAAGGTTGTAAAATACAGTGTGAATGTAACTTTTCCGGGTATCTCGTCCCATCTCTCTTTACCAACTCAGCTTGAGAGGCCTGCACGCATATCGTTCCTACACTAGCTAAGAGTGTACATACATACAGGATCTAGTCTTAGTCTTCACACTCCAGCAATACAAAACTAATTTTAATCCTTTCTTTATTTCTGTAAGAGTCTTAGTTCGGTGTAGTTCAGGTTATTATAAGAGTAAAGCTGGATTCACCTTAAGTATTTTTGCAAAAATATGCTAACAAATTGTGCAAGTCAAGGCGCTGGTCTTTTGTAACGTTTCAAATTTCCCGCGCTCTAATCGTGTAGTTCCGCGTTTACTCCATAGACAGCGCTGACACTACAACACACGCTGTCTAAGATATAAACGCGGAATCAACTCATTTTAAAGTGTACATTTCTGCAGAATTAATATTTATGTTTCTCTTTTATTTATTAATTGATGAAAACGATTAAAAAATTATCAAAATACAAAGTATGCCATTTTTTAAGATATTAATTAAAAATATAAGTAACAGAAAGTATTACATTGCATTAACTAATTTTCTATATGGTTATATGAAACGTTTCCAAAAACTCCTCTATCATGTTTTTTTTTTAGTTAAAATACCTATATCAATGAATTTTATAGCATTCTACATTTGTTATATTCTTTTATCTGTCAAACGTTAATACGTAAAAAGGAAACAAAATTTGTACCAGGTCATTTTTAGTTCTATCTAACACCCAAATTTGTACGCTTTGTGTCTGTATATAAATATATTCTAAAGTATACTTTCAGAATAAATTACATACGAGGAGATATTTTTTTAAAGATCAAACGAAGCCCATAAGAACGTTTAAATGAGAGTCTCAACTCTGAAAGTTCATTTTTCAAGCTCCTAGTTAATTAATATGTCTAACAATCATTTTAACAATCATTAATTAGTCATCATAAATAATAATCAAACTCTTACTTATTTGTTCCATATTTAACCTGGAGATAATTTTCAGCTTTTCTCTTCTTATAACTAGAGCTATAAATGAGACTCAGTTATACTAAGTTCATGTTCATATCTAGTTCTTGAAATATATTTACCAGATGTAAAGTACATCTTAGACGTATTATGGTTCATTCTAGTTCATTTCTAAGTTAAAATGTTTATTCTTAAGTGTTTTATAATAATTATTTAGGTTTATCATAGTTTTACAAATTTCTTCGAATGTCTACTTACATTTATGTGCGTGATTGTAATTTTTATATGAATTTCAAAATCTATTATTATATGCTACGTGTTCTGTTGATTATCACCTTAACATAATTCCCTAACAATATGTACAAAGGTAGAGTTTTGATTTTTGAAATTGTATGTAATATCCTATTATATATAGGTTTCTTTTAATACTTGGAGTTGAAAATAAAAATACTAAACTTACTTTATTTTTTTTGTTAAATTTTGAGACGATAACACTGTTGTCGAATTAAAACTAATACAGTTTGCTCTACTGCTGGCACAAAAAATGATGTTGCTATAGTAAGGTTATTAATTAACTTCAATAATAAGTAATAGATCAGGTTCTATTAAATTTATACTTCTATTATTATGTCAACATATCTTATTGTTTGAATCTTTGCTGGGTTTTGATATGTGTAAAGTCTGTCACTTTAAAACCATTTGGTTTCATTGTCTCCATCTAAGAATTGATTTTGGTGTACAGCGAGGAACAATGCCGGTAGAGGCTGACCTCTATTGTTCTATTGTTCTATCATTCTATTGTATTATATTTGTATTGACTGATATCTGTTGGGTTGTCTGGATGTGGACTTACTGTTTTGTTGTTTTGTTGTCATGAAGACAGCTGTGATGTTCAAGTACATCTAGTCGCAATAAATATTTTGAAAATCTCGAAAGTTCTTTATTCTCCTACCTTAAAACAATATCCCAGTTGCAGAAACTGTTGGGTCCCATTTACCCCACATAGTCTAGCACCTGAGATGCAATTTGCAATACATAAACACATAACTTGGTTTTTCCTGAAATTGATAGGCATTTCTTCTGTCTGGTGGAAAGAATTCGATTGTCAGGCACGCTAATTTTGGCGGAGATCGAAATGTCAGGGTATCAAATGGGATAAAAACATAAAATGAAAACTTTTCTTCATGTGCCATTATTAAAATTGTTGATGAATTTACAAATAATTATAGGCATTCATATTGTAATTTAAATCATGTTCCGTTGTTGCGCTAACTATTGTTGGATGACCAGTATGCACCAGTATTATTTCTGAGCAATCGTATTTGGAACTTGCTCTTGAGGACCTGATATTTTCCCGTAGTGGACAGAGAGTAAGACAATTGCAGTGAATTTCGCATTTCCCTCTTTGTTCATTAAAAAATGCTTGATCAATGTTGAGAACGATTTTACAGCAATACTGGATAATTTAAATAACAATCATCGTTTGCTAACAAAGTAATTGGAAAATTTTTAAATTGGGGGTGTCCGATCCCTTGGACCCCCTCGCGGACGACACGTCCATATCCGAGATACAACTTGAAGTGGCTTTGATTCACCACAGTATGGACAGGTAGTAAATGGAAGTCATGACGCAAGTTGCGCAAACCTGAGAACTACGATGTCACGCTTGTTTACTTAAACAAGGTAGGAGTTCGCCAACCTGTACTGTATGTCGAAGCTGCATACAAAATTTCTAGTCAATTTATTAGCCATCCTTGTGTCATACTCGTTATTTACAATGGACAAAGAGACAATTAGACAGAAAAAGACATTTTACAGCGCCCAGACAAACAGAAGAGACATGCTTCCAGTATATCGAGTGATGTAGGCTATTAAAATGACACTCATCCAACTCGCATGGATGCACCTTTATCAAATCCATTCTTGTCTGAAGTTTCATGCAAAATTTAAAGTCTACTAGCGTAATTGTTGTCGAGATAACCTGCTATTGTTTGGCTACGTAAATCACATGGCGAAACACGCCATTGCCTATATAGAAATAAAGTTACATTCAACATTTTTAAGTCCATGGCTGAATTCATTCCTAAGACAGAAGAATTTTTGTCAGAACTCTTGGTGATAGGTAATCAAACGCTCAGCCAAATCCTATAGAGGGATATCCATCATCGAACTCTTCTCTATATAGAAATAAACCACTACAACGAAGTACTGAAGGACTCAAGGAAACTTAATGAAAATCTTAGCTACCAATCCAACAAAATAACCTCATTTCCTGTTTTACTATATCACAATATGTTAAAATGTCAAATGACTTTGCTCACTTTGTTTACAAAAAAATAACAAGACCAACATAAAATTTTTCAATTAAGTTCAGATAAATTTCATGAAATGACATGCACATTATCACACTTAACGATGTAGAAATGAATCTTCATGAAAATCTCAGGTCTATAGGTCAATACGAATAATGAGTTCAGATCCAGTTCACCTTCCTCTTACGTGCAGTATCTGGAATCTGACGCTGCCACAGACTCGACTCCTGGAATCTGGAGTCCTGTTCGTTTGTGTTGTAAACTCAACATTCATATTCAAGTTCAAGTTCAAGTTTCAAAACTCTTTATTCAAGTCAACAAAAGTACATAAATCTCACAAATCCCAATGCGCCTCACAGGGCGCGTGCGGGAAACGTAGTTGACAGTTAACATTTTGCAGTCGTCCATTTTTATCTCCCACCACCATTAACTTTTAATCCAATAGAAAATAGAGACAATTCAAAAATTACACTTTTTTAGCTTAATCATTATATCAAAACATTTTTGAGCAGGAAAGCGACAATAAATAATAAACTGCTAACAAATAAAAAACCTGTTTGCCATGGTAAGTAAAAACAATTCTGGAAATATGCACTAGGATGATCTATAGATTTTTAACCGGAAACAATAGTATGTACTATAAATAATTAACAGTAAAAACAACAATAACATTGAAGTAATAATAACAATTTCATTAACTGTATAAACTATGAAGTAGAAAAGGCCTATAACAAGAAATAAAACTATAAAGTAGAAAAGACCTATAACAATAAATAAACTATGAAGAATTAACAATAAAATAATATAACTTAGCAATGTAACAAATAAACCTTATAATCTAAAAATAAAAAAAACAGTATAAATTTAAACATTAAACCATAGACAATGACAATGACTTCCCATCAGTTATATCAACATTGAATCAACCCTTCCCACCAAATTGTTATGTGTATAAAATTTAAAAAAAGTCTTTATTAAACAGTTATGTCTATCAAGGCCTATCAACCATTCAACCTCGTATTATATGCAGAGTATTAACAATAATTGAATACAGACAAAGTTAAACTTTTACGTATTATTCGTATTTAATAATAAAATGTCAAAGAGTTGCTGGATCGTATTGCAGATGCCGCTGCACAAATCAAGAATAACCACGGCTACACGATCAATCCGAAAGCGAGTTGCCAAATGTATTTAAGTGCAAGGACAGATTTTTTAAAACTTTCTATAAATTTTACTTCAAACATTATTAAGCACACGATGTTTTTCTGTCATTCAATTTCGTTAATTTGTTTTTCTACACAATGAGTATTGGTAGTAAAATTTTATTTTAAAAACTATTAATTATGCCTTATTGTACATAATTTTCCTCAGTATTAAATTTTCTTCAAGTTTCTGTGTAAAAATTTATGTTTTTATTACCTGTTTAACAAATTATGTACGTTAAACATAAAACATCGTTTAGAGTCCTAACTTCGCCTCTAATAAAGTCATTTTTCATTTCATTTCATTAAACATAAAACATCGTTTTTCGATGCTTTTTTGTGTTTTACATAGTATGGTACATCTTAAACAACAAGAGAGATACAGTTATGGAACAAACTTTATTCAATTTATCATGTCAAAAACCATTAGAAAAAACAGCATTCGTCTCTAAATCCCTCTTCCCAAACTCCTAGAAAAATGATCATTTAACCTCGGGTACTAAATTGTGGCTGAAATCACGGCTTGACAGTCACGTGAACGTCCAGATCAGGAAGGGGAGTTAGCGGGGAAAGTTGGCAGGCCTGGAACTGGTCGCACGTGTTTTTCTTGGCACGTGTTGTATATGCCAAGAGCCAATTTGCATTGCTTCAGCTTCACCAATTTTTCGTGTTTCCCCTGTTTAATAGACGAATTTCCTTTAAGAGAGAATTCGACTTTTGGCCGCGCTAGTTTGGTATGATCAAAAGGGGAGTATGTTTAATATATCACGCTATAAATTTATTCCTAGTTCTTAGGCTTGTGCATTCACTAGCATACCTACTCTCTGGACAAAACTATTAGTGAAAGTGAACCAAAAATTAGTAAAACTACAATGACAGAATTTACATTAAAATTTAGTTTGTTTATTTCTGCGTTCAGACAAATAGAGCAAATAATCTGCGAATAATGGTATGGCTAAGCTAATGTGAGAACATTTTCATCGAACAATATTTTTGACCTATAACCGAAATGCATGAAATAAGTCTATTTTCAGAGGTTTTGCGTGCACAAGGAAGAAATTTTTCTTGTATGGACAGTGTAATTCAACAATAATTTCTCCTTGCGGTAGCTTTTCTAGATAAACATAAAACACAGTTTTATAGCATGTACCATATACAAGTAATAGGTTTGGTTTAGAAATCTGAAAAGATTGCAGATCAGTCCGATGGATATTTTACTGCTTCCGATATGACTGTGTTTCACTTATTTCATTCAACTTTAACAGTATTTTGAAATGTAGTCTAAAAGTCTCGCTCTACATACGATAAAATTTGGGCAGTCTCAAGAAGAGACATTTGTAGATTTATTTATGTATAGAGAGAATTTATTGTAGCGTTAGATAATGAAGGATATTTTTATATTTTTCTCCTTCTTTCGACTATTAAAAGAATTTGTAACAGAAATCCTTAATGTATGTAGTGTTTTTATAATTTAAATAAGTGGAATTGTACATTTTATTCCCTCTTTCGCTATCTTTAAAATTAAACCCTTTCCTTTCTGTAATATTCTATCGTTCTTTTGGTTTACAGCTGTTTCTGTATTAAAGCCCCCAAAAAGGCACTCCTTCCCGTAAACATTTTATGTATTCTATCAAAGAAGCGATAAACACTATAAAGTTCAGGAACAGCTCAGTAACTTTGGAATTCTTCGACTAATAAAACAATCCTTCGAAGAATAACAGTGGACATAAAAATCTGCCTTGTGGTACCACTGGAACTTCTTTACCCTCTCAAAGAAACATAAAATTATGAAATAGTGGAAAACTTTGAAAAAGTGGAAGTAAATTACTTTATAGTCTTAATAATATTGATTTTAAGTTGTGTGTGGGACAAACCTGAAATTAGGTTACAAACTTATACACCGGGTTTATCCGAAACGTTAGAAAGAGTACTTTAGTACAAATCGAGCTAAGTCCACTCCTTCCTAAGGTATCTTGCTAGAACGAAACAGTAGAGTATTTAGACACTACTACCATACGTACCACATTTGTAACTGCCGAGAGCACCTTTTGGATACTGAAATTGTGATAAGTACTAAGTGGTATTGCTAAGTTAATCTACTGTTTCGTTCTTACTGGATCTCTTCGGACTGACGTGGATTCAAGTCTGTGATAGAGATCTCAGACGACGCACTAAGAGGAACGTGAAATGAAATCAATCTCAACATTCACCCTGAATCAATTCTCCCATCACAGCCTGTGTTATCACACCAGTGTTTCGAAATTTTTAAAAACTAAGCAAATACGATTGCAAATATTCCTAAACAACACGAACTAACATATATTTAGCGACTTAAAAAAATGTTGTACCTTCTCCATAACGTAACAAGTGACTCTTTAAAACTTTGTGTCACTGAGTTTGAGATGATCACTAAAAATTGGCTATTACAATAAAAGACTATCCTACAAAGCTTATCACTTTACTTAGTTACAGAATTTATCAATTACATACCACTCACGGTGCCATTGGCGGAGATAAAATATTTTATTGCGCAGAGCAGTCTGATAGCACTTTCTATAGTCTGAATCAAATAGTTTTAAACAAATTTTTGCTAAGTAAAATTAACATAATTTATCGATGTTCTTTGACGAAGATAACATACATATTGCGGAGAGCAGTCTTAGGACAAACTGGGTTACTTTGGCTTATTTGAGTCAAAGCTGAGGTACAAAATAATATTTTGGGGATTTTTTGGTGTCTTCAGCTTTAATAGAGTATTCACTCTTCAAAAGAGAGCGTTGACGGTCGTCTGGGGAATGAGATCAGATGAGAGCTGTAGAGAGCGTTTCCGATCTAGTGGGATCCTTACCTTGGCCTCCCTTCTCATTTTTCATTCGACAATGCTTGTTTTTCTTTTTCAAAATAAAAATCTTTTTCCACATTTAAATCATGATCATAACACACGGCACAGAAATTACCTAATTTAGACCGTTTCAGACTCAACTTTTTCAAAAACTCAATTTTTTTATTTTTGTCCTAAACTCTACAATTTACTTCCAAATGTAATCAAAATTCAAACAAATGTAAACAGTTTCAAAAAGTATTTAAATACTTACTTGATCGGGAAGGCTTTCTACAGTCTCCACGATGCTCTCGTGATGCCCATGTCTTGATTAACCCGATTATTGTAGTTTGTAGTAGGAATGACTTAAAATTGTTACAAGAATTTATTGTGTTTTACCTTTAAATTGTATAATTATTATAAATTGTATGTATATATAATTATAAACATTTGTTCTGTTGCTTTTTTATAACTACTTTGGATACTGATGTTTTGACTTGCATAGACAACCTTTGAGTTCTATTTCGTGAATAAATTATTCTTATCCTTATGGTATGAACACATTTCGATAGGTAAAATTAACATAATTTATCGTTGTTCTTTACCCATATCCTTAATCCCTCCTTTAAATACAATTTGTTTCTTATGATTTATTATTAGTCCTTTTACTCCCTGGACTCCTCCCATCATCTTATGTATCCCCGTCTACTGAAAACTTTGGAAGTTTGTTTTTTCACATAAATTTGTTATTTTAACCCGAGTTGTTTTCCTCAATTCCACAATTAATTATGAACTTTAGAACCCATTGTAAAATAAGTTCACCTTGACACTCTGTATTTCCGGTTAGAATGTTGGCGGTAGTTTGGGACCGGGTAAACAATGGAGATTGTAATAATGTATGAAAGAACACGAATTGGGGTCACCAGGCGTTACAAGCCCTCTTCTCCCGACCACCCCTCATCCCCACATCCCCTCATCACCATACACAACACCCCACTTCAACAAAGACGCGAAGCCCACAAAAGCTCCATCTGAAGCATTCTGTGGGTACTTAGACTTCGCCAGCTCTGTCTCCGATGTCACCTCAAATTTGTGTCACTTTCTGACTCAAGACGAACCATTCTGGAAGTCTCCAATATGATCTTCACCTTTTTAATGGTTTTAATTATTATATGTATGTAAGGTTTATTTGCGCCAACTCTACCTCATAATGCTCATCTTAACACTTTCTTTAATACGTTCTTTAAAACGAAACCGAAGTACGTTTGAGTAATTTATTGCAATCATACAGCAACCTTAAGAATTTTACTCTACATTTTATAAATACTAACATTCTACTGGGCATTTGTTTAATAATATGATCACGTTAAATACTGTACTGGTCGTAACTTAATTTTCGCGCTATAAGAACATGTTGGACTTTAAACCATGTTATTGACCACAGGATTGTGGGAAATTTTTTATTTACAAAATATTATCAGTACGTTTCCGAAGACTTTTAGTTTTTTGTTATTTTTGTGGAGTTTTTCATGAAAAATGCATGTACCTACTTAATAAATCTTAAAAAGTGCACTTTACAAGAAAAACTAAAACGCGATTGAGTGCGTATTAGCATACGACTAATAAAGTAGAGACCTACCCGAATTCCGTTATATAAGAACGTAAAAGGCTTTGAGGTTTAAAAACTTTCTTATGTAGTAAAATTCAAGGTAGATTCACCACAGCCGGTTCCTACAGATGATTCTTTTATTGTGCTGTTCTTAATATTTCCGAAACCCTGATGGAGTCTATGGAGTTAATTACGCAATTCAATCTGGAAAACACATATTTAAATGTGAAATATAAATTTTACTCAATCTTTTCTGATATTGGGTTTTCGATCGTTTATGCTTTGATTTTCATAAAGTCTCTACTTTGCTACGCTCTTATCAGTTACTAGGCTCAATTATTTTCCTAGTTTCTTTTGATTGTTGTATGTTTATTAGACCTGATGTGATCTTGGTGTTAACGCCTCCTTACCTCCATTTCTCCATAAGTGAGGTGGATATAGTATAGACAGAATTAGAGTGATAAATAAATCGGGTTTTTTTTCGTTTAAGGGCCAGCACAAAAGACCCTAGCTTGCCTATTCAAAACTCAGATCACGCGATGCTTGCTCTTTTAGAAAAAAAATTAACTCGAGCTTGCAAAGTCCAAGCCCAGATCAACTCACCACGCTTTATTGACACAAAACTCAGACAGAACTAACGCAGGTTTCATTACAGGCAAAAGATAAGCGGCGCGCGTTTATCACTGATAAGATAATACGAGTTTATACTAGAAGTAGTACCTGGACTACTGCCCTACGAACTAATAACACAAAAAAACAATTAAATGCACTGTCAGTCAGGTATAGTATGTTTGTAAGGTGCTGACCCTTAAACGAAAAAGACCCAATAAATCAATCCAGAATTTTCCCTTTTGAATAGGGTATTGCCTGAATAGATATATTTGGTTGATAGGAAGGACGTTTCAACGTCATTGGTTCAGAATATTGTTTAACGGACAGATAGCAATGTTTTATTGTGAACAAAAACATTGAGATAAGTCAAGACCTATTCCATCACCTAAGTATACCAAAAATGTCGTCTGCTGGTCAGAAAAGACCACTACTACTGCCAATAAACATGCAACATTTATGCTATAAATAGACTAAAGAACCTTCACAGCAGGAAATTGTAACAAATGTGTAGGTTTTGACGTGACAACGTCTTAAATTAGGTTGCGGCTCGGAGTCACTCATGAAAAAGTGTAACGCCCGGTAACGTTACGATGCCCGTCCAGTGGGTCCGCCGCACGGGATCCGCACGGGATAAAGCAGATAACTGTGGGTCCGCCGCACGGGATAAAGCAGATAACTATGTTTATTCGTGAAAATGTGGAGTGCTTAGATTCGTCATTTACAACAACTACAACAATAAAGGTAAATAATTGTACACTGATATTTCATTATCGTAAACTATGATTGATTGATTAATTGTTAGATTGACACAAAAGTTGAGAAACTGAGTTTATAGGTTATGTCATACTATTGACAAATGTTGATAGTGTTAAGTAAATTATTAGTTTAAATCACTCTGCAATCAATCGTAATTCAGTCGATTGAGAAGAAACAGCGCGTATTGCTAGTCAAACATTTAAAATAACAAATTATAACCTCTAACCTGTCATAACAGTGCGACCAAACAAACGAACTAAACCGACCAATCACCACGCGCGAAGTTAGAATTTAACTGTGTTTAGCAAGAATTTCAAATTCCAATTTTAGTAAATGTTTTATTCAACTTTACCATTTACAATAAAAAATTTTAATTAATTTCAAATTATGTACAATGTTTTAGTAAACAAAATATATTTCTATAGTTAAAATTTGTGCAATTCTTATTTTCATTCAATTCCTTGTTCCTATTGTGCAATTTAATAATATTCATATCAATAAATATTCTACCGAGAAAAAGACGTTGTCACGTAAAATCTTCGCCCGTAAAACCGACTTTACAGGCAACCATAATTTTTTTGCATAATGTTTTAGCTAATATGATAAATTTCCTTTACAATCTAGATTGTAACTAGGATTTTTGTAGTATTTTGTTTAGTTTATTACGCGTACATATCAGGTAGACAATAAAAATGATAACGCTTATTACTTTGCGGTAGGTCAAAACCAACATCATACACGAATCTACATTTGTGTCTATAAAAATTAACAAAAGGCGCATTAAACATTCATTCATTGTATTTTTAAACATAGTTAAATAAATGTCAGTCCTTTAAAATGTATTGTGTAAAATAATACTATATTGCTTATTTTATTATTTGACACTTATTCCCGTGTGGGCTATAAAAGACTGCACTAGAATTCAAATACATAAATTTCAATTAAAATTATCGTAAAAAGGATAAACTACCAACATTTGAAGACAATACAAGAACATGCACTTTCAACAGGCATTAATCTTCGATAATTATTTTTACTATAGAGTGTTGCAGATTCATTATTGAAAAGGAAAATTAACCGCCGAATCCTCTCGAGGGAAGTTTTCGTTTGACGACATCAGCATGGGACAGCACCAGCTGTATAATAATAACACCTTGTGAATCTTAATACTCGTACACACCAAAATCAGCTGAACAGATCCAAGGGTGGCTTGGTTCTTTTCTGCTAAAATACAAATGCACACACTTCCCTCAGATGTGGAACCAACTACTGTTAGTTCTATTTATCGTTAGAGCCAACGATGGTTCTTTACTGCTGAAATCAACAGTCTCATTCGCCATTCACAGAAAAAATATCTTTTATTTTCTACGATGTTTACTACTAATATTGAGTTGGTTCCTTTTTGCTGAATGCGTAATCTTCTATTCACAAACCAGATATCACTAAATCTCACAAATTACAATTTTGTAGGTTGGTTCCTTTCTGCTTAATGCCGCTCATATGTCCGCGCATTCTATTATTTATTTTATATTTACTCCTTCCAGTAACATTTTCAGGTATGGTGTAGACTGCAGAAGGATTTCCCAGAATGAACCAGCGATAACAGTGCGGCAGGAGCCCTCGGCGATAAATATTGAGACAAACGATAAACAAAAAAGCTACTATAAATGGATCATGGACGAAAATGTAGATACTTTCTAAATGTGTAGAAAGTGTTTGGGGTAAGAGTGATTATAAAATATAAAAATGCGAGAATATAATGCAAAAGACCCCAATATGAAACTCATGAAATGATGGGATGAAAAGGAAGCAATTAGAGCAAATGCTATTTCCAGGAACTCACAAGATTCCATACGTTACTGGTACAGTTGGAGATAAAGCGATGATAAGAATGCTCGTCGGAAACAACTGATCAGTGCAACTGTATTATAACCAGTGTTGTCAATACATCACAACATTATTATTGATTATTTGATAGAAAAATACAAAAATCGATCTGTTCAGATATAAATCGCGTCTTTTTCCGTGCTATTCCAATAACAATTTGACAACCTTTATTAACTCATTCTTTACGTATTATTAATTGTTAAAACCACATACAATTACGTCCCTGTATACACTCAGCATTTTCAGTGTCGTTTTTCTGCATCGAACAATTTCCATTTATTTTTCTTCGTTTTCTGATAAAAATAATGGTCATAATCAAAAGTATTATTTTATTTTACTGGTAATACATATAATGTTATTCATTGTTTGTATCAACTTGTATGTTTTCTAACGGTAGATTTATGTAAACACATACAAGAAAATAAAACTGATAGTTATTAAAACAACACTTTTCCCAAATTCCTCGTTTACTAGGCCTTTCGAAGCAAAAGGTTTGATCTTCAGGCGACTCCACAAATAAATATTGGCATTATTTTTATTTATTACAATTGATAATAAAACAACATATGGTGTAAATATGCAAATACAAAATGTTGGAAATATTTCAGCTAGTATGACAAATTAGATATGATTATAGTCTAGGAATATGTAAGAAACAAACTGAATTATATTTCCTTCTTGAGGGCCAGTTATATCTCAACACTAATCAGACGACACGCTGTTTGTTTCTATTACAACTTCACAGGGATAATTATTTAACTGGTACTGTCCAGACAAGGTCGAGAGGGACAAGTGCTGCTAGTTAATAGTCCAGGTCGTATATTAGGAAATGAATGCTTACCGGATTAGCTAACAGGCTGAGTCACGAATTGGTTAATGCTGCCTGTCTCTCCACCAGCCAGTACACGTCATCTGTCACAAAGTCAATTGTGAAGAAGACGCAAAGCCGTCTCAAACGACTAGAACAATTCTCTAAAGTCAAGAGTGTATGGATCAGCTTATGTGGATCAAGGTCAGGATTCAGTATCGTTATTCATTATCAGTATTCAGTATTCATTATCATGATAAAAGTCAACAAAGAGTTTTGCTCTGAAGCATGAATCCGCTTATGCGTCCTCTTCTGCATTTCCTCAAAAGAGAATCCAAAAATACTTGTCATTTACTGCTACAATGATAATATTATTTTTTTTACCATGGACATTGAACATATATAGGCCTAGGTAATTATCAATTGTGTATCAACATTTTAAGCAATACAATACAGCAATAGCAATACATTTGCCATTATTGTACCATCTATGATTGTATCCCACTGTAGCCTGTGCTAGTGTGATGTGTGATTGTTATCTTCGTTCTTGTGATTTGTGCTCGGGACTTGCATCCTGTGCAGTGATAACGCCTAGACTGGACTCCAACCAGCTTTTGGGTACGTTTGAACCCTTTTCTTTCCTTTCTTTACTTCTTTCTGTTATTTATTTATGTATGTATTAATACCTCCCCCACCTGACGAAGAGGGTTGATTCCAATCCTCGAAATGTTGTGTTATAGGCTACTTTTTATAACCTATAACGATGGTAAATGTTCGAAATCCTGTAACCTTTTAGACGTTCCATCGTCAATTACAAACTTTAAACAAAGAACAATACTAAATATAAATACAAAATTAAATCATTTTAAAAATTAACTAAAGTGTATTACACCAATAAATAACCATAAAGTAGAAATGCATTATGCACACCTCATTGGACATATATTCCTGTCGAACTGTCCACATCTTAACCTCGGGAGCCAACCATCCTTTGTCCGTACATACTCCCGCGCTTCTTCCGGATCACCCTGAAGTTTCTTTGGCGTTTTATATAATGCAGATTTTAAACGCCAAAGAAAAATTTTAAACCGAAACCCGTCACCAACTTATGAAGCATCTTATATAAATACTATAGGTAACTTGCTGGCAAAAGGCACTAAGACTAAACAAGGTAACTTGCTGTCAAAAAGCACTAGGACTGGCGCAGATTATAATGTTTTTTTTTTTATTTTGTTCACTACCTCTGAACATTCCACGGTCGAAACCCAAATAGTTGGTGAGGTGCGTTAAGATAATCACAATTATCAGCAAATCTATAAATAACTCTTGAATAAAAGGTCACCATGCCAATAAAAGTTTCTGGTTGTTTGATATGTGTCGGTTCAGGCATGTTTAGGATAAATTTGACTTTGTCAACATCTTTAGTTATTCCTTCTTTTGATATGCTCAGACAAAAGTAGTTTACTTTACTCTGCATAAATTGCATTTGGATCGGTCTAAACAAAATCCATGGTCCGTGATACGTTTTAACACTTTTTCCAATGTTTTGAGACGCTCTTCTTCATTTTTCCCAGTGACAACAACTTAAAGTAAAAATGCAACATCTCGTGAATGCCTTCTGTTTTGGAAAATAGCAGTCGCTGGGGCAACACCAAAGCAAAGTCTGTTGTAACGCATAAGGCCAAAGGGTTTATTGATCAATAAAAAGTTATTCCACTCTTTCTCCACAGGTTTAGATAAATAAGCGTCAGTCACATCTAAAGTGGCAAATTTCTCAACGCTCCCTGTTTTGTGAATAATTCGTCATGCGTAGAAAGGGAAAACGTTTGCACTTTAAAGCTTGATTTAACATCTTCAAGAAATCTGTATATATTCGTTATTTACCATTAGGCTTCCTAGCAATTACGCATAGAGCAACCCACTCCGAGTGATTGATATCTTCAGGAGTGCCATTTTTGATTAGACGGTCAAATTACTCCCTTACTTTATCTAAATCCCAATGTAATGGAATGGTCCAGGTTTTAGGGTATTTTTCGTTTAAGGGCCAGCACAAAAGACCCTAGCTTGCTTATTCAAAACTCAGATCACGCGATGCTTGCCCGCTGCGCAGCGCTTTGCGCTGCTTGCTCTTTTAGAAAAAAAATTAACTCGAGCTTGCAAAGTTCAAGCCCAGATCAACTCACCACGCTTTATTGAACAAGAAAACTAGACAGAACTAACGCGGGTTTCATTATAGGCAAAAGATAAGCGGCGCGTGTTTATCACTGATAAGATAAGACGAGTTTATACTAGAAGTAGTACCTGGACTACTGCCCTACGAACTAATAACACCAAAAAAACGATTAAATGCACTGTCAGTCAGGTATAGTATGTTTGTAAGGTGCTGGCCCTTAAACGAAAAAGACCCCAGGTTTTTTAAACTGGTATTGAATCTTTCTTTAACGACATTCACTTGTCACAGCAGCTCAACAGTTTTTTCTAGTGAAAGAAGTAAAATACAGCGATATTGTGTGAAGAATAACCATTCCTTATATATTTCCAGGTTTCTTGTTACACTACTAAACCAATATCAGACTGCACAGAGACTGGGTAGCGCGTGGAAATGTTCTGATAGAACTATGTTCTAGATAGAACGTTGAGAGCAGATCCGTCAACAACTGTCTTAACGGACTTTGTTATTTTACAACTTATTTTAATGTTAACTTTACTTCCACACTTGCAGCAAATATAGTATTTTATCCTGCAATGTACCACCATATATAAAACCGGGAACTGTACTAAACTTTTCAGTTATTTTTACCATTTGTATTGGGTTACTCTGATATAATTAGTAATCTGTAAATTAAATCAATGTGTCCTATTCGTCATTATACCTTTTAAGTTTTTAGAACATAAATTTAGTTTATGTACCTTAAGGCAGTAGATGCAGAAGAGTTTCTGAAAGGTAGAGTTGAGAATCGTGCGTTTATTCCTACTTAAAACCGCAAGGAATCAAATAAAATACCTGCGAACTGTCATGTTGTCGGGAACGTGGATGTTTGTTGTCAATGTGGGTGTGATGGTTGGGGGGTTGAAAATGAGAGGGATGAAACTCATATATCACGTTGTTGTAATATTTCTTACATTGCCGCGTCATACAGAATGTTTTCCGACGTTTTAATAAATCAAGTTTTTATCAATTTTAGCCGCCATGACGTATTGTGATTTATACTTTCCCTCGGCTGGAATGTACACCTGTTACGTTTCAATTTAAAATCTTCTTTTGTACACTTTCTGCTTGAAATAATTGTGTCTTTTTTCATACGGTCAAATATGTTTTGATAGGTTTTACGTAGCGAGAACAGGCATATGTTATGTAGAAAGACAAAGTTCAAAGTCTCTATATATCGTTTCGATTTCAAACTGGTTTAATTAAGGCAAGGAAATTTGGCCCATTGGCCACAAAATTAAGTAAACATTCTTTTTTTGTTGCAACCCTATTGCTATTGCTCCTACCCTATTGGATCACAAGGCCTGCGAGAACCCTTGGACTATAAGGGTTTTCGACGTATGGAGATTCCCATTCTATCCTACTTCCTGAGCTCCAGCCCTATGGGATCCTGCGAGAACCCTTGGACTATAAGAGCTTTCGACGTATGGAGATTCCCATTCCATCCAACTTCCTGAGCTCCAGCCCTATGGGATCCTGCGAGAACCCTTGGACTATGAGAGCTTTCGACCTATGGAGATTTTCAGTCTATGGCACTCCTGACATGAAGAAGCTTCTTGGAATATCTTCGGGGGCACCAGACCTAAGGGATAACGTTAACTTTATGAACTTATGACCTTTGAGGACTTTGAACCTATGGATGCTTCCTGACTCTGAGAGCTCTTTGCCTTTGCACGAGTGAGACGATCTTTATCAACCTTAGAACACATGTTGAAATAATCTAAACTTGAGAAAAGTTATAAAGATTGGGGTCTTTTTCGTTTAAGGGCCAGCACCTTACAAACATACTATACCTGACTGCAGTGCATTTAATCGTTTATTTTAGTGTTATTAGTTCGTAGGGCAGTAGTCCAGGTACTACTTCTAGTATAAACTCGTCTTATCTTTATCAGTGATAAACGCGCGCCGCTTATCTTTTGCCTGTAATGAAACCTGCGTCACTTCTGTCTGAGTTTTGTGTGTGTAAGCATGGTGAGTTGATCTGGGCTTGGACTTTGCAAGCTCGAGTTAATTTTTTTTTTCTAAAAGAGCAAGCAGCGCAAAGCGCTGCGCAGCGGGCAAGCATCGCGTGATCTGAGTTTTCAATAGGCAAGCTAGGGTCTTTTGTGCTGGCCCTTAAACGAAAAAGACCCAAAGATTGAAATAGGCAAAATACAGATACTATGACTTATAGTTGAGTAAACCTAATGAAATGATATTTACAATTTCTCAGTGCCGGGGAGGCTAATACTTCTGCAGTATTAAACATAGTTTTAACAGTCCATTATTTTAAATTTTACAAGAAATTATTTTATTAACTTACATTGGAAATGTACTAGATGGAACAGATAAATTACTTTCCTAAATTGATTTTAGTGATTTTTAGTGATAGTTTATTACAAATTTGTTTCATCAGACACATGTGCAATACAGGACAAACACACAATAGAAAACAGCTATACCTCTGTTTGTGTGCTCGTTTACACTTTGTATTGGACCGAAGGCGTCTGGCCACTCTGTAAAACTGAAGCGCCTTCATTTTAACGTGGCTCACTTCACATTCACTTTACCGTCTGTATATTGCATCTAACTAGCTGCAGGCGTCATTATCAGAAAATCTCGCGATGATTTATTGAGAAAAGGAGGATACAAAGCTCATTTACATTCAAGATAGTTTGATACTTGATACTAGTAACTGGCATTTTTGTCATCAAATAGCATCTTTCTTATGATTTTATCTAAATATTCGTATTATGCTACTGTAGAATTTGCGCTAGAACGTATTTTACTGTAATATTGTTTTAATCCGTCCATAGTAAATGGATTTGAAGAAATATCTAAATAAACCAACTGAGGAGTCAGAAATATTTATAATATTTTGGAAAGGGAAAACTGCTGGGAAACAAATAACGAAAAATCTAAACTTTTTAAATAGGATAACTGGAAAGAAACTAAGGTCACTAATATAAAACTAAAAACTGTCAAGAGAGCGAAAGATTTTTACAAAAATAAAATTGATGCGAAAGGTGTATTGCCTTAAATGAGTATTGTGAAGATCTTAAATCTGAAGTGTTAACAAGAACAACAGTTAAACATTAAAAAAATAATCTTGACTTTTAGCCCTTACAATTTATAATACACTTCTGCATACGGTGTTAGGTACACCGTGATCATTAGAAACATTGTTTTCCATAATTTCTGAAATCTCGGCAGAACCTCTTCTCCAGGGAGATCATCCAGTACAAGATCGATCACTCTACTGGAATAAAACACTGGAAACTATTCCATTCGGAGTGGACGAACGTAATAGGGGAAGAAGAGTCTATTGATTCAGACAGTAAGAGAAACGGACTTTATGAACAATATAAAGTACGGAGCAGAAGACTATTTTTAAGTAAGGTAACCTTAATTTTAAAATATCATTAAATTTAAATTTAATTAATTAGTGTACGCTTTGCTAACGCTCAGCCAAGTCCCGTTGAGCGACAAGCACCATCATCGAATTTTATCTTGTTTATATGTAAATAAGCCCAAGCAGCGGTGTGTCTAAGAACTAAACAAACCGTCTTATCAAGTAATCCAACAAAGGAACCTCCTTATCGGTATTACTATGTCAAATGTTTAACATTCGTGTCATATGTCATAACTGTACTCATTTGTTTAAAAATCTGCTTGTTCCATGACAGTCTCATTACCATAATGGTTGCACATGGGACTGATGTAATAATGTTCGTTATTGCTCAGCCAAAACCATGGAAGCGATAAGCGCCATTATCAAACTTGATGATTTCTACATAGAAATGATGATGACTCCTGCAATGCTTCTAGTCTGTAGACAATTTTGCTCTTGAATTATCGTGCGAAGAGACAGACAGAAGAGTTCCAGCTCCCACCCGTCCCTGAGGGACAGGCTTCACTAAGAGTTAGAGCAGAGAATCCAAGCACGAGTACATTTGTTTAAATGATGGGATTTAAAACGCATAACTTACTCAAAGGCTTTTTGTTCACCGAGTAATACGTGAGTAAGGAAAAGTAATACAAAACAATTAACACCAATCACTCTTTTATTACGGAGCAAAACACATTTGGACAATAATACAATTACGCTCATAAACATTTGACAGAGTTCTTTTCTCATTGTGGAAATTATCTACCTATTGCAACTATAAGGGTAAACTACTAGATTATATTATGTGTCGCCAGTGAAGCGAGGCTATACCAAAACGTTTGCTAGCAGCGACAGATCACAGTATTAGCAAACGGTGATTGCGGCTAAAAGGCCAATTTTGACCCAGCAAAACTCCATATTTGCTAATACTATAGCATTCAAGAATGCAGGACAAATCGCATATCAATGGAGACCGTTGCTAAGAATATTGCAACTCAACCTACAATGAAGTCGGATGAGGGAAAATTCAACACCTGCGTTTGTCGTTTCCTACCACAGAACAGTACTCTCCGGGGAGAAGGAAGGTCCAAAGCCGGTAATGTTAGTGATAAAATACAGTTTCCTTTTATATGATAAGATTAGAGACCAATAGGTTTTAATTTAGAAGTTTAAATTGCAAGCTTTTGTTCTAATAAGGGTGATGTAGGTCAGAAGAAAGCATGTAGGTCAATAAGGTGTGATAGGTCACTATTGAAATGTTCATTTAGAGATTAAAGTATATATGTCTTATTTTACCAGGCGAAGTTAGGGCTAAGAAGCCCTCTCTAACACAACCTGGGGACCAACGGAGTAAAGGTGACTTCCGAATGGTCTCCAATAGCCATACAGAACTGAGGTTGATTAGTTCCATATATTTCTCAATTTTAATAGTAGTATTTTCATGGAAGCTGTAAATAAAAAAAAACTCAAATCTAGAGGCGGTGCCACCAATGGCACCTTCCTTGAACAAGTCCAAATGTTTCGAATCATTGTTTTTTTTTTATTCTACACCACCAATAGAACGCCTCGTGATAGTCAACCAGGTTACTTAGCTGTATTTATCCACCTATCAGTGAATCTATTTATTATAACAGGTTCGCCACTGAAACGAGACGATTTCTAAAATAGTTTTATTGTTAAGGAATTGTTTATTAACCATAAACTCTCAAAATCGAATACGCTGTTGATAATCGTCTGGATTAAGAGATTGAACAATCTGTATTTTGTAAGGTTGATAACGAATATCTTGATGGAGGATCTTTATGTGACTTAATCGAGGACATGTGGCGTGTCAATTGGCCGATCGACGTAGATTTTCAGGGGTTCGAGCTGTTTTGACACTACCATCTCTTTTATTGACGCCGATCAAGGTTGTTTTAATCACGTTATCTGGCGGAACAGAGTGGTTGCACGTTATGTTGAAATGCCGCCGAAAGTCTGACGCGCTTGCACTAAACTCTCGCCATTTTGATAGTAGGCTTTAACTGCGTAACCGCTATGCTCATCCGCCAACACTCATTTTAAACTAAATGACAAGTAACACAGGTTCGAACATGCCAGCGACTTTGTCCCCCCCCCCCCCACACTTCACTACGCTCTTAGGCCTAACCTCAAATCTTCCCGTTTCATTGGCGGACTGTATATGTGCCAGAATAGAGGCAAATGGGCAAAAAGAGAGAGCTCTCTAGTGTAGTGGTCAGTATTCTAGCCCGGTACGAGAGTTGTCCGTAATTCGGCGGATAGAGTAGGTACTATGGTTAATTTTGATTTAAGTTTCATTACACTATTGCCACGAATACAACTTTAATGACTATTAAATGGCATACAAAATTATTCTAGAGACTTAACCTTAGTAAGTCTACTTGAATATGACAATGATCAGAATCCCTCACCTTTATGTTCTCGAAAATCTCATATATCGACCAGAGCTGTTGTTGTCTTACTGAAAGATAAACGTTTTTGTGAACTATTCTAAAACGCTAGACTTTGAGCTCATTATTGCACGTGGTGCCAATGTTGAAAAAATGGGGTAAAGTTGTTCCAAAACAAATGGTGGAGGTAAATCATACCTTGAATTTTCCATCTCTTAAAACTGTAACATAGCAAATTTGGCCAACATACATAAACAATTAGCACTAAACATAGGAAGGTGGTGCTAGGTGTATCATTCCTGATGGTGGGAATGGTAAACAGAGAATACAATATGAGTTGGAATAACCATACTAACCGTCCCAACGAAGCAGTTTTGAATGCTCAAAATGCTTTCCGCCTTAATAATTTCTATATTTAGCTGCCTACTCTTTTAAATTTCTCGTTAACTTGTCAACGTCAACTATAGCTTTGCTACTGTAATTGTTGAGAACGTATACTCTTTTTCTTGAGAATCTGAGTAATAAAAAGTATTTTAACCTCCTAAAACAATCACTAGCATCGGCTCCCGTATTTGCTCATTGTAGTCCAGGGCCACTCACTCGTTTATCTACATATATCTCAAATTATCACCTGGGTTTTGTCCAAGTCAGGTGCAAAAAAGATTACTGAGGATTCAATCTGCTTTACATGTTGCTACTATGTAATACCAATCGTAGCTACGCATTAACTGACAACGAAGCCCTACAGTATTTGGAATCACTAGGTTTAATCAGCCGTTATTTTGTTACAAATTTACATTATTAACCTATCATAAAACTGTATTTCCAATATTTGTGCCTAAAAATGACTTTCTGCTAACGCAACTAGCCATTGTGTGTGTCCGACAGCTACTTTGACAAAAATAGCATAAAGACGCGGGTGAATACTAACGTAATAGTTTGTCAAGGTTGCCAATAAAATAAACTAATTAACAAAATAGAGTGTGTGTATGGACCTACCTGTGGTACATTGAAGTTCCATTACAATCCAGTGGTATTAGAAGGGAAATTCAAAGGGCTACACAAAGTATTAGATGTTGTAAAATATCGGTGGCCTATTTGGATTTGGGAATACCGTTTGTATAAGGAAAGAGTGAACTGACTATTAAGCTAGTGTTATTTAGGGTTTTCCTGTAGCTTTGATAACACTAATCTTGATATAATTTAATTGTGGACACTAAGGAATTGTAAAAATGAAGTCAATTACTAATCCTTATCTATTGTGGCCTTCAGTAAATAAGGGTACTGTGTGTCTGTATAATTGTTGCCCGGTATGTCAAGGTACTCTACTGTTTCGGATTTGCTGAATCCCTTCACACGGTTTTGGATTCCAGAAGTCAAGTCTGTGACAATGTGAAATCTCAGACGTTGTACTAAGCGGAAGGTGAAATGGAGCTACACTCAATATTCGCATTAAATCAACCCTTCCAATCATAGCTATCATACCATTGGTGTTACTGAATGTGTTGTATCACTAAACTATAGAAAATGCCCGGAAATCCCGTTTCCTTCACAATCCTTCCATCATCAAAAACAAACGTCAAACAAAGAATCACGCTACTATAAAATTATCCACATACGATGGTGTTTCCAATGCAGCTATCCCTTAACATGAACTAGGCTACCATATATTTTGCATCATTTTAAAGGAATTTTTACCTTTCCCATGACGTAACAAGTAGCCTTCTCAAAACTTTTGTTGGGATCGCCACGTCTGAGTCTGGGATGATAAATTAAGTTAAAACATTGCAATATTAAAATTTTCATTCTTTCGTTTCGTTTAATTTCATTTTAATAATATATTTAATATATACTACTTCAAGGCAAACTACGTATTACTAATATTACATACTGGAAATGTCATACCTAAAATTTACAATAAAAAAATTAGCCAATCTACAAAAATATACTAAAGTTAAAAATAAAACGTTTTTTTTATATCTGTCTGTACTTCACTTTAAATTAGGCTCTGCATCACTGGGGAAATTCACGGTTAATTGTACAGTCATTATTTATGTTTTATCAGTGTCCCAAAGCTCGAGAACTAGATGAAGGGTTTTCTTCAAACACTAACCATCCTCCTCCTCACACGCAGCAGATGTTACATTATATTTCTTGGGTGCGATCAACCCTTGACCATAATCCTTCCTTCAAAAAGGCCTACCTCATAAATATACCTTCAGGTAGAACCTTAGAATGTTTCATTATCAAGGGTTCAAATAAAAATTATTTATTATTTATGGATAAAATAAGTAGTTGGACATAGAATAGATCACGCCAACGTCATCTAAACAAACTATCTTTACATTGAGACAATTATTCACTAAATCTGGCTAAGTAAAAATGGTTTTGCTCTTACATCGAGCGAACTTGCCCAATTTTTAGGGTTAAATTGTGTAAGACAAATACTGATTCCATTACATTGTTCTATGATCAGGCCAAATACTCCACAAAAACATGTATATAAATGTTGCCTTAGTGGCTGAATTAGCTTTGAATAAATTGGTACCAGTCTATTTTATAGACGTCCAATTAACAATACAACCCTTGTGCATTAGTACTTGCAATAATAGTGTAGTACCTTAGGACCCTATTATTCCTGATTCCGCTGGATTTAACTAATGTTGTTCGAGCTAATCAGGACAAGCAAACCATTAATGCCCCTTATATAAAAAATCGACGTGTGGTCTGGAACACTGTATATTGAGACACAAACAGAAACACCGTTTGTAGTCGTATAGGTATCCAGTTAGTAAAAGGACGATTACGAAGCGTTTAAATTTGTAAAGAAACTCGTGGTGTACATGTATTTAATTCTTATAATTAAATTGTTTGTGTGGATTATTATTCCTAATAAGTTTAATCTCTATTTAATGTTTCCGCTTACTGAATATTTCGCACTATTTAATCAAATGTCCGACATTGCATGGTATTTTAGCGAGGACATAAAATCAAATGTCATTTGTTACAGAGTCATTTGCTATTCCAGAAGAAAGTGGTTAGAATTATATCTGAACTTTAAAGTACTGACAGCTGCAGAGCCAGACCCTCAAGATTCATATTGATCAAGTGCATATTGTTGTTGCACTTTTGCACTTTATGTTCAAGAAGTGGTCATGTATATTGACGGGAAACCTCTACTTCAGGAAGCTGATCTGCATCAGTATAGCATGTATTCATGTACATGCCACTAATTCTAAAAACTTTAGAAAGGAAACCAACATGTATAAGCAGAACATTCTGCAACCCCTTACTTCTAGAGGGGCGAAGTGAGACAGGAAAGAGACTGAAGAAAGAGCTGCTCCATAGCTAGTGAACAGACCTTCTACTCATTGCAAATATTCCTTCACAAGAATATAAATCATAATTCAAAGTGTCACTGAACTGTCTATTATCAAAAGACATACATTTTATGTTAAGAAGCAGTGCATTGTGTAGGTTTACGCCCTGACAACAAAAAACTATTTAGAGTGTCAATGTGTTTATATCTATTGAACTGACGTCAAGCCAATACCTGATTTCATAAGCTTGAACATCTATTGGGATAAAGTACAATGGGAGGTTATGTTTGATGAGAAGTAGTGTATATAACGCATATGTACAAGGTTTGAACTGTAAGAATTCTTAAGCTAATAAGTAAAAGCCTACGCAACGTCCAACTATAGAAACGCCACAGTATTGTCCTTTTTGTAGAACATCATTTGTTAGCTCACAATTGTATCATACATAGACACGCTATAAGTTAAATGGCTTTACATATATGCGTAATATGTTGTTATAAGAACCTCCCTGGTGACATTATCTTTTAGGGCATGTAATAGAAAAATTCTCTGAGCCATACATGTAGTAAAACTGTTTATTTGGCTGAGCCATTTGAGACCACATTGTATATGATTCCTCAAAACGTTAAAGTGACTACATCCTGAGTTGAAATGTTGAAGATGGAGCTTGTATTGGTTACTTGTTCTTATTTACATCAAAACACATAAACCAATATTTAAAACTTTTATTTTTGTGAGGCTTTTGTGAAGATAGCCTTGCTGTCGAAAGGCCTCACAAAAATAAATGTTTTAAATAAAGATTTATGTGTTTTGATGTAAATAAGTTACATCCTCAGTGTTACGTCCTAGTTTATCTGTTATTATTAGTTAATCTTAATATAGTAACCTTCTCCTCGATAAGACCAGCACCATGTGTGAATAAACGTAGAATTATCATCTAACACTGCAGTTGAACATAGATCATTTGTATTTTTACATAATATGTAAAAATATTATATGTATTAATGTATTATAAAATAACCACCGTGAAGTTAGCGTCACATTATCGTCCAGACCGTCTAGTGCATCAATGTTGCAGTCATCAATCTGAAGGCGTTAACAAAAAATCAAAAACTGAGATAAATTGTATAATACTAATTATAAAAACGATCTTTTATAAAATCAACACAGTTTTTTCTATTTATTACTTTGAACAAAGGTTTCCCATTAAATGTGTAATGAATAAAAATCACCAATATAATACCTAAGTAAACCGTAGGAATGTATCGTAAAATGGACGTCCTCTAATAAAAGCCACTCCTGAGATTAAAACAAACAAGTGCCCGCAATTAAACTTTGTACACAGATGCTCTGTAAGCTGAACTTTAATATACCAACGTCAAAAAGGTGGTGTCGGCCGTCAGAGGTCCTATCGTCTAAATTAAATGCACCGTTTGACGGGCGTTCTCGTATAAAAGTCACTCCTGAGACTTAACCAAACAAGTGCCCGCAATGAAACTTTGTACACAGATGCTCTGTAAGCTGAACTTTAATATACCAACGTCAAAAATGTTGTGTCGCCCGTCAGAGGTCCTATCGTCTAAATTAAATGCCCCGTTAGACGGGCGTTCTCGTATAAAAGTCACTCCTGAGACTTAACCAAACAAGTGCCCGCAATGAAACTTTGTACACAGATGCTCTGTAAGCTGAACTTTAATATACCAACGTCAAAAATGTTGTGTCGCCCGTCAGAGGTCCTATCGTCTAAATTAAATGCCCCGTTAGACGGGCGTTCTCGTATAAAAGTCACTCCTGAGACTTAACCAAACAAGTGCCCGCAATGAAACTTTGTACACAGATGCTCTGTAAGCTGAACTTTAATATACCAACGTCAAAAATGTTGTGTCGCCCGTCAGAGGTCCTATCGTCTAAATTAAATGCCCCGTTAGACGGGCGTTCTCGTATAAAAGTCACTCCTGAGACTTAACCAAACAAGTGCCCGCAATGAAACTTTGTACACAGATGCTCTGTAAGCTGAACTTTAATATACCAACGTCAAAAATGTTGTGTCGCCCGTCAGAGGTCCTATCGTCTAAATTAAATGCCCCGTTAGACGGGCGTTCTCGTATAAAAGTCACTCCTGAGACTTAACCAAACAAGTGCCCGCAATTAAACTTTGTACACAGATGCTCTGTAAGCTGAACTTTAATATACCAACGTCAAAAATGTGGTGTCGGCCGTCAGAGGTCCTATCGTCTAATTAAATGCACCGTTGGACGGGCGTTCTCGTATAAAAGTCACTCCTGAGACTAAACCAAACAAGTGCCCGCAATGAATTTTTGTACACAGATGCTCTGTAAGCTGAACTTTAATATACCAACGTCAAAAATGTGGTGTCGGCCGTCAGAGGTCCTATCGTCTAAATTAAATGCACCGTTAGACGGGCGTTCTCGAATAAAAGTCACTCCTGAGACTAAACCAAACAAGTGCCCGTAATGAAACTTTGTACACAGATGCTCTGTAAGCTGAACTTTAATATACCAACGTCAAAAATGTGGTTAACAGTTAGAAAACAAATCATTGTAAAACATTTTACTAGATTAGAGAAGCATTTCATTATTTTCTTTATCATATATAATGGTGTATGTTATTGTGTGTGGTATTGTAGTAGCCTATTATCTTATATCTTTTCTGTCTCAAAACAGCTGTTTATCAATTCCCAATAGTTATGTTTACTGTTTACTTTCTGTAAGTCTATTATCTAATGTAATAAGTTGAATAATACCATTTAAGTTTGGTTAAACTTTAATCCATTTCATAACAATTTTATTCAACTTAATTGTATTAATCATATTACAAGTGATTTTCACATTAAGGGCATTAATTGAACAATTCTTTAAGCCAGAACGCTTATATTTAAATATTTAAAGAATTTTCCAATTGCTCCAAGAATCTTCAGAACGCTTATGCCTGACCCAAATGAACATCATGCTGATGGCCATTGGAACCACTGGGAAGCAACATTTGAAAACTTTACTGAAGCAATATGCGCTGCTGAGGAAAGCAAGTTAAAGCTTCTTATAAACTTTGTCAACTTCAGCATCCATGAACTACTATCAGGAGCTGATTCGTATCCTGAACCTATAACTATCCTCGACAAACTTTTTATAAAACCAACTAATACGATATAGTTCCGTCACCAGTTTGTTGGCGACTAGAAGGCAAGGACTTGGTGAAAATATCGACCAGCATTTGTGGAAACTGAAAGAACTTGGCAAAATATGTAATTTTAATGCAGTCACGCCTGGTAAAACAAAAACGAATATATTCGGAACACTTTAGAGGAACCACTTAGAAAAGGACTTACATTATAAATGTTTCAAAATTTGAACCAGCGTAATTTTTAAAGAATAAACCTTTTCAGGTTATATTTGCAGCATTGTATTCTAATAATAGAGAACTTTAATGTTATGTACTACTCGACCTATCCTTCAATGTAAGATTTCCTTCTGACTCTTTTCAGGTCGTCTCCCGAGATGACAAAAAATGGTAGTTACTTCTAAAAGTAGATTTATAGGTGCAGTAATTTATACCTGTAATCGTTCGGGAATCATCCTCATCCCCAATCCCGTTTTTGTTACACCATGTATAATTTTAAATGCGGTAAGAGTCCCTTATTGGCCTTAGCTGTCTTTTCTAAACTGCAAACCGTATATAACGACAGTAGGTTTCTGTAAGACTCAGATTTTGAATTAAATTACAGAGGATATGAGTTCAGTGACTAAGCACCTCGGAGTCCGGGAGTAAACGTTCAAATATTAAAAGGATTTAAACTTTACATCTATTTTGATTAACCCAGCGGTAACAAAATAAAGGACAATGATAATTCAAAAATTAACCTTAAAATACCAGTATGGTGGAGCTCTCACTTTGTCGCCTTAGAAAATATGGCTTTAGCGTGACGTCATCAATACGCTGCCATATAATAAGAGACGAACGGTAACTGGACATACATACTTTGTGAACTATTATAGTGACCGCTTATTCCTAAGTAAAATGTATACAGAATGCTTTTACAGTTAAAAATGTAAATGCCGTGAATTTAAATGATTCAAAATTCTGTGACTTAATTTATATTGGAACTAATAAATTACTATTTTTACTATTTACTATTTATTAGTACTTACTTACTTACTACGCCCCGGCAGTAAGTAAGTAAATAAGTAAGTACTAATAAATTACAAGCGCGATGGCGAGCGGTTTAAAAAACGTCGAATTTTGGATCTGAGAAAAATAGCGCAGGAAAAATAGTGGCCTCTCTGTAGCCTCCACTTTTTATCAGTAAGTAATAATTAATTACATTATACTGTATCGACTCTCCTTCTTATTCTTTTTGATAAGATCCGTCCATGAGGACAGCAGAACAGGGCTTAAAAGGAGATCGGCCTCTCTTAACAAAAAAATAAATAAGAAAATAATGTTGTCTTTTCTGCAGGTCACTAAAGATTTTGCGGTTGGCTCCTGCATTGAGCAATTGCATGGCTATAAAGTAACTTAGCTAAACATATAATCTGACCAGTTAAGTGCCTGTAAAAAAGTATATAGACGATAAAGATATCAAAGACATCAGTGGATGTGTGGGGAAAGCAAATAGCACCAGCACTTTCAAATGGACAAGATAAGGCTGCGAGGTAAGGGTTCAGGATGGACTTGGGTTAAGTAGTAAAAAAAACTATTTTTTCACTCAACAAATTCCTTTGTGATATTTGGAAGTTAATCTGCGTGTTAGTTTCAGTAGTTATGAACAATTGAAATAATTAATTTATACAATCCGTAAGTTTTAAGAGATAAACTTTTACTGCCAAAATATTACATATGAGATTCAAAGTTTAATCGTATTTTTACAAACCATAAGAGAGTTGTTCCAAATGATGGTTTGAGAATGAAAGGCCAAGTCTTAGTAAATGGACTATTTAAATAGAACATTTAATGTTTAACACCTTTATTGTGGCTCTATACTGAGTAAACTTTAATACTATCACTCTGATTCTATGCCGTAAGGTGTCTGACACAGTCAAAGTATTACAAACTCTTGTATAGTTTATCCAGTAAATGGACTATTTAAATAGAACATTTAATGTTTAACACCTTTATTGTGGCTCTATACTGAGTAAACTTTAATATTATCACTCTGATTCTATGCCGTAAGGTGTCTGACACAGTCAAAGTATTACAAACTCTTGTATAGTTTATCCAGTAAATGGACTATTTAAATAGAACATTTAATGTTTAACACCTTTATTGTGGCTCTATACTGAGTAAACTTTAATATTATCACTCTGATTCTATGCCGTAAGGTGTCTGACACAGTCAAAGTATTAAAAAACTCTTGCATAGTTTATCCAGTAAATGGACTATTTAAATAGAACATTTAATGTTTAACACCTTTATTGTGGCTCTATACTGAGTAAACTTTAATATTATCACTCTGATTCTATGCCGTAAGGTGTCTGACACAGTCAAAGTATTAAAAACTCTTGCATAGTTTATCCAGTAAATGGACTATTTAAATAGAACATTTAATGTTTAACACCTTTCTTGTGGCTCTACACTGAGTAAACTTTAATACTATCACTCTGATTCTATGCCGTAAGGTGTCTGACACAGTCAAAGTATTAAAAACTCTTGTATAGTTTATCCAGTAAATGGACTATTTAAATAGAACATTTAATGTTTAACACCTTTATTGTGGCTCTATACTGAGTAAACTTTAATATTATCACTCACTCCGATTCTATGCCGTAAGGTGTCTGACACAGTCAAAGTATTACAAACTCTTGTATAGTTTATCCAGTAAATGGACTATTTAAATAGAACATTTAATGTTTAACACACCTTTATTGTGGCTCTATACTGAGTAAACTTTAATATTATCACTCCGATTCTATGCCGTAAGGTGTCTGACACAGTCAAAGTATTACAAACTCTTGTATAGTTTATCCAGTAAATGGACTATTTAAATAGAACATTTAATGTTTAACACCTTTATTGTGGCTCTATACTGAGTAAACTTTAATATTATCACTCTGATTCTATGCCGTAAGGTGTCTGACACAGTCAAAGTATTAAAAACTCTTGTATAGTTTATCCAGTAAATGGACTATTTAAATAGAACATTTAATTTAATGTTTAACACCTTTATTGTGGCTCTATACTGAGTAAACTTTAATACTATCACTCTGATTCTATGCCGTAAGGTGTCTGACACAGTCAAAGTATTAAAAACTCTTGTATAGTTTATCCAGTAAATGGACTATTTAAATAGAACATTTAATGTTTAACACCTTTATTGTGGCTCTATACTGAGTAAACTTTAATATTATCACTCTGATTCTATGCCGTAAGGTGTCTGACACAGTCAAAGTATTAAAAACTCTTGTATAGTTTATCCAGTAAATGGACTATTTAAATAGAACATTTAATGTTTAACACCTTTATTGTGGCTCTATACTGAGTAAACTTTAATACTATCACTCCGATTCTATACCGTAAGGTGTCTAACACAGTCAAAGTATTAAAAACTCTTGTATAGTTTATCCAGTAAATGGACTATTTAAATAGAACATTTAATGTTTAACACCTTTATTGTGGCTCTATACTGAGTAAACTTTAATACTATCACTCCGATTCTATGCCGTAAGGTGTCTAACACAGTCAAAGTATTAAAAACTCTTGTATAGTTTATCCAGTAAATGGACTATTTAAATAGAACATTTAATGTTTAACACCTTTATTGTGGCTCTATACTGAGTAAACTTTAATACTATCACTCCGATTCTATGCCGTAAGGTGTCTAACACAGTCAAAGTATTAAAAACTCTTGTATAGTTTATCCAGTAAATGGACTATTTAAATAGAACATTTAATGTTTAACACCTTTATTGTGGCTCTACACTGAGTAAACTTTAATACTATCACTCTGATTCTATGCCGTAAGGTGTCTGACACAGTCAAAGTATTAAAAACTCTTGCATAGAAATATACATAAACATTTAGTATGTTATTTAACTAAATCTAATCTTTTGTGTTACTAAAAATAGTATTTGGGACATGATAATTTTTAAAAATATATTCTGAATCAACACTACCAACCAAACTTTTAACAAATTAGTAGTATTCATTCAGATCTCAAATTAAGTCTTTTCTATTCAACAATTGGACAATTTTGTATTGTAACTATAGAGATGATTTATAAAAACTCATTTAAATTGTGGAAGTGACATAAACATGAGTAGATAACATTTCTGTTACAATCTAGTAGAAAATTCTGTTGTGCTTAAAATTAGATGTGAATAAATTCCAACAGCCATTAACTGTAATAACGGCAGAGTTTTGAATATTTGCGTCTCCTTCAAACTGTACATTAATATGAAGAGACAAGTGGAGATACAAAATAATAAATCAAAACCCCAGGGACAATGAAAAACAGTCAAACAACAAACATCTACACCCATCACAGTTCAACAGAGGATCCAACATTCTAAAATCCTGCTTGATAGCCCCTAGACTACTGATATACAATACAGTAAAGAAGACATACCAAGGATCTTACCACCACATGGTGGATATGCACCAGGTACCTAAATTCATGTTTGCAGCTGCAGCACTATTCATCCAATCTGAAGACATGTTGTGGATACATACCAGGTACCTAAATTCCTGTTTGCAGCCACTGCACTATTCATCCAATCAGACGACATGTGGATACATACCAGGTACCTAAATTCTTGTTTGCAGCCGCTGCACTATTCATCCAATCTGAAGACATGTTGTGGATACATACCAGGTACCTAAATTCCTGTTTGCAGCCGCTGCACTATTCATCCAATCAGACGACATGTGGATACATACCAGGTACCTAAATTCCTGTTTGCAGCCGCTGCACTATTCATCCAATCAGACAACATGTGGATACATACCAGGTACCTAAATTCCTGTTTGCAGCCGCTGCACTATTCATCCAATCTGAAGACATGTTGTGGATAATCACCAGGTACCTAAATTCCTGTTTGCTGCAGCTGCACAATGTTCATCCAATCTGAAGGCACGTTGTGGATAATCGCCAGGTACCTAAATTCCCGTTTGCTGCAGCCGCACAATGTTCATCCAATCTGAAGTCACGTTGTGGATAATCGCCAGGTACCTAAATTCCCGTTTGCTGCAGCTGCACAATGTTCATCCAATCTGAAGTCATGTTGTGGATAATCGCCAGGTACCTAAATTCCCGTTTGCTGCAACCGCACAATGTTCATCCAATCTGAAGTCACGTTGTGGATAATCGCCAGGTACCTAAATTCCCGTTTGCTGCAGCCGCACAATGTTCATCCAATCTGAAGTCACGTTGTGGATAATCGCCAGGTACCTAAATTCCCGTTTGCTGCAGCTGCACAATGTTCATCCAATCTGAAGTCACGTTGTGGATAATCGCCAGGTACCTAAATGCCCGTTTGATGCAGCCGCACAATGTTCATCAATCTGAAGTCACGTTGTGGATAATCGCCAGGTACCTAAATTCCCGTTTGCTGCAGCTGCACAATGTTCATCCAATCTGAAGTCACGTTGTGGATAATCGCCAGGTACCTAAATGCCCGTTTGATGCAGCCGCACAATGTTCATCCAATCTGAAGTCACGTTGTGGATAATCGCCAGGTACCTAAATTCCCGTTTGCTGCAGCAGCACAATGTTCATCCAATCTGAAGGCACGTTGTGGATACGCACCAGTTGCTAAAATTCACGTTGTAAGCTATTGGCTGTTTGCTCACCACTATTTCTTACATTTTTCATTTGAACACAAGTCACTGGGGTTGCTGATAAATGGATTTAGTTGTGATGTATTTCCTCTCCACATCTTCATATTTGTAATTTTTGTCATTCATTCAATCGTGTAATTTCTAATGTAACAATAAAAAACTTTCTCTTAAATCTCACTATTTACTTGTCTAGATTATATAAAAAACAAAATTGATGAAGAATAACGATTAAACCTCTTTCCTTTGCTATCAACTCACAGTGTAGGGGTGGTTTATAATATGCTTATGATTAATAATTGATACCCTTTAACATTATGTAATCTTTATACAGGACATAATTGTAAACTGTAATCTAAAAGCTTTTTAAACAGCTCTTAAAATGCCAGATTTTTGACAAATAATTACAAATATCGGTTTTTACACCTAGAAAATGTAATCTCTACTACATCAAAACATTTTTTCAGCAGTGACAGTCAACCTCTGAAGTTATTAGAAGAAATCTTCTCATGTTAATAATTCCATCCAACAATACAATTTGAAAGGTAGTGTGGATACAGCGATGTAAAGGAGTTACAGTGAGTTGAGAAGAGACCTTATTTCAAAACATATCCCACCAGGAATTCTAGGTAATATTGATGATAACTGGGATGATCCTTGTGCACAGGCCAAAGACAGGTCTTCAGTATGAGTAGATATCCAAAAATAGCATTTCTGAAGTCAGTGATCATTATTGTGATGAATATAATAATTATAACTAGCCCTATTTCATTACATCACGGAACATGATTGGCTACTCTAGTGACCACCGTAAGGTAAAGTATATCTGTTGTCTACAGAGAAAAATACATAAAGAAATCTTGATGCATTTTCCAAAATCAGAATTGTTGAATATTGTTATGAACTTTTAGAAGGGCTTTAATCAGAATTTTTACTGTGATTGGCTGCTAAGCTTAAATTTTTAATAATAGTCTATGTTGCCAACTTGTGCATTTATTTTTCCACTGAGGGTTATACAGTAATAACAATTTTATTTAACTAATAGTTAATTTGGCTTTAGTGAATTATTTTCTTTTAACTCAAGGTTTCATGATAATTATTTCCTATTATTAAATTTAAGTTTAAAATTGGTTTTTAAATAGTATTTATTATGGAAATAGTAATATTTCATAAAGTTCAGTCACTTCTCATGTACATACTGTAAACAGTTTATATCCTTATCTTAAACCATTTTTCCTTGAGTCTGAATAAGCCCCAAATTTTTATATCAAATTCCTAACACTCCTCATGTAAGAAAACAATTTTTCTATATGTTCCTCTCCTCAGAAGTAGTATTTAAAGGGCTAAGAGCAACCAGTTCTTTGGAATCAAAAAAAGTTATTCCAACTGACCACCTTAAAGGTTACTACAAGAATAAGTAAACTATAAACGAGACTGGTTATCTAAAAAATTCCGAATGAGTCATTGACCTAAAATTGCTTGATGTGTACGTAGCTTATATACTGTTGGGGACAGAAAGAAACAACCGCAACTCTCAAATTCATTATTAAGTCTTGGCTCAGGAAAGAGTAAGCCTAACCGAAATTTTGTAATGTGATGAAAAAAGTTCAGGGACAATATCTTGCGAAAAACATGTGTGTTTACTTGGCACAAACAAATTTTTGAGGGATGTGAAAGGGTTGAGAATGAGTGCCACAATTGTCGCCCAAGGACGAGTGAAACCGAGATCAACATTGAGGAAGTCCAAAATCTCATTGAGGAAGATCAGCGCATAACTTGTTTTTAAAATGTTGAAGAACTCAGAATCAGTTACAGTAGTGTCCAAGAGATCGTGATAGAATACTTGGGATATCACAATGTGTCTTCTTGGTGAGCTCCACATCTGTTATCGCAGGATGACAAGTGACATCAATTTGATGTTTTTGAAGCGGCTCTTCAAACCATTTCAACAAAATGATGCCTTTTTGAATTACATTTTTTCTTGTGACGAAACTAAATCTTTACGATGGAATAAAAAAAAAGCTTCCAATTATATAGAAATAAAATTATTTTAAGGGTGGGAGAATATTAAAAAAATAATATATATCCTTTGGTTTAGTTAAATAAAGTTATAATTCTTTACAAGTCAATTCCGAGCACATGTCATACACCCTCATATGATGCCTTCAATGCGTTATGTTAGTTTTTTTTAAACAAAATTGTAAAATTTGTACGTATACATATATAGTAAGATGTTTGTAATATAAGTGTTTGAGGAACGAAATTTAAACTTACCTACATAGTGCATGTTTATGATAAGTGTGTAAATTTGTGTTCAGTGTTCTTTGATTGTTTTTTAAATATATATGAAATATCTTTAGTGAACTATGGATAAAAATGAACTAAAGATTTGCTTGGAATTAGTTCTTCAAAATATTGTACCTTACAGAAGAAGATACTGTAGTCCATGAGCCAAGAGCCAAATTGCATTGCATTAGCACACAATGTAGCTTTTCATAAAATTGATAGATAGAGGAATTTTCTCTTAGACATTGTCACGCTAATTCTGATGGGAATAGAAATAGGATATCGAACAGTTTTTTCCTGAGTCAATTGGTTTTAGTTTAAGACAATTAAAACAGAGATATAAAGAAAAGTTAAATCAGAATCAGCCAAAAATACGGAGACCGACTAAAATTCAGCATTTTCTGACAACTCATTAGTAACACATCGGTTATTGGTGTACTCTGCGAGCCAATAGTGCTAATTTTTGCTTTTGGAACAATTAATTCAAACTATTAGTCTAGGAGCTGAGGGCTAACTTTTATTATATTGGCTTACAGCCGAGTGTTTTGTGAAATCGACAGAAGATTTTTCCCCAAGAAAGAAATGAGTCATCAGTTTTCGTGGAAGTTGGCTGATGACATAACTTTATTGCATGTCTGATAATTATTAGATTTAAGTAAGTCAAGCTAAAACAAAATATGAACAGAGTAAAATATTATCATTTCGATATACTTTAAGACTTTTGACATTCTTCCATTTCAACCTCCATGAAAACTATAATAGATGACAACTTTAGCGGAAAATCCTCTGCCAATTTCACAAACAATCGGCTGAATGTTCTACATAGTGCAAATTAGCTTTCAACTTCTAGACTAATAGTTTGATTTATACAAAAAGTAAACCATAGCTAGGCGTGTCAAAATTTGTTGAACTCTTCATATCCTCTGCTCTTTGTTACTCATAGCACAATAAAAAAGGTTTCCAGGAGAGCTCGCTTCTGGATGGCTTATATCTGCCAGGACCTACACTATTGGCAATTGGCACTACCAGCTATTTAGCATTGGCTAGCTGGGTACAACAATAACCAGTATCACTTAAATCTAGGCAACCCAATAGATGTCCAGGAGTGGCAATTCGCGAACTGTGAATGACAAGATTAATGGGGGGAGGGGGGTTGGAAGTCATCAATAGGTCTGGTCCATTGCAGAGGATGACTGTTGGAACGGATGGACTCCCTTAATGTTGGTTCACCTACTCACTTTGAATGGGAGAGGCTGGAACAGAACTAACCTCCTCTTCCTCCAAGGTGTTAAGATTGAGAAAGTGCTCGTTATCCCTCATCATGAGATCTCAACAAATCTCCTTACCCATCCTGAATATCCAGAAGGAGAGCAAAGAGTCTTTTACGACTAAATGTTATGAGAGATATTCTCATCTTGTTGTCCTAGATGAACATAACTATAATAAACGTTGGAAACTTCAACATAATTAATTGAGGATCTTAAACAGAATGTATGGAAATTGTTAAGTGCTTCCTTTGCCTACTTAGAACCCGCATTAAATTATTGCTTGTATTTATCCTTCACGGATGGATACAAGCACATCCGCTAATGACTTTCCTTGAAGCAGACAATTTGCTGATACATACGTTGAAGATTAGATTTTTCACATATGTTACACGTATCATCCACAAACTATACTAGTATATTTTCCATTTAAAACTGCATTTATTGGAAATAATTTACAAAAATGTTCACAAAAACTACCAAAGCCTTACTTTAAAGACTATTTGTAAGATAAATGTGTTTTCAATTGGTAATACTGCAGTCACTTGGTGGTCCCAGCTGTCAAAGGAGGGTATATCAAAACTTTCTCAAACAATGAACTTTGAGTATGATATATTCTTTGTTATGGTATATTCATAATGATTTCTTGTACACCTTGTGTGTTTATTAGCTCATATTATCTTATTAAAAGCAATAGTTTTCACTCAAATTAATTGCTTTTATTCTTATCCATTGAGTAGGTAACATAAAAGTATTATTCACAAACAATTTACTAATGATAACAGATGGATATTTGCTAATATTATCGTCAAGTAAGAACCAGAGGCAGATACATCAGCATGACTTTTTAATGGTAAAAATATTAGTTGGTGCAAACTTACTATTACACAATAAGTTTTATAGTTTAAAAAACGTGTTTTTTTCACAAAATGTTGTCCCATTCCAAAAACATATTTTGCCAATCTTCACCCAAGTACGAAGGATACATACATATAGTTATATGTACTAATAAATCATAAATAATAAATAACTAAAAATAGAATAATAGCAATTGTGGGATTTGAATTTTGAACAAGTAACAAACTTTGGTGTGTGCTGCGAGTGTGCTTGTGGCATACACACAGGTTCTCATTGTCTGGCATGTCTAGGCTTTCAGTTGTCTAAATTTGGAATAAAGAGTTGTAATGTGTAAATTTTTAAGGTGAGATTTTCTTTACAAAATCAGCCTATTGTAATCACCCTCACGGTAGCACTTACCAAATATTTCTACATAACTTCATTGAAAATGATCTCTAGAGCCCAAATCCACCCCGTTCAAAATTGTACGTGGTACAATCACTAACTACTTTGTCACCATTTCGTTTCAATACATGGCTGCCTTTAAACTAAAAATTCACAACTTCGTTATTTAAGAACTTGGAGAAAAAACAAAAAGTGTTCTGGAATATTTATAAAGTTTACTAAAAATATGGTAATAAGTCAGGCTTTTTGTATCTCAAATGGTTTTCGATATACTGATTAAACGTAATTCCCATAAGAACTTTTCTACCACAAAGAACTGGTGGTAGGAATGTTGAAACAAGTTCAAACTCGGTACAAATATTGACCTTTTAAATACATTGATTTAAGTTTCTTGACCAGATTGGTACTCCGTGCCTTTCCATTAAAATAGCCGTTTTAACCTTTTAAGAATTCACATCTCCATTATTTATGAACCTAGAGGAAAAAACAAAAACTGTTCTGTATGCTTATAACATTTCCTAAACTTTTTGTCATAAACATTTTTTAGTATCTTCAAACAGTTTTCAAGATATTGAGTACTTGTAAATCCTATGAAAATAAATTACTAATGTTTAAGCTGTCGCAAAACCTATCTACGTTTTCCGAATGAGGCGAAAGAGAACAATTAATTAATGCTTCTACGTGTTTTGTGTACAAAGCCATGTGAGTGTGATACTTTACCAACAAATTTTTTAAGATTCAAAACTAATGGATATTAAAACTACATTTCTAAAGATATCTGTCAAAATCTGTATTATTTTACTTAATGTGAGGTTCAGTTATAATTATGGGACTATGGATAGATATATTTTCTAATGTGTAAACTAAGACACGGAATAAACATTGTGATAAGCATATTGTGTTTAAAATATTTATTATAAATGTACATTTCAATAACAAACTTATAGTAAAATTATGATAATACTGTGCATGGAACAACATTATATAAAATTTGTAAATTTTTAACAATGGTAAAATCTATATAAATTATGAAACATTTCCTGGTTTAGTTATAAAATGTGTTAATTTTTTAGTTTATTGTGCAATCTCTTAACACTCAAATATGATTTTTAATACAACATAACTTTATTTGAGTAATAGGATATGCCTCAAGAGTTACACTTTTACATAATTAACTCAGAGATGGTTCGACTTATTTACATGAAATTTGACAAGATTTCCAAAAAACTATACAAAACTGAGATGAAATCTTAAAATTAGCTCTTTAAAAGTGTTTTGGCCCCTACGAACTTAATTACTTCATAAAAATTAAAGATCCCAATGGGATATATGCTTTTGAAATAAAAAAATATACAAACTGTTACTAACCACCAATTATATTACATGTGCACAAACTATCATGGTATTTGGTAAAATGTTTTAAATTTATAACATTTTGGATAAATCTTTTCATAATTTTGCTAAAAACAATCAAACCTTCTCTGAGTTAATTGAATACTCGTACAAATATGTGCATAAAGTTAACTACTTACAAACGTCTAGATATCGTACAAAAATATTTCAATTTTTAGATTTAGTTTTGAGTGTTTTGATATTACAGAAGAAACTGTAGTGAAACTATTTTGAATGATTAATTTTACTTTTATTCTTTCTAATTGTAATGGCTAATCCAGGTATTTTTCAGTTAATCAGGTACAAAGATATTGCACTTACGTCTAATAATCTAGTCTTTAATTAAAACTAGGCTATTACATTCATTCTTACACAATGGTAATGCCTTCTATTGTATCAGATCTTAATGTAGTACGAGGCACATTATTGCAAGCCTGGCTGTATGTGCAGTTACCACTCTTCACTTCCCATGTAACCTGCAGCGTTACCACATTGTTACATCAGCTGATTCTCAGTATGAGGCGACACGACGATGTCTTGCTTCATTCCGGTTGTGTTTATCTGTTTTGCTCTTCAGCATTCAATTATTTCGCATTAATTTTATTATTATTTCTTACTCACAATCTGTGTCATAGTGTAAATAATTACAGTAAAGGTTTCTCGAAGATAGATGAGCAGTAACGATGAGCAGTAACACTCGCCTGTTGAATTCAATCAATTATCTGATCACTAGTTATTCTTCCGTTAAAGCTGGCAACACCACGCCACAACCCAGGCTTGCATTGTTATGTCTCGTACTAAAAACTATTAAATAACATAAAATACTTCTTTGTCATCTATTTTCCTCAGACTAGGATACTAAATATTGCATGAGGACACCCAAAAGAACCAGAATATTTTTAAAATATGTATTCGTCAACAAAAATTATGAGCTTGTGCTATACATGTCTGACAGAAGACTGCAACCCCCAACAGTGCTATTCTGCTTATTATTGGATAAATCCTCATATTTTACATTTTTTTTTATATATGAAACTTAGGTTGGTAAGAAATATATTTTTTCATCAATGGAATATGGTCTGATCAGATAATGGGTGAACATAATATGCTTATAAAGTCAAAACTTCACTTAATTATTATTAGTCTAGGACTGAATTATTAGGGTTGAAAACCAATGAATATTAGTAATGGATAAGAAAATCATCAGACTTACCTTAAAAATATCCTTCTGGGGCCACTGATTTGGAAGAAACACATAAAGACATATTTAGAAATGTTTCATTGCACAGCAATCTATCTCAACCAGTTCAGTTTAAGTTTCAGAATCAAGGTAGGTAGTAGGGTAGCCAATTTACTTTTTCTGGACACTGTAAAAGTAAATGCTACAATTTAGTACTATATATCTGTATTAGGTAAAGTATTGTTTTTAATATTATTCGTACAAGGTATAGTACTATAACATACTACTCAAATATAGTATCAATAGTTAGATCCATATGTTCCTTTCAAATCAGTGAACCCGAGAAGAAAGTTTTCAAGGTAAGCCTGATGATTCTCCTATCCATTAATAATGATTACTAGTTTACTTAAATTACGTATTAAATGAACAGTATTTAGTGATCAGTGTTTGAAAAAGTGACAAATTTACAAATGTTTTTTTAAACAAATGAGTCCATGTATGGTAAAACTGTGTAAATTGTAAAACACATCTTCAAGAAAATAAACAACTCTTAAAACAGTCGACTTCAATCATTAATTAATATTGTCACGATGGGTTTTTTTAAAGGTTGAGTCCTTGGAAATTTGAAGTGATTAATTTATTTGTGAAAGATAACAATTTTTGTCTTTGATTTAATGACAAAAAGATTGAGTGATGTCCACATCAATACATTACCCACTCACAAAAAATCAACAATATTTACAACTTCTACAAAATAAACAGATTCTAAATATTTTTTACAGAAGTTTTAAAAATTTTTGGCCTTTCAATCATTTGAATACATAATTATTATTATATTTAATATATTTATTATTATGAACTTATACAGCATTTTTGTTTACATTATAATATAAGGTTATCAAAGAATCTAGCGTCGCATGCTAAATTTAAAACAGTTTCAGATAGAAAAAACTAAAATCGGTTAATTTAATTAAACTAATTTACTATTTAGTATAAGTTATTTATAATATGAGGGTTGCGTCCAAGGGACTGATATACATATATTAAACGTTCAAACAGCTTTTTTTTATCATATTGATGATGTTATATGATTGTATTTCAAAAAATTATCTGTAAACTAGATTTTCCAATCTTGAAGTGTCCTTCAGGATTTTTACCCATCACTAACTGGACTGCAGAAAGAGGGTTTTCTGTTAACCCTGTGTCAAGAATGTGAAGAGAAAAACTATTTTACAAGAGAAACTAAATTCTCTAATATTGTTGTGTTGTGAAAACAACTTAACTTTCGGTACAAACTTTTCTGACATTATAAACAAGTTTGCAAAGCTGAAAGCCAGGAAAAAAGCTTTGATTTAAATTTGTTCAATAAATTGTTCTATATTAGAGATCATTAGCTATACTGTGCAAATAAATTGCAAAAGTTTTGTAAGAAACGCCAGGCAGCCTTTGTTGTTATTTCCTGTGGCACACATGTACAAAATTAGTAAGTCTAGTGCTTGTAAAAAGCATGGATATTTTCTGTTATATGTATAGACTACCACTTTTGAATTTTATAGACACTACCTAACCTAAATTTTATTGATAACAATAGCTAAGCCAGCTTGGGTTAGGATGAGTTATGCCATTAAATTAGATCAGAATGTGGTGTACGTAGTGTTTATAAAGGAAAAAATCTATAACCTTATCATGATAAATGAAAAACACAATATTAGCAAGTTACCGTGTGGGAAAATGGGGGACACAAGTTGACAAGTCTGATATTTCAGAAAACTAGCTTACCAATCACAACCAAACTTTAGTCTTCCTCAAAGTAAATTCCATTAGACATAATGCACTTCTTCAAACGAACCTTTCACTTTGAAAAATAAGTTGTAAAATCTACCCTCGGGATTTTACAAGTTCTGCCTTCAATTTCAGGAACAGTTAGATGTCAGAGTCATTTGTTATGGTTTCATACATGTCTTGTGCAATTTCCTTTTTTTTATGAGCAATTTTGGGATGAAATTTACATTCACTCATTTCAAACGTAATTCCTCAGACAGAATTCAGGATCTCATACATCCCAATCTTCCTCCATATCATGCACTGCTAAGCGATTGTCCGGTTTTATCACAAACCTCACACGTTTGATTATTTTGTGGGTTAGCGTTAAGGAAGGTTGACCAGAACGTAGCTGGTAGATCACTTTCAACCAAAACACGGGCATTTTTTAAATGGATGATCCAGTAATTTATGGAAGTTGGAGTCATGCCTTTCCCCTGAAAGGCTTGCTAGATCATTTGACTGGTCTATGCACACATCCTCCTGGGTTTGAACCAAAACGATGCTAATCTTCAAGTTCCATCTTGTTTTTTTAAATCTGATGAAGGCTAGAGAAACTGCAGACTGAACACTGACTAACAACCAATTTATTAAAGGTATGAATGGAAGCTATTCTCAGAGCAAGTAGAAGTATATAAAGATAGTAAATGCTGAATCTGACAACAATAGCGGTTGTAGATAAGGAGTAATCATCGAACATAGGATACTTTCCAAATAGCCCCCATACATGTTACAGTTAATAATAGCAATGTGAATGGTACAGCATCATTTCTAGAAAAGCAAATTCTAGAAATTGAGCTGGGTGTTGTTAGCCTCAAAGCAATCACTAGTTTGGGACGGTGGAGTCACTGTCCAGTACTTGTAGATGGTTCCTTTTGTTACTCCATTCTCCTTGCAAAATAAATATTGTCTTGAGCCCTTTTGTTGCCTTGACATAACATGTGTGGTCTTCCATTCAGCCTTTCATGAGAAGGACCTTGGGCTATGTAACCTCTTGGACTTTTGGTCTGCATGTAGCTTTGTCTTTTACTAAACCCAACGTGATACCCCAGTAGGGTACACCCCTAGCTTGCCTGCCAGTAGAATCTATACTGGGTATAGCAAAAACAAATCTGGGCGACCAAATTTGTCACTGATGCACATATTCTTCAGTTTTGGATTTCCCAAACTGACAACAGGGTAATAGTGTAGAGAATAATTTGGCGATACTTTATGTACATATTGAGCTTTAAGTAGACAGAAAAAATATATTTGAATTACTTACACTGCTTTGATCTGAGCTGCTAACAAAGGCTGCCTTGATGTATTCCCGCTCGCTGTCACTGATGGAAGGATGGGTGTCCCGGGGAATTGGCACCTAAAAATAGCCAGGCCACTGCCCACAACACACCACACAGTCCAGTTCTGTAAAAGATACTGGGCCAACCCCATGGACCTGCAGTCAGATACCCGGCTACGAACAGCGTGACCACGGTACCAAACTGGGTGCCTACACAGAAAACAGTTTAAAAGTTACATTTAGTATTGACAATGTCTCCAGTAGACAGAATTGTATAGCCTGTAAACATTATGATTAATTTCATAGTATATGTACTTTCATAAAATAAGTTCTATAGTTATCCACCAAATATTGGAGGATCAAGAATACTTCATTAGGAAGCTAGAAAATGACAATTCACCAGTATGCTATTCAACTTTAATTGTATCCAAAACTCAAAAGTCACAGCTAGTTTAAAAACTTTCTTTCAGGGTGTCACATTTTAAAGAAACTACACACTCTACACTCAATTATACACAGTAGAGAGATATATAGAAGGATATGACTAATAACATTTACAAACACATATAAAATTACATAAAAATACAACATGCAAATAACCAACAAACCAAGGGGAACCAGTATCACAACATACAGCATAAGCCAAAGAGCAAGCCAAAGTTGAAAAAAGTTCTTTTTTGAAAATATTCCATCAAAATATCCAGAATTTACCAACTAGAATTGAAGCATTAGAAGTGACACTCCAAGAAATTAACCCTGATATAGTTGTCCTTTGAGAACACAAAATGACAAGTATTGAATTAGAACGGCTCAATATTTCTAGATACTATTTAAGATAATTTTTTTCACAAAAGGATTATAGTAGTAGTGGAGTTATCATATTATCAAAGTACAATGTAACGGTTGAAGGATTAAATACACTTTCAATTAATAGTCTTAATACTGAAAAAGAATTTGAATGTTGTCTGGCTGAATGTAAATTGGACTCTTTCCAGTTTGTACTTGCTGGTGTCTACCGTTCACCTTATTCCAATGCAAATAATTTTCGGACAAAATTAAATGCTGTCTTATTAAATGTGTAGTATATTTAGTTCTTTTAGATTAGCATTTGACATATGATATCATTCTTTGTATTGATGTACAATCTATAAATAAAGATTATTTTGAATTTTAATACCATCTTAACTAGAGTGTGGCTAGACTACAGATAATTTTATATATGCATATCGTCAGCTGGAATCAATGTTTCTTATGGGAGTCACTCTTTACGCAAGTTATTTTTTTTGGTGTTAAAGATTTTTAGCTTTTTAAATCATGAAAATATACCTAAATATACCAATGATTCTTTTTGGTTGCTATAAAACTCATCTGTTAAAATAATTGTTCAAATATGCCAGAGTTTTAGGAAAAGCAAACAACACACTTTTTTTATCCTGTTTTTTGCTAAAAACTAATGACCAAGTTGTATGTATTTTTTTATCTGTAATAAATTTGTCTTTATTCTGTAATTTTATTTGAGTGAGTTTAGTAAAGGCTATACTAAATGTAAAAGATATTAACAAAAAATTAAAACCGTTAACTTTTCAACAGGCAACAATTAGTAATTGTAATTATTATTTCCTTATTCTGTAGCATTTGCTGAAAAATATGTATATTATAATGCACTTTACTTATAATAAAGTGTATAATAATATATAATATATTAATTTTTATTTACTTTCAATACATGCTAGTAAAACTCCTAAAAAGCTTGTAGCACTGCAGTTGAATATAATCAGCACTTACTGGGATAAATAATCCATTTGGTAACAAAACACTCTTGATTTATTTTTATTTACTTTCAATACATGCTTGTAAAACTCCTAAAAAGCTTGTAGCACTGCAGTTGAATATAATCAGCACTTACTGAGATAAATAATCCATTTAGTAACAAAACACTCTTGATTTATTTTTATTTACTTTCAATACATGCTTGTAAAACTCCTAAAAAGCTTGTAGCACTGCAGTTGAATATAATCAGCACTTACTGAGATAAATAATCCATTTAGTAACAAAACACTCTTGATTTATTTTTATTTACTTTCAATACATGCTTGTAAAACTCCTAAAAAGCTTGTAGCACTGCAGTTGAATATAATCAGCACTTACTGAGATAAATAATCCATTTAGTAACAAAACACTCTTGATTTATTTTTATTTACTTTCAATACATGCTTGTAAAACTCCTAAAAAGCTTGTAGCACTGCAGTTGAATATAATCAGCACTAACTGAGATAAATAATCCATTTAGTAACAAAACACACTTGATTTATTTTTATTTACTTTCAATACGAGAACGCCCGTCCAACGGTGCATTTAATTAAGACGATAGGACCTCTGACGGCCGACACCACCTTTTTGACGTTGGTATATTAAAGTTCAGCTTACAGAGCACCTGTGTACAAATTTTCATTGCGGGCACTTGTTTGGTTAAGTTTTAGGAGTGACTTTTATATGAGAACGCCCGTCCAACGGTGCATTTAATTTAGAAGATAGGACCTCTGACGGCCGACACCACCACCTTTTTGACGTTGGAATATTAAAGGTCAGCATACAGGGCACCTGTGTACAAATTTTCATTGCGAGCACTTGTTTGGTTTAGTCTCAGGAAACACTTTTATACCAGAACGCCCGTCCAACGGTGCATTTAATTTAGACGATAGGACCTCTGACGGCCGACACCACCTTTTTGACGTTTGTATATTAAAGTACACCATAAAGGGCACCTGTGTACAAATTTTCATTGCGGGCACTTGTTTGGTTTAGTCTCAGGAGTGACTTTTATACGAGAACGCCCGTCCAACGGTGCATTTAATTTAGACGATAGGACCTCTGACGGCCGACACCACCTTTTTGACGTTGGTATATTAAAGTTCAGCATACAGAGCACCTGTGTACAAATTTTCTTTACGGGCACTTGTTTGGTTTAGTCTCAGGAGTGGCTTTTATACGAGAACGCCCGTCCAACGGTGCATTTAATTTAGACGATAGGACCTCTGACGGCCGACACCACCTTTTTGACGTTGGTATATTAAAGTTCAGCATACAGGGCACCTGTGTACAAATTTTCATTGCGGGCACTTGTTTGGTTTAGTCTCAGGAGTAACTGTTATACGAGAACGCCCGTCCAACGGTGCATTTAATTTAGACGATAGGACCTCTGACGGCCGACACCACCTTTTTGACGTTGGTATATTAAAGTTCAGAATACAGGGCACCTGTGTACAAATTTTCATTACGGGCACTTGTTTGGTTAAGTTTTAGGAGTGACTTTTATATGAGAACGCCCGTCCAACGATGCATTTAATTTAGACGATAGGACCTCTGACGGCCGACACACCACCTTTTTGACGTTGGTATATTAAAGTTCAGCATACAGGGCACCTGTGTACAAATTTTCATTGCGAGCACTTGTTTGGTTTAGTCTCAGGAAACACTTTTATACCAGAACGCCCGTCCAACGGTGCATTTAATTTAGACGATAGGACCTCTGACGGCCGACACCACCTTTTTGACGTTGGTATATTAAAGTTCAGCATACAGGGCACCTGTGTACAAATTTTCATTGCGGGCACTTGTTTGGTTAAGTCTCAGGAGTGACTTTTATACGAGAACGCCCGTCCAACGGTGCATTTAATTTAGACGATAGGACCTCTGACGGCCAACACCACCTTTTTGACGTTGGTATATTAAAGTTCAGCTTACAGAGCACCTGTGTACAAATTTTCGTTACGGGCACTTGTTTGGTTTAGTCTCAGGAGTGGCTTTTATACGAGAACGCCCGTCCAACGGTGCATTTAATTTAGACGATAGGACCTCTGACGGCCGACACCACCTTTTTGACCTTGGTATATTAAAGTTCAGCATACAGGGCACCTGTGTACAAATTTTCATTGCGGGCACTTGTTTGGTTTAGTCTCAGGAGTAACTTTTATACGAGAACGCCCGTCCAACGGTGCATTTAATTTAGACGATAGGACCTCTGACGGCCGACACCACCTTTTTGACGTTGGTATATTAAAGTTCAGCATACAGGGCACCTGTGTACAAATTTTCATTACGGGCACTTGTTTGGTTAAGTTTTAGGAGTGACTTTTATATGAGAACGCCCGTCCAACGGTGCATTTAATTTAGACGATAGGACCTCTGACGGCCGACACCACCTTTTTGACGTTGGTATATTAAAGTTCAGCATACAGGGCACCTGTGTACAAATTTTCATTGCGAGCACTTGTTTGGTTTAGTCTCAGGAAACACTTTTATACCAGAACGCCCGTCCAACGGTGCATTTAATTTAGACGATAGGACCTCTGACGGCCGACACCACCTTTTTGACGTTTGTATATTAAAGTTCACCATACAGGGCACCTGTGTACAAATTTTCATTGCGGGCACTTGTTTGGTTTAGTCTCAGGAGTGACTTTTATACGAGAACGCCCGTCCAACGGTGCATTTAATTTAGACGATAGGACCTCTGACGGCCGACACCACCTTTTTGACGTTGGTATATTAAAGTTCAGCATACAGGGCACCTGTGTACAAATTTTCTTTACGGGCACTTGTTTGGTTTAGTCTCAGGAGTGGCTTTTATACGAGAACGCCCGTCCAACGGTGCATTTAATTTAGACGATAGGACCTCTGACGGCCGACACCACCTTTTTGACGTTGGTATATTAAAGTTCAGCATACAGGGCACCTGTGTACAAATTTTCATTGCGGGCACTTGTTTGGTTTAGTCTCAGGAGTAACTGTTATACGAGAACGCCCGTCCAACGGTGCATTTAATTTAGACGATAGGACCTCTGACGGCCGACACCACCTTTTTGACGTTGGTATATTAAAGTTCAGAATACAGGGCACCTGTGTACAAATTTTCATTACGGGCACTTGTTTGGTTAAGTTTTAGTGGTGACTTTTATATGAGAACGCCCGTCCAACGATGCATTTAATTTAGACGATAGGACCTCTGACGGCCGACACCACCTTTTTGACGTTGGTATATTAAAGTTCAGCATACAGGGCACCTGTGTACAAATTTTCATTGCGAGCACTTGTTTGGTTTAGTCTCAGGAAACACTTTTATACCAGAACGCCCGTCCAACGGTGCATTTAATTTAGACGATAGGACCTCTGACGGCCGACACCACCTTTTTGACGTTGGTATATTAAAGTTCAGCATACAGGGCACCTGTGTACAAATTTTCATTGCGGCACTTGTTTGGTTTAGTTTTAAGTCTCAGGAGTGACTTTTATACGAGAACGCCCGTCCAACGGTGCATTTAATTTAGACGATAGGACCTCTGACGGCCGACACCACCTTTTTGACGTTGGTATATTAAAGTTCAGCATACAGGGCACCTGTGTACAAATTTTCATTGCGGGCACTTGTTTGGTTTAGTCTCAGGAGTGACTTTTATACGAGAACGCCCGTCCAACGGTGCATTTAATTTAGACGATAGGACCTCTGACGGCCGACACCACCTTTTTGACGTTGGTATATTAAAGTTCAGCATACAGGGCACCTGTGTACAAATTTTCATTGCGGGCACTTGTTTGGTTTAGTCTCAGGAGTGACTTTTATACGAGAACGCCCGTCCAACGGTGCATTTAATTTAGACGATAGGACCTCTGACGGCCGACACCACCTTTTTGACGTTGGTATATTAAAGTTCAGCATACAGGGCACCTGTGTACAAATTTTCATTGCGGGCACTTGTTTGGTTTAGTCTCAGGAGTGACTTTTATACGAGAACGCCCGTCCAACGGTGCATTTAATTTAGACGATAGGACCTCTGACGGCCGACACCACCTTTTTGACGTTGGTATATTAAAGTTCAGCATACAGGGCACCTGTGTACAAATTTTCATTGCGGGCACTTGTTTGGTTTTAGTCTCAGGAGTGACACTTTTATACGAGAACGCCCGTCCAACGGTGCATTTAATTTAGACGATAGGACCTCTGACGGCCGACACCACCTTTTTGACGTTGGTATATTAAAGTTCAGCATACAGGGCACCTGTGTACAAATTTTCATTGCGGGCACTTGTTTGGTTTAGTCTCAGGAGTGACTTTTATACGAGAACGCCCGTCCAACGGTGCATTTAATTTAGACGATAGGACCTCTGACGGCCGACACCACCTTTTTGACGTTGGTATATTAAAGTTCAGCATACAGGGCACCTGTGTACAAATTTTCATTGCGGGCACTTGTTTGGTTTAGTCTCAGGAGTGGACTTTTATACGAGAACGCCCGTCCAACGGTGCATTTAATTTAGACGATAGGACCTCTGACGGCCGACACCACCTTTTTGACGTTGGTATATTAAAGTTCAGCATACAGGGCACCTGTGTACAAATTTTCATTGCGGGCACTTGTTTGGTTTAGTCTCAGGAGTAACTTTTATACGAGAACGCCCGTCCAACGGTGCATTTAATTTAGACGATAGGACCTCTGACGGCCGACACCACCTTTTTGACGTTGGTATATTAAAGTTCAGAATACAGGGCACCTGTGTACAAATTTTCATTACGGGCACTTGTTTGGTTAAGTTTTAGGAGTGACTTTTATATGAGAACGCCCGTCCAACGGTGCATTTAATTTAGACGATAGGACCTCTGACGGCCGACACCACCTTTTTGACGTTGGTATATTAAAGTTCAGCATACAGGGCACCTGTGTACAAATTTTCATTGCGAGCACTTGTTTGGTTTAGTCTCAGGAAACACTTTTATACCAGAACGCCCGTCCAACGGTGCATTTAATTTAGACGATAGGACCTCTGACGGCCGACACCACCTTTTTGACGTTGGTATATTAAAGTTCAGCATACAGGGCACCTGTGTACAAATTTTCATTGCGGGCACTTGTTTGGTTTAGTCTCAGGAGTGACTTTTATACGAGAACGCCCGTCCAACGGTGCATTTAATTTAGACGATAGGACCTCTGACGGCCGACACCACCTTTTTGACGTTGGTATATTAAAGTTCAGCATACAGGGCACCTGTGTACAAATTTTCATTGCGGGCACTTGTTTGGTTTAGTCTCAGGAGTGACTTTTATACGAGAACGCCCGTCCAACGGTGCATTTAATTTAGACGATAGGACCTCTGACGGCCGACACCACCTTTTTGACGTTGGTATATTAAAGTTCAGCATACAGGGCACCTGTGTACAAATTTTCATTGCGGGCACTTGTTTGGTTTAGTCTCAGGAGTGACTTTTATACGAGAACGCCCGTCCAACGGTGCATTTAATTTAGACGATAGGACCTCTGACGGCCGACACCACCTTTTTGACGTTGGTATATTAAAGTTCAGCATACAGGGCACCTGTGTACAAATTTTCATTGCGGGCACTTGTTTGGTTTAGTCTCAGGAGTGACTTTTATACGAGAACGCCCGTCCAACGGTGCATTTAATTTAGACGATAGGACCTCTGACGGCCGACACCACCTTTTTGACGTTGGTATATTAAAGTTCAGCATACAGGGCACCTGTGTACAAATTTTCATTGCGGGCACTTGTTTGGTTTAGTCTCAGGAGTAACTGTTATACGAGAACGCCCGTCCAACGGTGCATTTAATTTAGACGATAGGACCTCTGACGGCCGACACCACCTTTTTGACGTTGGTATATTAAAGTTCAGCATACAGGGCACCTGTGTACAAATTTTCATTGCGAGCACTTGTTTGGTTTAGTCTCAGGAAACACTTTTATACCAGAACGCCCGTCCAACGGTGCATTTAATTTAGACGATAGGACCTCTGACGGCCGACACCACCTTTTTGACGTTTGTATATTAAAGTACACCATAAAGGGCACCTGTGTACAAATTTTCATTGCGGGCACTTGTTTGGTTTAGTCTCAGGAGTGACTTTTATACGAGAACGCCCGTCCAACGGTGCATTTAATTTAGACGATAGGACCTCTGACGGCCGACACCACCTTTTTGACCTTGGTATATTAAAGTTCAGCATACAGGGCACCTGTGTACAAATTTTCATTGCGGGCACTTGTTTGGTTAAGTCTCAGGAGTGACTTTTATACGAGAACGCCCGTCCAACGGTGCATTTAATTTAGACGATAGGACCTCTGACGGCCGACACCACCTTTTTGACCTTGGTATATTAAAGTTCAGCATACAGGGCACCTGTGTACAAATTTTCATTGCGGGCACTTGTTTGGTTTAGTCTCAGGAGTGACTTTTATACGAGAACGCCCGTCCAACGGTGCATTTAATTTAGACGATAGGACATCTGACGGCCGACACCACCTTTTTGACGGTGGTATATTAAATTTCAGCATACAGAGCACCTGTTTACAAATTTTCATTACGGGCACTTGTTTGGTTTAGTCTCAGGAGTGGCTTTTATACGAGAACGACCGTCCAACGGTGCATTTAATTTAGACGATAGGACCTCTGACGGCCGACACCACCTTTTTGACGTTGGTATATTAAAGTTCAGAATACAGGGCACCTGTGTACAAATTTTCATTACGGGCACTTGTTTGGTTAAGTTTTAGGAGTGACTTTTATATGAGAACGCCCGTCCAACGGTGCATTTAATTTAGACGATAGGACCTCTGACGGCCGACACCACCTTTTTGACGTTGGTATATTAAAGTTCAGCATACAGGGCACCGGTGTACAAATTTTCATTGCGAGCACTTGTTTGGTTTAGTCTCAGGAGTGACTTTTATACGAGAACGCCCGTCCAACGGTGCATTTAATTTAGACGATAGGACCTCTGACGGCCGACACCACCTTTTTGACCTTGGTATATTAAAGGACACCATAAAGGGCACCTGTGTACAAATTTTCATTGCGGGCACTTGTTTGGTTTAGTCTCAGGAGTGACTTTTATACGAGAACGCCCGTCCAACGGTGCATTTAATTTAGACGATAGGACGTCTGACGGCCGATACCACCTTTTTGACCTTGGTATATTAAAGTTCAGCATACAGGGCACCTGTGTACAAATTTTCATTGCGGGCACTTCTTTGGTTTAGTCTCAGGAGTGACTTTTATACGAGAACGCCCGTCCAACGGTGCATTTAATTTAGACGATAGGACCTCTGACGGCCGACACCACCTTTTTGACGTTGGTATATTAAAGTTCAGAATACAGGGCACCTGTGTACAAATTTTCATTACGGGCACTTGTTTGGTTAAGTGTTAGGAGTGACTTTTATATGAGAACGCCCGTCCAACGGTGCATTTAATTTAGACGATAGGACCTCTGACGGCCGACACCACCTTTTTGACGTTGGTATATTAAAGTTCAGAATACAGGGCACCTGTGTACAAGTTTTCATTACGGGCACTTGTTTGGTTAAGTTTTAGGAGTGACTTTTATATGAGAACGCCCGTCCAACGGTGCATTTAATTTAGACGATAGGACCTCTGACGGCCGACACCACCTTTTTGACGTTGGTATATTAAAGTTCAGCATACAGGGCACCTGTGTACAAATTTTCATTGCGAGCACTTGTTTGGTTTAGTCTCAGGAAACACTTTTATACCAGAACGCCCGTCCAACGGTGCATTTAATTTAGACGATAGGACCTCTGACGGCCGACACCACCTTTTTGACGTTTGTATATTAAAGTACACCATAAAGGGCACCTGTGTACAAATTTTCATTGCGGGCACTTGTTTGGTTTAGTCTCAGGAGTGACTTTTATACGAGAACGCCCGTCCAACGGTGCATTTAATTTAGACGATAGGACCTCTGACGGCCGACACCACCTTTTTGACGTTGGTATATTAAAGTTCAGCATACAGGGCACCTGTGTACAAATTTTCATTACGGGCACTTGTTTGGTTAAGTCTCAGGAGTGACTTTTATACGAGAACGCCCGTCCAACGGTGCATTTAATTTAGACGATAGGACCTCTGACGGCCGATACCACCTTTTTGACCTTGGTATATTAAAGTTCAGCATACAGGGCACCTGTGTACAAATTTTCATTGCGGGCACTTCTTTGGTTTAGTCTCAGGAGTGACTTTTATACGAGAACGCCCGTCCAACGGTGCATTTAATTTAGACGATAGGACCTCTGACGGCCGACACCACCTTTTTGACGTTGGTGTATTAAATTTTCAGCATACAGGGCACCTGTGTACAAATTTTCATTGCGGGCACTTGTTTGGTTAAGTCTCAGGAGTGACTTTTATACGAGAACGCCCGTCCAACGGTGCATTTAATTTAGACGATAGGACCTCTGGCGGCCGACACCACCTTTTTGACGTTGGTATATTAAAGTTCAGCTTACAGAGCACCTGTGTACAAAGTTTCATTACGGGCACTTGTTTGGTTTAGTCTCAGGAGTGGCTTTTATACGAGAACGCCCGTCCAACGGTGCATTTAATTTAGACGATAGGACCTCTGACGGCCGACACCATCTTTTTGACGTTGGTATATTTAATTTCAGCTTACAGAGCATCTTTGTACAAAGTTTCATTGCGGGCACTTGTTTGGTTTAGTCTCAGGAGTGGTTTTTAAGTTGAGAACGCCCTTTTAAGGATACATTTTTACATTTTAGTTATTATATTTGGGTTTTTATTTATTATAAATTTATCGGGAATTCTTTGTGGTAAATAATAAATACGAAAAACTGTGTAGATTTTGTGAAAAGTCGTATTTTACTAATTCGTTTTACACTATTATTTTAGATTTTGAATGTTTGTTAGCGCCTTCAGATTGTTGACTGCAACATTGTTGCACGGAATACAAACGGACGATAAAGTGACGCTAACTTCACGGTGGTATAAAATATTATGTATATTATACGCCTAGGTCATAAGCAAAGAAAAATCAAGGAGCTTAAGTGATTTAATGATGAGTAGGTTTACATGTATGCTTGAGTAAGACTATAACTCATATATATTTTAAAATCATTTTCAATCTATTAAGTCCTTACTCTATGGTTGATTTTACTTTTTTTTATATATACATCAGCTGCTGCGACAATAGCTTTTTGCGTTCCGCCTTATAAAGGCTTGTTCGTTTTGTTGTTGACTAAGGAGTATAAACGTCATTTTGATAGTTTAGTTTCTGTTATGTATTGTTTTCTCGCCGATTTACATCATTACAATTTTATGTCATAGGTGTGTATATTTTTAAATTATCTCTGTATTTTGCTAACCATTATGCATAGTACTATAAATTGGGTGTTGCCTGCATATTCTTTAAAATGATTGGTGGATTGTTTTACTGCAGTGAATTTGTTAGGTCAGGTCCAGGTAGGCTAAACCAAACTGTTCTTGTAATTAAAATTTGTCATTTCATAAAAGTTATGTACTGTCATAGGAGTGTTTACTAAATCAACTAAAAATGCTTGAAAAGGTTAAGTCTATTATTAATCATACTAAATTAGTTAGCCTAAACATCTAGGGTTATTTACTTTGTTATGAATGTTATGAACAAGAAACATACTAGTATGAAATGTTATTTGTTTACAAATCCAACTGCTTCTCATTTCTGTTGGTTTTGAAAATGGAAATTCTTTTAAAATAAAATAGGCTAAGTAAACTAATTTAAAATTCTGAAATAGCCCAATGTTCCAAAGTTAACTTAATAGTTTTAGAAAATGTAGTTTTGTATTGGTTATGTGATAAATAATTTAGTTTTAGTGAATAAACCGGAAGTAGTACATAAAATCAGTTTTAATAACCACAGTTTCACAAAATTAAAAAACACTAATACAATTCATCAGACTATTCAAAATAGTTATTTGACATTGTTAATCGCCTATAATAGATTTTTGATAAGTATTTCACTTAATAAGCGGCCTACACTCGTTAAGTGATTATTATTATCGAACAATTCTATATATCATCCAAATTTAATATTTATATATACCGGTTATGTATATCGTTTGTAATAAGAATTATAATACATTAACAACAACAACAATAATACATTACAATTTTTAATAAAATAAATGTAATATTAACATTAAAAAATTACAAAACCAACTTTTGCCTAGACCTACATATCATAGAAACTTTACAGTATTTATAGCTTGCCCGAATAGCAGTGTGTAAACGCTTTTCTGAACTGGAGGTGATTCTCCCCAGACAGCCGCTCTACCCTGCAGTACATCAAATCTCACACAATATTTATTGTAATGTACAAATTCTCTAAAAATTTATTACTATATATTTATTATTTCTTGTTTATATTAAACACTACTATAATTGATAGCCTAAGTTGAAATCATGTGTTAAGTTAAATAAATTGTAATATCAAGCTTTTTATTTGATAAAAAACAATTGAAACATTCAATAAAACAATTCAATAATGAGTGTAGGCCACTTATTAAAGTCTACCCAATGTACTAATATTAGGCCTAACCTATACCTACATAGTTGACTAGCTTATAAAAACTAATGTAAATATTGATCAAAACTAGCCTATGTTATTCCACAAAACATTGCTTAGTAATCACTACTCATTTCAACACACAATAACCACTATTTCAAACAATTATCTATCTTAAAAGTACAAGACCTTCGAGACTATCACTCACTTATTCTGTTGCACGCTCTTTTAAATACAAATTGTCCCAGTTATCTTTCAAACTGGGACAACTTTCGATTTATGTCTGAAATAAGTGAACGAAGTACAAGGAGGGGTACATCCGTATTATCTATCCCAATTCATTGAACAACTACCTTTAGTAAGTCGTTTACAGTTTCTGCCTGTCGATTGTGGAATGCTTTACCTGTGAACATCAGAGCCATCGATAAGCACGCTCGCTTCGGGACGGAGGTCAGGGCCTTGATGCTGGGGGCTCAGGGGGCATAACGATTAGTGGCTTTGTAGTGCGGTACTTAGGACTATTGCATGCAAGTTGAATGAATGCGAATGTGTGTCTTGCGATAGTATTGTAAATTTGTATAAAGTTACATTAATTATTGATGCTTGTTTTTATGTTAAGGTTCGTTTAATATGTAATGTAAATAAATAGACTTATTTTTAGTTATAAATGTATACATATACAAGGTGTTTGAAAAGTATGGGTACAGCTTAATATTTTACAAACCATACCAGATAAAATCTATAAACTTTGCACAGTGTCATATGGCTATGTAAACTATTTTTCCTTGCTATTACCATAACATGCCAACCATAGGGGGACGGCCCACAGAGGAAAACATGGAAATCTTAAATGAAAGCATGAGATAAAATAGAGCTTAAGTCAGTATTTGCGTTAAATCAATCCTTCCCACTATAGCTGTCACTTTTCATTACTATGTTTGGCCTTCCTTACTAGTAATTGACAAATTACTATACAGGAAAATGTTCAATTTCTTAAGTAGAGTCTATTAAATTAAGTTAATGTCTGGGTATCTGGGTGGTTCAGCAACGTAGTTTCTGGGCGTACTCTTGGTGTGATCAAGAATATGTAACATACTACTTATTTTTGAGTAATGGTTTAGTTACAATTCTTCTACACTTAATTGGTTTGGAATGCTATCGCACAATACATGTAACTATCAGAGGTTCCATACTTCTTACATCTCAATCCGTGGTTTCTAGATAGTGCCATAGATAGTGCAATTTGTGCTCTGCTATGTGTGTTCATTCAATAGTATTAATTATTGTCCAACCTAGAAAATATATGCACCTAGTTGATTTCAGATTGAACATGAACGATCTAGTCAGGTACTTATACTACACTAAAAAAAAAACTAATGAATGAAGATATAGTGTTTAGATACCTTACAGAAAGTAACAGATGTTTTTGAATGGTGCAGCAGTGGGCGGGCGGGGCTACAGCCACAATCGTGGTGGCACTACATTTAGTACGCATCGAGCTGTAGTCACACGTGGCCTGTATCTAGAATGGTATAACTTTACACATAGAAAGACGGGTAGCGAAAGAGAGCTTTCTGAACCCTCGTATTTCGGCAAAGAACAGATTATCATGTCCACAAACAACCATAGAGGGATGCTTAATGTCACAATCCCTAAGTCTAGTTATAACCCCATGAGACAAGCCCAATGTTTCCTATCATTCCATTACACTTTTATCATTAATCCTTTTCTTCTGTATTATAGTTTATGTTGATGTCAATATAGATGACCGCAGATCTCAATCTCAAATCTCATACTGACTGAAGTTTAAGTGATAACCTTAATAGTACAATAGTGTTGTCAGATTTTTCTCATTTGTATTTATATAGACCAAGAATGATACAAAGATATATAACTACTCTAGGGAAGTTATAGCATGACCGGTGGGATGCGCGTGAGGAGTGGAGCGCGTGGGGGCACAATCTAAAGTAGGGGAGGGAATACGGTGCTACTAACCCTACTGAGAGTTTTCGGCTCCCGCCTCATAGTGGTGGCGGGAGCCGAATTTTTTAGTGTTTGCCAACATTTCTAGACCCTTATGTTCTTACCACGGTGGTCTTTTATGATGAGCAATTTAGTATAGGAGACCTTGAGAATATTTGAACATTTCTAGACTCTTTTGAAGTTACGGCAACGGACTTTTATGATGGAAAATTCAATACAGGAAATCTTGGAAATATTGGGACCGGATGTACGTGATCTTAACAATGACTATGTTCTGCCGAAATTGTGTTCATAGCTCACCCTTCTTAAAGAGTTCGCAGTAGAGATACCTGGTGGTAAGAAAGGGTTCTCATAAATTGGGAAAGGGTAGGAATTTATATTATTCTTGATCTGCAACGACAACAACAGTTCAGAATTGTAATTGTTACGCTTTGTTAGCCATTAAAATTCAATTTATCATATACTAACCGTGTAAGCTTCAGGATTTACGATAGTAGATACAATTATACACTACAAAATTTTCAACTGACATAGCCTAGCTGCTAAATTAAAAATTAAGATAAAACTGGTTAAACTAATTTGTCAATATACACAGTAGATTAAGAAAAAACTCAGTTTTATCTACCAACTTGTATCAAGTTAATTTAATGATGTATACTTAAAATAACAATAACGCCAACGATCCACACGCAATAGTTAACATAACAAAACCCCGTTGTCGATGAAAATTATTTATTGTTCTTCGAACTACACCCAAATCAAAATTGTCCAGATTACTTTTAGTATGTTTGCGTTTTCTTACTTTGTTGGGCGTACTAAAAGAATTGCCAATTGGACTTATTTTTTTTCCTCCTTCAAAATTCGTCTCAGCGTACTTTCAGAAATTCCAGTTGCCTCTACGACACGCTGTTGAACTTTCTTCAAATTTATAAGTGTGTTGGTTTCCGCTTCCCGTTTCATAAAATGGGAAGCACTTCTCTTGCTTGGCCGTGTATAACCTTTCTACCTCCAATTTTACTTTTTACATTATGATCCATCTCAAACTCTTTACTTAAAACGTAATGAGCACAACGCAATTAATTCACAAATTGTATTACAACTCGTGAATTGGCACAAGCGAATGTTTTTTGGGCGGCATGTATAGAAGACTGGAGACCGAAGTTCACAAGACTAAATACGGCAACACACTGAGCCGCTCCACCCCCCACCACTTTAGTGCCGTCGTTGCCTACGGCGCATCTCGAAGTCACCGGTCATGCTATAAATTCTCTACTATACCTGGTCAACAACTACCCTCAGAAACGTCTCAAATATCCAAGTAGCTAGATTGCTTTATGAAATTGTACATATAGCATAATGAATCATTGCTGTCAGTGTATCTAAATGATATATTTACTCTTATGTTACGCTGTTGCCTTCAGCATCATTCCCACTTTTTCACCTATGTAATTGTGATAGCCTCTCTCTTGAAATGTATCTCATCCATTCTCACTTAATTATAACATGTGTTTTCGAAATAAAAATATATGTTTTTAAATATGTTGCGTTTAAATTATAAATAAATTATTAAAAAATACCTGTTAACAAAGTTCAAGCCTACACTAAATCTAATTTATTACGTTTTTCAAACTGTAACATTAATTTATAGTATTATAATATTAGAATGGGGATTTTACAGGCTGTACAAATGAACACCTCAAGTGATCTTTCAAAACACGAAAGTTCACCGGAATGTGACAGAATGGACATCAGTGAGACCTCAGAGATGTCTACACCCAGCGAGCACGGACATGTTCTACTGGACAACCAAATCTCACTAGCCCAGGTGATTAGTGAAAAATAGTTTACAATAGAATATAAGTAATGGACATCAGTGAGACCTCGGAGATGTCTACACCCAGCGAGCACAGACATGTTCTACTGGACAACCAAATCTCACTAGCCCAGGTGATTAGTGAAAAATAGTTTACAATAGAATGTAAGTAATGGACATCAGTGAGACCTCGGAGATGTCAACCCCCAGCGAGCACGGACATGTTCTACTGGACAACCAAATCTCACTAGCCCAGGTGATTAGTGAAAATAGTTTACAATAGAATATAAGTAATGGACATCAGTGAGACCTCGGAGATGTCTACACCCAGCGAGCACGGACATGTTCTACTGGACAACCAAATCTCACTAGCCCAGGTGATTAGTGAAAATAGTTTACAATAGAATGTAAATAATGGACATCAGTGAGACCTCGGAGATGTCAACCCCCAGCGAGCACGGACATGTTCTACTGGACAACCAAATCTTACTAGCCCAGGTGATTGGTGAAAATAGTTTACAATAGAATGTAAGTACTGTAATGGACATCAGTGAGACCTCGGAGATGTCAACCCCCATTGAGCACGGACATGTTCTACTGGACAACCAAATCTTACTAGCCCAGGTGATTAGTGAAAATAGTTTACAATAGAATATAAGTAATGGACATCAGTGAGACCTCGGAGATGTCTACACCCAGCGAGCACGGACATGTTCTCCTGGACAACCAAATCTTACTAGCCCAGGTGATTAGTGAAAATAGTTTACAATAGAATATAAGTAATGGACATCAGTGAGACCTCGGAGATGTCAACCCCATGCGAGCACGGACATGTTCTACTGGACAACCAAATTTTACTAGCCCAGGTGATTAGTGAAAATAGTTTACAATAGAATATAAGTAATGGACATCAGTGAGACCTCGGAGATGTCAACCCCCATGCGAGCACGGACATGTTCTCCTGGACAACCAAATCTTACTAGCCCAGGTGATTAGTGAAAATAGTTTACAATAGAATATAAGTAATGGACATCAGTGAGACCTCGGAGATGTCAACCCCATGCGAGCACGGACATGTTCTCCTGGACAACCAAATTTTACTAGCCCAGGTGATTAGTGAAAATAGTTTACAATAGAATATAAGTAATGGACATCAGTGAGACCTCTGAGATGTCAACCCCATGCGAGCACGGACATGTTCTCCTGGACAACCAAATTTTACTAGCCCAGGTGATTAGTGAAAATAGTTTACAATAGAATATAAGTAATGGACATCAGTGAGACCTCGGAGATGTCAACCCCATGCGAGCACGGACATGTTCTCCTGGACAACCAAATCTTACTAGCCCAGGTGATTAGTGAAAATAGTTTACAATAGAATATAAGTAATGGACATCAGTGAGACCTCGGAGATGTCAACCCCATGCGAGCACGGACATGTTCTACTGGACAACCAAATTTTACTAGCCCAGGTGATTAGTGAAAATAGTTTACAATACGTAATGGACATCAGTGAGACCTCGGAGATGTCAACCCCCAGCGAGCACGGACATGTTCTACTGGACAACCAAATCTCAATAGCTAAGGTGATTAGTGAAAATAGTTTACAATAGAATATAAGTAATGGACATCAGTGAGACCTCGGAGATGTCAACCCCCAGCGAGCACGGACATGTTCTACTGGACAACCAAATCTCAATAGCCCAGGTGATTAGTGAAAATAGTTTACAATACGTAATGGACATCAGTGAGACCTCGGAGATGTCTACTCTCAAAGAACCCTTATAATTTTAGTCAGGAAATGCTTTACTTCCATGATATAGGCACATTTAGGTATTGTCAATATTTAGCAAAAGACAACAGGTTCTCTTAGTAATCAACTTGTGCTTTTTTTAACTATGCATAGGTTTAACATTAATTTCAACTCAACCAAAAATAGGGGTGTGTTTTTGTTGCCTTAGAAATACAGGATTATATAGAAAAATAATAAATTATCTTGTATTGTGGGAAATTCTCTGAGTTCAAAATAACAACTTTAGAATTTAACTATGTAGAATGTCTCTAAAATTCAGTTTTCACAGTATGGTGTGTATTTCTTATTATATTTATTTAAAAAAAATATGTAACAAAATTAATGTATCAAGAATTAAAAACGGCAAAGTTAGCCTTTTGGCACCAATCTGTTTTCAACATCTTTTCAACTCCAAGCTTGATATTGTGTTATTTCCAAACTCACAGACTGGTATTTCATACATTGCAGAAATCTAAAACTATATTTTTATTTTAGTACAGAAAATCATTTTGTCCATTCATATGTTGTATGTTTATTTGGAGATTCATAAATAAATCAATACAATAACAATATATAAAAGGAACATTTCCCACGGAAAACTTGCATTAAAAACTGTAACATGTTTTCCCTGCAGTCCATTTATTTATTTTTATTTATTTATTTTCCACGGCAAAACTTAATTGCTTTTAACCAAATACTCTTTTAATCTTAATATGTGTGTCTTAATAGTTGCATACACTGTGATCATATTAAAATTGATGGGTGAACAACAACTTTGACTATTGAATATGTGATGCACAATATTTAAATTAAAAATTGGGTTTAAAATAGTTTGTTCAATTATCTTCTTCTATTGAGTACGTGACCCACTCTCTCTAAGGTCAACCACCTCTAACTGCTGATCGATGACAGCGACACAGTGCTTAGGTTGCTATTAGTAAAGTGACCTGGATATCTGAATTTTTATTGAAAGCAGGGCATTTCAAGAATAAGCTTGTAGGGTCAAGGTTTAGAGAAGGCAGTTGATTTTTGTATTTTATTGGCTGTCCAGGCTTAAATATTGCATAGAAAATAATTTATGAAATGTAAGTGTATAAATTATTGTTTACATTGAATTATACAAAAATGAGTAAAACTACACAAACCAATAAGCCTCTACCGGTGTGAAACTGCCAACGGATTCCACCAAGGAGTTTCCCCTCCCTACCCCCACCCTACTTCATAACCAGTTCCCACCAATTATCGAAGCGAGAGATGAAAATGGTGGTTTACTGTCATTGAAATAAACTTACTCTATAAACTTACACATTAAATCTGTTTGCTAAATAAAAAATCTATGTTATGGAGCTTTACACAACTAAGTATAAATTTATCGTTATAATTAAACTGTCAGCAGCTGGAAAAAAATAAACCATAAAAGTCCCAACATCATAACTGGCTATTATTGACAGCAAATCATAACAAAGATTTACAGACGGTCCGAACTTAAATTTTTCCACAGAAGTACAAAACGGCTCCAGGATGATACATATATCACGTGAAAGTACACAATATACACTACATTATGATATGTAACAGACATGAAATTATCGTAAATTGACACTACATATTTCTCAAAGACATTGTAATAAAGAATTTCTGATTTCTAATACATCTGATTTCATGTGCTGAAACATTTTTTATTGGGTGAGTAATAAGTTTATATTTTTAGATTTGCATGTAGACAGAAGTTTTCCACAAAAATACAAAATGGCTTCAGGATGACACATATTCCACGTGAAAGTAAACAATATACACCGCTTATTGATACAAAATACATGTGGTTTTATGAGCAGAGAAATGTTTTATTAGCCTACCAATGAGTTTGAATTCTTAGTTTTTGCAGAAAGGTGCTAAAAACTGTATTTTGTTCTCAAACATGCAAAATGGCTTCAGGATGACACATACACCACGAGAAAGAACACTATATACACTACATTATGACATATAATACATCTGGTTTTATACTCTGAGAAACTTTTACTGTGCTGGTTAAAAAAAAAAAAAAACTCACTTGGTATGTGTAACATCTTGGAGCTGTTTTTATTTCAAGAGTGTGTTGCAAATGTAAGATCAGTGCAAAAACCAGATGTATTGTATCATTATGTAGTGTTTATTGTGTACTTTCTCGTGGAATATGTGTCATCTTAGAGCTGTTTTTATTTCAAGAGTGTGTTGCAAATCTAAGATCAGTGCAAAAACCAGATGTATTGTATCATTATGTAGTGTTTATTGTGTACTTTCTCGTGGAATATGTGTCATCTTGGAGCTGTTTTTATTTCAAGAGTGTGTTGCAAATCTAAGATCAGTGCAAAAACCAGATGTATTGTATCATTATGTAGTGTTTATTGTGTACTTTCTCGTGGAATATGTGTCATCTTGGAGCTGTTTTGTATTTTTGTGGGAAATTTATCGCCTATGTGTTAATCTAAAAATAAGAACTTATTAGTAGCCCAATAAAAAATTTCTCAGTGCATGAAACCAGATGTATTACGTTACATATCATAATGTAGTGTATATTGCGTTCATCACGTGGTACATATGATATCCTAGAGCCTTTTTGTATTTTTGTGGAAAACTTGGTCTACTTAAAAATCTAAGAATATTAACTCATTGGTAGCTCAATAACATCTTTCTCAGCTCACAAAACTACATGTATTTTATCTAATTTTGTAGTGTATTTACGTACTTTCATGTGATATATGTATCTTGTTGCAGCCATTTTGTATTTTTGAGGGAAAAGCAATGTTCGGACCATCTACATGCAAATCTTTGAATCTTTGTTATATATTGCAAATCTGCAGCAGGAAATAGCCCGCTATGTTGTTGGGACTTTTATGGTTTATTTTTGTTTCAGCTGCTGCTATTTTAATTATAAACAATAAATTTATATTTAGTATGTAATGTTCCATGCTTTATATTGTTTTATTTAGTGAACAGATTTCATTTGTAAGTTTATATATTAGGTATCAAAGACTGTCATCCACCATCTCTTGTTTCTATAAGAAGTGGAAACTGGCTATGAACTATGGTGAGGGGAAACTCCTTGGTGGAATCTATTGGCAGTTTCATAGCGGTTAAGCCCATTTATAACAGTATATTGACTAGTAATTTTTCTCTTCCGAACACTGAGCAAATTTGTTTTTAGAGGATTTTGAAGTGACTTGGTAAAATGCCATCAATTTCATTTTTTTTTTCAATACATTATTGAAAGTTTAAGAAAGTATATACAGATTACATTCATAAGCAAGTTTCAAGTATCTTATAAAGTAACCAATGGTTAATTATTAATTAATATTTGAATAATCCTAGTTAACATTCTTTATTATTTTCTATTATTATTTTTACTGATTATTTTGTTTACTGTAAGTTACTGACCTTGTAACTTTTGTACTATTATTTGTGTAAATATTTATGAAAATAATATCTCTTACAGCAAATTTACTCAAAATTAGATGGTTCACATCATTAATGCTTATCAATAGGCCGGTTTATCCATGACCAATTATTTTCTTATTTTTATCTAAACAATAAGAATAGCGAACTATTACATTAAAATATAGCTCGAATATAGCTTACAGAGAAAAGATTACATAGGCTTTTTACTACCATTTTTTTATGTTTTATTACAGAGTTATGGTCAGCCAAATAAAATCTATGTAATTGGGTAAAACCTATCTGTAACAATGTACGTAATTTGTTGGTCTCTAGATTATTATAGAATTTTCTTTTTATTATATACAGAGAGTGTAAAATGTCTGGAAATGCCTTAATATTTTTTAAACTTTAGCAGATAAAATCTAATGTTTAACAAATGGTAAGTGTAGAAAAATGTTCAAGGATCTCATTTCTACACAAAACAAGTACTGATTGCGTATAAAATTATCAAAATCAGTATATTGGTAATTATTTGCAGGTCCGATATAGATCCACTTATACAGAATTACCAATATTGTAAAACTAGTTTGATACATATCTCTAGAAATATGTAATTCATCCAGACTTGGCTGGTTGCCAACTTTTACCTTAATAATGTCATAGAGAAGATGCTCATATTGTTGCTGGTTGCAGGAGAACACCCCGGTACCAGCCAAACGACTCAGCCTTACAGCTTCTAAAGTGCAGAACGGCATCACCAGAGTCTGTCAGCCGGTGGATAGCCATCCTCTGGACAATCTGGACAACGCCTTGGTCAAGGATATTTCTGTCAGCCTAGAAAGTCTCAATCTGGACCTTCCAACATTAGAGAATTACATTGACGAACCTATAGACTTCCCAAGCAGCCCTAAGGCACTGAGGCAGACTTTGGAAGCGTCAGGAATAAGCTTACCTCAAGAGCTGGATTCTGGAGCAACCGGATTCAGTGATGAAGAGGAAGAAGACCATTCCATCTTCCAAGCAGTTCTGTCACCAGATTGCCAAGACGTCCGGTTGAAGCGAGAACCACCGTCAAGGTTAAGTGTGAAAAAGAGAAGAATACCACTTCCCAAGGAGATTCTAAACGGTTTGGATGACGATCAGATTTCCAGCGTCATCTCGGATGAGGACATCGACGAGTTGTTAAGTCCGGGAATGGACTCACCAGACGAGTTGGAAGATTCTATTCTGGAGCAGCTCGATAACTCTCCGACAGTGGAACCAATTCCAGAGCTCACAGCCGAGGAGGAACGGGTCGAATCGCGGAACTGGCAAAGATGTAATGTCGCCGGGGTTGAACGTAGAATAGACATGAAAGTCATCGAACCATATAAATGTGTTTTGTCTCACGGAGGCTACCTGAATGCAGGATCGCACAATGCCATAATCGTCTTTAGTGCTTGTTTTCTTCCACACCACGGTCGAGTCGATTACAGCTACGTAATGGACAATCTGTTCCTCTATGTTCTGTCAACTCTCGACCAGCTCATCACGGAAGACTACGTCCTGGTCTATTTGCATGGTGGGACGGCCAAGGACTGCATGCCGACTTTCTCCTGGCTGAAACGCTGCTACCAGATGATCGATCGGAGACTCCGCAAGAACCTGAAGCGGCTTTATCTCGTCCACCCGACGTTCTGGCTGAAGACTATTGTTCTAATGACCAAACCTTTCATCAGCACAAAGTTCAGCAAGAAACTGCACTTCATCAACAGCCTGGCAGAACTGCTGGAACTGTTACCTCTGGAGCAGGCGAGCATCCCGGACCGCGTCAAGAAGTACGACCAGATAAAACAGTCGTTGGTGGAACCTGTCGCACAATGAAGTCAACGGAGTTGAATTTGTCGTACCTGCCTTTGTCGCCGTGATAGCGCTGCGCTGAATGACTTTGAACATTCCGGAACCAAAGTAATCTCATTAATGAAAATAATAATAGTCTAGTAATAAGCCAAAACATTCCACTCATTTTGTTGGTCTTTCAAAACCGCTGAATCTCAAACTATTTAGTCTGTTGTGTTTCGTCCAAACAGAAACAGTACTGTAGGAACTGCTCACTGGAGGTCTGATAACACGTAATTGCTGAATCAAACCGAACTAGTCATTCAATATTTTTGTATATAAATCAGAGATTCAAATAATGTAGGAGTGGGGCTGTAGGTTTATTGTTACCATAGGATTTGTGACCATTAGGCAATTTTTTAATCACAGCTTTTTCAATGAATTTATATTTTTAATGGTAAAAATATTACGGTTCTGCAATAAAGTTTTAGTTTAGGATTTAGTACTTATTGTCGTTTGTATTTTGGTTTGATGTAATAATTTGTCTATTTAAGTTAGTTATCTTGATCTCACTTGGTGATTATTTATTTGTACATGTTTTAGTCGTTTAATTTCTGTTGAATCTCATTTTACAACATTTGTGTATGTGAAGATTGTGTGTTTTTTAACTTATTTTAAGTCATACTTCTTTGCATCATAGAGGAAATCATCAGTTTATATTTACAGCTATTATATTTTGAATTGTGAGGTATTTTTTCAAATGTTCAGCAATTAAGATCAATATTAAACATAATTTCTCCACCTAATTTGAATCAGTTACATGAATGTATATATCCTGAACACCAATACAGTTGTTCCAATAATTTCAGCTACCTGTCTCATTAGGTATTTTCAAAAATTCATGTTCCTAATTTGTATTGTGAAAGAGTAAGATATCTTAATCATATATGTTTATGGATATTTAACAGTATTTTCATATTTATATTTTCAACATTTCACTTTTGTGTTGAGGGTTTCTCTAGTTTTTATACATGTTTTATTATCATTTTGTTTTTATTCATTTTCAATTGTCACTGCTGGTAATTGAAATACAGTTTAATGTTTTAAAAGTAAAACTTCCATATTTATTTATTTCTTGTGTTTTAATATTTTGTTTAAAAACAAACACTTTGCTGCACAAAATCATATAAGCTTGCTTTCTAATAATTTAATTATTCTGAAATGAAAGTTGGTTTAAGGCAATATTATAAGGTGCATAAAATATCTGAAGTAACATCCAATACTTTACATTTTGGAGGATTTTCAGTCGTGTAAAAACAAAAATTGTTTGTTCTCGGTTAATCCCCAAATGAATTCGACTTGTTATTTTCATCTTATACCAAACTGTTCTAGAGTATGTTTTTAAATGGCACACACGCTTATGTAGATAATATTAGCCATAGGCAATGAGCTGCAACCACTTAGTTATGTGCCATTAGTCAACCCATTGCCTTGCCGTGCAAACTACTTTGTCTCAAAATGTATAGTCAGTTACATGTCATAATAGACTATATTTTTACTGTCTTGTATTTTATTACAGTATTTTTTCTCATGAGAGTGTAATATAATACATAGAGCAATATTTATTTATGGTTGTTAAAACCTGTCTGGTAATGAAGGGTTTGTAAACTTATAGATTAATAAAATAATATCAATCTTGCACTGGTTCTTGTTTATCCTTTATTTAGTTGTTCGATTCTTATTTGTTAAAAATGAAATAGGTATTTAATGACAAGGTGGTAACGAGGTATTATATTGAAAGTTACGCCTTTAGCTAGCAATTTCAAATTTTTGTCTTTGTTGGAAATACTTTTTTCTATCTTTTCCCCCTTGAGATTAAACCAAAGAGATCATAAAACAAACCTTATATTAATTCTTGAATTCCCTTTACTCTTTAACCCTTTTGATCCCAGCGTCCGATTTTACGGACGTTTTGTAAGATCGTGTTCGATCCCAACGTCCGAATTTTCGGACGTTTTAAAAAATCACGTTCGATCCCAACGTCCGATTTTCCGGACGTTCACAAAGATGTTTTTTTTAATACAATATAATCGGTTGAATACTTTTTATGTTATATTAAACCATTTGTAATGAACACCTTTACAAAGTTATAGTATGTAAAGGAACTTTTAGTTCAATTTGGCAACGATGTTTTCGTTCAAACTAGAAGGCTGTGGCTGCTCGGTGCCATGTGCTGTCTGCTCTCATCGTCGTCAGTCGTGAGTGTATCGTCTGTTTGTTATGAGCTGTAGTTAACCTTATTGTTTGGAAGTTTATTGGTTACGTTATTTACAATGAGTTTATGATTCTTTATAGTTATTTACAATGAAACGGGCAAATTCACCTCTTAGTGACAATACGATTAGTCGAGTGATAAATGATGAAGAAAACTTTTCTAGTGATGAGAGTTTCTTGAATAATTTTGGCAGTGAAGTTGACAGTAGTTTCTCTGAAGTGGATGACACGGATAATGATCCCACATATGATCCAGATCAACCAGGACCATCATCAAACATTCTTCCAATTGTAAGTAGGCCTAGGATTTTATCGGAAAGTGAATCCGAGAGTAGTATTGATGGTGAAAATGTAAGGAGTAGGCTTACTACTATACATCAGCAACCTAGACAACCTTCTAGGCCTAGGCCTAGACATACTAATGGTAATTCAACTGATGATTCCAGTGGAGAAAATAATGAAGGATGGATTGATGTTACTGCAGAAAATGATCCAGGTTATAGTCATTCATTTTCATTTTTAGAATTGCCCGGCTTGAAACATTGTCCTCCCATGAATACACCATCAATTGCTTACTTTAGGCTGTTTTTCACAGTTACATTGATGGAAATGTTTGTAAAATATACAAATATGTACGCTGAAGAAGTTGTGAGAAAGTACAATTCTAATTTGGGACCGAATAATAGTTTGAGAACATGGGTCAAAGTTACAACTGCAGAAATTCAGGCTTTTATTTGTATCCTAATAAATATGGGTCTAAATCACAAACCTACCTATGCAAGTTACTGGTGGAAATCTAACAGTCAGAATTGTAGTTGGTTCGGGAGAATGATGAGTAGGAATAGATTTCAAGAAATTTTGGCATATTTCCATATGGTTGATACACGGAACCTTCCTAAACCTAAGGAGCCAAATTATGACCCTTGTGCCCGTGTGCAACCCCTAATAGATCATATGAATAGGATATCTAAGCACCATTATAGTCCCAATATGTGCCTTTCTATTGATGAAAGTATTATACCGACTAAATGCCAAAACCCCTTGATGCAGTATCTCCCTAAAAAGCACCATAGATTTGGAATCAAGTTGTGGGTACTGTGTGATGCAGTAACCCACTACTGTGTGCATTTTTTTGTCTATAAAGGAGCAAAAAATACCGATAGACAACATGTAAGGGAAACAGGCCTGGCCTACAATGTAGTTATGAAACTTCTTGATGTAGCTGGATGTTTATACAAAGGTTTTCATATATTTGTTGATAATTTTTTTACTTCTGTTAGATTGGCCAAAGCTTTGTACACTAAGTGTACCCATTTGACTGGAACAATTAGAATGAACAGGAAGGGTGTGCCTCAAGAAATAAAAACAAATTACACAATTGGGGAAAGAAAATACAAAAGGAAAAATTCAATGCTGTTACTTGGTTTTAGACAAAGGAAAACACAAAAAAAACCTGTAATGTTGTTATCAACTGTGTATAAAGCTGGAGAACAACAAAAATCAAAAAAACGAGGAAATAAAATATACATTACTACTAAACCTAAAATAATAAGAGAGTACAATAACTTTATGGGCGGTGTGGATGGCCATGACCAAATGTTACACCAATACATGGGTGATCGCAGGTCGGCCAAATTTTGGAAAAAATTAACTTTCAATTTGTTATCCAGGATGATTTTGAATTCATATATTTTGTATAAACAAAATACCACCAATCCTATGACTAGACTAAAATTTTTAGTGACTCTAGTTGACAGTTTATCTGCTGAATGGTTTGATTTCAAAGAACAGAGACACCCGATTCCAGACACCGATGTCAGTGATGATGAAAATCAAGGTGGAGGCGATGCTGGAATACTACCCCGTTTTTTTGAAAAACTTCCTAATAAAAAGGAAAGAAATTGCTGTGTTTGCAGTGCAGCCAGCACCAGACTGGGTGGCAAGAGGAAGAAATCGAGCTACATTTGTAAAAAATGTAAAAAAGGACTACACACAAAGTGTTTTCCACTGCACAAGTGTTAGTGAACACACCAGAAAAACATTTTTTGTAACAATAAGATCATCATAAAAGCAATTGATGAAAGCTAAAATATAACTATTCATGTTCTTTTGTTATAATTTGTAACTTAGCAAGTGACAATACTTAATTTTATCTGTACATACATTTTTCATGTGTTTTTCGTAATGTTGTGCCTGTGGAACTAAATGTGCATTATTTAGTTGTAAACCTGTATCTCAGTTATTTGTGAATATAACTAAGTCAAAATTTAGAATACAACTCATGTTTATATGTACAAGGACATAATGCTTTCATTTTTGAGCAGAAATTTCATTTTATGCCTTCTATATCAAATGGAAACAGAAAATTTAGAAAAAACATTTTTTGGTAAGTATCATTTTTTTTCAAAAAATTGTGTGTGCATTTTTATTATAATTCTAGGTGGGCTTATGTTGTAGTAGAGTCTTAGAGAAGTATATTAAAAAAAGAATCAATAAAATCCATTGATTAATAAAAAGTTTGTGTAACTTTTGCCGAAGCACTACATTTTCAATAAATCTTGGCCGGGACTGGGGCAGATACCCGAGCGCCAGACGCCGGGACGTGGGCAGACGCCCATGCGAAAACTCCCGGGATCAAAAGGGTTAAAATGTTTGTTAGCAAACTGAAATCCCTACATACAATAGAATGTGTTGTGGTATATCAAAATCATCTCCTAAAAGTATATTTAAAAGCATTTAGATAGCAATTGAAAACGTATTTCATAGATAAGCCACACATGTTTAGTAGAACTGAATAAGATCTATGGCTAAGCTTATCTCTCTACAGACTGAAAACATTGAAATTTTTCATGAGGTTCATTTCTATATAGGCAACATTAAGTTCGATGAGGGTGTATGTCACTCTATGAGATTTGGCTGAGCATTAGTGAACACATGTATATTGTTTTTTGGGTAACCGTGATGGCAGTGAGAAAGTCAGAGAATAAGTAAATTTATAAACAGAGTACAGTCGTATGACATAGTAACGCACGTAGTGATAGAGTCAGCAAAGCCTGTTATCTGACATGTGTATTTACCTTGTATTATTTTTATCACATAGTAGCAGGTCACAACCATGCTGGAGTGTGGCCTAGAAGGAATTTCATTCCAAGGAGTATATTCGTGAGGGAAGCTAAAACAACAAAATCATTAAGGTTACACTTTTGATTAATAAAGGTAATAATGTAAAGTTGTGTTGGTTTTTTTTATTACTCAATGCATCATTTAAGCTATCAGTTTGCAATTTGCTATTCCTGTTGAGAATATATGACGTGAGGGCATTTAAAAGATACAATGTTTTTTATGATCTTCTTAAGACAACAACAAACACATTCACAATTAACGCATTAATATGGTATAATTAAGTACAAAGAATATGGATTAGTCATGCCAAACTGTGTGGTCTAGCATCATAAGTGTATATAAGGAGGCTCAAGCCTCTCCCCCCAAAAATTTGGAAAAACAAAGATTAAAATTGTGTACAGTAATTTATAACACTGTGCTCTTAAAGCTCAATAATTTCCCGGTGGTATATTCTTGAGCCCCTATTTTTTGGGATATTATACTTGCTAAACCTCTCAGTGTGTCAGCCCCCACCCCCAAAATAATTTTCTATATACGCCACAGTCTAGCATTACACTCCTAGAATATCTGTGTGTGGAATTAGCTTGGTGTAGACAAGAACATCTATGGTGACAGGTTGTCTCATCGCTGCATTTGATAATAGACTTGTGGGAGATTGCTAATCACAGTAAAAAGCAACTTAAATTTGTCTTCAAAATCTTGACAAATTCCCAGCAGTAAATTCTAAGTTTCTTAAATTTTAGATATTTAATTGTGGTATGTAAACTCGGCCGATTAGTGACAACAGAATGAAGTTTTTTACACTATTTTATTTTGTAAGTTGAAATGAAGTTTAAATTTTTTCAATTTAATAACCTTTGATGTGCCACAATGATCTTTTAGGCACAGGGCAGAAGATTTTTAATTTAACATTTTTGGGAAAAATGATCATACGACTCGGGACACTGCCTCGACATCTGTTTACAAATATCTGTGGGACAAATATATACATATCTCCATAAACCAAAACTTACTTTTTTGACAAAGCTTTTTCCAAATTCCCAACTAAAGTGTGCAATGCAGTTATTGTGGATATTTATATTATGTATTCATGCTGATGGTCATGTAAAGGTGACTCTCCAAATATCTCATCCTTCACATACCTACTGAAAACTTTCTCCATTGTTTAATAATGGAGATAAACTCATCGGTCCAGGGGATTTTTACAAATAGGTGCTCTATTTCCATTTTTCAAAGAACACAACTAAGACTCTTCTTTCCAAAACTTTGCGATATATCCTAAATAGAAACTTAGACAGTTGAAATTAAAAGAGTAAGCACTATATCTGCCCATCTTTGTAGCTGTGCAGTTAAAATTGCATCTGTTCAAGGAAATGAAATTGTTTTTAGAGACTTAATGGCTCACTCCACTTTTTTTGTCAAAAAAATCCCTGCTTCCCTTTTGGTGTAAACTATTAAATTGGTCAGTACGCCTCCTCAAGAATTGCCACACAAGGAAGATGGATCTCCAATAGAAGGTAATTTATGTTACATAATATATTTCTGTGCCATCATCTCAATGATCCTATTAGGTTTAATATGTACTCTATGAATTTGTTGTACTATTGAATGATTTGTGTAACATTCTTCAATTATTGGCAGCTCTTAACTTACTGGAGTCTTCTTAGAATCTTACTGGATTTTTAAAAAGCTTTCTTATACGCTTCCAAGTTATTATGCCTTAACTTTGTCTAGGCTTGCTATAGTCCTAAGTTACCAGAATCTCCTATACCTTTTAACCGTAATAGGGCGGGTTTTTTCAACGACCCCTATGATATCTTTCTCCAGTTTCTGAATCTACAAGTTCTATCTCACAACCTACAGCCATATAGTATATGTACAGTGGCAATAATAGATGCCCTTCATTGAGTGAACTCCTAAGATTTCCTACCTCCCGCAGCATCTGTTGCCTGGAAATGTTCAAACCACCTAACTATGATTATATCTACAACTTACCTCCATTGACTATATTTTAACTCAAATTTAGGAAGTCTCTTACCTTTCACATTGGTGTTGGTGATCAATCAGGCAGTATGGCGTTTGACACTCTGACAGGTCCACACTCCCTTTTAGGATTTTGTATGATCAGGTGGAAATTACCTCCTGATTTCCCTTAAGACTAATGTCTTTGATTATTCTAATTAGTCATAAAACTAATAGGATGGTAATACTTATATCTACAAGCTCCTACTTTATTAATCCTGTAATAGAAAATTCAAAGAAGAAACCAATAGATATAGTTAAGGGTTAAAGTGTGAACAATCATAAATCGTTACCCCATCTTCGTTAACATGCATTTTATGATTCTCTCCAAACTGAGGGCTTCTTGATCCTGTTTATGCTAACAGCCTTATATAACAAACCTCCAGCGCAGTGTATTTGAAACTCCCGTTATATATTGATATTCAGATATAGTCCTATCTAAATTTTCTTTTTTATCACTCCTGAATATGAATCTTTGCTGATTCACGAATTCCCTTGATGCATCATCCACTTTATTTTTACCTCCATTGATTTATTGGTGTATTGTCGTTGTGAGAGGTCTCTTGATCCTGGGTTTTATCGTGTGTTACTTCCATGAGATTTCCACAAGAAGCTAGAGGAATGGTTTTCCACACCAGGCAGAGCTCTGGTTGCCTACGTAGGGGTAAATGATCCAGGAGGTTACCCGGAGACTTCATTCATGATACCCTATGCCTGGAGCTACCAATCCTCTTGGTTTAATCGTCTCACATTTTAGTTGGGCTGTGACAGGGAAGTGAAAGCAGTGTTAGAACTATTTTGTCTAAGAGCAGTATTATTTCTTATTTCCTGACCGACAAAATTAACAACACTAATGTAATAAGTAAGTTAGGTGTGTTGGCTGTTGTCGACTTTAATATAAAGTCAGGATCAGAGAAGATGAATGGGGCACTTTCTATCTTGATCAGGTATCAAATGCTAATTTGAAACCAAGTAGTGCTTGTAAAAACTGTGTTCTTTCCAGTAAACCTACCTTCATTGCTGTTTGGTGCTTGGAAAAGTTGAGTCCAATGGGTCACTCAGGTAATGCTTTGACTCCACATTATGCTGATTTGATGTTAAGAAGGCTGCTAAGCTTGTAGTATAAGTCATATCCAGTTGTTAACAGCTATTTGACGTTCGATGTTGGGAAGAAGTTTGTTTCAACTCAAAATTCCCTTACTCACATAATGGAAAACAGCTATTTACTATAAGAATTGATAAGAGAAGTTATGGTCAGAAATCAACTATCTCTTTCTCTTGATCACAGGACAGGATTATACGTGTATTATCACAGCAGATTTAGGTATATTATGTGGATGTCCAAATGCCATCTTCACTTTGTTCTAACCATTTTTATAGACTGGTAGTTGATTTAGAATGTGGACGAACTGATATTTACATTCTTTGAATGGCAATATAATTGTAAAAATCTTCTCCATGTAATACAACAAAACTGTCATAGATATCAGCAATTAATTGTGGATGAATTCAATAAGTATTTTTATTAACGGTCCTACTGATTTGGCTACCTTGCTTGAGCAACCTTATAAAAACCAAAGACTTGATCACACGAGGTTGATCAGGACCTGCTCGCCTCCTCATTCCATTTTTGGATTCCTTTGGCTGAAAATGTAGTCAAATTAATATTAACTTGTTTGGAAATAAGGCACATGGGGCTGATTCTATGTCTAGTTTCATAGTAAAAATATCTCATCATATACAGTAACAGTTTTAACACATATTTTTAATAAGAGTTTAACTAAGGGAGTGTTTCCTACAAAAATAAAAATTACAAAATAGCGCCTGTATTTTAAAAAAAGGCAAGGTACACTCGTGGAAAATTACAGGCCAATATCATACTTTAAATTTCCTAAAAATTTTATTAAAACCTATACTTATGGAATTTTTAGATCATTATACCTTTATAGTTCCAACAAAATTTTGCATTAGAGAAGGAGCGAACACAGAAAAGTCTCTTCAGAATTTTATACTACAAGTTCAATCAAATTTTAATAATCCAAAAAGTTCAAAAACATCAGTTTCTTTTGGATATCAGGAAGGCCTTTGACACAGTCACAGGACGGGGTATGTGGTTCAGATCATCTCTCATTGAATGTAAACATTTTATATTGATAGTTTTGAAAGCTCGATTAGCACAATTTTGTGTAGTGTGTTACAGAATCAGTTTTGGGTCCCATTAAATTGTATTAATGATCTGTATATAGGTCCTTTTAATGGTAAACTAACTGGGTTCACTGATGCTTTATCATATAGCACCCCAACTTATGTGAAATCATATAAAACAAATTATTTACAAGTATATTCTGTACTATCTACGATAGCGGTTTAGTAACAATGAACTTGTGTTAAATGCTCAAAAATCACTATATATAAATGTTTCATTGATTCAAACACTGTTATGGAGCTTTCAAGTATCATAGTTTGAGTTGTCAAGAGAATCAATGTGATTGATCACTCTCACATAAAAACAATAAGTACTTCTTAGAAAACTTTATTTTTCTCAGACAACCTTGTCATGACGATGTATTAATTATTTTACAGCTTAACATAAATCATGTTGCGCTATATATTTCCATCTCATTATTAGATGTTTTCATTAACATACATGCGTACATTTGACACTGTACTTTATAGTGAAGAAAACAGGATTTTTTCGGACATTTGCCATCGTTCAGTGAAACAAGAAACCGTAACACTACGTTTCGAGATCTGCAATCTGATCTCTTCTTCAGGTAAAGAACTAACCTAATACATAATTACAAACTAGGTTAAAATAAACAAATCTTACTAAAGCGTTGTGGCACGCCTAAGTCAGGAATCACAACCTACATGTTGTTTGTCAACTTCACTAACTCTATAGACATGCACTTAATACAAAACTATACAAAACACTAATCATTAAAACTAAACTACGGAATACAGGTCACAATACGTCTTCACTCGTCTACTAACCACCTACGACTGACCAGAGGGACTAGCCAATGGTAATCGTGACGGCTGGCTAAAACAAGATGGCGGAAATACAAGGGAAGGGGGACAGGAATGGGCCCTTTCGTTATTATTGGTTCATGCGAGATGAACTTCTTAAAACCATATTGTGACTCCGCATTGGTTTATTACAAATATCCGATCCGTTTGATACTTTTGGTTTTCTCTTTAGTTCATTTTTTAGAATTGGCAACCAAAGCGGCCTAATCTCGACTGATGGTTGACTGATTGGTTGGTCTGCCAATTTAATGTATGTTGCCTCAATTAATTTCCTTTTGAAGAAATGTGGTTCCCGATGTATTATGTGGGCTTCATCCCAATTCATATGATGGTCTTCGGACCAACAATGGTGTGCAATTTTTGACTTTTCTGTGAGACCCTTTCTCGTGTTTTCTTTGTGTGTGTTTCTTTTTTTTTTACGAAACGTAGTGTTACTGTTTTCTTGTTTCACTGAACGATGGCAAATGTCCGAAAAAATCCTGTTTCCTTCACAATCCTTCCATGTACTTTATAGTTATAACATTCAGGACATCTTCCAGGCAGACGTGTTATGGTACATGTTTACCATCAACCAATTGAAAAGGCATAACAAATTTTGTAAAATTCAATCATTCCATCACAGATAGGCCAAGAACATTGGGATTTTCCTTAGAGCCCATATCCCTTGGTGTTTCCCATGTTTAAATGAACTTCGTGAAAGTATTAACTTTGGAAGAAAGAACAGTAGTTTAAAACTTTATTGGAAAATGTATTGGATTTAAGTGTACAAACACACAAAATGATAGGAAAACCAGAAATGAGTGATAGAAGAATTGCTTATTTCTTTAGCCTACATTAAGTGAAATTAAACTAATTAACCGTTTTCTGAACGAAGGCCGACCTATATTATCTTTGTATGTAGACACAAAGCACATTCATTCCACCCATCTTAACACCCAATCGTGGTCTGAAGACTCAAATATAGGAGCCCGTGTTCCCATATCAAGGCTATCATCATGGAGGGGGAATAGGTTTGTTCCTAATGCTCTGACAATGTGGAAGGTAAAAAATGTTTGTGAGACTTCCACGACAATGTGAACACCGAAATGAGTAATTGCAAAACTCTTACCTAATTTAGAACCTAGAAGTGTGATTGTAATAGATAACTAACTCTCCATATCATAATTTCAAGTGGGAAAAGCACCATCTTCGAAGGCAAAAACAAGATTTTGTTTGGAAAAAATAACATCCGTAATATCAATGGCACGATTGTTCCATAACATTACAGATAGCTAAAATACAAGCGTTGCAGTATGTACTGCGTGTATTGTCTATATTGTATTATGTTTATAAGGAATAACAAAATCATCCTTATTTTACATACACTGAAAGGGTTAATGGTTTAAGAATGAATAATTCCATGGGTTGGGATTTTAAAATTAATTAGTTACTGTTTTACTTATTGTTTTAAAACACTTTCAGGACTTCATTTACACTGTAAGCTTTTTCTATAAGAAAGTTTTTAATACTATTTTGAAAACTATTATTTCAAGCTTTTTCAGTGATAAAGGTAAACAATTATGCAGGGTGTAAATTAAGGCCGGATACGCGTGGGTATGTACCAAATGGAATGAGATATCAATATAAAACCTTCACCATACTTATTAAATTACTATTTTGGAGGGTAAAAAAAAATTCACCCCCCTTTTAATAGGAGGGTAGAAGAGGAAAACTTTATATTTTTAAATTGCAACCACTATCTTTTGACATGTCATTTTAACGGTCTATTCAATAGAAACATAATCACACTAAGGAAACAACTCTATATTATTTCTAGCACAGTTATGGGCAAATAACACAAGAGAATAATAATCTGTAGGGATAATGGCAAAGTCTTGCGCACACCAACACAAGCATGCGTGATATCTTATAGTAAGTCTAGAGGGACCCAACTTATCTCTTTAGGTAGCATCTGTTATATTTTTATCTTTTTTGCTTTATTTATTTATTTAACCAGTACTTTGCCCTTGCTTTACTAGCTATTGATATAAATAAATAAACGTTTGATTTACAATAATTGCTATTGAGTTTATTTGTCACATACAGGGTTTCATGGATTATACTGCCATGGGCACATAAAACAAATTATATCCAACTGAGCAAAAATTGTGGTACATAGGCTATTAAATTTGAATTTATACAAAAATAGGTTTAAATTGTGAAAGATTTTGAATTATAAATGGGGTAGATCTTACTTGAGTTCAAATCCAATTTTACTTTATATGTTCCATTGACAATTATTCATCTTCCAATCATCCTTGTCTGTTTAGTGTAGATTTAATATTGGTAGTGTAGGATTACCCTTGCAGATCTGGGAGTTCTGGTTGTCATCCAATATTCAAGTGTTCATCATCTAGTACATGTCTTTTCTGTTCTTGGATTCAAAAATCGAGATTCACCAATTTAATACAAATAATAAAAGTATTACTGTATTTAATAACTCAAATGTTTATTAACTTTGATGAGAAAAGCCTCTTCTCAATCTTCTCTTAAGCCAACTTTCAAAAGAATAAAATTCCATTATTGTAAAGTCACCAGCTGATCTAAATTCACTTTATAACTCCAGGTGTTGTAAACTTACTTTGCACAACAATCTCCTTGATATTAAGATTTAATCTATTCTGTGGTATTTGGTCTAAAGAAATTATATTTTTTATCTGATGATTCAATTTTACAATATTTTATGTATTTCTATCTTATATGTATGATAATTTGTTTTATGTTAATTTTAACTCTAAAATATGTTGCTAGTTTTTCTTAATTTTAAAATCTATTAATTTATATATGTTTATTGTAAGTTATCAAAATTTTATGGGTGTATGTTCTTCTTCTTGTATGGATTCCTGTGTATGTGTGTACTTATGTGGTATAAACTCCTAAGTTATCTATTAATCTTTTATAAACAAACATAAAATAATATGAACTATTAACGTTTCAAAACAAAACTGTAACACATCTAATGTTTCTGGTGTGCATAAATTTGGTAAAAGGGGTCTTTTTCTAAGTGGCATTACAATATAAGGGATTATTTGCCCATAACTTTTGCTAGGGTCATTGTAGAGTTGCTTTCTTCATGCCACTTTGTTTCTTTTGAATTTACCTTTCACGTAACGTGTCACAAGATAGGGGTTGCAATTTGAAAATTTAAAGTGACCCCACTTTGAAAAAGGGGAAATATTTTACCCTCCAAAATGTATTTTAATAGATATGGTGATGGTTGTTCATTTATATCTCAATCCGTTTTGGAATATATCCAGGCGTATGAGGACTTAATTTACACCCTGTATAAGCGAATTCCGATATATAATGGGCTTTTTCCAAACAAAGAAGTTTTATGAATTGGAAAGGCAAGAAGATTTTTGTGCCTAGTATTATGATTATGCTGATTTTTGTATTGGTCAAATGTTTGGAGTTTTATGGACAAAGGGAACAAATGCGATTTGTGCTCGGGACTTGCATCCTGTGCAGTGACAACGCCTAGACAGGACTCCAAGCAACTTTTGGGTATGTTGAACCCTTTTCTTTCTCTTCTTTCCTTCTTTCTGTTCGTTATATTTGTATGTATTAGTACCTCCCCACCTGACGAAGAGGATAGATTCCAATCCTCGAAACGTTGTTATACCTTTTATAACCTATAACGATGGCAAATGTCCGAAATCCTGTTATCCTTTCAAACCTTCCATTGTTAATAACAAACTTTGAACAAAGAATGTTACAATAGTTTGTTTTTCTAAAGAATATTCCTGACGGAGCGGGGTCCCGACGACTTCTCTCACATCTAAACATCTCACTTCAAACCTCTACGACATTAAAATATACTCCTATATTACATCGGAAACAATTTTTACTGTTTTAATAGTATACACCCATGTATTAGAGCGAAATAAATTGTTTGTGTTTTTGTGGATTGTTATAATAGAAAAAATAGAAAAACAGTTTTCTGTTTAAAATTAAAACTTACTCCTCTTTATTAAAAAAGTAATTACAGTAAAAAATATTTGTATACTGAATTTTGCTGTATGTCTCTTAAAGAACGACATACTAAAAATTGAGAGTTCTAAGTCAATGATTAAAGGCTTAATTAATGTTTTTGTAAATACTTACGAAATGGATTATTAGTTATCATTTTGAGATTTTTTAAAAACTTCATGTTCTGGGTGAGATTCCTACTGATTCAATTTTACACCATCCCATTAGTAGAGGATATTTCAAAATAGTTTTTGGTGATTAAAAACGGGTTGAGCAGTGGCTGCTTCCTGTGCTGGGAGTACAGTCTGTGTCTTCAGGTGACAGTTTTGGTCGAGCGTCATCGTCCCCTAGAAATTTGCTCGTAAGCATTCGAGATATGTAGAATGTAGTGCCTTCGCACTGTACAGGATACAGGACTCGGTCGATGAACTGTTTAAAGAAACATGTAACACAGCGGTTAGGCTGCCAACTACACGTCAAAAATAACAAGTAATTCACTATTACTTAGTAGAAGAAGCTTTGGAAAATACTACACCTGAGTGTTGGATAACAAAATTGTAGACCCATCTGAGAAAATTATTGATAACGCTTGAAGCAACGAAGGATCGCTGGGGGAGGATGTAGAGAGACTAATAATTCGACTTTGAGACAGCAGGACGGAAGACTGACAGTGAATATGAGGTACACTAGACAGTGAAATGTAAACACTGATAACGAAGACGATAGCAGGGTTATTGGCCGCTTCTCTGAATACTAACTTCCTCCAATTATCCGTAAGTGAATTTATACATTTAGGTTTACAATGTGTGTATTTGGGAAAATAACGAACCATTTTATGCCTTTTCTTGATTTAAATATACTATTTTATTACAATATATATAATTTAGAGCATGCAAGCCTAATTTAAACATTTCATTGTTTTGGTTTGTGTTAAAACAAAACTGTCAATATGTTATCTTATGTTTGTTTTGCCACACGGGTTGGGTTGGTTCGTAGGTTTAATTACTGTTATAAAGCCATAATGTAGCACAGTCCCGGTACAGCAGGTCCACAATGCAGTCACGTGACTGTACCTCGCTTGATCTCCAACCCTCACTCACAAGTAAAGACAGTTAGTAATAAATATTGCGTGATTTATAAATAAATAAATACAAGTATAATGAGAATAAATCCAAATCAGTATTCAAATCCAGTACGTAAAGTATCATACAGTTTTTTAAAAATCTCAAAATGATGGCTAGTAACAGATTTTGTAAGGGTTTACAAAAAAAAAATTATGGTTGCCTGTAAAGTCGGTTTTACGGGCGAAGATTTTACGTGACAACGTCTTTTTCTCGGTAGAAATATTTATTGATATGAATATTATTTAATTGCACAATAGGAACAAGGAATTGAATGAAAATAAGAATTGCACAAATTTTAACTATAGACATATATTTTGTTTACTAAAACATTGTACATAATTTGAAATTAATTAAAATTTGTTATTGTAAATGGTAAAGTTGAATAAAACATTTACTAAAATTGGAATTTGAAATTCTTGCTAAACACAGTTAAATTCTAACTCCGCGCGTGGTGATTGGTCGGTTTAGTTCGTTTGTTTGGTCGCACTGTTATGACAGGTTAGAGGTTATAATTTGTTATTTTAAATGTTTGACTAGCAATACGCGCTGTTTCTTCTCAATCGACTGAATTACGATTGATTGCAGAGTGATTTAAACTATTAATTTACACTTAACACTATCAACATTTGTCAATAGTATGACATAACCTATAAACTCAGTTTCTCTCAACTTTTGTGTCAATCTAACAATTAATCAATCAATCATAGTTTACGATAATGAAATATCAGTGTACAATTATTTACCTTTATTGTTGTAGTTGTTGTAAATGACGAATCTAAGCACTCCACATTTTCACGAATAAACATAGTTATCTGCTTTATCCCGTGCGGCGGACCCACAGTTATCTGCTTTATCCCGTGCGGATCCCGTGCGGCGGACCCACTGGACGGGCATCGTAACGTTACCGGGCGTTACACTTTTTCATGAGTGACTCCGAGCCGCAACCTAATTTAAGACGTTGTCACGTCAATAAATTACGTCTTTAATCATTAACTTGGAACTCTCAATTTGTATTATGCCGTTCTTTAAGATAAGTACAAAAATGCTGTATACTTTTACATTATCTTTTGAATAATGAGGAGTTAAAGTGGATAAAGCTTAAATTTTAATCAGAAAAAGTGTGTTTTTCTCCATAACTCCTGTTATCACAATCCATAAATACACAAAAAAAATATTTTCTTTCTCCTCTAATACATGAGTAAATACCACCCACACAGTAAAACATCGTTTTCGAAGTAATATCGGCGTATAGGGTAATATGGCAGACGTTTGAAGTGAGATGTGATTCAGCCCCCTGTCGATCTCCTAAATACATGGATATCACGAGAGTATAGTAAAGAGTGTAGAAAGCATTGAAATGCTTTTTACACCTTTTACATTTGTTTGCGTTTTCGATCACGTTTGAAAGTTAATTGTAGATTTTAGAAGCAAAATAAAACATTTCTGAAAAGTTTCGAGTGTCAATCGATCTGAAATTAGGCCATTCCTGTGCCATCTGATGTAAGCATAATTTTTGTTTGGAAACAGATTTTTATTTTGAAAGAAACAAACACTGAGGCCGATAAGTGTAGTAGGAATAGTAACTGTTGTTATAGTAATTTTACAAACTTTTACAAGATTATATTCTGTTTTATATTTACATTGTATGGTCTACTGTAAACAGGTCTGTTCTATTACTTTCGTATAATTACTTTTTTACTGATGTTTTGGCTTGCACAGGAAACCTTTGTGTTCTCTTGTGTAAATAAATCATTCTCATTTTTATTCCTAATATTTCTAAAATTTCCCGGGGGAGGGCCCTCGAACCCCCCCTTTGATTTCTAGATGCGCCACTGGCGACGGTGTTGCCCTCCGTGTGCCTCCTACTCTGATTGCAGTGTAGCGAGTGTTTACCCTCACATTTGTTAATACAACGCACATTACGGCACTGCTGTAATCTGTAGAATACTGAAAGAGAAATATTCTCTACACTAAACATATTACAACACTATGATGGAATATAATTCATTGACAGATTTTTAAACATTTCGCGCGTTACACTGGGTAGGTAATTTCCATTCCAAGACACACGCCTCCGTACCGTCAGTTCCTTGGTCGTCTTGTAGGTCTTGTAGGTCTTGTAGGTTTTGCAATTTCTTTCTGTGTGCCTGACGGCACGCAGTGGAAGTCCGGCCCCATGTGGTTTCTTTTGACTGTTTTATCATCGGGATAACAGTAGTAGCCTGGGCAGCAGTAGACCCAAAAACCGCCCTGTTGGTTCTTGAAGAAGCCTGCCTTGTCACTGGGACCACACTGAAAACAGAAACCCGGACGATGTTAGTTTTTTGTTTAAATATATTATTGACTATGGGTGCTTTTGAAGGTCAGCATGATTCTGGAAATTTATCACCATTTTCTGCTTTGTATGCTTGATGGAAGTCCAGGTTTTAATAAAAATGACATTTTTATTTTTTACTTTTAAAGACAATTTAATTTATTATTAACTTGTGGAAGAAATAAAAGTGTCTTTCGTATTAAATTTGTCATTATTGTTAAAAAAAAAGACACGACATCACGTTTCGAAAATTGGAGTCCATCCTCTTTTTCCGGTATTCTAAACTTGAAGTATTAGGTTAAACAAGCGCCATTCAATTTAGGGCTGTGAAATCGGGCATTTATAATGAGGAACAGTAGCTTAGAAATGAGACGAGAACAAGCTTTAAGGACGTTATAGTATGAGTCCCATCCCGACCAGAAGAAGTCATTTACACAGAAAAGTACTAGAAGAACTTTGTTGGAATCTATTAGACGTAGCCAAATGCCAAAAATATCACCTGCCTCCATGCTCTTAATCGCATAAAGATAATGTAAAGAAATTGTTTACATCGTGTTTTAATTGATTCTCAAAAGTAATAAAACACTCATTGAGATTAATTATGGTTAATCATTAATATTTTTATTCCTTTCTCTGTCGATGCTGAGAAATGACGTTATTTTCTATATGTATATATATATATATATATATACATACATTAAATTGTATAAATGGCAATAGCCTTATTTAATTTCAATAAACATTGAATCACAAAAAGTACTTGCTCCGCCGGGAGTTGAACCCGGATCTCTCACTTGCCGGGTGAATGTGCTACCATTACACCACAGAGCGCTTACTTTTATATATATTAAATATATTATAATTTCAATAAATATTGAATCACAAAAAGTACTTGCTCCGCCGGGAGTCGAACCCGGATCTCTCACTTGCCGTGTGAATGTGCTACCATTACACCACAGAGCGCTTACTTTTTCCGATTCAATTATTTTGTATTTGGCCGTATCTGTCACATATGCGTTTAAATAAGCAAACTAACATATGATCGGAAGACCAAATACCTGTCAAACGACTTTTATTTATATTAAATTGTATAAATGGCAATAGCCTTAATTAAATAAGGCTATTGCCATTTATACAATTAAATATATTATATATATATATATATATATATATATATATAAAAAGGACAGGAGGAAGGAGGTGTATGTAGTTCCTTAAAAGGACATACGTTGACATTGCATTTTATTGATTTAAGTATACACGTTATGTATATAGTACCGGTATATAATGTTCAAAAACCTAACATTATCAGCATCTGCTTTTGCAATGTTCTTGCTACAAGTGCTAGTGAGATATTATTAGTTCTGTGCATAGAAAACTCGGTTGCTTCCCCGTGTTTTTGGATTGTGTCCGAAACATCGTCGTACACTCAACTGTACACCTTACATAACACTTCTTCATCTACATCACACTAGACGGTCGCTAGGCCAGAAAATCAGACAGAATTCTATTGTATTGTACGTGTCTCTACTGTAGGTAGCTAAATGTGACGGTTTTAACTTCTTGGCCACTACTACAAAACAAAACAAGAACAACGAAACTATAATATTTATAAACAAAAGATTATAAACTACTTCTATACAGATGATCTTGGGAGACGTGCACGCCATCGCTTTGGACTTTACATACGGCAATAAACGCCTCTATTTTCTAGCATTATACAGGACTTCTAACAGTAATACTGCACAATTTTTAACGGACTTACAAGAATATTATGTCAACATACCTAAAAACGTAACGTGTATTTTTATTGGAGATAGAAATATTGACTTGCTAAAAAATGACTTCATAACTGACAGCTATTTAAATATTCTAATCGGTGCAGGACTGGTGCAGTGTATCGACAATCCAACACGAGTGACAAACAGATCAAGTCAGCAGTGTTCCAGACAAGTATTACTGACGACTACAGTGTACTGGTCTAACTGTTACTGCCACTGTTGCAATCACTGACAACACGAGTGACAGACAGATCAAGTCAGCAGTGTTCCAGACAAGTATTACTGACGACTACAGTACTGGTCTAACTGTTACTGCCACTGTTGCAATCACTGACAACACGAGTGACAGACAGATCAAGTCAGCAGTGTTCCAGACAAGTATTACTGACGACTACAGTACTGGTCTAACTGTTACTGCCACTGTTGCAATCACTGACAACACGAGTGACAGACAGATCAAGTCAGCAGTGTTCCAGACAAGTATTACTGACGACTACAGTACTGGTCTAACTGTTACTGCCACTGTTGCAATCACTGACAACACGAGTGACAGACAGATCAAGTCAGCAGTGTTCCAGACAAGTATTACTGACGACTACAGTACTGGTCTAACTGTTACTGCCACTGTTGCAGTCACTGACAACACCGCCGCTATCCTATCTTGCGTTAATCGTACTCTACTTACTGACAATCTTATTCACTCGGACTGGAGTTGTGTCGATGTCAACTCTTGCGCACAAACACTTTCCCCACTTATCCAAAGATCAATCGAAAAATCCAATACACCTATCAAGCATATTTCATCCCGATCAAAAAAAAAATAAAATAAAACCATGGATAACGCCCAGTCTGCTACGCTCGATTTGAATTCGGGACAAACTAAGCAAATCAGTAAAAAAGCAACCTTTTAATGTAAATTTAAGAAATCACTACCGAAAATATAGATTAACGTTAAACGCAACTTTGAAAATTGTAAAAAGACAATAGAACAAATATGAGTGAAATTGGAAGGAAATGCTAAATTGTTTTGGAGTATAATAAGTGAATTATCTGGGAAGGCAAATAAAACAGATCCTTTTCTTATTGATAAATACTTTCCGGGTATTCCTTCCACCCATGGTTTATGTAAACGGGCGGCTAACGAATTTAATAATTTTTTGCCGCAGTAGGCCACAACTTGGCGAGTGCTATTGACGCCGGTGGGAGCCGCTGGTGTTAAGATTTAACACTGACTTCGTCTTTCACACTATTATTGAACTGGATCTCGCACGTTATGTGACTGGAATGCGCGGCGGATCCGCTCCGGGTCGTGACGGGTCTCGGTTCCAGCAGCGGCGTTAGGGCGCGGTTGGGCGACCGTCCAGGGGCGCCGGACGAAAAGGGGCGCCATTGCCTTTTTTTCGTATGTAATTGAATTGCAGTTAAGGGACGCCGAAGAAATCTCGCCCAGGGCGCTAGTAATGCTAAAACCGGCACTGCTCGGTTCCTATGCATAAAGAAAACCTAACATTATTTTACAGCCTTTTTTACACTTAATAAATCTGTTGACGTACTAAGTAAGAAACTTAGCCCTGGAGTCTATGTGGTTCGTAGAATGAAATGGATAGGAGGGTCGGTGGCAGCAGAGACAGCGTATCATACCTTGGTGGAACCCCACATCACATTCGGCATGATTGTCTGGGAAGGAACCTCCGAGTACGACCATAAAAGAATACTTGTCTAACTTCTCCTTTAGAAAAAACCATAACAGCAATTGGGAGCCTCACCCCAATGGAAAGCGTACGAGACTCTCAATATCTTGAAAGTCATGGCTCTGTATATTAATGCAGTGGTTATGCATATTGGTCGACTGGAATTGCCAAGAGGTAAGGACAACCATGCTTACAACACTCGAAGAGCTGCTGGCAAACAACTTCATTTTCATCATACTACTGAATACACACACAACATTCCTTATACATGACGGACAATTTACAACTCAATACCATACAACCTGAAACTCCTAAAAAGAACAACGCTTCGAAGACAACTGTACGACTGGTTCGTGGAACGAACTGTCTACACGATTCAAGTGTTTTCCCGCTAATACTGCCAATCAAGAGCTGAATCTATTTTATTGTAATCTTGACGTCATTAGATGTCTTGACGATTTTGTGTACAAAATGTTCTGATTCTGATATTTTGGTATTTCCCGGAGGCCACTCTGTCCCTATCTACTACTTGTTATTAGGCGATATGCGTCAGGTTTAGATTAGGTTATTATGGATAAGTTACTAGTAGTACTAAAGTCAACGTTAACCTTTACCAGTTCTCACGTCATCTGGGTACTATCTCGAGGGACGTTTTTCTTCTGCCAGAAGCGCTAGATAGCGCGGAGGGCGCCACCGAGATCTGCATTGGTGATTCGTGGAATTTCCGATCGGTACTTTCCCAGCCTCAGATCACGTGCCACAGTCGAACGTGATCTGACATCGGAAAAGTTGGACTATCTGGAACGCGATCTGAGGTAGGGATAGGACCGATCAGAAAAGCTCCTGCCCACCAGTGCGGGCTTCGGCAACACCCTCACTTCCGGCGAAAAAAAAGAAAAAGGTCCCTCGAGATAGTAACCAAATTCAAAATCAGATGAAGTCAGCTCTCTTAAATCTAATCTTTTCTGTGTACAATACGTACGTATGTAATTACCTACTTATACATTGTAACACAGTGTAACACATTGATTACTGTAAATGGAACAAATATTATAGTAATATTTTTTTTTAGGTTATAATAATTGTTCAGTATTTTAATAAAGAACCTTAAAAAGTTTAATCGTAAAAATCCACTACATTGTTGTATGTACTTGCAATGCATGGATTTAACCTGTTTTTACGTTTGGTGCTGAAACTCAGTTATTTGTTATTCAATCTTTTTGAAACAAAAATTGTTGAATTGGTAATAAAATACGCTAAAAAAGTTATCCTGGTAAATTTGTTGTCAAAGTAGCCGTTTCAAAGCTAATACAATTTGAAAATTTTGAATGGCCGCCATTTTGAAATGCAATGAGATATTTGTTTTATTTTTTTCACTGAAAAGGACCAACACTAGGTTAACATAACTGTTAAGTTTGAATTCTGTATCTTAAGTGGTTTTTTAAAAGTAATTTTTTCCCCAAAAAACACAAACAGACAGACAGACAGTAAACGGTACGTTTCCGGACCCATGTGCAATGGAGTTTTTTCCTTGTTTTGATGACCTGTATCAAGTCCTGAAATATTGCACACCTTTTATGAATCACCCTTTATAGCATAATAAAGAATAGTTGATAGGGGCAGACAGGCCTCTAGTTAGTATCAAAGTGGTGTTCCGAGTATGTTTGGATTTGCTAAATAAAGGAAGTGCTGGCCCATAGCACGATACTACTCGCTACTCGCCTCTCCTTGTTGGTTACTGGAAGCCAACGTGAAGTTCGACTCTTGGAAGACGGTGGTGGTAAAAGGTAGAAAGGGACGGCAATCGTTCTCGTGAATTTAGTACTTAAATGTACAAACTGACTAACAGTTCCTCATTTGACCACTTTAGTTTTACAAATGTAACCATTTTGTTCCCTGTTTGTTAAAATTGTGTAACGTCGACCACAATGAATTTGATGATATCACACATCATTTTAAGGATAAAATTTAAAAACCGCCAGTCTAGTCGGATTTCACTCTAACAGAACATTGAAAACAGTGAAACTATAGTCGTTAGGTTTGAATACTTACCAGAGCATTATTTCCATACGCGCAAAATCCCATTGGTCCCCAGTTAAAGTCAGGGAGCAAAGGGTTGGGGGCCTTAGGTGGCGGTGCGGCAAGAGCGAAGTGTGCCGTAAAATATATTGCAAGAGTGGCGAATGTTGTAAAACTCCAGAGAACAGCCATGTGGCTTTAATTACAAAAGTCAAATCTGGTAATAAATACACTGGAACAAAATGCGGATGTGTCACGTTAAGAACGAAAAACTTGGAAATGTCAACATTTGAGATTTTGTAATATGTATTATTGAAAACATGTGTTTTAACTAAAATATGTGTAGCATATAAGATATCAAACAACCAAGCACGGATCACTTTTGGCTGATTTGTATTTCTCGTATAGTTCATAGATTTTGGAACACGTAACATTCAATCTGCAGTAAAAAAAATTATGGTTGCCTGTAAAGTCGGTTTTACGGGCGAAGATTTTACGTGACAACGTCTTTTTCTCGGTAGAATATTTATTGATATGAATATTATTAAATTGCACAATAGGAACAAGGAATTGAATGAAAATAAGAATTGCACAAATTTTAACTATAGAAATATATTTTGTTTACTAAAACATTGTACATAATTTGAAATTAATTAAAATTTGTTATTGTAAATGGTAAAGTTGAATAAAACATTTACTAAAATTGGAATTTGAAATTCTTGCTAAACACAGTTAAATTCTAACTCCGCGCGTGGTGATTGGTCGGTTTAGTTCGTTTGTTTGGTCGCACTGTTATGACAGGTTAGAGGTTATAATTTGTTATTTTAAATGTTTGACTAGCAATACGCGCTGTTTCTTCTCAATCGACTGAATTACGATTGATTGCAGAGTGATTTAAACTAATAATTTACTTAACACTATCAACATTTGTCAATAGTATGACATAACCTATAAACTCAGTTTCTCAACTTTTGTGTCAATCTAACAATTAATCAATCAATCATAGTTTACGATAATGAAAATGTCAGTGTACAATTATTTACCTTTATTGTTGTAGTTGTTGTAAATGACGAATCTAAGCACTCCACATTTTCACGAATAAACATAGTTATCTGCTTTATCCCGTGCGGCGGACCCACAGTTATCTGCTTTATCCCGTGCGGATCCCGTGCGGCGGACTCACTGGACGGGCATCGTAACGTTACCGGGCGTTACACTTTTTCATGAGTGACTCCGAGCCGCAACCTAATTTAAGACGTTGTCACGTCAAAAATATTTTAAATCTTAAGTTTTCAAAATGGTGGCCAAAGAATGGTTATATCTCAGTTATTACACATAATAGAGAAAAACTCAGTTCTCAGATCGTTTAAATAAGGTTTATTCCTAAGGGTATTTTATATATATAAGGTTTCTGCACTTTTAGAAAAAAAGTAGTCACAATACAAAAGTAATGGTGACCACATTAATTACTGTAATGTCTTGCCGACTCAAACTAAATACATAGCTAGTACTTATACATCCGTTACATCTTTTCTTAGTCCGTTACAACCAGTAAAACGTTTAAAAATGGCGGCCTTTTGCATAGTTCCAGAATGTTTTAACTCAACCATTCCCCAATTCAGATCTAAAGTCACGCGTGTTTTTAAAATATCAGGCAACTTCAAACAACCTTATATATATTTTTTTTTTTTTTTATTTCTTAGGGTTTCAAGATGGGGTCCGTTCGAAGTTTGGAAAAGGAATGGTTATATATAAATTGTTATAATGCATTGTAGAGCAAAAAAAAGTGTTTTGGAATTCTCAGGTCATTTACAATAACGTTTGTTCGAATGGGTTTGTTGCATAGATCCTCCTTCCCCCCTCCCACCACATATATTTTCTGGTTCACTCCCGAAATTAGTATTCACATTCGATCGTAAAATTTCTTTTCTCGAGTGTCTTGTGTAAAGAAGGTCTTTGCCCCTTGCCTCGGGCAGCTGTCTACAACTCCGACCGGTAACTGGCCTTCTAAGAATGATTACCAATCACTTTAGAGTTCCTCCAAATTCGATTATTTTTTTCGTGTTTTCAGGTTGGTAATTGGTTATGACTCTCAGCATGATTTTTTCCGCATTTCAGGTTTTCAGCTGAAATGCATTTTTAAAATTTTCTTCTGTGTTGATTAACAATATAAACAAAGAAGACACGTCTTTTTAACCGCCAAGCAATTTCAGGCTATTTGTATTCCTAATAATCGGTCGTTCAAATTTTGGGAAAGGAATTGTTATATCTCAGCCATTATGCTTCGTAGAGAAAATCGAGAAAGTGCTTAAGAACGTTTAGGCCATTTGCAACACGATCTGTATTTACAAGATTTTTGGTTTAGAAACCAGGGCTGTATACAGCCGTATTATAAATATTAAAAGTGACAATTTTGAGGGGTCTGGAGAATAGGATAAGTCAGTTTGTTTGGGGAGGTGGAAAGTACCCCCTAGGGGTGACAATTCCTTTAGTGACTCAAGACCAATGGGGAGATCCGAGTCCAACCGACGGTTAGCCCTAGTTTCACAAAACCCCAAGGTCTAGACTAGTGCCCGGAAAGTGCACTCTGCGACCGTGGTTGTCTACAAGTTCAGTCATGGCCGGTCTTCACTGGTCTGTCCTGACTTGTCCCAAACACATATATATTTGTATTCGCTGGAGGCCTCCAATCCCACCGTGTGAACCGACCCGTGCCTGAGGGATGCATGGCGCAGGGGTAGTTTATCGCGAACGAAGCCCTTAAGAGACTCCTTCCAAAACGTAAACAGCCTTACCTGATCATGCAGGGCTCTGGCAAGATTATTTCCTCGGTTCTCGTGGGACTTTATATAGTATATAAACAATAAAACCATACGAAACCCAACAGATCTAGATCTGGAACAGCCTTACCTGATCATGCAGGGCTCTGGCAAGATTATTTCCTCGGTTCTCGTGGGACTTTATATAGTATATAAACAATAAAACCATACGAAACCCAACAGATCTAGATCTGGAACAGCCACAGCAAGCAGTTAGATCCGGTAATATCGCTTTGGATGTCTCTGTCTGTCCATCACACTCAATCACCATCGATGAAGACTCAGCAGACGGTTTGGTAGAGGCTCACCGTCGATACATGGATCTGAAGTATGTAAATTCGACTACAACCTTAAGCTCCAATTCAAATTGCATAAGCAGAATACGGCTGATGGCGCCAAGCTTCGAATGGAGGAGCTAAGGGGGAAGAAATAAGCTAATGTAAGAAAGAGAGTCAGCACCTGAAACTGTAAGAGCTGACTCTACTCCAAGCGAGAAGAGGGTGCTCTGGTGGTGGCCTTAGTGATATAGTAAACAAATGTAGACTAACGAAATGAGGTGCTGACTTGAAATTTTGTATGCAGCTTCAGGAAAACCTGCTTCTCGTAGTAACGAAGAACATTTATCTAGGTTGTTTCGCTACAATGAGTTAGTGTTACTGTTCCATGCATACCACTATTTCTTATCCAACAAAAAACGTATTACAAACGATAATTTGCACACGGATATTTGTTTTTCTTGAGGCGGTACACTTAAAACGTACCACCACACGCATAAATAGAAATTCCACATTTTAATTTTTATACTATGGCTCATTTAAATATGTATAATATACATTTAAGATTACATAATCCGAGACGACGCAATGCAAAAGACAACTCCTAAATTAGATATATAAACGTAAAACAATATATTTTTAAAACATTCTGAAGTATCATCTTTATATAATGCAATAAGTTTGAAATTTCTTCTTTGTTTTCGTTATAAACGTTATATCATTATTTAATCCTCCATAAAACCTGATTGTGTGTTAGTTCAGACCCGAGAGGTTGCAGGTTCGATTCCCAGAGAGGACAATGAAAATTTTGGGAATTGATTTACAGCATCACACATATATTATGCCATAAATTTAAAAAATCCCACTTGTCGTTGATAAAAGCTCCAAGAATAAAATTTGTGAATTTAATTCACAACTATCCAAAAATTTAATTTTTTTCTATCTGTTTTTTGCCAATTGTCCTTTGTCAGTGACCCATAAGGAAGAGCAGGATAAGGCTGAAAGAAGGATTGAATTATCCTTTCACTTAAAAAAAAACATAAATATGACTAAAATTTTTATTCAAGGTGTGTGGTACTAAACTTAGACTACTATTGGCACTACCACCCAAAATAAAATTGTCGTGTTCATGGAAAATAACAATTCCAGACGTGTAAAAAAGTGAAAGTTGGTACATAATTAATAGCTTGTTCTGATGAAAGTCTTAATCTGGTTCTCCATAATGTGGTTCTCTCACACGATACATATAATGCCAATTTCCAATCCAGATTGGATAGCTACGTGAATTGACCAAGACAGGATTTGCAACACTTTCTCTAATATCCTGTCATATTGTAGACTTATCAGGAGAACCACGGAGTACATAACAAGCTGCCTAGCCTTTCTGCAAAGAGAAACCAGCAGGTTTTTCATAGCATTTTGCAAATTGCGTGAAAGGTCCAAGATCTGTCATGAAATTGCTCTTAAAGAAGTACCTTTCATTAGGATCAAGAGATAAACCTTGCATCCACTATACAACATTGCTACCCTTATCATTACAAATGCCATGAAATCATTACACAGACAGACGACTCTACGTACAGACGGACGTACAACTCGAAACTAGAACTGTACGGGCCTATAACTTGAAAACTTGGTACATAGGCTCCTCTTGGTCCAAGGAGAACTTTATTGATTTTGGCATCAAAGGGAAAAGTTCTTGCTCTTTGTCTATCTGTCAGCCTTTGTATAAATATTTCGTTATTATTCTTTACTAATCTCTTTACGAATCTCTTTTACGCCGTGCACAATATTTTCATGCCTGGTTGTCTCAGAGTGCCTCAAATCTCTTGCTTATGGGGACCACAGCTATGTCCTCTGAGACAGTTGTATTAATCGGTCTTATTAGGAAACCATAGTTGGAGGAGCTGCGTGTTGTCAGTAATACGCATACCAGTTCTTCGTGAAGAAATATGGTACCAACCCTGTGTAGACTCTATACAACTCAGAAAAGATTATATGCAACTCTGTGTAGGCTCTATGCAACTCAGAGTAGATTCTATGCAACCCTGTGTAGACTATTTGCAACTCTGTGTAGGCTCTATGCAACTCAGAGTAGATTCTATGCAACCCTGTATAGAGTCTATGCAACTCTGTGTATACTCTATGCAACTCAGAGTAGATTCTATGCAACCCTGTATAGAGTCTATGCAACTCTGTGTAGACTCTATGCAACTCAGAGTAGACTCTATGCAACCCTGTGTAGACTATATGCAACCCTATGTAGACTATATGCAACCCTGTGTAGACTCTATGCAACCTGACTAGACTCTATGCAACCTGACTAGACTCTATGCAAAACTATGCAGACTCTATGTAACGTTCAATCATTACCTTCCTCTCGTATTCCCATCATGTGCATGCCTGTTCTTACTCATCTGCAAATTAAAGTTAAATTTTGTATTCGTTGGAGATCCCCAGGAGGGTTCAATTCTCGCTGGTTTATACCTTCTAGTTGAATCTACGGGATGGACCCTACCCCCAACATTACCCATCCAGATTATCCTGTCACTCCAGAAACAGCGCAAAGGTATTTTTATAACTAATATTTTTATTTTATAAGCTATTTCTCAGCTTCTTGTCCTCTTAAGTATTTGTGTGAGTGTTCATTGCATTATATAGTTTATTTTAAGTGGTAACTCATTTATTGGTCGATCGACTTTAAATGCAGCCATGACCGAGTGCTCTCGCCCATTGACCTCAGCACGTCCTATGGCGTTGTCGAGAGCCACGGTGAATTCAGCGGCAGTCGGAACCACGGAGGAGTCGGTACAAGGCCGGGCGGGCAGCGCTCTAGCGGGAAGCAGTGAAAGCTTCAGTCTGCAATCCACCGCAAGTCATTTCAGTCGTACTCGCAGCCAGTCGCGGGCTCTACGAGCAGTCCTGTTCGTGTAGAATTGTGACAGTTGTAATTCCGTTGTGAATGCAGTGGTATGTGACGTAAAATGGATTCATGGAACTAACTGAACCATCCTGCAAACTTCAGAAATCGCGGTGAGTAGAGATTGTCGTCGTTTAATCAGCTGTTTCGTTACGTGAATGTACCCAGCCATGATGTCACTCGGGTATCTGGTGTCCCCCAGGGTTCATGACTAGACACACTGTTATTTCACTGTTTTAGTCAAAATAAAGAAACTATCACCTTACAGGATCTCTTCTTAAGGCGTGTTCGCGAGGGACGTTCCTGTGACGTATCCATCCTTGACCGCCCACGGCTCCCAACCTCCTCAGGTGAGGTGACGCTAACTTCCACCTTGAGTCCTCCACATGGAGCAACAGTCGTAAATGTTTTGTTTATAGTCGCTTAAACTTTTATGTAAATGTTGCAATGATATTTGCAGTATTTCAGAAACGCCCTGAATAATTTGCAGACGTCTCCAACTGAAACCTTCTCATATCACGTTTTTAAACTTTAATATATACTTTCGTGACTTTTTGAAGCTAATATAATAGCTAGTGAAACTGTTAATTAGTATTTCGTGTAGCATAAAATAATAAAAATTATATAAAAAATACGTACTTTTGGGTTTATTCCTTCATATTCATTTTGAGAAACATGTTTAACCTTCGCGTATTATATATTTTTAGTTTATTAATCCTGTGGTTATGCATGATTTCATATTAATTTCAAATATTCATATTGAAAAGACGTACCATACCATTCATATCTATCAAGATATATGGCAAAGCGTTAAACTACTTTTTAATCGGATAGAGTATACGTATATGGTGTTCATTTGAATACTTCAAACTCGTGTTAAAAGACTTATAGCCCAAGTATCAAAATTCTGTAAACGGAAGTATATAGTACTAATTAGGGGAACAAAAGTTTAAAAAAAACTCAAAATGGGGGTGCTCACCCCCATGCCCCCTCGTACCTAAAGTCAAAATTATGAAATGGCAACTAATAATACCTTGGACACCTCAAATTGATGATCATAAAAATGCTGTATTTTGGTAAAACAAAATTCAAATCGGCCAAGACGTTTGGTATCAGCAGCCAATAATGTAATTTATTACACAACACTTATTAGTCTACAAACTACTGTACTACTGCAATAACAACAGAATTACTCACTGAATACTGTTGTAAATCCTTTGTAAACTTCAAATAAAATGTTCAAATTGATAGTCATTGTTTTTCAAGCAAAAATAACCTATTTTAAAATTCTTGCCTAACCTTTCTAAAAGTTTCTCTGGTTAAGCGTCTGCACTCATCAGTGATCCTGATTTTCAAGTCTTGGACATCAGTGGGATGTGTTTTAAAGACTATTGATTTCTAGTGACCTCACAAAAAAAAGTCTAAGGGTGTTAAGTCTGGAGATCTTGCTGGCCACTCAATTGATCCTCTTCTGCCGATCCAGTGATCCGGGTAGTTCGCATCTAGCCTTTGTCGCACAGGAAGAGTATAATGTGAAGGAGCTCCATGTTGTTGAAAATAAAACATATGATTCTTTGTTGATGTAAATATTTCCAAATTTTAAAAATTGTGGTCCGGACTCCTTGGACCTCCTCGCTGGCTACGTCCTTCCTTCGTGGTTGAGCATTGCTTGTTCGGAATTAGTTTGGAGGAGTGAGCTCTAACCGGTTCATCGATAGAAAGGTCAATTATAGAAGAATTATAGGGTTTATCTTAGCAAAATACGTTTATCATTGCAGATTTATTGTATCTTAAAGATTTCCCTGCTGTTTTTGTTTTATCTCTATAAATTTGACTATTCCACCTATGTTGTTACATATGCTTCATTATCTTTAAAGGTAATATGGTGTTCGTTAAAATTTGTCAACATTTACAAATATATTTTTATTAAGACAAAACTAGAAATTCTCGAGTCAATAACAACAACTATTGTTTTTTTGCGGGTTTTCGGCTTTTGTAAGGTTTCAAGATGGTCATTTATGCAGATTGGTAACGCGTAAGATAACATATCACCGTAACAAGTGAACACAATAACTAAGGTTGTATAAACACCTTACTGATTCCAGCTAAACTTCATTACTGTACCAACAGTAAGCTGAGAAATTTGATCTAATGAAAGACCTTGTGTCAGGAGCGTTAGCGCCACACTATTTTTCTCTCTCAAATATTGACACTGTTTTGAAAATTTAAAACTAAATTTACAGTCGCGGTATTCAAGAGAAAATAAAATGATATTTACTGTACTGACCAAACAACATAAAACGTTGTTTTAAAATCTCAGGTACTGAGCGATGAAAGTTAAGAATTTAAGTAACCGTGTTTATCCCTCTGGACTTATGTGGTAGTAGTCATGGTTTTGCATTTGAAAATTTTCAAGTTGGGAGGCGTTCCCTCAAGATGTATGTGTCAAAAAATAGATTCCTTGAATTACAAATGTTCTACTTCTATCGGTATTTCTGAACATTTTGGATTTTACTATTTAAGTAGGATTTAATCCGACATATGTGTTTCCTATTATTTGAGCATTAGCGAAGCCAGTTACTCGAGATGCTGGAAAGATTTCCAATTCTGTCTGTCTGTCTGTCTGTCCGCACGATATCTCGATAACGAACTAACCTTTAGATTTTAAGTTTTACACGAGACTTCATTTCTACATAGATAAGACTGGGTTTTATAGTACTGCCTATACATGGTATTGGCTGAGCTGGATTGAACACTATCATTTGTGGCGGATTGAATACAAATTTCATTTCTGTACGATTGTCTGTCTGTCTGTCCGCAAAATATCTCAAAAATGACATTATCTACAGACTTCAAATTTGACATACAACCTCAGCACGGCCTGTTAAGCGACACATGTATGTCGGACTCCTACCCTGATAAAATTGTATTGTGGTTGTTGAAAATATTGTTAAATATAAAACACATTTAAATGTCACCCGACAAAAACAACCGGTGCTATTTTCGTCACATTAGCCAATCTTACGTCCACTCGTTCTAAAGCGCCGAACCGGTCAGGTCCGCTCCCAGTAGGAGAAAGGAAAAGTAGGGGTCACTTAGATCGATGACGTCACGCGAGCAACTGGTTGTTGGCGATGGAGGCGGGCACGCCCGAAAGACTTGCACGCGCTAAAAATAAATCACACGGCTCCGTTCTTCTTGTCAACGAGTTGGTAACATTTTACCTTGGCCATTCACCTGTCATGGCTGTTCTATTTGGTTAGTGCAAGAAAGGTCCTAACTCTGTCTAGTACGATGAAGAACTGGTTCTTTCGTTCCATCAAATGGGCTACAGAATTGTACAAGAAATTATTCAATAACAAAATTAAAGGGGGTGTCATTTTGCACGTGTCTCCTAAAAACTACTAAACATCTCTGAAAGTTATGGTGATTTATTTCGAAAAAATGCTTTACAGACAGGCATTTACCCAATCACATGCAAGTATTAATAACACCATTACATATAATATGTCAATACAGTGTATATTTTCATGTACATGCATTCACAATAATAAGTCACCGACACAATTAATTATGATGGAATTTTACAAATATTAATAAAACAATAGCAAATTAAAACAAATTACAGCAACAATTACGAGAGAACATACTTTTAAACATTTATAATACAGAAAGTACAAATACATCATAGATATAATCCAAATTAATTCATATACTTTTTAATGCTTTGCTTCGAAAACTATCTATGGAATCTTTAAAAACTTTCAAATTGTCGAGAGCTGTATTTATTAGTCTAAACATTACATTTAACGGGGAATTCAATCCTATGTGTTCTGGAGTAGCGGGGAGAGAACAGAAAGGGAGAACGAGAAATACATATTTCTGCACTCTATCCTTCCTCATTGCTTCAGGAGGACATTATTGTACATGAACTCCAACAATGGTGTCAACTCCAACAATTGTGTCAATTCCAACAATCGTGTCAACTCCAATAATGGTGTCAACTCCAACAAATATGTCAACGCCAACAAGTTTGTCAACTCCAACAATCGTGTCAACTCCAATAATGGTGTCAACTCCAACAAATATGTCAACGCCAACAAGTTTGTCAACTCCAACAATCGTGTCAACTCCAATAATGGTGTCAACTCCAACAAATATGTCAACGCCAACAAGTTTGTCAACTCCAACAATCGTGTCAACTCCACTAATGGTGTCAACTCCAACAAATATGTCAACGCCAACAAGTTTGTCAACTCCAACAATCGTGTCAACTCCAATAATGGTTTCAACTCTAACAATCGTGTCACTCCAACAATAATTGTGTCAACTCCAACAATCATGTCAACTCCAACAATCGTGTCAACTCCAACAATGGTGTCAACTCTAACAATGGTGTCGACTCTAACCACGGTTTCAACTCAACATTCTTATATCACATTATCCTCATAAATCGGTAACCTGTGGTTTTATCATTTCTCATCGTACGTTCAGTACTTCATTGGTCTTATACCAAAACCTGATTGGAGTCATGGATTGGAAAATGTGCGTCTTATGACAAACGTTTTAGTTCAGTAATTTTAGGACTGATTCCGACTATTGTACATATTGCTGGAAGGCAAGCTGTACTTTTCCCAGCAAGTGTCAGTACAAGGTCTGACAACGTGTGTAAGCTTGTATGGCGTCCTTGATAGAGATATACCAGAATTGGACATAGTTCAAGTCACGAAATCACTACGGAGAAAGTACCGCCACGGGTTCTATTTCTAAATTCTCACTTTGAACAGTGTTTGTGTAGCAATGCACTCTGCAAGTTTAAACCCCCTCAGTACTGGCCCACACGTACTTTCTCTCGTGGAGCGGGAAAGTAGGTGAAGGCATGTGCCGTTCTGCAGGTTAGGCACTGCAAGTAGAGCCTTTCACGTCCTGGCCCATTAACTCTTCCTGTACGTCTCCCACACTAAGTCTTAGGGAGGCCGAAATGTTACTCCACATCCACACATCCGGACATTCGTGAGAAACATTTCCGGACTTGTAGTTTCTCACTTATATGAATAGTTTACTATGACTTAGTTATGAACTAAAGCGTAAACATTTTTATTTGGAATATCCGTGTGTGAAAAGTACTTTTCATTCAGAAGAAGTAGATATGAAGTGACTAAGTAGATAGAGAATTTATAAAAGCGAAATGTTTAAAAACTGTGATTTAAATTTTCTTGTTCATACTGAGTCGAAATACACAGATAATATAAATAACATCTTGAGATATTTCAGTCTCGCTGTAGACAGCCATCTTCAGTCAAGAGAAGTTAATGCAAAACTGGCAGAGTTAGTAATGCACATCCGTTTGTAAACTTGAATGGAGGGGGTGGAGCTGTATCGTGGTTAGCAGAAGTTCAAACCAATCAGCAATCACTATGGAATGTGAACAGGCAAAAACCCCTATCCAATCAGCAATCAATACGGCCAATCATGGATCAATATGGAGATTTTATCTCAATCAATCAGCAATCACTATGAAAAGTGAACAGACAAAACCCCAATCCAACGAGCAATCAATATGACCAGTCAGCGATCAATATGGCGTTTTTATCTCAACCAACCAACGATCACTAAGAAATTAACAGGCAAAAATCCCATGCAATCAGCTAACAATATGACCTTCAAGCGATCATATTGATCCTGAATGGTTATAGCAATCAACTGTTAGTTATTTGCAAGTCACATGTTACATGTTTAGTCATTTTAAGCCTTTAAACATGAATTATTGGTACTTTCACTGGTTCGAAGTTAGTTATCAATAAATTGTAAACTTCATACCTTGAATTGTTGGCCTTCACACAGAGATTCCTGGACAATGTGAAGAGCATTCCACAACGTTCGTCACAAATGTAGACTTTAAAGAATGATCTACTTCTTACGGATTACTTGATGGTTTTTTCCTCGTTTGCAAGTCACAGATCAGACTCCGAAGAAGACACGCCGTCCACGCCGTCACGCTCGACTTCCATAGATCACGATGTCAGCTAATACTCTTCAAATGAGGTTTACATCATTCACGTTGCAGACCTTCAACAAATTCAACTCAAAAAGTGATTAGTAATGTTATATTATTTCACTCATTCCGCGAAACTGCTACAGCTCCTGGAGTAAAAATGTCGTCCATTGCCGGTCATTTATATAAATGATGATTTACCAAAGGGTTTGCACTTCTTCTACGGCTATGGCCGCTAGTATAGGATAAAACAGTCTACTAATCAAAGTGCGTAGTCTTTTACAAACTGGAGTTTTATGCTATGAATTTCAAAATTTCAAGAAACGTGTCTTCTCTCCGTCTGACTATCCATCGTGTGATAACTCTTATTAGATAAATCATAGAAACTTGAAATTTGCTACATACATTCTTCCTGCTCCAAGGAAGAGCCTTATTTATTTTGGAGTCAAAAGGTAAAAATTACAGTTAAAATAAAATTCACTCAATGGGATTTGGCTGAGCGTTTGTAAATATTTTTACATTACATTACAGATCCATTAATAGTACAAAATCAAAACTACACATAACATAGCTATGGTGGGAAGGGTCAATTCAATATGAATGAAGAGTTCAGCTCCAGTTCACCTTCCTCGTAGTGCAGAGTCTGTCTATTCAGACGATCATGACTCCAGATTCCAAGAGTCACAGCGTCGCATTCCAGAAGCTGCGCAAAGAGGAAGGTGAACTCGACCTGAACCGAACATTCGCATGAGGAACTAGACCTTTATTTACGACCCGGTTTGTCAGAACCCTATATTAACCCGGGAGCCCTGTGTTTACAGGACTAGGACACCCTATATTCACCCTTGTGAGCTATACCTACTGGAATGTCCCTTATTTATTAGGGCCTTGCACATTTTAGAGCACTCAGTTTTTACTGAACTAACATGTATATTACGATCTCTTTGTGTACTGGACTATGATTATGTAAAGATGTATCTGTAAATTCATTATACTTATTATTCCCTCTTGCTACAGTTTTAGTATTGAATAGTCTTGTTACATTCTCCAACTGAGACCATTTTAAGTGATTTGTAAGTAATTTTCTAATGTATTTTAAAATGTGCAAACTTTGTGCAAAGGTACACTATTTTATATATGTATATAAAATATATAAACAAATATTAAACATTGTGTGAAAATGTACAAGATGTAAACATTACACTATAAAACACAACAAAAGTAGCAAATTGGCCAAATGCAATGGGGGTTTTATAGGTAAATACAAACTATGCTGTAATTAAAAACATAACTAATGTTATATCACAGTAATCCCAATTTTATGTTCTATTATGTAACTACAAATTAAAATGTCTTATATTAGAAAGAAATGTTGAATTTGAAAAATATAAAAGGTTCGGTAAAACTTTGGAATGGTAAATTCATTTTTTAAAAGCAATAATTTCATCAAATGGTGTAGAATACAAGATTGTTATTGATGTGTAATACAAAAAGAAATTTCAATAACGTTTGGTACTTAAACATATAGGTAGCCCTTAACCCTTCTCGCATCTTTGCGGCTGGCCCTAACTGTACGATTACTGTATAAACTGTAGTCGAATGATGAGGTTTATCAAAAATTCAGATAAAAAAAGAAGTGGAGATGACATTGCGACCCTGAGTCGCTGGTCAGTAGGAGGGTTAAAGAATCCACTAAACATTTTGAACAAACTTCCAAAAAGTACTCAACTTATTGTTTCGACTTGTTATATCGTTCGGTAGTGTATACAAGTCGGAACTTGCACGTAACAATGCGTCGTCGAGTCTTCCCAGGCTGCGAGACTCCCGCTCCGGTTACGTGTGTCTGTCGGTGGTGTTATGCTAATTATTATGTCCTCGTCACTCTCGTGTTGTCGCAATATTACCCAATCCTCTGCGGTTTAATTACTCTTTCTCCCGCGTTTTCACCTTCTGTGCCCTCAATTCCGTCTTCTTGTGCAGGACGGTTTCTGGATCTCTGTAACACGTTTCATGTTTGTTAAGCTAATTTCAGATACGTTTGGATTTTTAATTAAGTTCTTCTTAAAGACGCATAACGGAATATCGAAGGATCCGAAGAATGTAACAAATTGTTAGGGCACAAACGGACAGCCATTTACGGCTGAAATTTAACTTCTTGACCAAAAATCAATACCATTCTTCCTTCAACTAAGAGGAACCTATTTGCCAAGGTTCATGTCCTTATAACCTGTCTATCAAGAGCTATTCCATGTCCTTATAACCTGTCTATCAAGAGCTATTCCACATCTGGATAACGCTTTTATAATGTTGGGTCATTAATACTTTTGGATCCATCGATTTCAAATGGTGTACCTTGCGACTGGAAAGAAATTACAAATAACGCTTCAGGAGACTTGAATCAATTTATATGTACATAAATCACAACCATCATAATAAAAGTATATGTCGATTAGGAAGTTCTTTATTACTTTGAGGACTGTAATTCTTCAGCCAATCTTGTGAGATCCAATTTGCAGTTAAATATTCTGCCAACCAAGACGACTTTTTAAATGAGGTTCAACTAAAATGGCTGCCTACATACATCTAATGATTGCTTCAGTGAGTAGTTTTCTTGATTTCGAAATAAAATTACCTATTTTATTATTGTAGGCTCTCAAATTATAGCAATATTTGATCATACTGGTCTTTTAAGACACGCTATATTGATCCTGCGATGAGTCCTACAGAATCTGCAACTCTGCTATGTCGTTCTGGCATCACTTTAATGGTTCTTGAATATTTCTCTACCAGGCATATCTGCTTGTCGTAAGGTTTTCTTCATCAAAGAAAACTACGTGAAATAATTCACACATAATTTCTGACTTCGACAGCCACCAAACCAGAACAATGCCCCAACATCGCAGTGTTCAGATCAAACACCACCCGATACTTTCCAGAGCACACCGTTAGTGCTGCTCCGTTTTCCGGCGTCGCGCTCTTTCAACAGCCGGCGGCTGTTCACGAGCTCCAGGCTTCACACGACCCAGATCCGGTAATCGGTAAAGACGGAACCATATCGTTCCGGGTGCGATTTGTAATTGGACCCTGTCAAGATCAGGTGTCACCCAGAACTACGCCTTCAAAGCCGCATGACAGAATTTGCTGTCCGATACCGTAAAAGTCCACGTCATTTAGTTTTAATGATATTCTCCATTACATTTCCTACAGTATCCAGAGTCATGTTAACAATAATCTTCTCCCAAGGTATTCGTAAAGGATTTTATGATATTATGCCATTGATGTACTCTCGTCTCTTTGTCATGGCAAGCACTCATAGGTAGGTCTGAACAATTCAAAGCATCAAGGACCTCAACGACTTCAGTATTTGAGTAAGAAATACATAAATTCTAATTGAGTGAACATTAAAAATCCTCTAATTTTCTGCCTGTGTTAAGAATTACCAAAGAAATCGTTTTCATGTTTTGCCTCAGCATTTACTACAATTTGATATTCTTCTAGGAAAGTTCACATTCGAATATAATCAAGAGCAACACCCTTGCTTTACTGTGTCGAGAGTGTTTAGTTTAGAGTTGTGATTAATACCTAACAAATTCTGTGTTTAAATTTAATTATTGAAGATGGAAGATTGGAAAGATATTTGACTTTAATTGTTACAACGGCAGAAACGTGATGTCTTAAAGGCTGGAATCTTCACTCTTTTACAGGTCTCAAATTCTAAACATTAGGTTGAGAATAAAAATGATAACTTATGGCCCGTAATCAAATAATATAATTATTTCTTTAAGTTCTCACATAATTAACCTTAAGATGAAATTGCTTATGTTTAGGATTTTACACCTAAAGAAGCGAGCTGATTCTATCTTTTGAAGTGTAATTTATTAATTATTGTTACACATAAATTTGGCAAATATCGTAATCCTATTATCCTTACATAATAAATATTCCAATTTGTATTTTGACCTTAAGGTATGAAAACCGTGATATATCTAGTATTTATACTAATGTATTGTAATTGCGTGAAGGCCGAGTATAACATTTATAGCTTTTTCTACAAGGCCCATAAGTAGAATATAATTCAAGTTATAAGTAGCATTATTAGTAGGTTTTATTTAATGTCAGATTGAATGTACCAAAGTTTTAGGGTCATATGCGCTTAGAAAGAAAAATTTGGAAGTGCCAATTAATTAGCCATCACGATCACGTTAAGTTGTAAAAGAACTGTTATATCTTTTAAAGATATGAGGGAATATTTATTCCACAGCTGTCACATTATAACTGGATAGAGCGATGGCATGTAGTATCGATGAATATTCTATAAGAGCTCGGCATGCCTCGGCGTGCCAAACCTCAACAATAGCTGACGTCATGAGTTGTTGAGCAAAGTGATGACATCAAGATCCTTGGGCCGAGGCCACGCGCCTACAGGCTTCCACTCAAATGGATGATTATCGACCAATAGAGTTCTTACTTCTATTTTCTTATTTTTCTGAAATTCAAATCTCTAATAATTTTTACGATAATCTATACAAATTAGCATGCGAAGTAAAGTTAATTAGAACATAGGAACACATTTGAACAGCTTTTATGTGTTCAACCAGGCTTCCACTCAAATGGATGATTATCGACCGATAGAGTTCTTACTTCTATTTTCTTATTTTTCTGAAATTCAAATCTCTAATAATTTTTACGATAACCTATACAAATTAGCATGCGAAGTAAAGTTAATTATAACATAGGAACACATTTGAACAGCTTTTAAAGCTATAGTGGTCACCTGTTCATCTAGAATTTTTGCCAATTCAAAGGAGACGATGACGTGTGAAAGTAGCACATCAGAGAAAGTGCAATAATCGTCTCCACTCTACTTCATCCCTGACCTAGCTGCACTGTAACAACAGAGTTTGTAATTTAATTTAATGGTAAAATCGTGGGGGAAGAACTAAGTGCAGTACAGCCGCTATCAATTTGATGAATGTCAACTTCAGACATTTTTGAAAATTGTTTTATATAACCAAATATCGTGCTAGGTATTTGTACGCAAGAGCATACGTTTGATGTAAGTACCAGTTCATGAAGGCGTCATGTGGAATAGTTGAAGAACTTCTTGGGGTTTAAAGTTTACCTCTTCCAAATTTTCATTTTCATGTCCCTGTTCTTCCTACAATTCAATCTAAAGAGGTAGGAGGGAATAATGACCTTAATGTGGTTGAACACTTCAGTTTAACATGGTCGACGTCGATTATAGATCTGCCTAAAGAAAACTGTATCCTACTGTCTTTGTAATTACAAGAACAAGTTTCCATTTTTGATAGGTAAACTAACATGCCGCGTATTGAAATTTATTAGAATATAGGACTAAAACAGTAAACAGAGCCTCTGGTTTTGATAAAATAATAGTGTAATAATAGAAATTAATCTCTCTCATAAGAAAAACAATACTTACAATTGCAACAAAAAACAACTCTGCAAATGTCAAAAGTAAATCAATGCAATTTGCTTAGACTCGCACAAAGTTGCTTATAACTTCATTTCCATTATATTTAATACAAGCCACCACCACCGTTGATTTATGATAACCGTAATTTATTTAATATGATTTACACTGCCTCTAAATTTTGGACTCGTTGATCTAGGAGTCCAGTTCGTACGCCAATAGGCTATAAACAGTCCAAATGTCATTCATTATCAGGAAATCTTTTAATAAATCTAACACCGACGCTTGAAAAATCGCACGAAAACGAGTTCATATTTGTGTTACTGAATATTCTGAACCATCCTCCCACTCGTCTTGTAACGGCGAATATTCCTGTTCTAAACGAAGACATGCTTATTTATAAAAGGGTACTGCCTTAAAGGTGCAGAAACAATGCAATTTTAGGTGTTATATTTATATTTAAGTGTTAATTGACGACTATATGATTTGGAAGTCTAAATATTTTATCAGTATTGTTCATAGCCACATATTCCCAAAGTGTTATTCCTTGAGATAAATGTAGGTAGGCCTACATCATATTAAATTAGGCACTCTTAAAATTTGGTAGGAAAGCTACGTAACCTAATATATATTCACCTGAAGTAACTTTAGAACATCTAGAAATGCCAATTTCCTTCAAGAAATAGTTTATCATGGAAGTTGCACAAATAAGGTCAAAGATAGCCCTGCTAATACAATACGCTCAATGCTGTATCGGTTCAGTTGTCTTTGTGGCATCCTAGAAGTAGTCTTGGAGATTAAGATGCGACCTTGCATGTCGGTCACTTTGGTCTTTGTGTTGGCTGGCACGTTAACCGGACACTTTCACTTGGTCGCGGCAGACTCGCTTTCTTCCGGCCGTTCAAGTCTCTTGACCGCTCGCCTCTCGGTTAGTGATATTATTTGTTTTTATCTCGAATCTCTCTAAGCTCTTTTTAGGACGATGGCGTGAAGACATTTTTGAATATCCAATATTAGTGAAATCCACCTATTAAGTAAAGCTAAAAGAAAGTATTGTGCACTGAAAGATAAAGTCTGATTTGGTGACATTTGGGTATTACATAATCTTATGTGGTCTTAAATTATACAGCCCGATCTATAGTTTTCAATAAAAAGGGGTTTTCCAGAAAAATAGGGAGAAAGGAGATAACATGCTTTCCTTGTAATTAAAATTTTAGGCTATTTGGAAGTTCGGGATGTAGCATTAAAATAGTGTCTGAGGGGATGTTGTGTTGCAAATTGCCCAGCTGATAGGTCAGACTTAGTTGAAACGTTTTAGGATATCTACATCTTGGTTATGATCTTATCTTATCTGGTCTGCTACTAATTCTTCAATAATTCAAACACATCCACTCTTATCCCCTTACATTAGGTTGTAGACGGAATTTGAGTATCTTGATCTTTTTTTATCGCCATCATTAATGGAATCGATGGAAAACCATATAAATTCTTGGAGATGGATCATACTAACCCCACACAGCAAGCTGGTGGTTATCTTACCCAAACTACCAAAATTCATTAGGACTCCTTGGAATTACTACTCGTGTTTTTTACCAGCTGAAGTGTATGGTTCAACTCTCCATTTACGTTTTAAGACTATCAGATCCATGACCAAGTGGTTTTTCCATGACGTTGATGGTTTCTAAGTTGTATTTTTAAGAAAGAGAGCCAGGCTCATTGGTTGAAATTATTTCTTAGGTAGTCTTAGATGTACGTCACAAACTCTCCATAAGCGTTTTGAAATGACCAGCTCCCGTGCCAATTGATCTTGCATGTCTTAATGACATCTACGTTGATTTTTAAGAGGAAGTGGCTGAAGTAATTTCCTAAGCAACCAAGATGTATAACCCAAACTCTCCATCAGCGTTTTGACGATCGGATCTGAGACGAAATCTTTTTTTTTTTTTTTTTTTTTTTTTGAGGTAGCCAGCCTCAATGAATGGCATAATTTTTTGAGTAGCCGAGAGATGTGTGGTCTAAACTCTTCATCAGCGTTATGAGAGGACCAGATCCAATGTCAATTGATCTTGTTCGAGGATGACAGCCTCTACAGTGTATTTTAACCCTTTTAGTGCCAAGCATAATTTGTTACAGTTATACTGAAAGTGCCAGGCCTTCACACACCTGTCTGTACCAAGATTGCCAGCCACTTTTGGCCAAAAATTACTCATTTTCTTTAAAAAAAACTCTAACTGGACCATTTTTTAAGATAAATTCCTATTTCTTTTTTTATATTACTCCTAGATAATTGTATTTTTCAAAAATATAATTAATTATACAACCAAATTTGTTTATTTATTTTTTAAAGGTAAAAATACTCAGTAAAAAATAAAAAAAAATATATTTTTTGAGTTTGACTTGAAATACAGTACAGAAAAAATCACATTAGCACAACATTAGGTACATGACTCAATTCCTCATTTAATTCTGAACAAAATCTCAAAATTTGAAAATGCTAACTTAAAAAAACATGTAAAATTTTACTTACCAGGAAAACATTCCATTTTGTGAATTAAATGTCAACTAATGTTTCTGGTTACTATAACAATATTAGTTAGTCAACCTTGCAAATATTTTCACTTTTCATTATCGTATCTTGTTTTTGAAAGAATAAAAATTAATTGTTCACTTATAAACACTAAAAATAACAAGTAACTCTTTACATATATGTACACATAGAAAAATCATAAACAAAAAACTCAGCAGAAGTGTGAAGGGTAACACTTTGTGTGTGTGCACCCCTCTCTTGCACTTAACACACACATACAAGGATTTTTTTCTTTTTCCTCCTCCTTTAGGGCTCTCAACACTACAAACACAACAGTTTTTTTGCTTGTTTTTTTACTTTTTAAAAAAATTAAAAATTAAAGTAAATTAAAAAAAATTAAATTAAACAAAGTAATACTTGGAAAGATTGTTTTATTGTGATTCCAAAACACTACTGATATGTTTATTTTAATTACTAAATATATTTTTAATCTTTTTTTTACAAAACGTCCTAAAAATAGGACGCTGGTAATCTATGCATAAACTGCCGACGTCCTAAAAATAGGACGCTGGCAATCTTCATACAATTATCCAACGTCCTAATTTTAGGACGTTGGCACTAAAAGGGTTAAAGAGAAAAGTGTTGGTTTATGTATTACTCACCAGTATTGAGTAACTAGACATATGACTTATAATAAGCATTGCTGTGTTATTGCTGTGTCCAGCGTGTCACACAGAGCATTGTAACATATGATCCCACAACAATGAGTTACGTATCCGCTCTAGGTCACATAGCATCCGTCCCGGCATTGTACATATAGATGTTGATTCTTTGTTGTGTGTATTGTCACTGGAATGCAGTTTATTTGAATGAGAAAACTAAATATTATTCCGACCCAGATAAAAGATTCCCGTGGAACTGAGATCAACCCTGTCGAGGCAGTGCCTTTTTAGACTTTACCTTGCTTCAGAACATTAAAGTCGGCTGACTTATGAAGTTGTCCACGACAAAGTAAATACATTAGCTTAGATATGTGAAGTTTGGTATGAACGTTATTATGACATTGTTTTCAAATTCTCATGAGATATTGCGAACAATATCATACCTCACCATTATTAGATACACGTAGGCTATATGCAATATAAATACTATGTGTTTGGAATAAATTGAATAAATGGATTTTAAATACCCACCACTTTTAAATGGCCTATACGCGTTTTGGAAGTTTTATTCCATAATTATGTCAAAGTTAAGCTAATATACACTTAGTAAACCCGTTTTAAATTATTTATCATTTTTTTAAAGCTTTGAAAATGTAGGAAATTGTGGGAAAAGGAGATTAGCACCTCTTCAAAGTCCAGAACCTCATCGAAGTTCTAATGAAAGTTATGTCGGAAACTGTAGAAAATAATTGTTATTTCTTTATTTAATGTGACATCCTTGGCAGTGACATAGCCTTAAAGCAAACTCTTCCCTTACATTTCTCAAGCTAATTTATTTGTCCTGGCTCAAATTATTGTATTTTATCAATCTTCATAATTTTCTTATACTATTTCGGACTTTACATAACTCCAAAAACGCCAGTGATGTAAGGTCCAGAGACCGCTGCCCATTCTACCAGACCATGTCTAACTACGTAGCTCAGTGCCTAAAAAATGTAGACCGCGGTGAAAGTCTGGTGCACCACCATCCACCTTCCTGCTGGCACCACCATCCTAAGCTTCCATTAGAACTATTTTTGCTCACCATCCACCTTAAGGAAGAGGTGGTAACGTCAAATTCTTTAAAATAAAGGGTAAATTAAGGGGAGTTTCACTTGAAAATGTTGAATTGTCCCCAAATCTCCACCAGTTTCAATGCAGACATTTTTTTTTTTAATTTTCAAAAACGTCGAATAATATATCTCTTTATCGTAATACCTCTATCTGAAAGATGTTGCTTTATTAAAGTCCCAACAGATGATTCTGATAATCGTGTCGTTCACCGTCCGTCTGTGTGATAACTTCTGATAAAATGGTCCTACAGACTTGAAACTTGGTACATACTATTTTGAAAATACGTTCCTCTTGGGTTTAAGAACCCTATTGATGTGGAGTCAAAAAGTCAAAGGCCAGTTCGTCGGCCTGTCTGACTGCTCGTCTATGTGATTTGATAGAAAAGAGCTCCGATAAACTTACACTTTTATTTGGGTTCCCCTTACTTCAATGAAGAATTAATTGATTTTGGGGTCAAAATTTAAAAGGGCAGTCCATCCATCTGTTACGTTCTCTCAGGTCCTTCGATACTTTGCTGGATAGGTTTATTTTAACATAACAAAATATTGCAGGAAAAAGAAATACAGGGATACTATTCACACTCATCATTGCTAGAAATGTGGAGACATTTTCTACTAATACATCGTCATCTGAATCACACGAAATAATGATATTTTGTTTAGAACTCATTAATAACGATGTAGGACTATAACCAAAAAAACATTTCAGACATTTATATGTAACAAAAGCTGAAACGTTTCGAGAATTGATGTCCGCCCTCTTCTTCAGGTGTCAAACCACGTCCACTTCTCGAAACGTTGTATTTTAGTTGATGCCACACATAAGTATGCCATATGTTCCAAACGCCGTTATGAGATTAATTAATATTGGTTTTCAGTTTTTTGATAAGATTAGATTCCCATATTTTAGAAACAGTACCAGCACTATGACGTAAATTTTGTCATCAGACAAATGGCAATAATAGTGGTACCTTTGAATATCACAGAACATGGAGACCTATATTTTGTAAATACACCAGTAATGCAGGTGTAGTTTCCTTTGAGTTCTTTTAGTTTAGTTATTTTTTAATGCCACTCACACCCCAGCCCAGAAAATGCTGCTTAAAAATCTAGGCTGATCTTGTTCGTCAGCCCTCCTCATCCTGCCGAATAGGTCAAAGGACTAGAGACTCTCAGTGGCATGCTATCTACCAAAAGGCAAGTCAGATTGTCAAAAGCTGCCGTGCCATTTGGAGCGAGGCATCCATCCTCCCATTGAAGACTCGAGACCACTGGGTACATCCGCCAAGTACGTCGAAGCATCCAAGACGCATTGGGGAGGAAGTAATGGTTAAGCAAAATCTGTTTACTGTAACCAGTGTTATTCATTTTTATGTGATAACAAACCAGACAGGATTCTTTTGGAAATTATCTCAGTAATTTTGGTTTTGAGTTAATTTCAGCGCTGACATGCCCATTATCAACTATAAATTTTTTATTGGCTCATTCAAAGGTACCTTTAAAATTTCTAACATCGGCCTTAATGGTGGATTCAAGATGGTCACACCCAAGTTAGTTAAACAATTTCACACATAGAAATATAAATACACGTAAAAAATAAACTTAACTTAATTTTATCGAAAATTTTAAAGCTAACAATCTCGACTCGTGGGTTTACATTTAATCACAGCACAATCCATTTTGGTGCGACCTCTCCCCCCTCCCCCCTCAACTAACAAGCATAGCATCATGTTACACCCTATAAATATACACTGAAATAAAACTTCCTACCATTGCTCAATCAGAAGTTTAATTGAGCTTTGTGATCACTTGGTATATAGTTTTCTATCAATGTCATGTCCACTTTCAAAGTACAAAAGACCGGCCATTGCACGTCAGTAAGCAATATCTTTTTTGATCCGAGCGCCGAATAAGGTGAGGAGTGAGCATACCAAATCATATTTTTTATTTCAAATTATTTTCTTTATGGTATATGTACATAACAATAAAAATAATAATATTCTTTATTGCAGGAAAAAATTAACAACAATTATACTGCGAGCGTCATATAATAATAAAAGCCCTAATCTAATAACTAACACAATTTAATCACATGTAAAATAATTGATAAATATCAAATTAAAATTACTTTTTAGGTACGTGACACCTGTCGCCGGATATCAGAAGGGGAGTTAGAAAAAATATTTTTTAAATGTTACTGAAGACTATCCCAGCGGCCCATCGCAAACTCGTCAACTGAGTAAAATGCCCTAGACACTAGGAAGTGTTTTAGACGAGATTTAAATTGTTTGTGGTTATTGACGCGTTTGATCTCTTCAGGGAGCCTATTGATTAGCCTTACACCAACCTGAGATGGCACGTATTCAAAAACAGTAGTTCTGTGCTGTGCCATACGAAAGTTGTCCCGGCCTCTAGTTCCGTATTGGTGTACGTCGCTACCCCGAAGTGAGACGCACTTGAATCGGCAGTATAGCACGACGTCGAGAATGTAGAGGCTAGGCAAAGTCAGCAATCCAACCTTTCCGAAGGCCACTTTACACGACTCTCTTTGATTTAATTTGTAAATGATTCTGACAGCTTTCTTTTGCATTCTAATCATTCTATTAAATTTGTATCTAGAACAGCCACCCCACAAGCTCAGACCATAAGCTAAATGTGGGTGTATTAGGCCAAAGTAAGCTGTCTTCAGAATGTCCAATAAACAGAATTTTGCCAAATTGCATATTACGTCATAAATGCCTGAAGCATCCTTTGAACAGACATGTGATCATTCCATGTCAGCCCTCGATGAAGGTGCATCCCAAGAAACTTGGTGGATTCTTCTTCTTCTATTACGGTTGCATCCACCATCACAATTGGTCGGATTTCGTTTTCATTTTGCCGCAAACAGAAATTAATCACGCTTGTTTCCAAATTTATTTTGGAAAAATGTTCAATGCATGAGTTGAGTTCTTCAAACGCTTTCATTTCAAGATCTGGTTTAGTTTTTGATCTAATACAGAGTCGTATCGTCAGCATCAATTCTAAGGATCTACAATATGTGTAGCCGTCCACTACGCAAATTCATGTTTAACATTGATTTCCCGGAAGAGAACCTCAGATGTTTGATGGACATATCCCCTCTTCAATCACAAAGTCAGCTGACTGCGAATGCCATACCCAAGGTCTAGCGGTAACGGCACGGCGATGCGCGGCGACGCGATGTCGTGCGTGCGTGTGCGCTATTGTCAGGATAACGGAGATGTCTTCACTCTACAGATCCTTGGACCGTAACCGGAGGCGAGCATGATCTTCATTGATCTGCGTGGAAAATGGCGGGCCTGTGAAATCCTGCTGTGAAGTTATAACGCTTCTCCTCGTGTGATGTCTTCATGCCTATATCTATCTACATGGGTGAATCGAATATTTGCATATAGTAGCTGAACCTATACAACACTATATACTTTTATCGCCAGAAACAATTTTAACATAGCATAGCATGCGTCACATAATAATAATGTTATATCCGTTAAAATAATAAAATGTCTTCTGCTAACAATTTCATTTTTAAAATATCGTAGTTAGTTAACAAAAGTCGAGCAGTAAAATTAATACATAAAATAATAAAAAATAACTTTGGATATCAACGCTCCTGTACTACCGCACATTGAAGCTAGTGAGATGGTCCATGAATTCACCAACTGTATAAAATGAATGAGACACTAAAAAGTGTCGCAATGCACTTTTGAACCGATTTACATCATTTATTGGATTTTATTTCTTCAGGGAGCCCATTTAGAAACTTTATGCCGGCTTGAGAATGAAGATGCTCGTATCTTCTCAATCTATGCTGAGCAGGTCTGAGATTTTCTCGATACCTTGTATCGTAGTTGTGAATGTCACGACCTCGAACCATTGCTCTTAATCCGACAATGTACAGTAGTCTCCAGTATATACAAACATGGCAATGTTAGTATTTTGAGCTCCCTAAATGAATTCCTACACGACTCTCTAAACTTTACTTTAGCAATAATTCTGATAGCTCTCTTCTGCAAAACAAAAACAGTCTGTGGAAGTCGCTATTTGAACAGCCACCCCACAATATAATACCGTAGGATTTAATGTGGGTGGACCAAACCGTAATATGCAGGCTTCTTTATTTGATCTGAAGTCTTCGGCAATACCTCTCAAGACATAAATATTACTTGATAGCCTCGCACAAACACTGTCCACATGGTTCCTCCAAGTCAACCCTCTATCGAGGTGTGTTCCCAGGAACCTCTCAAGACCAGACTTCTGAAATATCTTCTGTGGGTTCGACTAGCAGAAGCGTCGCACAAATAAATATAGTTGTTAGATAATTCCTTAGCGATTGGTGATTTTGGAGAGGGAAAACAATTTGAAAACTCTCCGCTATGGATAGTTTAAATAATAACTTTGCTATTAAATGAAATGTTATATTTCATACTCATTGAATAAATAGTAATTCAAATAATAGTATTTCAATAGTAGTAGTTCTAAGAAACTGGGCCACTTCTCTTTTCCTGTTCATTTCACAATTAAAAACTACAAGAAGAAACAATACATAAGACATAACAATATCTTCCGATTCAGGTTTATGACCCATCAGCTAATTCCCATTACTGTGGATATATCATTACAGTTAAACAACCCAGTACTGATAACCCCATATGCAACTTTCTTTTTCAAAGTACAGGCAGGCAAAGGTCACTCACAATGGTTTTGAGAACCGATTTCCACTTTATTAAATATAAAATGTTCAATTATGTTTCAAATAATTTTATGGTTTTTTTTCTTAATATTCAATCTACGACTCCAGTTTTTTTTTCTTATTTTCAAGCAAAAAGAATTTCTGTATTTTTATTGTAAGAGGAAATATATTTAATATATATATATACATTATTTTAACTTTTTTGTTATTATAAGAATTATTTATTGCTGAATTAATGTAATTAACATTAATGTAGATGTATTTATGTAAAACAATACGCATGTAAAGTATGTTAAATATAATCAAAACACGGTTTTAATCAAATTTTCTCCCTCGATTAGCAATGCTAGTGGGTTAGGTACAGTTATATGCATACAGCAATGTAATCAATGTTTTTCTTAAAATAAATTAATTTTGAATTTGAATTAACACTCTCAGTCCCACGTGAAGATTTACGCTAATCATATTAACACTTACTGTAGAGTAACATTGACGCCTGAGAATGAAAGTGTTATGGACTGTGTAGTGCATCTTCGCACTAAACTTAACACTGAAACCCGCAGAGAAGTTGTAAGACATTCACTGGACGTGGAGGGCAGATGGTACTTCGAATTATGATCCTTAATTCAATCTGAATTTTGGTTTATTTATTGCAAATTAACATTATTTTCACTGCTTATTGCGAATACAAATGTAAATCTAGGTACAGTAAAATTTAGTTTATTCAGTCACCCATTTGCACATACAACATCAGATCCAACTAATTTCCATTTTCCGAACAGTTTTCTCCAACGACTCATTGTGAAGTCATGACTAAGTAGAATGCTCTAGGTCGTGCTCACGATCTTTCAATCGACTTTCATCGTTCAGTGAAACTACTTTCAGAAATCCGATTGATTAGTCTGACACCAATTAGTTTGGGCAAGTGTTCTGAGGCCATCACTCGATGACCTTGAATTGTAGTCTTCAATGCCTCTTGTTTCATAGAGAACAATATTCCCGATCTGAACCATACCACTGTCTGAATGACAGTACAGGATCACTTTTAGAACATAGGTACATGGCCAAGCCAGCAATCCGAACTTCTTGAGTCACCAGTGAAAGACTATCTAAAATTCAAGTTGTTCTCATAGCTTACGAGTTTGAAAACTTGTTTAGTTGTGTGCTTCGCAGAACCATTCTAAGATTTTATTTCGTACGTAAAATGGTGATAGATAAGGCAGCAATGTGCTATCTTCAAAATTTATCGGGTGCCGAAAGTGATTCATTTACCTAAGACATGAATGTCTAAGGTATCTAGAACAAAAATATGTTAACATGACTAATGACTATATCAAGTCACTACTCGATCAAAGCCATCTTTAGAAACTGTTGACACTCTACGGATCGAAAGAATTTCGAATGGCTTGTATAAAATTCATGTCAATAAAATTTCGAATTCATGCCTTTATTTATAGTCTAGTATAGATCATTGAGGAATCCCATTCTTGCTCTAGTGTAAATCATTGAGGAACCCCATTCTTGCTCTAGTGTAAATCATTGAGGAACCCCATTCTTGCTCTAGTGTAAATCATTGAGGAACCCCATTCTTGCTCTAGTGTAAATCATTGAGGAACCCCATTCTTGCTCTAGTGTAAATCATTGAGGAACCCCATTCTTGCTCTAGTGTAAATCATTGAGGAACCCCATTCTTGCTCTAGTGTAAATCATTGAGGAACCCCATTCTTGCTCTAGTGTAAATCATTGAGGAACTCCATTCTTGCTCTAGTGTAAATCATTGAGAGGAACCCCATTCTTGCTCTAGTGTAAATCATTGAGGAACCCCATTCTTGCTCTAGTGTAAATCATTGAGGAACCCCATTCTTGCTCTAGTGTAAATCATTGAGGAACCCCATTCTTGCTCTAGTGTAAATCATTGAGGAACTCCATTCTTGCTCTAGTGTAAATCATTGAGGAACCCCATTCTTGCTCTAGTGTAAATCATTGAGGAACCCCATTCGTGCTCTAGTGTAGATCATTGAGGAACTCAATTTGTCATTTTAAAATTTACTGACATTTACTGAAAGAGGCATTTCCGCTATGCACGTTCTACTTTCTAAAGGCCAATACATGGAAGCAGGGACCAGTATTAGGCGTAATTTAGACTTATGCATTTAATAATTCAATCAGAAGCTGTCTATTCATTATAAGCATGTTAATACGAATGTATATCATAGACGTTTATGTCCAATCTAATCATTTTAACCAATGCTGGAAGACTCAACCCACATTTTCCACTCTGTATATTTAATAGTACATAAGATTTAGAGATGAGGAGTTCGTTTTTCCATTGATCTAAAATATAAGATTATGGGTTTGGGTCCTTCCAAGAGGACCCTAACCCATAGGAAGAGGAAGATATTTTAAATATGCAATTGGACAAATGAACAAATCAATAGTTGCTTTAGTCACAAAAGTTCATGGGAGGGTTAACCTTAAAACAACTCTATGTACAACAAACAATCGCTTTTTCCATTTCAACAAGTCCTATTTGAATAAAAACTTATTTATTCTTTGTATTGATTTTATTGAAGCATATAGACACTTGTATTACCATCCATTCAAGTTCATTTTCGTACAAAATATTATCAATCATTATTCATCAAATCTTGATAAAATCTAGCATAAGTCAAATCAAAGAGTAGCAAGGTGAGATTATGAGATATTTCAGTCTCCTATGGGGAGTGAGCTACGGTTGTATTAAGTTTGGGCATCATTATGAAACTATTCTATCTTTACCTCACGACGCGATGTCTTTTATGGTGGTTGTTGAAAAACTATTTCTTTCCCACGTTATACAAGGAACAGTTGGCTCAGGCCGAAAGATCCAGTGTTGTTTTGCCTCACCAGAAACCAAAAGCCCTACCGAGACCTATTGTCGTGTAGACGAAGCCGACGGTCCGTGAAATAGATGCGACTCCCGGCCCTGGCCGATGATGTGAAAAGAGTAATGATGAAAGAGACCGGGGGGGGGGGTTGGGGGAGTAATCATCGTACACGAAATGCCACTATTTTACTGCCATTCACAGGCATTTGAACTTCCGCCACGTTCAATCCAAGATGAAGGTTAAAAGTTGTATATTGGATTAAGTTTTTTTAATCAAAACTGGATTGTCTTACTGAAGTACTAACGTAAGGACTTCTTCAGAACTAATTATTGTTGTGAATGTAGAGATTGACTACCCTGCACCTCCCTCTTCGTGCAGCGCCTGCAATGTTTAATAAATTGAGGTGAAGAGGTATTCTCGTTGTCTGGACAGTTGCACAACTGAGTACACTACGATGTTTTAGACACGATATCAAAGCACGGTGGAGTTTTCTACTCATAATATGGATATGGTTAGAAGGGTTGATTCAATGTGAACGTTGAGTTTAGCAAGTGTTAATGCTTTGGAATCCTGTCAAAACATCGTAGTGCACTCAATTGTGCACCTGATGAGACAATGAGAATACATCTTCACTTAGATTAGACTATTTTTTGTGGTGTAGGTGTCTCTGACTCGAAACGATGCAGAGTTCGTTGTGAGCTCCTTCGTTGTCGACTTTTGTTGATCTCTTCAAACTAACATGACTCCAGATTCCAGGAGGCAAGTCTGTGACAGCGTCAGATTTCAGACATGGAAGCTAAACTGGAGCTAAATATTCATGTTGAATCATCCTTTCCCACCATATCTAAGTTATTATTATTATTCTTATGAATGTTCCAATCTACAACAATGTATCTATACGACAGATTATAACAATTTATCGTATCTCTCAAAATTGGAATCCTTTCAAGAAAATGCCGTGTTTTAAGTTCAACCACAGCCATTGTTTTGGCGCCTTAAAGGATTAGGTCTAGTATGATTTATCATTCGGAAATGTGACATTTATTTTTGTTATTCCAACTTAACCATTTAATTTGTTATGATAGAATTATATTATCTCTTATTACTGAAAAATGTGTGATCAAAGAAAAAATATATTCCCTTTTTAAGCCCTGGTCCTCCAATTTCTATGTGGCTCGGCAACCTTTCAAGGACCGGAATTTTACTCAATGTGTCACAGTCATACTGTAAATCTTTGTCGAAAAATAGAGACTTCTACTACAGTTAGTATAGCTTTAAGTAAAAATGAAATATAGGCCTACAGCAAAATACATATTTATAGGTCATACTTCTGGTATGAAACGTAAGCTGAAGCTGACTAGTTAGAACTTCTCTGCGTGGCTTTCCTTATTCGCGAGATCTTGAGGCGTAGTCGTAGTGATTCAGAATGCAGATTCGTAATGGTCATATAAATGGTACTCATTTTCCTAAGTGTCAATAAAGTTCAACTTTCACTGTGGCTTTTGAAGTGGTCCTGACTTCCATCCTTGATTATGAATCCTTCCTTGATTGCATCCATAATCAAGGCTTCCCCTGACTTGGAGGTAAGATTTTGAGGTTGGTTTGAGGTCTAATACTCCTTAGTCACACTTACCAGACCCTATATCGACTTGAATGTTATAACTGAAAACGACGATCTCATCTTCAACTTCAACCAAGCCATATGCCCCATACTTTCATCATTAACATTTGGTTAGTCTTCAAATATAATAACAGTGTAGGTTAGAGATATACTTCGTACAATCCATTGGATTGTAGTAATCTCATAATGGACCAGAAGACGGTTTAAATCATTTTAATTTTTAGTTTAAATTAACATTTTTGATCTAAAATAAGTAGATATTGTAATGAGAGTGAAGAAGGCCTTAGAGTCTGGTTCATTCTGCACTAATGGACTAATGCCGTGAGAAAAAGTATTTGGATTCGCTAGAGTCCTTTAGCAATACTTTATTTAATCTTTAATATCACACAAGCAGTTTGATTGAACGACTAGGTCTGGTTTAGCCAGTAGGGCCAACCAGTTAGAGTATCTTTGTTGCAAAAGTTAGGGCTCTCCAATATTGCATAGGGCTCTCCAATATTGCATAGGGCCGTTTTGCTATATCGGAACTTTCAGTTTGTATTAGTTATTAAGTCCTTTTGACTTGTTTAACTCACATTCAGAATCCAGTAAGTTCCAAAAAATCCTAACCCAGAAACCTCTTAGGGTCGCACACGTAAGCTTTCTTATGAAATTGAACCTTTCAAGCAAATTCGATCCACGGCGGTAAACAACCTGATACGACTGATACGCAGACCCTCAGCCCGCCTTAACCTCACTTTATCCAGTTTTTGCCTCCAGCTCCAGTACAAGATGGCGGGCTGCCCGATGACCCGCGAAGAACCGTCTTGCCACAGCTGGATGCCCTACACTGCCTTTGCTCTGCTATTGTTCGTTTCACCGCTCGCTTACATCCGGATCTGGAGATAAAAAAACGTTTTTGTGTTACTTTTTTGTTTGTTTGAACGGGAAATCTGTCGTCAAGGTTTATTTTTCTACTTCAGGATTCTCACACTGAAGTCAAGAGTATCATCTCTGATCATTGTATTTAAATTAACGACGCTATAGCCTAATGGTCTGATAAGAGTGGTAATCAGACATCGGAGTATCCTTTATTTTATTGTTGACTCAAATAGCCTGCTGAGAGGATATTATCCTCTCAAGTTAATTCCTGAACATGAGTGCTTGTCGCCGCCACATATAATACAAAAATAAAATACCAAGCCTAAAATAAAGTATTGTGTCACGTTTTCAATGCAAACATACTAATGTGTCCTCGTCTATGCATATCACAGAAGCGTAAAAAATTGTTTTAATGCTATTTTAAATATGGTCGTACCCAATGTATACTACCCAATGTATAATATGTATATGTATTGTATATGTATGTAGTGTTTCAATTGGGGCAATGTGCGGATATAATTCGAGGAGTAATTTTAAAATGTTAAGCTGAAATAAGTCAAAAACGTTCATAAAAGTGATAAATTGGTCTAGTCAATTATCGTGGTTCGATTTATTTTTTCAGTTGTGCCACTGCCATTTTCCCCTTTTACCCTTGATACGAGCTTGAGACTAAGCTCTTGAAACCGAATCCTGAATCCGCTACCCATTCTCCATTTCGTCATCCTAAACTAGATAACATTTGGATGTCTTCATTAATTTATGTTGGTTATTTAGCAAATTCTTCGTTTTCTGTTATGTAATAAATATCTTGAGTTGATGAACTAATCATCGCAAGCTCTGATAATTGATATGTCATCAATACATTGACGTTGAGGATTAATTTATCTCCATTCTTAGTTTTGGAATTTATACGTGACGACAGTACCTACCATGAAAATGTTGAGTTTAGCTCCAGTTCGTCCTCCTCTTGGTCCAGCGTCTGGAATCTGACGCTGTCACAGACTTGACTCTGGAATCTGGTGTCATGTACGTCATGTTCACTAAGAGGAAGATGAACTGGAGCTAAACTCAAAATTTGCATAAAATCAATCCTTCCCACCATGGCTACGCTACCTACCATGTTATGCAAACTTTAGAATTAAAGAAAATATGGGTATTTTTAACAGTGAAGAATTTTAGAAGGATAAACATTTGGTTTTGTCAAGAACTATTTGAATCCAAACTGATAACGCATTTAATATTCGCAGGTTTGACTCTTCAATCGTATTCTTTTTTTATTCTGGCCCCTCCCTTGTTATCTACCTACCTTGTTTCAAGATTAGCATTTAAATTGCTTGTTGTCTTATATTCTATCAATTTATCATATGTACTTACTTATCTTACTTATACGAATCCTGATAATATCGTTATCAGTTCGTGATAATATAAGACGTCAGTTGGTAAACTAACAGCCATCAACACTACCGAAATAGCTCTGAGAAGTTTGCGTGAAGTTTACAATGAAATTTGTGTGAGCTACGACAAAACTTTCAAAAGAAGATTAATTTATTTATTAATTACAAATACAGCTTTTGTAATTGCCTGCTAATATTTAAATACACAGGGTGGTTCCGAAATAGGGTGCAAAACTTCGTGAAATAGTTACATAACTTACATAATAATAAAGAAAGTGTCCCTTTAAATAAAAATTATAAAATTATTAGTTTTCTGTCCATATGTCTCTGTTTTTTACGTTGAGTACCTTTATATGTAGCTACAAGCTATACAGTTACACTTATAAATACCTTTCTCTAAAAACACCATAACATTTTTCACGACAAAATCCAAAATAGAACCTTATTAAATTTGATAGTTCCACAAAACTTCACTGTGAACAAAAAACTATTTACAAATATGACAAAAGCTTTTAAATTTTATACTACTTCTTAATTATTAATCACAAAATAAATGTAAAAAAAAGCTACGACATTTTTCTCCAACCAGTTATTAATGATAACTAATCTTAGATATGTTAATAATTTTTATATTATATCTATACTTTATATTATATCTATATTTTTATATTATATTATATACATTTTATTATATTATGTTTTATATTGTAAAATAATCATTTTATAGTGAGAGTCTCTTCAATTCAGAGTATTAGTGGGTACATCCTTTTATAACCACAATAAAATTGTTCCAATTAACACATTCGCTACCGAAATGTAAAAACTTTTTCGTTAATATGGACCGGCTGGCACACATATGTGCCGGCTAGTTGATTCTTATAGACCGATGGCACATATTTGTGCCGCTCGGTACAGTTCCAGTGGACCGACGGCACATATTTGTGCCAGTGTAGTATTATTAAATAAAAGGCTGTGGTAACGATCGGTCTATTCTTTCGACTTCATTCTTTCATATCGGTCTACAGGGATGTCTGGCACATATTTGTGCCGCTTGGTCTCTCGGTATGTTCACTTTTTCTTCCTTGGTGCAGTTCAAGGTCTCAGGTCAAAAAAGCCATGACCCAGTCAAATTGAACAAGAGGCTACGGTGTCATGTTTGTAGAATAAGACAGAAAAAGCGGAAAACAACTTTCTTCACATGTTCCAGCTGCACAGATGAAAAGGACAATAAATTCGGACTCTGCATGCCAGAGTGTTTCAATGAATTTCACAAGTGAAAAACTAAAACAAAATGTGTGTTACCTAAGACATTTTTATTTCCTAACTGTTTTATGTCAAAGATAAAATGTAGCTCATTACATAAATGGAGTTATAAATAAGAGATATTTGTGTGAGTTTTTTTAATAACATATTCTGCTATTTCCAAAGTGTTTATCCAAAGATCTTGTTTTAGTTTGTACAATACACATAACTACCATGTCAACACTAGTTTTTATTATTTTCCCAATGTGTCCTAACACAGTTATGGCAATTTTTACTTGACTTTCAACTAGAAAAAGTTTATATTTGAGGTTTAGCCTAAGCCTAATTTTTTGCTACAGACCGACCGGCACATATATGTGCCACTAGCCAAAATGTATACAACGTAAAAAAAAGGGATGTGGAATCAAGTTATACGTTTGCCTAAGGCTATAAAATGATATATAAATTGATTTGAACAAAGTTGTACTCTTGGGCTACGGTAATGACCACACTACTTTGAGCTGGTCTGTGAGAAGTGCCCAACTCACACAATGGTGGTCTATCTTGATGGACCTACCGGCACATATATGTGCCGGTTGGTAGCGAACGTGTTAACTTGTTTTATTTGTTAGCAAAACACTTTGTATTTAAAAACAAAAATAGGTTTAGCTAATTATGTATGTCTTACGAATGTTGAGTTCAGCTACAATTTACCTTCCGCTTAGTGCAGCGTCTGAAATCTAATCTGACATTGTCACGACGACTCCTGGAATCTGGAAGTTATTTTGTCTTTAAGAATATTGCAATCTTTGGAATATGTGGAACCCCGGTTGGTAAAATAATTTTACCTGAGATTACGGTTGAACCTTATAATTCTGAGAATATATGTTAAAACCTCATACCCGTTCAGGTTTCGACCAAAGTACGAGAGGTAACAAGACTGTATAGGTTACTCAGATTTTAATCTGGACATTGTTATACACTCTCTGGTTATTGCGTAATTTTCTATAAGCCAGCAAGAGTAGCCTAGTTTGAAAGCAAAACTGGTTGATGACTTGTTGGATTGTGGTTATATCACCTGGTTAGAGCTGATGGAATTGTTTGTGGTTGGATTCTCGTCTAGGCCGAAGGTCACAAGCTGAACTCGATTGCAGCGTTTACTGTCTCAGAAGATTTTGAAAATGCCCTCAATTATTATTCTTTCATAGAGAAAATTTATACTTTAATAATAATTTAATATTGAATGTCTATATTGAGCTACTCACATTAAAAAAAAACTTCGTGTAAACGTTTTGTTACTTGTTACTTGTACTCGTTATAGCATTGTTTACATGGTTACAAGTTAAATTAGAAGACTACTATTTGACAAAGACTGGCGAGGTCAGTCTGTTTATACAGAGTTGTCTAACGTCAGTATAACTATAATTGTGTGTCTTACTATCTGCTTTAAATGTGTCAAGCTAAAATATAGGCTTTGCCAAATAATTATCGTTTAATATTTGTAACCCTTCGATACCACCAAACCTAGCGTAGGCGACGATCGCTGTTTCCGTAGAAATTTTTTTTTATAGATTTCAAGAAAAACAGGTTGTGTATAGCGCAAATTGTTTTCGCCCCATGTACTATAATATTACTAATAACTTTACTATCAGCTGATATATTTTGAGCTGAACACGTAGTGGTAAAATGTAACTGGTATAATATTTGTATCTTTTTGGGCTTGGTATTGATAAAACTTTGATCTTAACATTTAATTATAGATTTTAATTATTTTAACACATTTTTCACCTAACTTTTAGTCCATAAGTTATTTGTTAAGGAACATTTTATTTTCAGGCCATTTCAAATTATATATTATTTAATCATTTCATATGTTTATTTTTGTGTCTATTAGGAATTTCGAGATTTGTTCCCAAAAATAATAATGATCCGTTTGAAGAAGGGTTGGTAATCCATAGAGGATACTCTACAGATGGTACTGTCTCTTTGCCTAACCTTCTCTCTTGTGTTGCAGGATGAGATGGTGAAGAAGCTCGGGAAGCACCACTACCTGGCGACCCAGACCCCACAGTATCCAGAGTCTCTCCATAGAGGATATTCTACAGATGGTACTGTCTCTTAGCCTAACCTTCTCTCTTGTGTTGCAGGATGAGATGGTGAAGAAGCTCGGGAAGCACCACTACCTGGCGACCCAGACCCCACAGTATCCAGAGTCTCTCCATAGAGGATATTCTACAGATGGTACTGTCTCTTAGCCTAGCCTTGCTCTTGTGTTAGGCTCTGCACAGTCTCTGTATCTGCCTCCATCCGTTCTCACTGTAGGTGTCTCTGTTATTGCTACCACTAACCCCAACCTCGCTACGCTCACAGGACTAATATTCAATAAGATGTCTCGTTTTTAGACTTTTTCGTTCAAATTGGCCTCCCATTATGACATTTCACCTGTAACTTTTCCTATCAGCAAAACAAATCTTCTGTCGCAACAGCGGTCCACAAAATTTGGGGTTTATTTGAAAATACTGGCAATAGCAACATCGGGCGAAAATAATTTAACTACTACTAATTGCCTTCACATAAGAGACTATAAGTTTCAAAATTGTAACCTTATTACTTACTACTACCTGTTCTAACTACGAGTGTCCATCCTAATCTAAATTATTTCTAATTAATATGGTAGCAACAGTTCAATCAACATAGGATATTGCCCATGCAGGCTAAACTTCTTACAGCTGGATCTTACAGTGCCTGTAGTACTCTTCTGGATATGAAACCTTCTGTTTTAGAAAGATCAATGATCGAGAGTACTGTTTACCAATGAAATCTTTTCATTAACAACGTTGTTTCTCGTTTCAAACTGAAAACAACATGTAATGGTTCATGGTCTCGATATACAAATCTCCGATATCTTTACTCTTCCCGAAGAGCGTTGACTCCTGAGGATTACGGACTCTCTTTGGTCCAAGCGCTCTCGCAGGCGCATTAACAGACCTTAAGGTCGGGCTGGACTATCAAGCATCGACTGATTAAACCGCAAATGATTAAAGTCTAAGTTTTCCGGTAAATACCTTACCGGGAGAGAGAGACATTTCTGAAACAATTAAAATTTTGAAATATTTTAGCCTCGATTTGTAGAGCCATCTTCAGTCGACAATATTAAACCACACTGGCAGAGCCAGGCGATTTTCTAAAATCCTTCTGAAGGCTTTATGGATGGATGGGAATGTACGAAAGGTGAAGTCTACTAGAAGTTTGAATTTCCCGCTTCTGTCTCGTCCCTCTTCACTGCTTCCATGTGTAGCCAAATGATAATCAGCTGCTTTGGATTTGTCTCATCCCTCTTCACTGCTTCCATGTGTAGCCAAATGATAATCAGCTGCTTTGGATTTGTCTCATCCCTCTTCACTGCTTCCATATGTAGCCAAATGATAGTCAGCTGCTTAGGATTTTTACGAATTTGGTTACTGTTGTCAAAAAGTAAAGACTTACTAGACGATGGAAAGAATTACTTGACAGTTCTCTTCTTCAAACTTCTACTGCATGGGTATGATAAATCCTTCCATTTTCAAACCAAGGACTTTCTATTTTCTTGTCTTATCCACTTGCCAAAATTGTGTAATATGATTAGTATAATAATGTATATAAATAGATCCCGGCAGAATACACAAATACCGTAACAAACTGCTTGTCTTGTAATAGTAGATCTTATCGTGTAACATAATTTAATGTCAAAACTAATATTACTTATCCAACGACGTAACAAATAAGTAATTTTATACTTTGTTACTTTCATAACAATAGTTCTGTTTGTATTATAACTTGTGAACCATCACATATTTCCATTCACTTTGGACCCAAAATGTATAGCCTACATTTCAAGAATTCTTACCTTTGGAATGGGATAATGAAATGGATCGAGACAGTTTGAAACATGTACTCTGAGCCTGAATAAATTAGTATACAGGCTCTTCCAAGTAGTTCAAAGTTAAAATAAAACAGAAAAACCAATGTTCGTGTTTTAATTTTCGAGTTCCCAAAACCCAACAAGTATACCATAAACAACCAGATTTAAATTAGCTGTATGTAGAATATTTGTAAATGTTTACATAGAACTAAAAAATTATATAACTATATATATATATATATATATATATATATATATATATATATATATATTCCGATTTTGCAGAATAACTTTATAATTTGCAGGAACCAATTCAACTTTCTTATTACCCAATTTTATTGCCTTATTAACGGTAAAATAAATAATAATGAATCTACTTTATCTCGTATTTATGAACATGACGATTATAAACTTGTTCACTTTGGGCAGAGTTGGGTATTTATTTCTTTTGCTTGTTAAGTGAAAGGGGTATAATTTACTAACTATTGGATAAATCTTGAGTACACTATGACGGAACTACCGCTGTGCAGGAGAAGACAGCCAGCGTGCCGCTTCGGATAGGACGATGTCGGAGTACACAGTTACCAATGAGCGCGCCAGGGTGATGCCGCCACCGCGCAGACATCGCAGCAAGTCGCGAGAGAGGGAGCGGCGATCTAGGAGTGAAGAACGGCAACAATACACGGACCAGGAGGGTTCTGATATCTATGTAACCAGCGCTGCCTACCGTGCCCCCTCTGAGATCAGGTAGGCCACTCCGAATTTGTACAAATAGAAATTACAATAAACTCTCGATTATCCGCGGGTTACGGATAATCGAGAGTTTACTTATAGTCAATAATTGTCAAGTATCTCATTTCGAGAGTAAGTCTTCTGATTGTGCAGTCTCCCAGTTATAAACGCCATAAACTCGTTCACGCTATAAAACGTGTTCGACACTTAACAGAGTTTAAACGAGTTGTAAATGCTTTATGCGTAGGCGAGTTTTAAATTTCATTTGGCAAGCTGTTGATAAGATGAACCCTTGACTGTGAGAGCAAACGATCATGAACTACCGTCCTGTGTCTCCTGGTTCGGTAGTTTTCTCTGCCTCTTGTCTCGTACGAGTGAACGTCCGTTGATCAAGGTACATTTAAGCATATAATATGACATTGTTTCTAAAATGTAGAGACTTGGCAAAGTCAACAGTTGCAATCTTTTGAAAACTGGCCTGCACGACTCTCTTAATTTTAATTTTGCAATGATGCGTATCGCTCGTTTTTGAAGCTTGAACGCTCTCAAAAATTGGTTACTTGCACATGCACCCCACAGCACTAGTCCGTAGGTGAGATGTAGATAGATCAAGCCATAATAAGCCGTTATCATAACCTGAATAGGGATATACTAATAAGTATACTATTTTAAAAGATTATATTTTTATTTTGGTTCTTTTCCCAAAATGGGGGAGTCATTAAAAACTTTTCCAAAGCCACAAAATAGTATCTGTTTTCTAATTAAAAAATAGTGGTATATTCAAAACTAGTATTCATTACTACATTTAGTAATTCAAATTAACACATTCTTTTTCATTAATATTAGTTATTAAGTTTCCATTTGGTTACTATTATTCTAAATTATTGTCTGTGTAAGTTATGTATTATCGAATCGTTATATTGGTTTAAGCAGTGTATTCTGTTACTTAATATCAATAGAAATTCATCGCTTAGTTTAGCCACCAGAAACATTGAAGTGAGAATTTTCACTCTAGAAATCTTAGTATTGAAGTATGGGTTTCTACTTAAATGCACTTTTGACAGGTAAATGTCAGGTGTTGTTACCAATATCCAACTTTTTTGAGCAAATATTCATTTGTTGTCTTAATGAAGACTGTGTTCGAATGTATATTGTCACTTACTTCAATAGTTCTTAAAAGCCCTTCTTCAGATTTCATCAGTGTAAAACAAATACAATGTTTTATGCCCTTTCTATAAACACAGTTCTAGGCTTATATGAGTTGCACATTGATGAACGTATGAAGAAGAATGGTGTGTACGTATATCTTACCAGCTTGATGATAACGATGGATAATAACCAATGCAATATACAGGGTGTTTAAAAAGTATGGGTACGGCTTAATATTTTAAAAACCATAGGAGATAACATCTATAAACTTTGCACAGTGTTATATGGCTATGTAAACTAAAAAACATCGGTATTTATTGTGTTTTATTTATTGTGCAATTTATGACATAATTTGCTAATTAAAAAAAGTTAGTGAAAACACATTGGTTAGTAGAGTGAAACGCTGCCTACCGCATCAGAATACGACGATCCAGTCAGAAATGGCAGCGCATAATGTACTTCACAATGTGTACCTAAAACAACCCGCCATTTCTGATTGGATAAACCTTTTGAGATGCGGTTTGCGGCATTCAACTCTACTAAGTGAGCTCTTTCAAATGAGGTATCACTCGACCCATGCTTCAATTTAAGATTTCCATGTTTTCCTCTGTGGGCCGTCCCCCATGGTTGGCATGTCATGGTAATAGCAAGAAAAAATAATTTACATAGTCATATGACACTCTGCAAAGTTTATAGATGTTATCTCCTATGGTTTTTTAAAATATTAAGCCGTACCCATACTTTTCAAACACCCTGTATATAGAACATTCCTAAATCAATTCCTGTTGGATATACATATTATTATATTTGTAAAATGCAAAATGCTGTAATGTTTATATACCGTTCACTCTGTACAAGATATTTTGGAAGTTTTTTGTTTTTTGTTTCATTGTAAGGTGCTTTATTTGATTTTATTGCAGTAATGTTTGATAAAATTTCATAACTCCAATGAGGATGGAAAATAAATTCAAGGTTTTCTCTTACTCTACTTAGGGTTAAGAAAATCTGTATGAAACTGTTAATATTTATAACATGTTTTGTACCCACACTACTGGGGATTTGAAGTAACACGTACAAGTTGGAAATTGCAGCTCCCAAATCAACCCTTGAGGAATACCTCTTGTGCATATATTTTACTGAATTCTAATTGGTCGTTATAAACCAACATTTAAATCTACCAGTACTCATGTTACTTTCTCAATTTTCTGCTCTATCTGTAACATTCTCCACCAAGGCCACTACAACAGTTAGAAGCACATCTGGAGAAGAAACCCCTGAGAAATGAATTGTTTTATGTCCAAATACGTTATGTTTATAATAGTATTAGTATTGCTGCAGTCATAGTTTCCTATCTGAATCAATGACTTTAAACAAAATCAAATGTAATTAATTTGTATCTTAGTGTTTGTAGTACTGTCCAAAACAAAGATAATTTATGTCAGGTTTTTTAGATATCTTTTCCAGATTATAAATAATCAGTGTATAGTGCTGATTACAACAGCTATTCTCAAACTTTTTAGACCATGGCTTTCTCAATTACTACAGATTATTTCCAGTGGCAGCTATTTCCAGTTATATCTAGTATAAATCTAGATCTTACAACATGATTTATAAAACTGTCTAACTTATAATTTATCCTGAATAAATCATAAATTATATATCATTAGTTGGTATCAGTGATAAAATGTAATTTGATTAAACAATTTTATAAAGCGTATTATTTTTTTCTCTTTTGGCAAGATTGTCACTAAAACTTTGATATGCCTTACCTTAAGAGTATTAATACTCTTACCTTTCTTCGTCTTGATTCTTGTATGTTTTTAATCATATTACATCTAGAATTAGTTCAGCGGACAGAATTACTCTGTATAAATTAACTGTCAAAACAAAACAAATTTGTGTACAACCTTGAAACATGCCTGCTAGGGCTCTAATAGAAAGTTCTCTGTTTGAAGGTTATTTTTGATCAGATTGCAGATCTCGAAACGTAGTGTTACTGATTTCTTGTTTCACTGAACGATGGCAAATGTCCGGAAATATCCTGTTTAAATAAGTTGTTATTTTCGTTCACATATATTTATGTTGGTTTTTTGTTAGTTTTTAACAATTTTGTATATTCAAAATGATTTCATATTATGTACCCTTTTATTATTTTTTGGTACCGTTACAACTATTACAACTAAAATATAACATATTAACTTTAATGTCTGAGTTACAATTAATAAACAGAGAATGTTCAATTTAGCTCCAGTTCACCTCCCTTTAGTGCAGCATCTAGAATCTGATATTGTAGAAAACTCTGTGCTTAGAGATTGTGTCTAGAACATCGTAATGTACTCAATTCTACACCTGAACGGACAATGAGAATACCTCTTCCCTTAGATTACACTATATTTTGTAGTGTAGGTTCTCTGATGTAAAGAGTTAATTTTGAACTCATTCTTCGTTGCCGACTTTTTCTACTCTCTTCAGAGAACATGACTCCAGATTCCAGGAGTCAAGTCTGTGACAGTGTCAGATTCCAAACACTGCATTAAGAGGAAGGTGAACTTAACATTCACATTGAATAAACCCTACCCACTGTAGCTCTGATATGTGTATTAATGAACTGTTTGAACATTATAAAAGAACTGTTTCTGAGAAGTGAGAAGTAACGATTCTGCTCTGAATTGTGAATGATTTTGGTGCATTCATTAGTAATAAAAGTGTTTTCATCCAGTTTGGCAAAACCTTTTCTTTCAAAACGATGTTTTTGTGAGACAATAACAACAGTGATTTCCTGGAAGTTTGATGTGATTGTGATGGTTTTGTGATGTCAGTATGTCTTTCAGCCGAGGGTCTCGTTACAGCCGCCACAGTCGGAACACGCCAAGTCACTACTCGTACCGAGCCCCAAGCGAGGTCTCCACCATAAAAACTAAGGTAAGATGGTCTAACTTTCATTAGAAATTAGAAATCCTGATTTTTCAATTATAATTGATACAAAGAGACAATAAAAATGTACATAGACTGCAAAACATCCTAGTTTTAACAATATTCAATTGGCAGAGTGTTGATTTGTTTACTTATCAATATGACCTTACTTACAAATTTTTATTGTTTCAGACAGTATTTTAGGTAAGATTATAAAACATTATTGAGGCCGGAATTTGGCTCAGAAGAAGAGATCAATGAGCTAAATACGGTAGATCATATGATTATGGATTTGCACTATTTGTATTTGTTTTATACGTATAATTTCATTTGTGTACTTACTAATGTGTAACTAATCTGATTACACTTTTATACAATTGTATTACTACTAATTAAACTACATTAGTGGCCATCTTGATTGTAGACCCAAGAGAACAATGCTAGCCTAAACACTTGGTATCTGTTATTTTTATTGTCATAGAATCATGGGCAATGTTGGATTTTAAAACTATTGTTAATACCGATCCATGCGCTTTTTAGTTTGTTCTGTATTTTTATCAGTTATTCAAAATAATCAGAAACTATTTTTACTTTATTAAATTTCCAAAAAAGTACATATTTGAATGTGTATAAATCCTATTTTTAGAATGAGAAATATGCCATAATCCTACTGCCAAAAATTGGGGTGTAAAGTTTTTTAGATTTAACATTGTTGTAAAGGAGTAAAACTCAAGACCATTTCACTTCCCAACTCTTAAGAATTAAAAGTTGCTGATTTTACAATTCTATTGGCTTCTGCCCTTATATTCTCATAATTGAATTTCCTCGCCCATGTTTTCACTACCAAAACATTAAGTTTGGACCAAATAGTTTTTCTCTGTGAGGTGATTATCTCTCTTCTTGCAGGTGGATCACAAACGAGGGCTTGTCATCGAGACCATGTCCGCCCCCAACCCTTTCTGCCCCCACACGAGGGGGATGTGTTGTCTCATGCTGTTACTCAACTTGGGTCTCATCCTCGTCACCCTGGGTATCGTCATTGTTGTCCAGTTCTTCCAGCCAGTGTTTGTCTGGTAAGCAACAATCAAAGGTACAGATTTATACAATGTCAACACACTGTCCATGCAATAGTGTAGGAACCAAGAGCAAATAAACACACAACCTGGATTTTCTTAAAATTTGTAAAGCAATGTCCCCCAAGAAAGAAATTGATTGTGAGCCATACAAGATTTGGTGGAGGTTGCAATTGGAAGGTATCATAAGGGTTAAAAGTATCAAACTGTAATTTTTCCACAGATCATGTTCTTCTTTGCTTAACCAAGGCCAGACTATAATATAGGCCAGAGTGGTGGCACCATCACCAGTTGCTACGTCACACTATCTATCGTGCCGGCTGTATATCCCTCACGTATTTATCACAGCTGATTGAATATAATCACACGAATCATTTGTTATTAGTTCACGAATCATATGTTATTAGTTTTCAACAACAAACTCTTTTGTTGTATAACAGTTTACAAAGTAAATGTCACTCTAACATTTTGTATTAAAAGAAAATATAACGATTTTAATCATCCGCGTCATCAGCAACTTTGGGGCGGGACAAATGAGGGATCCAGGGGTACTCCCCCAGAACATGTGAGGGGTCCTTCCTCGGAAACTTTCTGAAAAATTGTGACCTTGAAATGATGTTTTAACACTAATTTAAACCCAAAATCTTACATCTTTTAGTTTGGTTTGCCGGGTATGGTTCAGAGGCAAACGAAAGAGCAACAATAACAATTTAAATTAAACAATCCGACAAAAAAACTTCAACCACTTACCAAACATCAGAGGTTACTACATACAATCATTATCATATGTTTATGAGAAACGTTGGTGAATTTCAATTCTAAGCAAATTATAAATATATTATTAATTATGATATTTTGAATTGTTTTTTACCATACTTTAATACGGGTACCAATGTAAAATATTTGTGGTGGATGGATCCAGATCGTATCAGTGGGCATTAAATCCGAATAAACTGAATAATAACTCGATTAATGCTGTATAATTAAACAATAGCATGAAATTTTAGAGCATTACTGAGAAATATCTTTAATTTCACTGAAAACTACTTAACAGAAACCAATTTTTGTGACGAGGTAAAATGAGTAATACTGAAGTAAGATTTTGTAAAAAATTTATAAATATTTATAAAAATAATTTATAAAAATGTATATAATTTAAAAAACATTTGTAAATAGTAAATTCTTTTCTTTCTGATTTTATTTGTGTAATTTACTAAGCTGTATAGTAAATTTGTGTTAGTATTTATGCAAGAAAAACTGTTCTATGATTGAATGAAGTAGTCATGATATCAAAGTTGTAATAATATATCTTAAAATACATATCAATTTGTAATTTAATGAAATTATTGTGGATTGTTAAAAAAATGTCTGTGCTTATTCACTTATTTGAAACAAATCAAAGGTTCAATACTAAAAATCATTTAAACAGACTATGGCTTTATGCAGTGACTCAGAGATCTAATCTAACATAGCCTGATTAAGCCATAATCTTTTCGTAGTCACAGAAAAGAAAATTATTCTTGCTACATTTATTCTCAAAAGAACGAAAGAATAAATTACAAAACTTTGTTTGTATTCACTGCATTTTATGTTTAATTTTTTACATACAAAGAATGTGAAATAAGTCTTTAACTCGTGTTGCCAGTGTTTTGTAAATAAAATACAAGAGCAAGTTTCACATTCCGCACCCACAAAATATACACAAGTTCATCTTTCTGAAAATGCTTGCTATTTGTATGTGAAACAAACATACTATTTGATGTGTTCAAAAGATTAAGGAAATGCTTAGAAAGGGCCACTTGACATTTTTAAATGGCAGTTTGATTTTCATGCAGGTGTTAGTAATTTTTTGAAAGTTTGTGTTAAAATTATATCTGAAAAATGCTAAAAGCAATATTCAAAGATATTTCATTTTTTTATTGATGTTTGAATAAAAAATTAAATGTTCAAATGTGTCCAATTGAAGATTTAACCTTGAATATAAAATAGCAACAACAAACAAATAAAGCCATTGTATCACACACTCTTGGGTTTTGTTTCCTTTCCCAGTAATGTATTAAGAAGATGAGGTTGACATTTTAGTGAGGGGTGAGCTTATATAAATATATCAAAACTTGAGTTACACTCCTTGAGACATATCTTTATGGAAATCTCTGGAGTTTTAGCTACCAAGAAACTACAAATTACTTTTAAAATTAAATCTTACAGGAATAGTTTCCTTCATCAGCCGATGTGATTGTTACAGGATCCTAGGGATTGTGTTCCTGATATTCGGGTTCCTCACACTTGTCGGCAGTCTGATATACTGTGTGGCTATCTGTCGCGACGCCAAGACTCCAGCACAGGTCGCTGCCGAGGACCATCACTGGACGCGGCACTGGTCAGGCAACATCGGGTCTCCTCCAGAGATACACTACCGAGCAGACGACAAGTACAGCGATCGTTACTGAGACACTCTGCGCCGACACTGGACCTTCGGGGAGTTGTACAAGGAATATATTTATAGTGTTAAAGTTGACGAGGTCGATTTGAAAATATCCCACAAGAAATAAAAGTCTACTGGAAGGAAACTGATAAATTTCCAATAAACTATAAAAATCAGTTATTTGAGAAAAAAATTCATCATAAAATAAAATCTCCAAAAATGCAGGTTTTCTTCTATTTCTAACTCAAAAATTTAGTAAATCCCTTTACTTGCACAATCTCAGCATGATTGACGCAAATTTTTGACAGGAAATAGCTTTGTTAACATTGTTATACTAGTTAAGATGGTACACTGGTCAGTGACCTGTTACTGAATTGTCAAAAATATGATTATATGCCAATAATATTAATTTATAATTATTTATATTTATTATATATTTTTCCACAAGAAACTCTATTTAGAATATAAGTTATAAACCATGGGTATTAACAGATAATCATATTTTTAATAATTCGATAGCATTGAGATACTAAAATCGTAGTTTTTAAAGAAAAACCTTTATGAATTTGAGATGAGTTTCTATTCGCAACACAGTTTGATACTTTATTCCCATATTAAAAGCGTAGCCTCAGATGCGTGGCCGGCAGCTAACTTGCGTGCCCTTTTAAACCTGTCTTATATAACAAATCTACTTGTATAAATATTTTCTATTCTATAAAAGTTCAAACAAAAATAGTTCGTTAACACGTTCACGGATTATTTCCAGATTTTGTTATTTGCAGTAGAATTTTTAAATAATAATGGAAAAAAAAAAAACCGTAATATATTTTTACGTTAAACGTTTAAGTATAACAAGCAAAGTACAGTATGTAGGCTTCGCAATTTTGCACAAAATAATATTTTATTATTTTATTTTAATGTTTATATACCTTAAGGGGTTCCTACAAAATTAATTTACCTCAAAAATTAAGAAATGGGTGTGTCACACGATAGTCTGAGATATTTATTTAAGTGCAAGATCAAATTTAACAAACCATCAAGACAGGCAAGCCATAAAAACGCAATAAGGAAATGAATAGCAACGTGTACCCCATTGGGCACATGACATGCTTTACGAATGCTTGATATGTACCCGATCTGGTACACGACAAAAGTTGTGAAAGTTCGCGGGTACCCGATGGGGTACAAATTGTCGTGAATGTGTTAAGAACATCCTGACATATAATTTCTTTTTCTCTAATTTTGGTTTTGTTATATTTTAAGAAGTATGATTTAATTCCAGATGGTTAAGCATATTACTAGTAACATTAACTCACTTCTAAGTCATATCCGCAAAGAACATTTCCTACACAGTAGATATTGGGCTAATGGGAAAGCTGTACAAATTTCCACAAGCTGCTTTGGTTTGAATTCCAGCACATTTCAGCAATGCAGACTCAGCAGTTGCTTAGTGGGTTCATATTAAAAATCTAAAAGTATCGCTTATTACTAAATTTACAAATTACTAATTTTTTCGCTGTCATCACTCTTCCATTGCATCTTTTACTCATAACAGTACGACTGCATTCAAAATTTAGTTGACATTCCTGAACTCATATAAATGGTTTATGTGGTTTACCTACTTTTAAAAGCAATTTGACTTTTCATCGCAATGTTCAAAAGTTGCAGAAGTAATCTGTATTCATTTTGTAAATCAAGAGTTAGTTTTAAGATACGGAAGTGTACTTAAATGTGAATTGTTGTGTTATCGTTTCACCTCGCTGGATTTTGGTGCTTTGAAAACTCTGTGATCTTATTTTATTAATTAGAAAAACATGTCACTAGTTTTGAAAATGTGTAGATATTTATAAAGAAATTATTTTGTATATAATAGACTACTAGAGTTATATTTAACTTTAACTGCTCTAATATCCTATTTTTAGCCTAATTGTTTATTTTCTTGTTTATTCACTTTCTAACTTTTTAAACCAGGGTCTATCTGCCAGTTAGCAGCTTACTTGACCCAAATTCACTGTAATAATAGTTACAAAAATTACTTGACCTCTCTACCAACAAAAATCTCTTTTCTCTTCTATATGAGCAAAACGTTTTAGGCTGCGTTGAAGTTTGAGGTTTCTGCAGATTTATTATTTATTACTTATATTTATGCAACAATATAAATATATGTTTTCACTGGAACTAACTAAAATTAAAAATTGTTACATTTATCTCACATGAAGAAAAAATAATATAATGTACTTTTTGTGTGTTACTAATTTCTAACTAATTTAAATACCAACTGTTTTTGTTTCAGAATTGTGTATAACTGAACATAATAAACTGTAATTAATAATTAGCACGTTAAAATTCATCTTTATGATTGTAAATACAGTAATAAATTATGTATTATGTAATATTTATAAAGATCATTAAAATACATTTATAACTCAACTCTCAGTTTTATTTATGTTCCCCTAAATTCTATTACTGGGTGATTTTGTTATAAACGAAAATTAATAAAGTTAAAAAGTGTTTTGTTTACATATTTTGCAGTGGAGATACACAATTCGGGAGAGATTTCATAGAGGGAAAAATATATACAATTGAACCATTATAAGTGAAAGTGTTTACAAACATAATTTCAGATTAATTGCAACTAAAACAAGTCCACGTTTTTACAAATAAATTTATATGGTTGTAAAAGATCTTGTCTGGTAAGGTTTCAAGATTATGGACATTTTTAATGTTTAATGTGTGCACAATTAAATACAGTTTTTTCAAACAAAAAAGATATATTTGTTTCCGTACAACAGACCTAAAAAATATTCAAATATATTTATAAACACTTTATTCTGTTACTTGAGTTTTTCCTTTCATTTATATTAGACTAAAATAAAATTAGATGTTCCTTTTAACTTGCTTTAACAAATGTCTTATGTGTCTGTGACAATATCATTTGACACATAGTAGGGCATAGGATATTCCCAAATTTCTTTTAAGCTTTTAATGATAACTGAATCCATCAAACTTGTATTACTTACATACCAATCAAAAAAACTTTCCTGTTTCAAATTTTTGTCCCCAAGAAGAGTAAACTTTGATCTGACGTTTCTCAACGGTTTCTTGCCTCTCATCCAATTTATTTCCGTACTTTGTGATGTATAATTGTCATTTTCTATTGAAACCTTTTTAGAAAGCACATGATTTGCTATAAATGGATTTTCGTTGAAAAAGAAGTGAATTTTCAATTTAAACTCGTCACTTTCAATTTCTTCCACCTGAAATTCACTTAAGTAGAGGAAACATTCGGTCACATCTTTGTTGAACAAGTACGAAATGTCCGGGTGGTTTATAAACGTTTTCATCCAAAAATTTGGAATTCGTGTTATCACATCACTCCTCTGTTTGTAAAGGAAATTTTTGAGGTTTTTATAAGCTGCCAAGTAATTTTCCAATTCTTCAATTGAAGAGTTAACAATGTTTTTATTGTTTAACACTATTGAAAAAAGAGTTTGGATTTTCCTTTTCTGTTCTATTTTAACTAGGTCATAATTTGTATTGTCTAGGTCACATTTTCTTGGTTCCACACCTCTCAATGGCATTTTGCAACTTTTTGAATATTTAGAACAGAAATATCACAATGTCGAAGTAAGTTGAAACGTTTTATTAAATTTATAATAGACTACAATTTTGTAGATACAATTTGTTAAAAAAATACATTGATTTGACCTAAATTTGAATTGATCTAACCTTATCTGAATTTTATGTTGTATTTGTTTAATAACAAAAACTGTTTCAAAGTCATTAGCTATTTATAATCAATCATCTGTTTCTTTTTTAGAATCAATCAAATTAGAGACATAATTTGCATTGTATTTAAAATATACTATTTTATGTAAATAATTTAGTTATAATTTCATTATGTCGCAATATAAATTCAATTCAACCTTAAAAATAGGAATAAGTGAAAAATATTTTTAGTTTTACAAATATCTATTGTTATTATATTTTCTATTTCCTTTCATTTAATCACTAATTAAGTATCAAGGTAAAAAAGTAATGTAAGAATTAGCATTTCTATTTAATTCTGAGCATAACAAAAACACAATTACAGTAGATATAATCAGAAAGTATGGAGGACTCTGTATAATAAATTTGGAAAATACGCAAATATTCAAATAAAAAACTAATATGGTAAAGTACTGTACCAGAATAACAGTATTATATGCTTTTCTAGACTCAAAGGCTTTTTTTAAGTGGCCAGATTAGATTTGTTGTATTACTGACAGGAGGAATAGAATTCAGGAGGGGAAATCGGGATATTTTCAGGAGGGTACATGCAAATATAAATGTTGGATTGACTAGCCAGAGAGAAAATGAGTTCAAAAGATGGGCTTAAAAACTGTTACAGATAAGAGGCAGAGAGAGTTGGAAAAGAACATTCTTCAAATTAATACTGCCTGAGATTGCATTACAGGAAGCCTTGGATTGTGTAAGTAATTTGTCTTGTGAAGGAAACAGGATTTATCCGGACATTTGCCATAGTTCAGTGAAACAAGAAATCAGTAACACTACGTTTCGAGATCTGCAATCTGATCTCTTCTTCAGGTAAAGAACTAACCTAATACATAATTACAAACTAGGTTAAAATAAACAAATCTTACCAAAGCGTTGTGGCACGCCTAAGTCAGGAATCACAACCTACATGTTGTTTGTCAACTTCACTAACTCTATAAACATGCACTTAATAAAAAAACTATACAAAACACTAATCATTCAAACTTAACTACGGAATACAGGTCACAATACGTCTTCACTCGTCTACTAACCACCTACGACTGAGTAATTTGTCTTGTAGTCGTACCACAGTTGTGGCAATCTAATGGGATCTAATAATTTCTCAGATAATCTCTAATGATATATTTAGATTAAGTAAATCTAAAGAACTAGTCTGGTTAATAAGGTACTTTATTCCTTTTAAGAATGCAAGACTGGAAGATATCAGGCCTGTGTTCTTACAGAGGGACTTGGAGATATTTATATGTTAGCTAATTTGAATGTTTTGCAGTATCTTGGTCCTAAAGACTTGGAGAAGCATTAAAAGTGGTACGTTTCATTTCAAATTCCAAAACATTGTTCAATTATTCTCATATCATTTCTCTTGAAGAAGTTGGAGAGATTTATCTGCAGATATTTGTGACCGCTAGACAATGCTCAACATCCCTATTGAGTTGTTTTCGTTACAAGTTGAAGGATGTTAGAGCATAAATACGTGCAGGAACTGTGTTCTTAGACAAAGAGAACAATGATAATGCTTCTTTCCAAATTGTGAGTGAAGGAATTTTCTGGAGAGGCGTCTATGAATCTTTAGTCAAGTGTATTTGTGTATATAATACGGACTTCAGCTTAACCTGGACAAAACCCAACCCATGATTGTCTGTCATCAATGACTTTCCAACTCCATTGACCTACAAAATACACCAAAAATAACTGTAGATGGGAAACTTTTGCCATACGTTGAAAGAGTGAAAAGTCTAGGACTGATCATAAGCAACACACTTGGATGGACCGATGCAGTGGTGTACACCTGTAACAGGGTGTTCGCTGCTGTGCACACACTGAAACAAATGCAAGGGCTTCTACCATTTCACATTAAAACTTCTGTTGATCAAATTACCTGTGTTTCCCTACTTTAACTATTACAATTCTGTAATCAATAACATGACTGGAGCCCTTAGCACTAAACTGCAAGAGCACAATATTACTGCATTCGCTTTCTGTTTGATTTATGTCCAAGGGATCATGTTACATCATATTTTATTCACTCATCAAATCTAAAATTAGTTGATTCAAGATCGATTCGAAATTTGTCCTTGTTGTATTCTATTATTAATACGGATTCACCAAAATATTTATCTGAAAACTTTCAGTTTTTGGCGGAGAGTGACGTGAGAAAAACTCAGTCTGGTGCACTAAGTCTTAGAATTCCAATCCACAGAACCACAACATATAACTGATCCTTCACCGTCACTGCCTGTAGATTGTGGAACTCCTTACCAGATTCTGTCAAACAAATTGAGAGCCGGGAGAACGGTTTGTGGCAGAGCTGAGACGAAGATACCTGGACCGGATGATAGAGGCGGGCGGCGGGGCTACTCTTTGAATTGTGAATGGAAGAGTGAATGTAATATTGTGTTAGTAAGTTTTAGTTAGATAAGCCTTAGTTTGCACTATTAAGATTGATTTTGTTTAAGAGGTGAAATGTAAGAAGGGACCATATGGTTATAATTTCATCTCAATAAAGAATTGTCTATTCTACTCTATTCTTTATCATCTCAAGGGGAAAAGTATTATCACATTGGGCACTAATACTTCCATATAGGGCTTTGAGAATGGGCATCCATCTTTTCACCTTCTTCAGATTCTGTGGTCTTGGTAGTTGACATTCTGCTGAGAGGTCTGTATTAAATAGAAGCATTTGCTCAGTTAATATAATTCCTTCTCCTTTCCACCCCGTCACACTTCCATTAGCAACTTCCCTAAAAACATTAGTCGTGAGTTTTTAATTAATGTGTTCTTTTCACAAGATATTTGTTTGTGGAAATAATTGAGCTTATGTAATTTTACTGTAGTTTTAGGTTTTAAAAACGATGGACACTACGAGTGGGCAAGAGGACAAAAACAATACACAGTGAAGCGTGAATAGCTAAATATGACGAGGAATCTAAAAGCAATGAAAAGTTACTGAAAGTGCTGCATTTTGTATATCTAAATCCCTAAAGCAGAACTTATAAAATTAAAAGTGAGTGTAAAATTCATTCCTGTCAACAACAGGAAAGAAAAGGACACATAGATAGTTTTGACCAATATGTAATCAAATGATTAGGTCTACTATATTCACAACAACAAAAACCAATCCTTACGAGATCTGCTTCCTATTGTGAAGGACAAAATGGATTTCCCTTGGAAGAAAGAGATGCTGAGTAAAATTCTACTCAAAGTTAGTTACAAGTGGAAGAAACATGCTAATAAACCCAAAATATTCATCGAATGACCAAACTGTTATTTGGAGAGTTAAGTGTCTTCAAGATATCAAAAAGCTGAGAAGTGACAACAGGAAAATATTTTATATGGACGAAAGTTGGGTAGATTCAAATCTAACTTTCCAGAAATGTTGGAAACACTTTGTCAGGTGAAGATGTAACTGATGTCCTGACTACTACACCGAGATAACAGACTTATCATCATACAATTTGACTCTAGTGATGGGTTTCTGGATGGAGCAGAACTTGTATTTCAAGCAGATTTGTGAACAGGTGACTACCATAGACTAATGAATAAAATAAATTTTGATAAATGGGTAACAAAAACACTTGCCTTTGCTTCCTCCTGAATCAGTTATCGTAATCGAAAACACTCCTTCCAACGAAAAGTTCAGTTAAGTATGGGATGATACAGTGGCTTTAGACTAGAGGCAGGGATATAATGTGGCATGAACATGAAAAAGGCCAACTTGTTGGATCTAACTAATAAACATAAACTAGTTGAAAAAGTGGTAATTTGATAGGTACTGCGAGAGATGGTTGTTGGAGTAGGTGGGGTTCATTTCCTAACTATCAGAGGTTCTTGCTAGCCTCAACAAGGGTGTGCCACTCCCTGCCTGCTTTGACTGGAGAGGCTGATGCAGAGCTGGCCTTCCCTTCTTTCGTGGGACATGAATTTGGGATTAGTGCCCTAATTCTTCCTCATGGATCTCGATAGGAGGCGGTTCCTACCCCCAACCTTACCCATCCTGAATATCCTGTCACTCCAGAAGCAGCGCTAGGATTCTTTTAGGACTGAGTGCAATTTATAAGCTTCTTGTCCTAAGAGACCAAAAAAAACCCATAGAACTTGTGTGGAGTAAGATCAAAACAAAAATAAGGGAAGTAAATGTTATGAATTCTCTAAGTTTAACTCGGTTGAGGGAAATTTATCACTAATACCATTAAAACAGTTGCAAAGGAAGATTGGGCTGGATACATTAAACATGTAACAAAAGTTGAACAAAAGTACTGGAAAAAAGATGGTGTTCTGGAGGATACTATTGACACTATCATTGTGCAGTTGGGTGTGGACAGTGATGAAGATTCCGATCTGTGTGAAACTGATGAACTAGCCAGGCCATTACCAGAATATGATTAATAATAACATCAATAGCATAAAACACTCTTTAAATCAAAATGATTGATTTCAATATAAATCAAAGTAAAGTAAATGTTTTAATTATAACTGTCTTGTTTATCTTTAACTATTGCATTTTAATGTACAGTATTAAAAAAGTTATTATTAATCATACTTAAACTTTTAAGTTTTTGAATGGTTGTATTCCTTTTGTTTTTCCTACAATTATTTGTCATAGATAGCGCGAGTTGACGTTTTCACATTTAGCAAAGGGTAGTCCAAAAGCACCAGCCAAATAGGTTCACCTCCACGGATGATTTAACGTCTCATATGAACCTACCCCTGCAGACCCTCCACTGTATTCCTGCCACCTTCTTCTGTTGGACAATAGTTCATCGGTTGTAAACTTAGTTTCATAAGGCCATCGCTTGTCTTTGCAACTCTTGTCCGGTGGATGGTCTCCATTATGCAAGAGTAAGGCTGATCCTTAGCCAAGGACGTAGCCAGCAAAGGGGTCCAAGGGATCCGGATTTCCCCCAAATTTTAAATTTTTTTAATTACTTTTTTAGTAAACGATTATTATTATTATTTAAACAATTTAGTATTATTGACATGACGTACTGCTGAATGATCGTTCTCAACAAAGCAAAAGGACCAAGAACTTTTTAAGGAACAAAATGGGGCCTTACTTTCTGTTCACTACGGGAAAATATCAGTTGTCTGGCCCCCCAAAATTATTTTTTGGCTACGTTCTTAGCAAGGTATCTAATGCATGATCATATAATGAAATATATGCTATTGAAGAATTGAATTTATTTCCAACACCAAATATGTACAGTCATTAACAAAATACAATCTTTGGAAAGACTGACCACTTTTACAAGTAGTGTGGCCAGTGCGAGTACTTAAATTACAAGTATCTTATCTGCGTCCAGATAAAAGTTCAATTGTTTCAGCCGGGCTGCTCTCTGTGGCGTCCACATAAGTCTTATCTCTACTATTGATCTAAAACACTACCAACTTAAACTCAGAACCAAATCTAAAACTGAACTAAAATCTTCCTGAAGTACAACTTGTACCTTTTACTCTAAAATAGTTTTATTTATTTACACATAACTACTTTTCCTTTATATATCATAAAAATAAGTTTCTCTGTTGAAAATGAACTACATGAAATAAAAATAAAACTTGGCTAGCAGTTTAAATGAAATTAAAATAAACTTTGTACACAAAAATAATTCAAATTCAATAATAAAATAATAATAATAATATATTTTAAACGTAAGAGCCAGTTTGAAATTCTCTCTATTCATATCCTCATCCAAAGCATATTTGGGAATTGAGATTGGTCAGCCTCGCACTGGAAGGGCAATGCTCAATTTATGAATAGGTTATGGAGATAACTATGAGCTGTCTTCGTTCACAGGTGTTATAGCACTGAAATATTGGTTTAAGCAAAAAGTTCATTCCTTAAGATAGAGGGAGAGAAGAGAGAGTAGCTTCAAGCTATTGGAGGGAAGGGAATGTCTAATTAACAGAGATACAAAACTGAATAAAAGAAGTAGGCTTGGTATTCTTCCCAGAATTGGAGGATATTCTGTTTTCTGCTCCTTTGGACAGTATTCTTGACTTCCAGACAGAATGTCTGAATTCAGTGGCAAATGTTTTAGATGGATGACTAGCAGGGAGGGAGGTGGTCCCTTCCACTCAGATGAATAGACTGCCACAAGAGCCATCTTTGCACCTTGTTTTATTTCTTAACTGATGTGAGAATTTTAGGAAAGTGCTTGATCAGATTTGGGAAGTATTTAATTATAATCATGACAATGTTCACTACACAAAACATTTTAGGAAGTTCTTCATTCTTATGCTAAGGGATAATGCTAAGGGAACTTGTATTCTAGATGCTTTTCGCTGTATCAAATTAGCAATATATTTATATTTTGAATTGAGTTGATGACTCATTACAATGAATCCATATTTTATATAGGGATTTTCGCCTCTTTCCACTTAAGAAAATTGTGACTAAAATCTCAGAATAAAGGTGTCCCGAAACATTCACAGAATTCCAGGACTTTTCTTTTCTCCATCTCAATCTTTATTTTAGATATCTTAGCATATCTCTATGTAACAGAAGACTTCCCAGTCTTGCAACAAACCTGACCTGGTTTCATTCCATACCAGAACCCCCGGAAACCTCCCCAAGGGGGGGGGAGAGGTTCCTCCTGGTTTGGTTTCCAGAACCTCTCAGTACTCATTGTGTTAAGTGCAACCCATTTAAAACACTCTTTGAACTGTACACAGAAATTATGGACTAACCTGAATTAAGAGAATCATTCAAACTCAACCCTAATTCTCCTACAGTTGTAATCAAACTGTTCACATCTGTTCATATCTTTTTTTGTTTTTTGTTATCTCTTTAAAGCCTCAGCTCTTGGCTATGATGGCTCGTTTAAATCACATGATTGGACCTCTCCGGCACTTGAAGCCGTGATCTCTCAGTTAGAGAGCCAAGACTGTATCCACAAGTCTATGGAGGAGGACTGCTCAAATCTATTAGATGCTTGCAGCCCAATTTGATGGCATAGGGTAATCTGATTGAATCGTACAATAATGTGACTGTATAATCTTCTATTTGAAAACATTTTGAAATAAAAAAGTTACCTTCATATAATATAATTATTTTATCACTTTAAACCAATCAATTTTGTAGTTAAAGAGAGCTTGATGCCTAATATTGATATTGGTAATTCCTTTATTGATTATTGATGGTATTTTGTAAATCATTGTGAGTGTGTGAATTAATGATTTCACAATAAAGCGTCCACGGATAAGAAGCCAACGTATGTTGGAGCAAAGCTGTGGAACGCCTTCCCACTAGAACTGAAGAGGAGAGACCGACTGCAGTTTGGACACAAACTAAAACTCTGGCTTCAAGACCATCCATTTTATACAATAAATGAATTTTTAAACAGAACTTTCTAACCTGCTGTAACAAAATAAAATCTGACGATTGTACTGTTCTCTAAGAATATGTTCACTAAAGAATAATTGACTAATTAGCCCTAACATAACCACAAATATCGTTTATTACATCTGTAGGATATAAAACACATACATAATACTTCAGTATGTTAGCAGTACTGTCCAAAAGGAACCATTAAATACATAACCATTTCATATTTTGTAGTTTTTCCTATAGCCTCCCCTAAATTTCAACTCTGATTTTTTACTTAAATGCTTTTGAAAAGTTCAACTTTGAAAGCAAGTACACAAAGTTTTTTAGTAAACAGTGTTTAAATATAACTGAATATTCATCTATTCAGGACCCAATGGTCAAGTAATGAGACTTCTTGCATACTGTGGAGGTCATCAGGTTTTCTTCCAAAGATGCTGTTGATTGATGTTTCACCATCAGCACAGAACAGTATATGTCTTAGGCTAGCGTTGGGCTACAACAGAAATCAGAAAGGAAAGAGAAAAGGAGGAAGGAGAATTCTTGAATAGGAAAAGAAGAGCAAGCAAGTCAGTATCGTTTTGACCACGAGAAAAAGACAAAATACGGAAAAGAAAGAATTGCTAGTAACGTAGGAATTGACACTCCTGTCAACTTTTAAGCAAGTTATTCGTTTTCCTCCTAGATCTGCTGGGATCAAGAAAATCAGAGGCATCAAATAAAGGATTCAGATTAAGTAAAATATGCAGTGAGATGATGTATGCTTGACAAAGCCAGTTTATTTTTCCACCAAGCCAGCCCTGTATCTCTTCCTGACAGTCCTGATTAGATTGCACCTCTGAGGATGAAGGGTCCCTCAGGTCTTACTCTAATCTAACAATACCTTCACTCCTTCACTTACTGGATCCCCATGAGAGTTCATATAGGGGTCCGTGGTGTATTCATGAAATATTTCATTTTAAGAAATTATTCTGACCTATTTTTGTTTAAGCTTACTTGTTTATTTAAACATAGGCTTTCATTAGAAGTTTTCTGTACACACTTAAGCTCATAATGAGATAAATTCCGGAAATTAAATTAATTTTATATGACAATCCAGCCCATGTCTGTTCAGCTGTCAAAACCTGCTGCTCAAATTGAGTACTTGTTATTTGGAATTAATGAATTAATTAGCAATTTTGTGTTGTTCTTAAATTTGACAATTTCTGTTTTTGTGAACATTGTAAGAGTGGGTGTTTAGATGACATCTTGTGCACTGGGGACCACAAAGCTTGGAATAAATTGCAATGAATTTCTTTAAAATTACACGACTAAATTTAAAAATTTTCAAAATATTTATTTTTTGGTGTTGGCAAATTGTAGTAAATATGTTCATGCGACATATCATTATGAAAAGTATTTATTACAAATTAAGAATTCGTAATACAAATAATGAAAACAAACTTCACTATAATGTTTCTGTCAAATAAAGCTTTAAATTGAGCCATATATCATGGCTTTACATTTAAATATTTTCGGAATAGAAACCAGGACAAGTTTTGACACATCCTGTTCCTTAAATTGGATGAAATGATTTTAAAAGATACCTTGTATGTGTCAGAGGGGGGTTACATTTTGCTTCTTTGTTACAGCTCTAAACATACATACATACTCTTAATATACATTTAGGACACCTTATCTGACTCACCCTGTACATGAACACGACTAAACAAACATCTACGTATCGTATAATATTTACGTATCGTATAATATTTTCAATTTTATCTTTAAGCAATATTAATTTAACCCTAAATATATTTAATGCTCCACAAAACACATTTTTAAATACAGGCATATTTTTATTGACAAGCAATAAATAAACTAAGGTCACCAAATCAACTGATGCTCCTAAAAAATTAAAAGAGTTTTCTTCCATCTCTACTATCATAAGAATCTGCATCATTCTTCAATTGTTCTCTGAAGATATCATCATTCTCGTTGTAACCATCATGACTATTATCATCACTGAAATAACCATCATCATTATCAATGTTGACTTCTTCTATTCCTTGGGTCATAAATCCAATTTCAAAGTAAGGAATTGGATTCTGCCAAATCTCAGATTTAATTATTTCTGCTATAATTTGACAACAGATACCATTATCTTCGAACCATTCGAAAAAGTTTATTTCCTCAAATTTTCTCTTCTGTCCCAGTGTTTTAGCCTTTTTTCCTTCTGAAGGAATCTTTCTCTTCCATATGATTTGAGTGCTTGTCACGATACGGACTGTGTTGTCTTTATGATAAAACTCTTTTGTGAGCCATTCATTCTCTATAAAAGGATTCTCTTTGAAGAAAAAATGAATTTTAAAGTTTGCCATTGTACTTTTTGCTTCTTCCACCTCTATGTTTGTCAAATATTTAAGACAATCCTCCATGTTTTCGCCGATCAGAGAAGAAATAACAGTGTGATTACTAAGTACTATTGCCCAAAAATTCGGGATATTCTTAATGCAGACGTTTCTTTCTTGAAAAAGTGGTCTCTTCAAATCACTGTACTTTGTCAAAATCGCTTGTTTTTCATTGCACGCCTTTTCATATAAAGTAAATATCTTTGTTTGAATTAATTTCAACTCGTTGATATAGCCTTTAATATTTTCATCTTCGATATTTTGTGTGTTTTCCAAATCCATTTTCTTCAGTTTTCTACTTGTGGGTCCGTTTTTTTCTTCAGACATGCTCAAAAATTTTGGATAAGCAACTTAAAGTGAAAATGAAACAAACTGTAACGTCAAGAAAACAACAAATTTTCTAATTTATACCAAAAGTAACAATACAAGTACACTAAAGTTTTGAAGATTACACAAGAGATTTTATTTTCTTAAATATTGTTTACAACTGTTAGGTAATTGAAAAGTGACCAGATGTTTTAATTATTCATTTTTGTATTCAAGTTATTTATTGTAACTCAGCAACTACCTATCCATTGTGGATCAAAGTGTTTAGCCAACTAATTTAATGTAACATAATATTCCAACTATTGCAACGGACACAACTGTTTTTATATGTTTTATATCACTGTTGTTACTGTTTTGGATACATTTTGCAAACAGTTTTGAAATAAAATAAAATCATTTAATTAAGTATTCAATGTTGATAATAGTAGTTAGGTCTGCATTGGTCTTCTCTGGATTGGATTGGATAGAAATCCTTTACAGTTCAAGCTGTACTGTACTATTTATAATGACTTTAATATTGTCCTTCTATCTGGGTTTAATTCATACTTAAAATTAAAGACGAGACAAAATTATAATGCAGACGATATACGTGTAGGTACATAATAACCCTCGGTTTTCAGTTTGCCTTTATCATTTTTGTCCAATCATAGAGCTTGATAATTCACCAAGATGTAGCCTTAAGTGGTTGATACCTGTTATGACAAGGATAATAATTGTAGGATATTATCCAAGATGTATATTATTATCAAGATATGATCCAGCCCATATTCTATTGAGAAACAATCTCATAATACATTTAATTTAGTAGCTTGTGGATCAAAGCCAAGTTGCATCCACCTTATTAGAAGATCAGTAATGAATTCAATGCTGAAATAGTACCTTAGGAGTAATTCTTTCTACTAAATTTAAAATCTAAACATTATCATATCCAAAAGTAGGAAGTCTACACTAGTAGAGTGAAACGCCGCCTACCGCATCAGAATACGACGATCCAGTCAGAAATAGCAGCGCATAATGTACTTTACAATGTGTACCTAAAACAACCCGCCATTTTGGATTGGATAAACCTTTTGAGATGCGGTTTGCGGCATTCAACTCTACTAAGTAAGCTTTTTCAAATGAGGTATCACTCGACCCATGCTTTCATTTAAGTTAAGATTTCCATGTTTTCCTCTGTGGGCCGTCCCCCCATGGTTGGCATGTCATGGTAATAGCAAGGAAAAATAGTTTACATAGCCATATGACACTGTGCAAAGTTTATAGATGTTATCTGCTATGGTTTGTAAAATACCCAGACTTTTCAAATACCTTGTATAGTGTTAACTACAAAAAAAATAACAACTATGGAACCCTAAAGATAACTTCTTGATTAGAAAGACATCCTGTGTTATAAAAAGAATGGAAACCTGGATTCAAATCTGTTAATCTTTTAATTTATAGGAAGATCAAAAAGGCGGTTTCACTTAAACTTGCAGGATAAATATTGATTTTACAGATTACACTTTAGAATGGTCTGAATAACAAAAACAAAAATTGTAAAATTGCTTGTGTTGACTCTTTTTAAAAACTGAAAATACAAGGAAGCGTTTCTTTAAATTTTAATCCGCACCTAAACATGCCTCTTGCAATACTCCAATGCCTAAAATAAGGAAATAAGATAATTTAATTAATTACCCCTAAACGTAATTGTCGATAATTAAGATGGTGTCATCATTGTTAAGTACCGGAACTGCCGAGTGTGTACTAAGACCTGCTTAGAAAATGGATTTTAAATTAATCCTGTGATTAGAAATTAATCACAGTTCTCATTTTCTGCACTGCCCGTGACCGTTTATAGTAGGTATATTTTCATAACAAACAGTCTACACTTCAGCGAATGTGACATTCTAACCTCACTTTCTTACACAGATCATTCCTTGCTCTTGCACACTCGCTGAGCACTCGTTTTCCCGCGATTGTGCGGCAGGCACTGAGAGGTCAGGGAGAGTGATGTAGCCAATTAGACTGGAACTCTGGAACACTCGCTCCTGGACACTTTCTTCTTACATTGGGGTCGCAGAAGTCATTGTGCTCATCAACAATGTTATTCCTACCTCCCAATTTGTACCGTGCCATGGAACTAGCGTCTATTATATGATATATTTTACCAATAAAAAAGGATCTACTAGGGAGTTCAAAAGATTACTGAAGGATATTGCGCTTTACAGGATAATTTGTTGTAGAACTTATTAATGCTTGCAAGATATTTCTATATTTTATCAACAACGTTTTAGGACTACAAAACACTACCATCTGACGTGGGCGTTACGTACAAACATTAATAACTAGCTACACCCCCTGTTAGCTTCACATGAAAACAAATTTAATATTTATACTGATAGAATAAAAATGTGAAAAATGTAATTAATCATTATAATATATTCGAAGTATAAAACCCCTGTTCTGGATCAAAAAGGAAAACAAACGTTTTATAAAAGATTGTAACTTGGAAAATTAACATCCAACCTGTTTTGGAGTTATCGAATTCTCCTTTAAAATTATATTTAATATGTCGGATTTTAATCTAGTACTGAAAACTCTTGCTCAGATTAGACTTTACTATTAACAAAAATTAGGCTAAATTTCACGCCAATGTGTCATAGTACAAATGGTATATTTTATGAGTCAAGAATTTAACAAAATGTTTATCGCAAATACTGACAAAGATTTCTTTTCTTACTTATTTAATTAAATTTTTACATTTCTGCTTTTAAAAATTACTGTCTAAAAGGTCATGTACTATCCGGTATCATTAAAAACCAATATAAACATTGGTGTGGTTCTTAAACCTGTACTGGACTATAGAATAATATTACTCATATTATAAATTGCAATACAAATTTCAAACCTTTTTTAAAATTTTTATCACCCCTTACATTTTGCTTTTACTGCTCAGTAGGGCATCGTTTATAGCATTTTCATCATAAGCAAAACGTTTAATCCCTTCAAGGATCGAATCGTGACGTAAATTTAGTTTTAGTAAATTTATGACTTTAGTTTTGACGTATACATTCACGTAAATCCAACTTGTAAGATAAACATATGAATATTCATTGTATGTTCGTTATATTGCATGAATATTTGTGGGAAAAGATAGCATCACTTTCTCTGTTGCTAGAGAACCAAGGGGGTCGAGATCTTGTATCTGAGATCACAGTCTGTGAGCACAGTGTGAAATCACTATAACACGCCATCTCTTGGATACCTCAGGAACTAGTACCACACCACTCCTGCTCTCAGTCTGTCTTGTTCAGTGCTACTGTAAACAGCTGATCGTTGACGTTGTTTTTGTTCCTCACGATAAAGGTAGGTGTGAGCTTCTTTGTTTTCCTTATCTTACTAACAATACTCTAAAACATACATGTTTATATCTAACAAAAGCCAATATCAACCTTTAATAAAACCCTAAGTATAAAAATTACCAAAAACCTTTAAATACAACCACGAAATGGAAGAAGCCACAGTGAAGATTGCGGCTAAATAACAATGAACGTCGTAGCATAAAAAACTCTTTATCCTAATTTAGTCAGACTCGCGAATGTGGGAGACGGCGGCAAGAGCGAAAGTCTATATAAAATAATATGTGAAAATGTTTGAATGTTCATAATATCGGCTATTTATTCTTTATGAATTTTAGTTGAGAAATCATGAATTAACTGAGAACCAACAAACTAGATAAAGCTCCACACAATATACGCACAAAAATCGAAGCTTTAATAAATTTAAATGTTTTTGTTAGTTTGGAACTAGTTGTTATGAAAATTGTTTAAGGATATTTAATTCAAAAATAAATCTTCAAATTAGAGCTTTTATAATACACAGTAGATAAAGAATAAGTTTAATATAGTTCTTGTAGTTCGTGATCGACATACTGTTTTTCATCCACACAATATCATATTTTTAGATTTTCTTAATTAAGTATTGTAATAATTAATACAAGAAGAGTACGTGAAATTGGAGTGCAATCGTTCGTTTGTAAGTGCATAAGACTTGTGCACTTGTCTTGACCGTGTACTAAATAAGCAACCTTCCTCCGAACGCGTGAGTTCAGAGTCCGGGTTGCTTATTCTAGGGGATTCTAAGGAATATTCCCCGATTTTGTTACCTACTGCAAATGGAAACGCAAAAGCTGGTTTGCACTTTGAAAATTTTCGTAATGTCCTCTAAAACATTTTCATTTTCCAACAACTTAACGTAACTTTTATAGCTGAAGATTAATGATTTAAGGTGCTTTGATGTATGTTACTCCTTTTATGTCTCAACATCCTTTTATTTTGCCCTCCTGATAGTTAAAAGAAATTTTAAAATCTGACAAAAATGCAGTTCTGGACCTTCAGTAATGATTTTGTAGATTATTTTAGACGGTCACAGTTGTTAAAGTCATATACATGGACGTAGCCAGCAAGGGGTCCAAGGGATCCGGACCCTCCCCAAATTTTTAATTTTCCAATTACTTTTTTAGTAAACGATTATTATTATTTAAATAATTCAGTATTTCTGACATGTACTTCTGAAAGATCGTTCTCAACGGCTCAAGAAATTTTTAAAGAACAAAATGGGCCTTGCTCTTTGTTCACTACGGAAAAATATCAGTTTTCTGGACCCCCCCCTTAAAATTTTCCTAGCTACGTTCTTGGTCATATAGCCCGGAAATGTTCACTAATGTACGGGAATTATTGATGAGTGTACTTAAAATTGGCCGATTTAAAAAATTAACAATTCATATTAAAAGATTTAAAAAAATAAAAACTACTACAGTAATATCGGTATTATATTCTCTATCCTCTTGGCGGCGTGCGCGTGTACTGTGAGCGCGAGTGCGGACACTATTTGTTCATGTAGTATCTCGCGCCTATTTCTACTCAAGGATCAAACAGTAAGATGACCGAATTTGAAAGTCAACCTCAGACCTACCAGTAGTGCTACAATAACGGGAGTTAAATTAAAATCTCGTTTATGTCTGCGTTTATGATATGTGATATGTCGTCAAGCAAATAATTTACCAACAACTTCCAGTTTTATGTCGGTGATGACAAAAAATGGTACCAGTTTTGGCGCTTTTCAAGCAAACTGCACTTTTGAACAATATTAGTACTGGAACAAAATTCACTACTCACAATTGCAAGCAGATTTCACTTTTATTTTTATTTTATTTTTTTTTTTTTTTTGCTTTACAACATTCCAAAGATAATCATATCTTTCGTTCTTTGGTTGGGTTTTATTCTAACTGTAATACGTATTTTTTATGGTTGCTAAATTTAAAATATAAGCCTTTTACCGTTGTTTATACTTTACAGAAACTTTCCTTGAAAATTATATTTATGTGGTTGAAACAGATGATTGAGCAAGGTACCAAAAAACGTACACTCAATAAACATTTGAGCATGTCCAGGATACGAAAAAATTTTCAATTCGATTTTTAGTATGAGGAAGGCAAATCATACTTTGGTAAAAGAAATGAAGTCTTGTTGGTGATCAGACATCCTTAATTAGCGCTTATGTTGGCTCAGCACAGAAATACGCCAGACAATGCCCCAGTACCGTGTCCTGCTGATTGCCATCCTTTTGTTTGTTCCTTGCGTAATAGAAGGACAACGCCAACATTGACACCGGGTGTTACGATACAAACAGGAAGTTCCTTTTCGCAGGAAGCGGAACCCGAGCTACGTAAGTTTACGCTTGACTTATTGTGAAGTGTTTAAAAAAATTACATTTGGAAATAAATAATAATTTTATTCAGACTCATTGTGATGTCTCATATTCGGTAAATTTATTGTTTTGGTACAAATAATGTGTCTGTATCAAATTTGATACGGAAATTAATTTTTACAATTTACATAAATGACTTGTTAGATCCGATGTACAACCTCTACGGCTCGTATATTCTGCAATGTAGCAAATATTGAGTCAAAAATGTTAAATTACTCACCTTTACTTCTCTTTTTCACAACTTTGTTCTTTGAAGTCTCTCAATTGAGAATTACAAAAATGGCGTTCCCTGTCTACTGCGGGTATGTCTTTGCTTCCTTTCCCGAAAAACATTGCTTCAGATTTTGAGTTTAAGAATATAATTTTACTGCAATTAATCATGCAACTCAGATATTATTAACAACTGATAAAAGAGCTGAATCTTATCTTTCGTAATAAAAATAATATATCAAACTTCTGATATATTTGAAGAGTTTATTTTATTAAAACGTTGAAAATTCTTAAAACTATAAAAACTAATTCTTCAATGATGGAAATTATAAAAAACGGAAATTCTTAAAAAAGGCATGTTCCTAAATACTTAGTTAACATATGCCGTTCTGTAAGAGGCAGCTCTTTTCAGTATATCAGTTAGCAATGACACAGGCTTTAAAAGTCTCTCCACTCCGGTTCAAAATACGTTAAATCTTGTTTAAACTGTACAATGTATAAGGAGGAGACTATACAAATGTGTAATTGGAATTTAAAAAATACAGCTATGCTAGACAACACGGTTTTAAATTGATAAAACTGCTATTTCCTAGCTTTCCAAAACCACTCTAATTGGTTTGCTGACTAAAAGTAATATTGATGTATTCAATGTAATAAACAAATTTTTATCTAACATTAAAAGACCTATGTGAAGTTTTTAAAGAATATTATAAGTAGGCTATATTGTAAAACTGTCTAATGAATTAACAACAACAAAGTACTAATAAATAGTGTACTATGAGGCTGCATAGATAGTTTCCAAAGCCGGCCACTTAGCAAATAAAAAAAAAGAAGAAACGTTCCAGTTCTACAGTTTCCACAACAGAGGCCGGCAGTGACCTTGGTTTTATACCACCTTCGGACACACGATCGCGGAAGTCACGTCATTCACGATTTGCCATGGTTTTGAACCGGAACGGGATCTGGACCGTTTGACATCAAAGACACATAAAATAATTTCAAAAGTATCGCTGTATATTACAATAACAACAGTAGTATATTAAAATAAGAACTTTACCAACCACAGATACTGTCTCTCGCGCAGGAAACGACTAAGAACAGAAAACTCAACATTTAGTTTTATTTCCTTATATTAAATATATTTGGTTAACTTCTTTATAGTGGCATTTTCAGTTTGTTATAAGTGCTACATGTTGATAAAATAAAAAAAATAAATAAAATAAAAAAGTAAATAAAATAAATAAATAAATAATGGAATAATGTATAATGTAATGTTGAAATTAAATGTACAACGAATAACGTGTTTATTCCCTTTGTTTTTTTAATATTATAAATCAGTTTAGTATTAGTGAATAAAGGTTACAAATAGTGACTTTGCGATTAACATTTTATAATTTATGCAAGTACAATTTCTATTTCTCATCATGTTTATGTTTTGAAAAAGCAGTTTCTTCACTAGATATTTAAATCTTTTACATTATCAAAGAACGTCTCTCTTATGTAACCTACATGCAATAAGAAAAGAGAACCACTTCTATTATGTATCGCTTGAGAATTAAATAGTTCTGTAACAAGTACTGTTGTTTCATCTGACTCGTGTTTGTTGTTAAATATTTCACATTTCTGAAGTAAATTATTTGGAGAAATTGCTTATTGTAATCAATAGATTTTCAGTAACAAACTCTTTAATAATGAATTGCATAAACAAAATATATGTATGTACATTTTTAAAGTATTCTTACATTTTCTGTATCATAATATCATACGACAACTTTCGTCCTTTAAGGACATTTTAATTGGCAATCTCACATCTACAACGTCTATAAGCACCTATTTTTTTCGTAATTTTATGGAAGGTGTCCTATTGTCTGTACTGAGTTTATATAGACTCGAAAGTTTTCAATCGTTTTGCAAAATATATACTTTCTTAATATTGAAACGATAAGTTTAAAAAAGTCTGGGTTTTTTTAATAACCTATAATAATACAAAAAGTTGTTTGGATGTTTACATCTTTAAACTGAAATATATCCCATATATCTACAGTCAGATATTAAGGCCTTAAAATTATTTGAAATTTAATACTATTCTTATGGGTAAAAGCCAAGATTGCCGCCATTACACTTTGCTCGTCAAGTTGGGATCATGATCGCCAATTGTTGATATAACAAACATAAGTTTATATAAGGTTTGATATGAAGGTTTCTGTTAATATCGTGTTTTTGCACGCAACATCGAATAAAAACGTTTATGTGATGGTCTGTATCTCGAAAACTGATGTTTCAATGATTTTTAGAGAGTTTCCACCAAAACAGGTTTGTAGAGAAGTGTACAAAACTATAAAAGTTACCAATAAAGTTATTTTGAGTCGTAATAGTTTTGTACTGCTTTTTTAAAATGTCTTTCTCCAAAACGATTACTCAATTTTATTTTCGACATTTCATAAATGCCAAACCTCATTATAATAAATAGTTTTATCTGTGAGAATCCTTATGACCCTATTGTATGAATGGATCCCACTTATCAATGTAAATGGTTAAATTTTTGCTTTAAAATTAGTTTCAAACCTTCATTAAGATTATAAAAAATATGTACCGGCAGCCCAAAAAAGATGATCGTGAGGATGGCATATAAATAATACCTTACTCATGAAACTCTCTACTACCAACTACTGTTATGTCAATTTAGATTTAAAAGTTCTATACTTTCTGCAAAATCTTCCCCTTTCGCAAAGTGTAACGGTAAGCCTATTACGTCTTATCACTACGTAGTTAGGCCATCTACCCTCGATGGACTGAATCACGTCTTCTAGTTCTGCGAGACTCAGAAGGATGTGAGTAAAATGGGTCACTTTCCCGAGCGTTCCCAGCCGCTGCACACACACAATGGACTCTCTCTAGGAAGACAAGGCTGTTGTTAAAATATTACATAATTTATTTCCAGGGGTATAGTTCCATTGACCGTTTATAATTGTATAGAAAGAATTGAAGTGACAGAATTTCAGTATAATATGTAAGGTTTCAAGGTGGTCTAAGGGGTAATGATTGCGGTTGGAAGCTATTATGGTTTCAAAAAATACTTATATGAACATCTCTATTTAATGAATTAAACCGACGTTTGTAGCGTACATACAAAACTTGGCTACTGTAAGAATACGAGATGGTTTTAATTGTTTCCTTATTATCGGTAATACATTTTTCCTCTTCGGTAAATTGAAAACGTTCGTAAGGGTCTTCAGTTGTAGCACTGTCACGTTGGTTTCACGGTTCATACCGCGTCGAAAAATTGCTAAAGCAAATAAAGTTTTAAACCATTCTACGGTAGTTTTAAAGTTCAACGTTCAGAAGCGGAGAAACACAATCTCCAGCGGATATGTGAGCCGTAAGCCACAGGAAATCGTCATGCCGTAGTCTAAAGTGGCAAACGGATCAATTATTAGAAATATGAATTAATCACTAGACTGGTGTACGTCTGGATCGGATTCTAGGCAACTTCTTAGACTTTTGTCTCCTCTCAATGGTCTCCAGATTCATTGCAGCGTTTTTATCTAGCCTTTGTTAATGTCTCGTTAGGCAGTTGATATTATCACACTCCTAACGAACAGAATTGCAATAATTATGGGCGGCTTACAAATGTGGACCCTAGTATTATCTAGCTTATACGAATCAGTAGCTGCAGACAAAAAAAGATATGACTGACCTCGTATTTTCTACAAGCTTCTTAATGGTCTTCATTTTTTTTAGTAATTGCTTGCCCATGTTTAGCACAGGCAGACGATTTCGCATTCTCTTCAAAAGAACAAAAAAGTACCTGAAGAATGCTCCCCTTTACAGATTGCAATAGCCGTAAATTTGTCGCGACTTTACCAATTATATGCCTAATAGTCCTTTGTCGTTTATAAATATGTTGCTTAAATTATTGAATGTGACTTATTCCAGCTTTTAACCTCTCAGCCAACTTCGAATTCTAAAAGCCCACTACCTAGCTCAAATTAGCTCTATCGTTACCCATTCATACATTTCATGTTATTTATAATTTATATATTGTTATATCTATTGCTTTTGGATCAATATTAAATAATATTACATGGGACGGATGTTGATAAATAATTAAATATACAGCTTCGATAGTCCTATATCCAACCTCTAAGTTGTGATTTCCATAGGGTGAACAATAATGAATGTAGTGGAGACATATTGTTCACACTAAATATAAATACTGACCAATGTTATTTACTATTTTAATGTAATTTTGCAGATGGACGGCACAGAGTGGCTGCTGCTTCTGTTTCTTGTATGCCTGGCTCACAGTTATGCTCAAAACACCACATCCACATCAGAAGAACCGTCAGGTAAGCGATAAATGTCATACTATAACTTTGTTAATACGTTATCATCATTACTCTTGAAGTTTGTAATAATCACTGGAACAGAACGTAACAAATGCAACTACGATTATGTAGATTTTCTTTACAAAATCAGCCTATTTTGATACCAGTTCCTGAACAACGTTGTATGAAATTGACACTTCTATTTTTTATATCCTCAGAAGTCCGGATTCTGAGTGAACCTCTGACAAAGCTGGTTTCTCATCACGATCATAGCAGAGACCCTTGCGCGGTGCGATTAGAGTCAGCCCTCAACACGATATCTACAAGGCGATCTTCCTCTGGTACTTCTCACACACTAGATCTTGCAGGTGAGTCAGCCCGGAAAACAGTTTATCACATCTCTCATATATTTAAAAGTACAAAATTGAAAATGTAATAGAGTAATGAGATACTTTAGGGATATTAGATAATAAAATTATTCTGTGCAATTAACAATTTTATTTCAGACCAAAGTTGTTCTATTATTTACAATAATACTCCTGATAAATAAGCTCCAAGACATGGTACTTTGTTACTTGTAGTTATTAATTCCGTACTTTGAATAAAGTTATCTTACCGATCAGGTATTTTAATTTCTTTATTTTCTTTAATCGAACATACCAATGGAGTGCAATTAACCTTTATTAAAGATGGTGATGGCACATCTTCAGATGCATCTTCCTTGGCGAGAGTTTCAATTTGATCTTTGCGTTGACCATTAACCATCATTCACCATCACTAAGGTTACTGAACTCTTAAACAAATAAGGAAATCCTTGTCACAATCTTATACCTATTACCGGCCTTTACTACACTGAATTTTCGTAAGTAATCATTCATATAAAGGAATAATGTGTGAAATCGTGTTTTTTTTTGGGGGGGGAAGGGGGGTACAAATATAAGAATTCTATCACTGACGTTTGTGTTGTAGTGCACAGTTTAATACGGTGCCTTGCGATATCCCCAAAGATATCAGGAGAACGTTTATCAAAGGATAAGAGCTTGTTAAAGTCACAAACCTTAGTATGATAAATTGCAATACAATAAGACTTTTTCAGTAAAGTCCAGAAAACACTGCTCGTCGATTCAGCATTAGTAGATTACAGCAAAGAGAGGTAAAAAGATACAGCTTTAGTTGGTTATTAGTATTATCTTTTATTGTATTAATTACACAAGTGATGTCTCATCCCATGCTATAAAATGAGACACGGTGAATGTGAGCCCTCAATTGAGTTTATTTTACAATTATAGAATGAAAATTATGTTATCGTGGCTGGTTACATACTATTCCTTAAATGGACAGCAAGAATTCCCTATTTGAATTTTTATATGTATTAAAACTCAAGGTTATGACAGTGCTTACCTCTGAAGACAAACAATTAGAACACACAAGAAAATAAATCTAGCGGTCAATCACAATACTTTATCATAATAAAGTTCAGTCTCTTTTTATCGGGTTATGTATATTCCAATCTAAGAAAATGTAATTTGGACTAGAAACGGCTGAGTGGTAACGTTTAATATGGTAACCATAGTCTAATATAGTGGTTTGGTAGTACCACGTACATTTAACGTTACTTTACTCCACTGCAAGTAAAATAAAACAATTACTACAAGTGGTCTTACTGTTACTTAAACTCCTTTGGTGTCTAGGGTACGCTCTGCATCAGCCTCTGCGGACGGCACCCTACGAGATGTACGTCACAGACATGAGGGTTAGGATGCCCACAAAGCCTAGCCACTGGGCTAGGGTCGACAACTGCCGCTTCGACCCCGTACAGTCCACGCTGCAGACTCGACTTTACTTCAAGGATCTCTCAATAACAGGTCTGAATTTTAAAGATTTGAAGCGTAAAGATGTAAAAAGCTTAAACCAATCAAAAGTTTTCTGTGGATTTTGTCATATGACTGGGTAATAAAGTCAGTCTTCAACTGGTAGAAATGAAATTTCTACTTGAGCATTTTGGAAATCTCAATTAAGATAACTTTTCAAGTATTATCAAGTAGTTTAACTAAGAACTATTCAATACAAGCAATATGTATCAGCAATTTTTGTTCGAATGTTGGATTTCCCCCCCAGTTTACCTTCCTTTTATTGCAACATCTATTATGCTGTCTCAGACTTAATTCTTGGAATCTGGAGTCATGTTCGTCTGAAAAGATCCAAAGAAAGTCGCTGACGAAGAAGCTCAAAACGAACATGTGCATTGTTCCGACATCAGAGACACAAAGACTACAAGATGCAATAATATAGTCTAGTCTAGGTGAAGTGGCAATCTCACTGTCTCATCAGGTGCACAGTTGAGTGCACTTCGATGTTTTTTGATACTATATCTAGGCGGAGCAACCTAATTTTTCTACATACGTATGTTTTTGTTATTAATGTTACCTATTACTGACTACTGTGGTAGTGCTGAAAATGATTAGCAATAGCATATCCTCTCATTGACCTTTCTAATCAGATACATATTTTATTGTGAATTCCCAGACCTTTCATTTCTACAGACTGACGCTATGCTAAATTCAACTAATTTTAAATAAACAGTCTTAATTTTCCACTGTCAAGTTCATACATACTGGGTTAATAAACCGGCCCGACGGAGTATCGAACAACCCGACATAACGTAACTAGAGTCTTTACTGAACCGGCTGTAACTTTATCCGGACAAATTAAACTTAGATATACTTTGAACTTTTGAACCCAAAGTGAATAGAGTTATTCCTTGGACTATGTACCAAGTTTCAAGTCTCTATTAACTTTCTGTCAAGAGTTATTGGACATATGATCAGACAGATAACGACACTATTGTAAGCTATTACAAGACATATTTACAATTATTTCTCATCACGATGGCAGAAGAAAAACAAAATCACATGTAGTCTAATAGCTATCAACATTCTTTTCAAATGGTCGTTCCTCAGTCTAAATAATGATTCATTTACATAATCCAAAGTAGGCTTTGATGTTTAAACCAGGAAATAATATGTATGATGGTTATCTTTTTAATGGCATTTTGATTTCATCGATACACCCCTAGACATAATGTAATACTAAGGATTATTTCTTATCCGTTATTAGAATGCTGAACTGCTATAGGTTCAAGACTACAGAGATACATGCTTTACCTTTATGAACTTGTATCATCTCAACTATAGATAAACCGCTTACAAAAAGACACTAGGCAATTTTAGTTCACGCACGGTGGGGTAAATACCCCTCCGTCACGGTGATGCCACCCTCTCCCAGTATCCCCACCACTGTTCATCACTTGCCCGCTTGCTCTATCCCCTGACCCGTCCACTGCCACTTAGCGACGAACCAAAATGGAAGCTCCCTGGCTTCATCAATCTGTCCAATTAATATTTACGCTTGTATAGGTCTATACACGAAAATAGAATATAGTTAGAGTACGTAAGTAGCTGCAGTGTAAACAAAATGGCGCGAGCAAGACACGATCCACGCAGCTGATAAAACAGAGACGAGGAGAAGCTTGTCCCACTCCCCACCACTGGAGGGAGGCTCCTCCTGCGCGTGGCTGCTCAGATATTTGCTTCAGCGCAGGTTTCTTTGCGAGCGGTTCATCTATAGTTGTCTTATTTCACTTCTTTACTCGGTGGTTTATTTTTGTGTAGAGAAAAAAGAGCATTAAAGTGAAGATTATTGATTCAGAAACTATTATATTTATCCAGGGGCCGTGAAGCTGTACAATGAGGCCAACACGCTGCTCAACCCGAAGATCTCGACTCCGGCTGAGAAATGCAGGATGATGATCCGTCTACGGCGAGCTGGGGTTGGATTTACAGTGATCCCTCAACGTAGCAAGGTCGGGGGCTTGGCAGTCAGTACGACGGCCACGTTCCTGGACCCGCAGTTCGTCAGCGTACACGCGTACGGATGTGATCATCCGGATCTAATGGAGCGGAAACTGCACGTAAGCGTTGTTCAGATCTAACCAATAGAACACCAGACTCTCGATTATCCGATGTTTTCGATATCGGATTTATGTTTGGATTCAGAAACCTCTATGGTAAATAAGCAGTACCAGTGGAAGTCAAACAATTTCAATAAAACATTGCAACAAAATTTTATGATGCACATCATTACAATATTAAAGAAACATTTGATCTCAAACAGCACTTCTTGCATTTCTTAGTTTTTTAATAATACATGCCACTTATTGAGAATAGATAACTGGTTTGTGATTTAAAAACTGTTAAAACTATAATGTACTGCAACAAGTGCTAAACATCTATCTTATGAAAAAATAAAGCAAAAAAGAATAGTTAATTAAAATTATAAAACAGGAATATTTTTATGTAGACATGCAAGCTCTTTTTTTATTTCACATGTGTGTTTCGTTAAATATATTTTTAGATTTGTGTTTTTCATTGCCCACCCATCCTTTCCTCGGGGAAGTAACATATTTTGAGACGTGCAGTATTTATTGTAGGTTTATATAATCAGCAGAAATCATTAAAGTAAAATAATTGAATTGTTTCCACTACAAAACATTTTTTATGTTTACTAACACTTAATTATATATATATATATATATATATATATATATATATTTATATATATATATATTATATATATATATATATATATAAATATATAAAATATATTTATATTTAAAATAATTTTTACTATACATGATTATGCTTACCATTGTCCAGAGGTGTGCACTGTGCAGGACAGAAATATGGGCATAGAACATAACAGACTCCACAACATTTTACATCAGTATATTTTGTAGGTTTTAAGAAAAAGAGATCGACTTCACATCGCTGGTATAGAGATTACAATATCTAGATTAGAAAAAACTAATTACTTGACCACATAACCTAGTTTTTATACTATTTGTAACGCTTTATGTTTGTTATGTTTCTTCAAATTGTATTAATTTTTAAAATTAATAAGAGATCCTTTCATAATATTGCACCTCTTACGAATTAGGTGCAGTCTTGGAATTCTGCCTTTATCATCAAACTATTAAGTTTAAAAATACTATGGTGTCTTCTGACGTTCTCGTGTCTTCTTAACGGTAGGATCGTGAACAGCCAGTGTACGCAATTTGATGTGGTTCGCGTACGTGCCACCAGAGATGCAACCATCGCTCTCCATCTCCCCCCCCTAATCCTTTGCCATCCTCACCCCCATTAACCTTTGGCATCCTGCAAAATTTAGAAGCGTCCCACAGTGTCAGGTAGTCGTAGATATTCAGACGGTTTCAAAATCAAGGATTATATACACCAATACAAACCTCGTCATAACTCTGTTTCATTTTCAGGATGACGACGAACTGGACATGGGACAAGAAATGGAAGACGTGTTTCTTCGAGGGGTCCAGCCTCTCCTGACCACCTATCTAGAAAAACATCTACATCCAGCACTAAGAGATACACTCATGGTCAACATGGGCTACAGTGTTTCCTACGGGCGGTAGAGTATATGGACCCTGAGGAAGTGCCAGTTGTAGTCTATTATTCTTGATTATACGAACATATAATCAAGGATAATACGAATACATTCGTATAAATAATCAAGGGTATTATCTAATCAGCGATCAGGTTTGAAAATGTGACCGTTTTTTTTCAAACATCTCTAAAGTTGGAGTTAAATACGTACTTTAAAAGTACACGAAACAATCTAAATTGCATCAGCCTTGGTAAACAGTCGATATTTTAATACTGATAAAACTAAAGCTGGATTATTACAGTGTAATGAATAATTCGTTCATTTATAAGGCTAGTAAATAACCCACTAAATAGTATTTTTATTTAGTAATTATTTATTTAACTTATTAAATATTGTAATTAGTGTTATATATTATCGTTAATGTATATTTAGTATGTAATCTATATGGACTCGGCTTGTGATGTTTGCAAAACACGAAATAGACTAATTGTTTATAATATATTGTAATTTTATATTTTATATTAGTGACAAATTATTTTGTTTTGAAATGTCCAACACATCTTTAACAATCCTGTATCTGTGTACCTATTTATGTATTGCAATGAAATCTTTGTTACTTGGATGTCGGAAATCCAACTCCAGTTTATAAAATAACCACTTATTCAGATATTTCTTTTATCTTGTCTGGTCACAGCGTTCTTTGGTTATACCTGCCACTTTTATTTTGTTGGCCGGTGCTCGAGCCAGTGGCGGTACTGAAGGAGCTAAACTCTTTGTAGCTTCGCTGGTCAAGTCTAATGTTGGGAAGAACGGGTCTTTGGAATTATTCGGCTCATTCGGATCTGATCACTGAAATGAACCGGTTCATGAGCCGAATCTTCAGACCACTGACATCACTCACTCCGCCTGCTCGATCAGATCATACAATAAACCAATTAAAAATAATTAATTTAGTAAATTATTTAATCTTGATGCAACCAATTATATTAGTTAAAATAATCAATTTTGCTTTTATTATTAAAAGTATTATGTAAAAAATTAATTTCATTGATTTTCTTCCATGAAACGTGAAATACAATAGTTTTCAACGAGGTGTAACTGTCTTCCAAAATAAATTCTGATTTTAAACAGTTTTGTTCTGACTGGAGGAGATCACTCAGATCATAAAGAACTACGAGAATCGAAGAACTGGCTGGCGACTCTCAGCTCACGTGTCGCGAAGCGATGTTTCGTTCAATCTGGAGTCGGCTCACCAAATAACCCGGCTCATTTCATCACATAATCTGACGAATCACAGATCATTTCGTGACCCGGATCAATGAGCCGGTTCGCTCATGGTCTGCAAACCACTAGTCAAGTCTATCAGTTCTGGAAACTAATCTCCTGTTCTGAAACCTTTTCTTGATGTGAGTTCTGTTGTCATTACCCAGTTTTCTCTAGTTCTAGTTCGCAAAACACTGTGAAAGGATAAACAAAGTAATAAAATGCCGTGATTTGATATAATACTGAACTCTAGGTTCGTTTTTTATGTCTTTGACCTTGCATCACCGACCTTCTTTACTCCGTGTTACCAATCGTTTCCACGGACGAAAAATATTTGGTACTAGACAAACAAATAAAACCTTAAATTGGTTTTATCGGTTTTCGACGTCATAACCTGTTTATAAATAATATCAGTAACGCAGTATCTTGGTTTTTTTTAAATATTATTTTACGAAGTTCGTATTTCGCTTCACTAGTTCTGCTGCGTTTATATTTCTCATACTTAAAACGTATTAAAAATAACTTTGAGGCAAGAATGTTTGTGTGGACTAGCATCCTTAACTATCCAAAATAATGTTTTACATTAAATAGAAACAAACCTGCATCTAAACAAAATTTAATAAGAGAAAACCAGAACCTATTTTAATTTAAACAGTTATAAGGTTGTTGTATAAACTATATGCTATACTATACTACTAACTATGGTGACTTGAAATATTAAAATTCCGGTTTGTACCGTAACAATTTTGTGTATTCTATTGACTCTTACCTTTTAAGTCTTATTTTGTAGTTACAGTTATTTTGGTAAAGGCACTCTAATTTGTTTGATCATCAGGACTCTGTGTGCTTACACTAGAAAATATCTAGACCTGTTCTGATATGTTGTTCTACCCTGATTCAACCAAATAGACCGGTTTTGGCAACAACAAAAACTGGGATAGGATGGATGTTGCACAAGCCGTTTCGCTGTGTCCAAAACTACATTGCAGGAAATTTCTTTACAGATACACAGTATCTCCACTTATTTATAGTAAACAATACAATTACTCTTACTTGTAATTTTATCCGGTTGTTTTCTTATTTGCCGTATCATACTGGTAATCTAGAATTCCACTTCATTAACACGTTGTATTAACTGACTTAATTTCAATTTTTTCGAGGCTTAGTCGACACTATTGACAATAGCACTTATTTTTTTAAGTTTGTTGTTGACGATGGGTAGTTTAAAAATAAATAACAGACATATTATGAGCATTCGGCATCATTAAGTTAACAAATATGAATGAGACACGACATTTCAAAAATGTATCACTGCTCTGTTCTTCAGGTAACCAATCCTATGATATAAGGTAATGCACACAAAAATGTGCACATCTAGAACGCATTTGATATGTATATTACACTCTAAATGCATAACAAAAATGTAGGATAAAAATACCTAGCATTTAAATCATAAAATCCTCTAGAACGTAAAACCAACTACAATACAAAATATATGAAACAATGTTTGCACAGTTAGGGAAAATGGCATTCTAAAAATAAAGCCGGGGCAGCGTATATCTTGTACAGAACAAAATTGTGATGGTGGCAGGGGAGAAAATGGCTGAAAATTGGTGTTCTTTCCCATAATTTTAGATTTCTTAACATTTCCATCTTTAAAATTATATTTTTGGGGTTTTTACCTGAAGAAGAAAGCAGATAGCGGTTCTGAAAACGTCCTGCTTAAATTATTGTTTATATTTAAGTTAGGAAAGGAACGTATCCGTAATAGTAATAGCAGTAATGGTAGCCAAATTCCTATCTTTGTATTATTTACTTAGTAAAATAACAAGTTACAATAGATTGTGGAATGCGGTAATGTATTTATCATGTTTCATTTCAGTCAAGGAGTGACTGATCAATGAGAACGCAATAATTATCAGTTGTCGAACTGTAAATAAATAAAATATTTTATCACATTAATTTATTTCTCATTGTGTATAGCCCTTTTTCTTAATACATCATTGTTTTGACGCAAAATTTCATTTGCGTAAATCCCAATATCAACTCTTCAGAGCAATTATTATTTAGCACAAAACTGCTGGACTTGTTGACCTATGTCGGTACTATCTTTAATTGTATCAGTTAGGAAATAAACCATTCACACGGGCAAGGTGTGCGGTTTATTGCAGATAGTTCTGAGGTCCTACACTAGAGCTACGCCACGTAACTTTTATTGTTACCCTTCAAATATTTGCTAGCTGACCTTTAACTCCACAGATGTGGGAGTATGAGGGCTAACTTTTGCAATAAATTTATAGCACTGGATGAGTTATAACTTGTGTAACTAATACAATCAAATGTAGGCCTACTGCGCACAGTCAAATATAATGAACACAACCTTTAACAACGATATTAAACCAGCATAGCAACAGTATGAACTTTCATTATATTTCTAGTTTATGTTTGAAATAAACGTGTTTATTGACAAAATAATTATTTGTTATAATACTTATACCATGACCTCATAACTCGGTTAATTTTGAAAAATATAGAGTTTATACAAATTCTATAAATACTAGCCTACTATAAATAGAGTGATCACAACTTGATCTTAGCTACCTCAGAAGTTAAGATTACTGAGTTGCTATGGAAAGACATATAATAGCTGTACTAAAAACGTTACGAATTCCTGCCAAACTGAACAATTAATATAATAATTTAAAAGCCTGAAAAGCTCAGTAGAAAGAGCATTCCTTGAAAATAATATGTATAAATTCGGCCATTTTAGGAGAGCGGTGAACTTAAGGCCTTTAAAAGTCACATATATTCAATAATTCTCTGGGACTCATTCAACAGTCTTTAGCAAACATTTTTGTGCATAAAAAATGACAATAAAGACCATAAATGGGCAGGCCTAAAGATCACTGTCGCCAGGGTTTTCTTGGCCCGATCATCTTAATAGAACCGCAAATACATCTTGCCGAATTATCTCGATCGGCTTATAATAATGAGCGGGCACCAAGACAAAACACACAAGACATGATCGAGAGTGTGGCATGATATTCGAACACATTCTGACTTAATACTGAATTTACTGTACTAAAACATTGCTTCCATTATTGCATGAGCTGGTTCCATCAAGCTCACTGAATTCGAGAAAAAGCAGGTTTGTGAGGAACACTTACCCTTTTTACAATCCATGTACACACTTGTATTTCTGCTGAAGAAGGTAAAGAAAAGAAATGAGAACCAATTAATTCTCACTGGATTTATCAACCAGGTCTCTGATCAACGCGATTTTATTCATCCTCTTTGTTTATGAAAAGAGTGCTGAAAACAAAATGGCAGGACGAAGGTAAGGGAAGCATTGGTGTTGCTCAGCCGGATATAAGAAATCGCATTTAGCGTCCTCTGCAGTCTAATAGGCAATCTCTTGATGTCAATCAGAAACAGCTCCAAGAAGAATGCCTGAGTGCCCGGTGAGCTTGTGCCAAGACACCCATTTACCAGGCCTCTAGATTTATTGCGATGTATTTTCATTTTTGCCAATCGGTAATAAATGTCACTAGCAACCTATATACAATATTAAATCAGAACCATGATTCGATTCTTACCACGTTTTACAGCAAATCGGTGTGTATATTTTTTATTGTTTCATCTACGCTGTATTTTGACTGATGATCTCTGATCAAAGTAAGGATGAAGTACTCGTTACCTCCGGTGAGTTTACAGTACAGTTCGTTATTCTTTAGCTGGAGATATTTTTCTGAATAGGTTCGGAATTGTTTTACTTTCATCATCTAATAAGGATGTTTTTTACTCTGTATAAGACTATTGCATGTATAAGACTATTGAATACAGTGTAGTATAACGAAACTAAAATTTCGTTCTACATCAAAGAGAATAATTAATAGCGTGTAGTATAGTATAGTAGTATAATATAATATAGTATTAATAAATGTCTTCATGTTTATTTATTTATATTTTGTTTGACACATACGGTTGCATTAACCATCTACATCCAGGGTATAACATGCATATGCAAAATGGTAGTGACAGAGAAGAAAACATACAAAGAGTAAACATCGCTGCTGTCACTGTCGGCTGAATCGCGATAAGTAGCTGTAAAGATGGGACTGATATGCAATCATTATAACATGAATAGTCTAGTTTTGTAACTAAACTGTGATAAGTACCTATAAAGAACGAAACAACTAAGCTATCATGTTCGTCAGCTATAAATTAGTTAACACGCAGTTGCACAAGCACTTGCAATGCGATCAATATAACAACAAACGATAACAAAAGTAAAGATACAGACAGAACAGTAAAAAATGCACTTAACCTATTACAATACAATACAGCAAAAGACAGCCGGTGACTATATTGTGTTAATAGGATCATCGACAAACGTAGAACAAAGAGCGCAGTACAAGAGCATAAGAAAGAAAAACAAAGAATACCAAACGACAATTTAGACCCAAACTTGTGTAGATAATAATAATATGGAAAATAACAATGACGAAAATAATAACAAGTGCTTCGAATTACTAACTTATTCGCCACTGCATGCACTAAACTTTATTCTCACGAAACCATTGACCAATGACCCATATGTGGTGGAAAGGGAGAACTATATGTCACCATCAACTCGAGACAGGAGTAGATTACCGACTCTTCTCTTGAAGGCCAGAACACTGGTATCACCGAAGAAATCGAGCTCTGAGTACACGTCGTTTCCCACTCTCATCATCCTTGGAAGAGGAGAGTGGTATAGGTAATTTGTACCACGATGTCTCTTGAAGGTCAAGGGTCCTTGTCTGACAAGAACTCGCATCTCGATCAGCCAGAGCAGCTTCCACTTGAAATTTCCACTCAATAGTCTGTACAAGAAGCAAACTAGGGAAGAATTACCGTTCAAATACTGGAAAATTATCTTTTCGCTGTTTACCTTTTTACATAGGCAATTCTCAACGTATTAATCATTAGATAGTATTTTGATTAGTATTGGAACCAAATCAATCATACACTTCCGGCGATAAGGATAAAACTCTCTTCGAGTAACGTTTTACATTCCAGAAGGTATAATCACATTATGCTTTCAACATCTACCAACTGCACTGGTGGTGATCAACGAAAAGCATTCCTGGAGGAAATATCAGACGAAAATGATATAAGTCTATTTTATGAATGATTAAAGCATTTTAGAATAATTATTTAAATGGCAAACAATGAAAAGGTCGTTCTTTCCTATTAAAAAGATAGTTTTATCCACAGTTACAAAAACATTATCTTATGTACTGTACGCAAAAATATGTCTATTAAGATTTTCGATATGACTCGTCAAAAATAACTTTTGAAATAGAATTGGTGGTCGACAATTCTAACATTAACCGAGAAAGACGTTGACTACTGGCAATTTAAAAAAAACAAATGATTTATTAACGAAAATCAAGTTTAACGGGAATTTCGTTAAATCAATTTCAACGGCTAAAGCCAATTCATGTAGGTTATACAAAACGTGGTGTATAGTGATAGTAACCATAAATAACTCTAACAGGTGGCAGCAGGAACGAAAATTTGTGAGAAGGATCGTTATAATTAAAATGGTAATATTAACAGATACCGGTACAACAATAACGATTAACACTAATAATTTATAGTAAAAGTAATAACATCAATATGAACTGAACAAACATGTAGAATAATATAGGAAAAGGAACTAATAGTTGGAAGGACCATCTAAGACACATCATGGCAGATCTAAGTACAGGTTCAGAGTGGTCAGAATGTGATTGATGAGAATTTGAAGAAGTCCAGGTCAGAGGCGTTTCCTGAGACTTCCGCACAGTTGAGTTCGCCAAGTATGTCGTGGAAACTGAGGATTAGGCAAATAAGGTAGAAAACCTCGTGCCGAAAGGAACTCTGAAGTCAATATGCTCTATGAGTGCATAGCAATCCAGCCTAATACTAGCTACTCGAAATAAACGCTTTTCAGTCTTCAAGCAATTATGATAAAAAGGCCAAAGACGAAGCAGTATTCCAGTTAAGAGCGAAGCGTAGCTTTAGTTATTTACATTATATAATTTACATTTATTTTAGTTATTGTTATTTACATTAATATTTATAACAACGTTAATCGTTGGATTTAATTGTAATAAGGGAATTAGAAAATGTAATAATGAAAAAATTAAATAAAAAAAAAAAAAAACACTCCAATAATATACGTTTTATTTCCGTGAGGTTTTTCTTGCTCAGGGACTCACCATCAGACCCACATATCTGAATAAAAGTGGTTTCAATAATAATATTAACAATTTTGTACTAAATAAAAACATATCTTATTAAAAACACGAGATAATATTCTATTACAGGAAAGTATGTCTATGTATATATAAAAAACAAAGTTAATATTTAGTTAGATCACATAAAGTAACGGTGATTTTTGAAAAGGCCCATGTTCGTTATTTACTAGATTACTTTGGTTCTTTTTTATACAAGTTCCAATAAGAAAAGAACTTCTAGAATTTAATGAAAAATATACTAATGTGTTGACTATTTTTCATCTGTATTTATGCTGTAATTGTTCTTGTTGGTATATGGAATAGCAAAATACTAATGGAATATTTCGTCTAAACGGCTTTGGTTGGGAATGTTCTAGTAAGTTCTTGCTCATATTACCCAGAAACCCCCATTTCCTGTTGGACGTCTTCCTCTTTCTTTGTCCGCATCGTCATCGCCATTTTGTTGAGTTCTCGTAACGGAAAGAAGACATTCCATTAAGAACCGCCGCCCGGAGTGGAACAGGAAAACATTACAAGAAACGAGACCTTCCGACGTTACTAAGACACACTCTAATATTTGGTAAGTGTGTTTTCTACTTAGAATAATTCAATTATAGTTTTGTTCATCACTTAATTTTCTACTATACATTTCACAATTTCATGAATCATCGATTATCTACGAGTAGGTCGCTGCTGAATAATCATGCACGTGCTGCATTTCATAGTTTAAAATTCTATTATTCAGACATCTATCTTTAATAAATTAATGCATTATTATTTTACCATCATTTTTAATGAGTTGAAATCACAAACTGTAAAGTAATTACAATTCTCGCACATTTCCTAACTGCATTGATAGGGTATAAGGAAGAAGTCCCTATTAGGTACAAGATATCCTTGACAACGGACAATCTTAAGGTTACATGATGTGAGCCATTGACAATGGTCTCCAAGTAGTTCTCTGTTCTGTTCACTTTTGACAAGAGCTTAGCAAATCCTGCATTGCATTTGATACTAATATAATCTTTACTTTCAGAGTTATGCCTAGGCTATGAGAATTTTCACAAAGGGTCATGTTCAGTATAATAAAGTAATGCTTCTCTCCTGTTACCACCATGTTACATCCACCATGAGGAGAACTAATGGACAATAGACTAAATATCACACTAGTGCTGCCTTAAAGAAGCAAACAAAAATATATATATATATATTAAAATGGCTGCAGGCAGTATGAGTGGCCACCAATAATCATGACTATCTAAAAAAATAGGCTACTGGTCAGTGTCAGACCAAAATGATGTAAAAGGTATTTCAAATAACAATATATTTCTACTGGTTATAAATTTGAAAAAAAACTTGTAAAATGTTAACAAATGAAACTATAACATTTACTTACCTTTTTTTATTCTCACAGATAGGCTAAACCTGGCGCGACTCCTTGTGAAACAAGGAACACATGTACATCATTGTTCTTGCTGCATTAGTCTGTAACCTAATACAACTTTACATTTGATTTTGAGCAATAATGTTGAGTTAGGTTTTAGGCTAGGCTTTTAAAATTGTTTTATAGTAAAGCTTTACTTTCTGTGTAAAGAAAATATAGGCTATTTGTTTCAGATTAGATAAAAAGTTTTTAACTTTGTTTAGCAACAGCCAATCGTTGATTTTTCTTGAGTAAAACACTATTTGATTTCTACATTTTATTCTAGTTTCCATCGCCTTACTACAAACAGGAGGATACTTTGGATTTAAAGGAGCAAGTTAATTTTCTTGTAATCATTTTAAAACATTGTGCAATTTGAATTACTATGAAAAAATGTCTTGCCATTATGACATTAATTTTTTAAATGGTTATGGTTTTGTTTTCTGTCTATTGAAAGGAAGCAATGTCGGGGCGAGGCGACAACTCTGTCCCTATCTACTAATTGTTAATCAATGCTATCATATTTTGTTACTGAAATATATATCACTTTTTATAAAACGTTATTCTTGAAAACTGAATAAAGATAAATGATGCATATGGAGTGATGTTGTTGAATTGCAACACCATGTGGACAGCATGTTGTTAATATAGTGTGACTGATCGATGATGCATATGGAGTGATGTTGTTGAATTGCAACATCATGTGGGCAGCATGTTGTTAACCCATTGCGGATCACTGACGAGCTCAGGTTGCAAAAGCGGTCTGCTTTTAAATTTCCCTCCAAATAGTTCTTTTAATGTCTGATAGATCGGGCGATCGTCTTCACTGTCAACTAAGAGTATTTAACAACGGTCTACGTTTAGAGTTTTAAAAAGTTTTATAAATATCCTACAGATCGCAGTTGTATGTCGAAGTTTAAAAATCATTCATATGAGTTTACTCTCTGCTTTTTAGCGCTTCTGATTGGGTGTTTTCTTCAGTTGTTATTATAATACTTTTGAGGTTAATGACACAACGAAAAGACGCAGACGTACATGTTGGCGGGTTTAGTCTAGACAATGGCCCGGATGTTGTAATCGCTTCGCCCGAGCCGCTTTATTTAGACTATGATTCAGACATCATCCCTGTCACCCCGGAACCTTGCTCGCGTGTTATCGTTCCTACATCACGGATACCCAGCAGGCCCATGTTCCATCTGAACAAATACCTTCACAGCCGAATTTTCTAGTGTACGATAGCGAGCGATACTGTGGTGCAACATTGCTGTTCGTGCAGCCGCTGACCGTAAATTAATTCGTGCCCGCGCGCCAAAACAATACGATCCGCAATGGGTTAATATAGTGTGACTGATCGATGATGCATTTGTGAGCCCCGTCTTAAAGATCCCCCAATGTTATCTCCACTAGTGTAGTGGAGTTTTATCTTGATTAGTTCTACTTTGTCACTCGTACACCCAGCAATACTTGATACAGGTCAAGTCAACCAACTGATCTTGGTCTAATTGCCCCTGTCACATGATCCGAATAGTCTTCAGATTAAAAAGGTTAAAACTGTGAAATGGAGGTTAGGTTTTGTTATCAGTCATATCCAAACCTTGACCGAATGAATATTGTTATCAGAGCAGCATTTGTTAGATAATGGCTAGTGGAAATCCCATTATTTCTCCAATTAAGTCATCTGAACAACTCGCACATATGATGGTCACTCAGACAATTTGAATTGTTGGAATCTTATGCTGTGTTGCTTCATAGTATATGATTGCAATCTAACGGTACACTTTGTGACTTGAACCATATAGCCTTTTGTATATTTAGTTTTGTAATTGATAATGTTCATTATGTTCGTATTCTTCGGATGGTCCTGGAAATTTATTAGTGATGTATTGATTCTGATAATATTACTGGATCTGATACCAAGGGAGTTAAGTTGAAAATATGCTTCAAAAGTAAAGATACTACAATAACTGAACAGATTACTGTATATATTTATTCACGGTAAACACCATTTTACGACAGATGCACAAGATGGTAATATATAAAGAAATCTTTGAAGCAAAAAATCGATTGATTACATTGAATGATTTGGGACGTGTTTTGAGGTTGGGAAAGGACTGGTCGGAAATGTCCCTTCTTCGGGAAAAGCCACTCCGCACTTCTAGCATAAAATTAAAATATCCTGAGAAATGTTACCTAAATTCAAGCTCATACATGAGTGCTCATAAATGTCAACTTAAACTTTCTACATTTAGGTATATTACGTATAGTGAAAATTTGAAATGACCCGTTATAACTTTATTAGTCCTATGTGTAAATAGACCCAGAAGATTTAGTTTCACTTTACTTGTAACTTAGTAATGTATTTCTAGTAACATGTTACTGGAATAATACCTCAACACGTTACTTTATTATAAATTAAAGATAAATAACAGTATTTCCCACATCTAGTGGCCAATAATCAAATACTAGACACATATGTGTAGTACTTAAAATACTTTGCAGGGTGCATATGCCTGACAGCATTTACACCATTCTAATCTATATTTACTTGATTTTAGTATGGCCTCTTATCGTTCGCAACCGAAAGTGAACCCACAGACCAGCTCCTGTGCTGATTGTTCAGTGCCAGGCGTTCAATTCTGTGGACATAAATGCTGTTTATAGGTGTATATTGGTATTGGTGCTGACATTCTTGTTGCATCATTTGACTTAACAGCTACATGTAATTTGCGGTTTTAACAGATTTCTAATAAAATGTTGCTTGTGAAATGGTACTTATAACCCAAGTCACTTCATTTTGATGAATTTGGACTGTGCTTCGTTGTAATCACTCGAGTGTGTATTTGGCCAGTATCAGACATGTGCGTCAATTATACTACATATATACAAGTATAATCACTCGAGTGTGTATTTGGCCAGTATCAGACATGTGCGTCAATTATCTATATATATAAAAATGAAACTTCGTGTGTATCAGCATCACTCACAAACGGCTGGACGGATTCGCCTAATTTTTTTTTTAATTTGTTCGTCTTGATCTGTAGAAGGTTATAGGATACTTTTTATCCCTTTCCCGATTCAGGATTCCGCCCCACTGGTTACAGAAATACCCGTAAGAAATGCATTGCAGCAAACATATGTTATTAAGTGAAAGAGTCTTTTCAAATTTTTAATCAGCTGTTTCTTTGTAAACATATATATAATGCGACAAAAAAATATATTTATATATAATTTAAACCTTTCCAGCGTTATTGGACGCGGATCCGCGGAGGGGGCCACTACAAGCTCAAAACGTTATTGCCGTGGATCCGCGTTTTTGCATTCTTTATTTTCTTACTGCTATGTTAGTTGAATATTTTGCTGCTAGATGGTTCTAGTAGTCATGCGACATACAGACGGGTTGCCCTGCCTCGAATTCTGTTACAATGGGAGTGGCAGTTGCTTCTAATTGGCCAAACACTGTCTAGCGGGCGTGGCTCCGCGCCTTTCACAAAGTCATTGACGGGAGCTCCCGTCAAGGCATCTAGCCAGTTGTTGTTAGTGAGAAGCGTCGGTACACGCATATGTATTTTCGGTTATCCGCTAATTTTCTGTTGTGTCTTATTCTTTTTAAAGTAAATTATTCATATTAAATACAGCAAGTTTCCAGTATTTATTTAGTGTTTTTTACGATTCGGTTAGTGAGTATTCGTGTGAATGGCGAATCCAGACGATTCGGATTTGAAGATTTGGTAAAGCAATTACTTGGTCAACGTCAAACCCAAACTTTTTAATATTTTACTACGGTCAAAAGGATGTTATCACAAAGCAAGAAACAATATTCAAGCCCTGCAAGGCTGTCCTACACAGGTTGCCGAGCGATAAGAAGGTTTCAAAGTCCACGCGATAAACGTGGCTTGCGGGAGACGCGCGGAATGTCAGTTGTGACAGCCCGCCACCAAATAAACACTCTTTGTCTACTTTTGTACTTTTTCTAATTTTATTTTCTGTTTTATTGCTAGTATACGGTTATCATATATCTATAAAACTGTGTTTCATTCCCATACTTACTGAATAAATTATAAAAATATTAGTGACAACTACACTGCTATTCTACGATATTTCCAAAAGTTAAAAATTATCCTAGGTAATCTAAAAAGGCCTAAACAAATTTTATTTAAATTACTCGTTATATTAACTCTATTACAGAAACGAAAATAAATTTAACTTTTACACATTGGAAATTTAAAAAAATTGTAACTTTATCAAAGATCAGGTCTAATTTTTCATGACGCTTAAAGGGTTAATTACTACACTTTATAGTTTTAAAGCATAGAGTAAGCTTAAGAGAAACGACAAATTTTGTTTTTAAACTGTTTCTGCAATCACTGTTAAACATAGACTTTACATTTACTATCCAGATAATACAATTTCAAATTTGACGTAAAAATTCACCTTTTAACTGCAATATTTATTTAATATAAAACCATGCTCATGCTTGATCAGAAGAGCAATGCAGATAATCATAATTACTATCTTTTGGCTACAAATATAAAGAATGTTATAAAATCAACCTTAGTTGTTTTTTTTTGACAGAAGTATCAGGTGGTACTACCTTCATAATGCGCCCAAGAAGCTCATGAAGGAACGACTATCAATTATCTCAGCAATGTTTAGAATGTGATAGAAAAATGAATAAGTGAATATAGTGTACTGTTTTCAACGGGAAATTGCGTGCGAAGCCGCGGGAAACTTATTGAAATGCGCAGCGAAGCGCACCGGGTCCGCTAGTACTACATATATACAAGTATTGGTGCTAGATACTACTATTATCCAGATATGTATTGTACGCAGATGTGATTTTTACAATGCCACAACTGAACAGAAATTGAAACTAAAATCTGTTAGATGTCAATAGTCAATAGTTCAGTAAAAACTTTGGTTCTTAACCTGGCCTACAATACGTTTCATGCAAGCTCATATCTTATTTGATCACTAAATATTTTGTGTACACTTTTTGACGCACTGGACAACAGCCTAAAAGGTGCTTTACAAATATTTTATTTTTAATGATCACGCTTAAAATATGAGTGAAAGCTGGCTTTGTTTAATGTTCTACATTAATAATGATTTGAAAACGCTTGATGATGAAGACGTTATTAGATAGGAATTGCCGACTGACAAAACTGATGTTAAATTTGCTTCTGAAAGTGTTTTCAAAGAAGTTTATGAGGTAAATTTTAAATCCTTGAGTGAACGACAGTAAAATCTCCTTTGTGAATTCTAATGTCATTAACATTAAACCTATTTAAATAGTAAATAGGCCTATTTTTTTAGTGAAACAAGTTTGTATCCATTGTATTAGTATTTTACAACTTACAAATGTCACAATTATGTGTGAGTGTGGAGGAATAGTTTTGTTACATTTGTCAATGTAACCCACAGACCAGCTCCTGTACTGATATGTTCAGTTGCAGGCGTTCAATTCTGTGGACATTAACGCTGTTTCTATTGATGTTGTATCATTCTTGTTACATCATTCGACTTAACAGCTACAGTACACATTAAATTTGTATCTCAAAAGATTTTTTATAATTTTTAAGTGAGAATTTGTCTTTAAATTACAGTCTAAAATATACCTAATATAGAAAATACGGTACTTTGGGATTATACCGACCACACCAGTATGAAGAACACAAAAATATAAATTTATAGAAACAAACATGATAGAACGACAAAACAACTGTTTAATTACAAAATTACAAACATTTCCAGGTATTGTGATCGGTATTGTTGTCGCTGTTATCTTATCTTTCTCGAGAATCCCGATTAGGGCAGGGCGCGGCATCACATGATTTGCACGGTACATAATTGCCTTTCCATTACAATTCAATTTATATTTCTGATCAGCCCCTCTAGAATTTGATATTTTACTGATAGGTACTATCTCGGGATGTTTTTCTTTCGCCGACATCAGCGCGCTCGCATTTTGGGTGGCGGAGTGTGATCAAGAATAAAAACAAGTTTTGAGTGTTTTTTCAATAAAGAGTTTAGTTTTAGTTTGGTAATGTTTGTTTTTGTTGAATTTTGTGTTTGGAGAAATGTAGAGGTAAAACACGGTTTTATAACAAAGCGACGCACCAGCTGAACGGGCGGCGAGACTCTGCAATCACGTTATCTACTAGACCGCTCGACTTTGACCTCTGTCTGAGGGTGGGGAGGGGTTTGCGATAAGACAATTCTTGTTTTATATTGACGAAATATTGTTCTACGCTAATCTAGTAATCAGTAGAAGCAAAATGTCAAATAACGATTCATGTCTGGGTGTGGTCGGTATAATCCCAAAGTACCGAAAATACTGCATTGTACATTTCAAATAAAAATGTTCTTTGTGTTTTGTCGTCTCCATTAGCCATTTTATATTCAAGTTGTGTTTGTGAGTGTGACAATAAACTTCTATAACTGTGTTTTATCTATGGACAATATGTGTAGTGTTGCTCTATCAATGAAACCCACAGACCAGCTCCTGTACTGATGGTTCAGTTCCAGGCGTTCAATTCTGTGGACATTAACGCTGTTTCTATTGATGCTGTAACATTCTTGTTACATCATTCGACTTAACAGCTACACATATTTTAAGGTTTTAACCAATTTCTAATAACTTTCGGAGCTACCTTGTGCTGATGACTGGAGGCATTAGTATTAGCCCATTCAACTTCTAGTGTCTTTAGCAATATTAAAAACATCAGGTTTTTTTTACAAGTTCTCTAGGCCCTTTTTAAAAAGCGTTTCGGTCTTTTTCGAATGCAAGCTCAGTTGTTTTGTCATTAAGCTGTTAAGTTGCTACTACACTCTTTAACGGCCAACTAAGGAACTTTCATGAAAATAAATGGTGAAGTTTTACCTAGGTGTTAGAAACGTAACATTAGTTTTTTTTTTTTTTTTTTCAGTTGCTTTTTTTGTAATTTTACTGCGAGTTTGTTTTATTGTGTGTATGGCAGGAATTAGTTGTAATGATTTGACGTTGTCAATTTTAGATTTGTAGATACTTGTCAGTTAGGCATCAGCATTATAAAGTTTCATAGAATGATTGCGATCACAATGTGAACTCAATTTTTAGCTACGACCTGATGTGACAAACCAGGATATACGTGCGGCAAATAAATTCAGCAGTAACCTATAACAGTACTGCATTGAAACGCTGGTTAATAGTTATTGCTCATATGTTTCAAATATTAACACGGTAGGTGTTATAGGTTCTAGTAAAAGAAGTGTTGCGACCATGTATCTTACAATAAAATGTTTATATGATTAAATGATTAGAAAACACTTAATGATGAATACGTTACGATAGGAATTGCCGACTGATACCACTGATGTCAAAAATTAGTTCTGAGAGTGTTTTCATACTGAAGTACATTTATAGCCCCAAATAAAAATATTCTAATTATTAACATTTTTAGATGTCCAGTATATAGGTGTGCCAAACGCTGATTGTAGCAATTTAATTTTAAATTGTAATTGGATATTAGGTCTACGTAATTTGCGGTCTAAATTGTGTTGTTGCTAACTTACAAACTACGAATTTCTGAAAATTGCATAAAATTTGGGGTCAAATGTAAAAAAATTTCTTTATTATACAGTGTTGCAGAATTGAGGCGGAATAACTAAAAATTTTACCTCAGATGGTTCGGTTGCTGTGGGAGTCTGCACTGTAGTTAACTTCTAGCATTCTTAAGTAGATGTAGCCCTTTATCACAGGACATATTGTTATTTTTAAGCATTTGTAATTATTTACTTATTGCGTTGTGGTCTAATAAGGGTTCATTTTTATAAACAAATATATTTTTAAAAATCTTCTAAAAATACAGTAAAACTTAATCATATAGTAGTCAGTCAGCTCTATGCACATTTGATGACACTAACTAGCTGACAACTCAGGTCAAGATGAGGAAAGTACTTGGATTGTTGAACAGGTTTGTTCAGTTGTCAAAGTTTTATCTGTTTCCATATATCTCCCAAATAGGAATATCTCTTGTAGTTTAGCTAAAATACTCGGAACACATCTAGAATTATGATTAGACATCAGCACATAGCTTAAATTCTTACCAGGCTAGAATATGTGCAAATTGTATATGCAAGTATTCAACCTTAATCAACTTGTGCCAAATGGCTTAGGCTATTAGTGCAGTGGATTAAACTTTAGGACAGTCTGAAGATATAAATAATAATTGGCTCTTGTCTTCACGCATGTGTTGGACATGTGTTTCACTTGGCTCCATTTCCTAAAATAAATTTTATCTGTCAGTGACACCATTGGCTGGTTAAAATTACAGCTAACTTCTGCAATAGGTTTTACTAGAAGGATAGTTTGTTTTAAAAAAAAACCAGCAATGTGTTTGTGTGGTCTTTGTTTTTAAAATGATATTTAAATTCTTAATGGTCACCTATTTGAAATATAAAACAATAAAAAAAATTATTTTTGTGATGGTGATTTTATTTATTTAGCCAGTTGAATTATTGCTTCAAAGTATTTTGCATAGTAGTTATTATTAGTTAAGAAAACAATATATTGCATTAATGTCTTTTTATATTGTCTGTGAGTGGATCAGTGACAGTAATCAAAGTAAACTAAAATCACATGTTATGATGATTCTTTACTAGAAATAACTCTTAAATAAATTGACTCTAAATTTGTCTCAAGGTAAAGTTGGTGACGTTCTTGGGATAAATTTGTAGTATTTTATTTAATTTGTTGAATGCCGTTTGAATTAAAAATCACATGCATTAGTACATATTTTCTTAGTTTTGTCCACCAACTGAGCAAACGGCATGATCAGTCTACAGTGATGATGTGCAGGCTCCCTCTTCTGAGGAACCCGTTACTTCAGGATGCGGAAAACTCCTGCCTAACTGAGTAGACATATTTAACCCTTTCAATGCTAAGTTTTGTTCCTTTGGATGATGGGTTACTGTCAAACTCGAGATTTGCTACAAAAATCTGGGGAGCCGGGATGGTTGCTGCTTTAATAATAAGAATTGGCCTTGTAGAAATCGTGTTTTGTATCCCTGAAGATGATGAAATAAAAGTTTCGTGATTTTTATTTCGGATTTTATGCATCATTCTTTAATAATATGCATGAAAGTTTCAATAATGTAATAAAGATGTATTTGATTTTATTTGGTAGTCTTTTATCCAGGTCTAATTTCTGTGTATTTTAACTAAATTTTTTGTTCATTGTAATAACTAATGAATTTGCATACATTTCTTAAAGGTTTTACCTACTTGATATGGGTATTTTAATAGTAATTCTAAAATACCCATTATTTTGAACATGAAGTACTTACCTTGATTCACATTTACCTGGTTATATGTTATATGCCTAGACATGGCAATGAAAGAAAAGTGACTATTGTGAGACAGATCAGTACTGTATAGGTTACGTCTACAGTGATGATGTGCAGGCTCCCTCTTCTGAGGAACCCGTTACTTCAGGATGCGGAAAACTCCTGCCTAACTGAGTAGACATACTTCATTGTTTTAGCGCTGCAAAACAATGAATTTTGAAGCTTGTTCTGTGCTAAAGTTTTTTGCAATTGCTGTTAGTTGTTCCATATTGTATTGTTATTTATCAGTTCTATTACATGAAGGTTTTCCTAAATACCTTGCAAGTTGGACAGAACTGTTCAGTACTGGTTTTTTGTGGTACATTGGATCTTTATTACAACCTGAAAATAGGGTAGAGTTCAATCTTCAAAATGTAGAGTTATACTTTTTTGTATAACAATAATGGCAAATGTCAGAAATTCTAGGTATTGTTAATTAGCACGACAGATTAGAAAGAACATATGGCTATTTATGATATAAATTCGATATTGGAGTATTAGAGTGGCTAAACCAATTTGTTATCTCCCCATCATATATCTTCTAAACTGTGCTACTATTAATAATAAATATAAAGTTGAAATTTAAGTTTTGTAATTAGTTTATCAAAGATCTCATTGAATAGGCTAACTTGCGGTTTGTTGAGACTAAACATTATACCAAATCCAATAGAAGGTCGTGCTCACCATGAAATATGACGTTGCCTATGTAAGATCGTTAGATCTGTGACATTTGTTTAAGGCTTGCTTTTAATTTGCTTTTATTTTCTTTACAAATTATGAAAAGTGGGGTATGAAGGAATCGTGTTTCTTGCGTGTAATTCTTAACCAAATTTCTTAGTTCAGTAATAGAACAAGAAACTTGCTTTTTGCATTCCGAACATTTGATAATGCATTTTCCTGTTCCTGCAATTTCACTTTGCAAATATAGCAATATATGAAAAGGGGATTGACACTTGATTACTTGATTTACAATCATAATATAAGATAAAATTGTGGTATGGATTTACAGTGTTCAACTAGTAAAATTAAACGAACTTACGAATTGTCATTTTGCATTGATGTTTCCATCAACTCAGCTAATGGAACTGAGAAAATTACAATTGACCTTTGTTTTATTTATGAGGCCTTGAGAAATCATTGGTCTGCATGGTCAATAATGAGGTGTGATGTTCGTATGCCTATTTCAATTATGACAACCCCGTGACTTGTTTAATATTTAACACACACACACATATGATGCAGATATTAATCTTGTAGGTGTTTATAGTTTTCACATGGGGCTCAAATATTCCCTAGGTTCATACTTGGTTAAGATAATATAGTGTAATGAGGCCAAGTTTTGTAACCTCAGTAGGAGGTTGGGTATTTATTTACAATAGCGTGACCATGGAAAATGGACTTTTTTCATGGGTTGGGCATCTATAGCCAAGTATTATTATCACAGGTGCATATAAACTGGGGGGAAAGTGTATTATTGTATTATATTGATGCCTTTCGGGCATTATTGCGTTAAGGAGCAGGGGCATCACATGATCTAGGATTCGACTTTTGCAAGCTCGAGTTTTTTTTTTTTTTCTCTAAAAGAGCAAGCAGTGCGCAGCGGGCAGGCATCGTTGACAGGATTAACGTACTAGTCAGCATCATTTCAGTAACTTATCACTTACCTTAATGAACATCCAACACAAAGGTGTGCCATTATCACTACTGAACTAGGAGGTTAAGAATAGACACGGAGGAACAAAATAGTTCAAAATGGCGTCCCTTCTTTATTTGAGAGATCCGCGGAGTAATACCAAACTGTCAAATATTGATAGTGTTGCCAGAGGTACTGTCAAAAACAGTTTTCAGAGGATTTCGAAAAATCGTAACTCCTTTGATTTTCGTTGCAGATGAATGTTTTCTTCACTATTGTTTTCAGGGGAAAAAATGAACATACCTTTCCATGGTCACGTTATTGTAAATTGATACCGGAGGTTGTTTAGCTTACATTATTTAGATTCGCTAATGTTTAAAAAATACTAACATTAAGTTGCAGTTGAGTAAAATGTCCTTGTTATCAAAGTTGATATTTTAAATTATGATAATAATTCATAGAATTTTAATAGTTTTTGTCTCATTGCAGAATTCAACCTAATCGAAAACAAAAATGGCAAAAGCACCAGCAATCGGTATTGATTTGGGGACCACCTACTCGTGTGTGGGAGTGTTCCAACACGGCAAGGTGGAAATCATCGCCAACGATCAGGGCAACCGAACAACACCCAGCTACGTAGCCTTCACTGACACCGAACGGCTTATTGGTGATGCCGCCAAGAACCAGGTCGCCATGAACCCCAACAACACTATCTTTGGTGAGTTACGTGTTGTCTTAGTAGCCTACTAGGGATTCTGTATTACGATTTCTTGAAAATGTTATAAAGTGCCGTATTATTTGAAAATATAATGTACTTAAAGCTTTCCAATACAATAATAATTGTCAAGTTTCATTGATATCATTTTTATTACATGACAAATTGTATAGATTGTTTCGTTCAACAATTCATTTGGTTTATTTGGAGCAAGCTCTAAATGTGTTAACAAGGTCTATATGTTAATCCTCACCGTTACGATAAAGTAATAATAAAGAACGGAAATAAAATACAATTTATAAAAATTTACATTTTTCCACAAAAATGTTTTAACCCTTCCCGCGCTACGGCAATTTGGGACGCACCATACCCAAACGCTACATATACCTTAACATTTTTTTTTTTTTAATATAAAGTCAACGCTAATGTTGTTTTTTTAGTTTGTTACCATATAAAAAGACTTTTGGGAACGAAAAAAGTATAATTTTTTTTAATAAGTTTATTTAAATTATAAAACTATATAAATACACAAAATTTAACGAAATGTTGAACGAAATTTTACTATCGTGTATAATATCATATTATAGTATATTATATGTATAGTATGTATATTATAGTTAAAAATAAAACTATAATGGATATAAAAAGATCTAAAATTAGCCATCACGGTGTTCAAGATAAAAACATGTGGTACGTCTAAATCCTTAGCCGGGCGGTGCATGTCTCGCACACGTAAATGGTCTCCTTGCGTAAACCGTTGCGTGTACACACAACACATCTTCCCAATATTTCAAAAACCAATTTGACAATGTACGCACGACAGTTCCACTCGCAGTCCGCGAACGAACTAAACCGGCGAATTAGTTTGTCAGTAGCGCTAGGGTCTGGCAAAACAGGCAGTGGCATGTGTAGTGCGCCGCCATTTCGCAGCTTGGAGAAAAACCGGGAGGCGGGGAAAACTATCACTGTGTTTTTCTATTGAGGCATTTATGCTCCAGCAGTTGCTGCACTCCACCAGCAAAACTGGGAACTACTTACTCCCAATAATAACCTCAGTGTTTAAAAGCGAATATTTTTGTCAACAGCGTTTTTAGTAAAGTAAATATTGGCGGTTATATTTGTCAACAGCGCGTGAAGGGTTAAAACATGTTTACTAAATTGTAATTGGATATTTTTATTTGAGTCAAACTAAATTATTTTTTGCAATTATGTACTATATGAAAAATGTCTAATAACATACAGCCTTCTATTTCGCTTTTAGTCTACGGTTGTTGACTCTTGCAGGATGTTAGATTGCAACTGTTTGTTCAAATTTCTGTAATTGAATTTAATGCTGTTTTTCAGATGCCAAGAGACTGATCGGACGTAAGTTCGAAGATGCTACCGTCCAAGCCGACATGAAACACTGGCCCTTCGAGGTGATCAGTGACGGTGGCAAGCCCAAGATCAGGGTCGCATACAAGGGCGAGGCTAAGACATTCTACCCTGAGGAGGTGAGTGTCACATGTGGTCTTATGCTTATGTGCAAACAATTATAACTTTGTAATAGAAAATAAGGTTAAATAGCTACAAGGAAGGGGAGTAACTCTATTTTCTCAACAATTGAACAATAAGTGTACTAAAAGAAATGTTTTCCATACAATTGTTCATATTTTAGGAAAGAGATAATATTTTATGGAGATAATACGTAACTGTAATTAACCAACAGATCAGATATATTCTTAAAACTTCTCTGTGCAGTTTAAAATAGAGATTGTGGGACCTCGGTAGAAAACTCAATTCATTTGAACACTTCAAAAGATAACTACACTCCATTCATCTTCATAATTTTATTTACTTCAATTTTTTTAGTTTTATTATAGAATTAAATACGTAGCTTATTACGTGTCTGTAGAATTACAAATTACAGAACAAAAACTTAATCAAATGTATAGCAATGGAATCTAAATTATATTGGGTCTATACAATCTACAAGCCTAAAGCAGGTTTTCTAACACTATAATTGTTTTCAGGTATTGTGCTAATTAGATTATCTTAATTAATTCAGATTTTTGTGTTTGTTTTTATTAATTTCAAGTGTATTTCATCTAAGTACTCATCATTTTTGTTATAATTTGTATTCAATTACTTAAGGTTCAGACTTTTATGTAAGTATTCTAAGAAAAGTAAATGCTGTAAATATGCAAACTGTAAATGATGAATTATTAACTATATAGTTTATTGCAGGTTTCATCCATGGTGCTGACCAAGATGAAGGAAACAGCAGAAGCTTACTTAGGAAAGACTGTAACCAATGCCGTGATCACAGTTCCCGCCTACTTCAACGACTCCCAGCGACAAGCCACAAAGGACTCTGGAGCCATCGCTGGGCTCAACGTCCTCCGTATCATCAACGAGCCCACTGCCGCCGCCATTGCCTACGGCCTGGATAAGAAGGTAAGCTGTCAAATTTTTAAACTAATTCAAAACTTGTTCAGTTGCTATTGATAAATGTTACGTCATGATTAAAGTGACGAGAAGAATCATTTTCATTCGTTAGGCACAGTTTTCCATTTTCTTTGACAATTTCTTTAAAATAGAGCTCAGTTTGTATTAGCTCCACTTTATGATCAAAAAAATAAGTGATAACAGTTTCTAATCAAGAAAATAAGAGATAACAATTTCTAATCAAGAAAATAAAAATTCAATTAACTTTTTTCTTGTTCCAGGGGTCAGGTGAGCGCAATGTCCTAATCTTCGATTTGGGAGGTGGAACTTTCGACGTATCCATCCTGACCATCGAGGATGGTATCTTCGAGGTGAAGTCAACAGCTGGTGACACTCACTTGGGTGGAGAGGACTTTGACAACAGGATGGTCAACCACTTCGTCCAGGAGTTCAAGAGGAAGTACAAGAAGGACCTAACACAAAACAAGAGGGCGCTCCGTCGTCTGAGGACTGCCTGTGAACGAGCAAAGCGAACCCTGTCCTCATCCACACAAGCCAGTATTGAGATCGACTCACTCTATGAGGGAATTGATTTCTACACATCCATCACCCGAGCCCGATTCGAAGAGTTGAATGCAGACCTTTTCCGAAGCACTATGGAACCCGTGGAGAAGTCCCTTCGAGATGCCAAGATGGACAAGGGGCAGATCCATGACATTGTACTCGTTGGTGGCTCTACTCGAATCCCCAAAGTGCAGAAACTGCTACAGGACTTCTTTAACGGGAAGGAACTCAACAAGTCCATCAACCCTGACGAGGCTGTGGCGTATGGTGCAGCCGTCCAGGCAGCCATTCTGCATGGAGATAAGTCCGAGGAAGTACAGGACTTGCTTCTGCTCGATGTAACACCTCTGTCTCTTGGTATCGAGACAGCCGGAGGAGTGATGACCGTTCTGATCAAGAGGAACACAACTATCCCCACGAAGCAGACACAGACATTCACCACTTACTCCGACAATCAGCCAGGAGTCTTGATTCAGGTGTATGAGGGTGAGAGAGCCATGACCAAAGACAACAACCTTCTGGGCAAATTCGAACTTACCGGTATCCCACCTGCACCTCGTGGCGTACCACAGATCGAGGTCACCTTCGATATCGATGCTAACGGTATCTTGAACGTCACCGCCGTGGAGAAGTCCACTGGCAAAGAGAACAAGATCACAATTACCAACGATAAGGGACGTCTGAGCAAGGAGGACATCGAGAGGATGGTGAACGATGCCGAGAAGTACAAGGCAGAAGATGAAAAGCAGAAGGCGGTTATTGCTGCCAAGAACGCCCTTGAATCCTACTGCTTCAACATGAAGAGCACCATGGAGGATGAGAAGTTAAAGGACAAGATCTCAGCAACTGATAAGACCACCATCATGGACAAGTGCAACGAGGTGATCCGCTGGCTCGACGCCAACCAGCTGGCCGAGAAGGAGGAATACGAGCACAAGCAGAAGGAACTGGAGAGTATCTGCAACCCGATCATCACCAAGTTGTACCAGAGCGCAGGAGGTGCACCAGGCGGAATGCCGGGTGGTATGCCAGGTGGCATGCCTGGTGCCGGTGGTGCAGGAGCAGCCCCGGGCGGCGGTGCCGGTCCTACCATCGAAGAAGTCGACTAATAAGTTCAGACTTTAAAAAAAAGCATTTACCATTTGAAAGCTCTTCAATTCCAAAGCGTAATGAAACTAATCAAATTGCTTCTGATGCATTCGTTTTAAAAATAATGTTCCTCATTTATTTCAAGTAGCGTATTATTATACCTGTGTAAAAGTTGAACTTCAAGTTTTAACATTTATTTTTATTGTATGCATGTAAGAAACATTTTACATCTTTATGAAAATAATTCAACACAAATGAAATTTTTTTTATTTCTATACAGTATAGTTTCAGAGTATGTATATTAGCATCATGTTGATAACTCTTGTTCCAAATAAAGTTTCATTTTGTAAGGGCTATTTGTCTACTATAATACCCTTTGTTCCCTTCATGGCTGGGCTTAACCCAATTACTCAACTATCAGCTTTTATTTGAAAACAGCCATTATGGAGCCTAATCTTATCAGTGGATCTTTATCTGACAAGATTGTCTGCTTCAGTCAAGAGGAATTTGCCAAGTAATAAGTTGTAACTAAACTTCAACATAGTGTGCAAAGCAGTTTGCCTACTCTTCGTAACAGTCACTTTATCAATGTATGAAATTATAATTACCAAGAAAAATAACAATTACTGTTATTTTTATTGTAAATAATATTCATCATGATTGCAGCATAAATTGGAATTGTTTTAGGGACATTCAGTATATTTGTCCTACAATAGAATTTGTATGGTTGCTGGAATCTTGCATAACATGACTTCTAAAATCAATATCAGTTTCACTTTGTATTTTATGAAGAAATTGCTTTCATTGTAACAGTTTTCAACACACTTAGAAAGAAAAACCTTGTGTTTATGTTGTTAAGGCTTTGTGATTCTGAATGTAAAAATATAGAAAGTTAATTTATTTTGTGATGCTCTTCTCTTAAAAATAGTCATTAGTATATCAAATTAAATTTTACAGCCTTTTCATTCGGTTGTTTTTGTGTTACACCAGGTTGTACAGCCCAGCCATTTCTCACTCTAAAATACAATCTAACTGGCAACAATTTGCTGAAGAAAGTTGTAGTGAAAAATACATATTTAGACATCAGATAAAAATTTTGTATTAACATTGAGATCAGGATTAGGGTCAAAGTTTGTGTTATAAAACAATTTTTTGTGATAAAGCAACTAGATTAAATTGAAAAATTCAAGTCAGATACTCAGAAGAATTGTATGGAGTAGAAGGGAAGGTCAATGAGCTATTTTTGTTAAGAATTTAAATCTGACCAGCTGAGTCTCCATACTTTGCTACTAAGCCATATTTCTTGCTAGTCTGAAAATAAGTTTTTTGTTGTTTCATCAGTGGAAACATGTTTGGATAAGGTTTTATCAAGATTATGCCTGAAAACTTGACTTCGTTGTTGACTGCAATCTTTGGTGTACATGACACATTCAGATTTTCCAAAAGTTATTTGGGTGGTCTTTACCACTAAGTCGGATTTATGGCTACTAACAGGCCAAGTAGGATGTGATTGCCAGATTTTCAGTCTAGGTTCCACTACAGGTTTGTCTTTAAATATTCATCAAGGTTAAGAATCTCCAACTTTTGAGGCAAGTTATTAAAAAAAGAGGATGAAAAGTGCAGGTCCAAGCCCTCAGCTAACAGGTTGGAAACTGGATCCTGGATAATTAGAAATTCCATTTTCTATTGGAACCAATGTTTTGCTGTTCCCAATTCTGGAATAGTTTCCTGATAATGACTCATGGGCGAGAAAGAGTCTGAAATATTCCAGTTGTTATATTCCCTTCATTGCTATCTATTGGAGATTTTTATTATTGCAGTAGTGGTACTCCTGCCTTTAGTAAAGCCTTCTAGATTTAACAGAATTGATACAAAATTTACACTGAACTGTATTGAATAAAATAAACTAATCTTTATCTTCTCTACATAGTAAATTTAATATATTGGGATAATTTTTTCAAGTCATTAATTAAGTACAATTTATTATTTTGTTATCAGACAATACTGTTACTACAATGTTTGAAGGCACAAGCACAATTAAACTAATTTATACAATAGAAACAATCTGAGGTAGGTACCTAAAAATGTGTAAAAAAAAGCCATAAAAGTGTTCTGAATTCATAACAAGACTTTAGTATCAGAAGTATAAAATAAAGTTTTTACAAATCATTCCTAAAGATCCAATGATTTCATGGTTCTTTGTTATCAGCTGTTTTTAGGCTGGAAGAAAGAACATTTCCTGTGGTTGCCTGAGTTACTGAAATTGGGTTGAATTACATAATGTTTTGCCTAGTTGGCAATTCAATAACCATGTTGTAGAATTTTGGCCAGGTTATTTCTTTCCATTTCATTGTTGAAGTGACCTTGGCTTTGTTTTCAGCTTGTTCCATGTAGGCAACATTTTGTTTCCTGCTTTGCCTTTTTAGGTTTTGAATGTAGGAAGAATGCCTGTCAAAATAGCTGTCTAGAGGGATATTTGAGTAAAAATAATTTTATAAAATGTCTAGCTATCTGTTTTTGAATTTTCATAAAAAAATTCTATATTTGAACAAAGTACAATTCAAATCTATTAAAGATGGGTAATATGATATTAAAATTCCGCATTTACATCTTAATTCATAAATATCTCCCAAAAAGCAATTTCATTGTTTTTGGTTCAAATGCACATTACAAATTTTTTATTTATAAGTACATTTTCATCACTTATAACATGATAAATAGTTAAAATTGTTCAAAGATCATTTAACTTAAAGTAAGTCAAATTATGGGGGACAAAATTAAATTCTAGAACTCTGGAAATTGATATTCCTCCAATAATTTTTTTTGTATTATTAATTTTTAATCAAATTTATGCACAATTAAGAACAAATTAACGGTTTTCTGATTAAATATGTAATAATTTTGAATTAAGGTATGATCAGTATTGTGTCAATTTGTTAATATTTTTAGTGTAGTATAATAAGCAAAAATTAGTAAAAAAAAACTTGATTGACTAACAAGGGGGGTGATCAGAGTAATGATGGAATAACTAGTATAATTATTCAAATAAATAAGGAATAAAAGTATTATTTAATTAACCGTCCAGTACTACAGAACTAATTTATTCTCGGGTTATTTGGATCAATATATAATTAATAATTGTGTTAAATGAGAATCTAGTTAAATCATTATCTGAAAATTGAAAATCTATTAATTGAATATACATCAAATAGCGTCATAAAAATTACTTAACTAATATACTTATAAACTATGAGGTTATAATGAGATACAATACCTTAATCTACTATAGTCAATCTAATCAAAAATGCCCAAATAAATTGATTTTATTTTGAATTTGGAACAATATTAAACTAGAGTTAATAGATAATTTAAAACAATAAAGTACCAGTTATGTTTCTTTGGGATTTTAAACTCAGTTATTCTAGAATGGAACAATTAATTATAATAATAATTAAATTACTTGACAAAAAAATATTGTATTATCAGAAGTTAATTTATGAATTATTATTTATCTTTAAGGTTAACATCTAAAGTAAATAATTGTAAAAAAGCTTGTTTTGTTAATGATTACATGCAAGTTTCATAAGAAAAAGTCTGGAGAGAGCCACAACATTTCAGAATCAGAGTTTTTATTATTTTAGGGGTATTTATAATGAAAATGTATTATTTTTTGACGAGGGTGGAAAACTGTTACATTTGATAAAACTTACAAAGTGTGATTCAGTCAGTTAACAAACAAATTATTATGAGTTTGATACATAAAGAATAACATTGTTTAATAAGACTGGATAGGTGAATTAATTAATTATTACAGACCAAGTAAATTATTTAGTGTAATATCACAAATATGTAACAGGGTGATAAGAGTTGGTGAGATCACTGTTTATCAAGTGATTACCGAAAACTTGATAGTGAATCACTCCATTTGTATGATGACTCATAAAGAATAATTTGAATGAAGAACACGATGACGAATAGAGAGTAATGTAATGTGACCGTAACATCGCAAAATAACCAAGTATATCGATTATTTCAATTTTATTGTTCCCACCACTAATTCATAGCAACCATAGTATGGTTTTACTAATAACTAACTATCCATCCATCCATGCTCATGAATTTTCATTTATAAGCTTAAAATAAAAACACTTGTGCTAATCAAAGGATGAACTATGATTGGTCATTATCATATCGTAAAGGTATTTTATTTTATATTTATTTATACAAAGGGCAAGGAAAAGAGTTTTTGGAACTAGCAGAATCTACTTTGGTGGAAGTGAACTAACAGTGAAAGGAAACGATGATGTATAAGATGTGGCAAACTACTTTTTAGATCCAGCACTTTTTTATTTAGGAGTAATTTACTTAGTAGATAGTTATTTGCACGTTTCCCCTGTAAATGAAAGGTTTTATGCAAGGTACAATACATTTACCTGAAAGTACGATAATTGACTTTGTAAAATATGGCAACCTTGATTTTATTAAGTTCAACATATTAATGAAATTGCATATAAATAAAACTACAATTATGACGAAGTAAAAAATGAGGCTATTTAGCTTGCTTTTTAAAAAGTTACAAATAAATATAACCAGCTAAATATTGCATCAGATAGATAGAAGCAAGAAAAGTAAGTTCAAACAAGCACAATTTTTTGAATAATAAGTGTTAAGTCACAAGCATCAATATTGAGCATTCTGAATGAGTGGAGCAGCATTTACCATATGGCATAAGCAGATAAAATTGAATAGAGGTATAATAAACCGTGCAATTAAAAATATTTAAACCAAACTTAAAATCCTAAACTTTGTCTACTCTTGTGGCGCCTGTTTATATTTACACAAGTGATTGGATTTTTTATGATAAAGACAATCTTTATGATAAATATTTCATCCTACTGTTTTATCTGATTGAAGGTATTAAAACCAATTAAAGGCCTTACTATATTAATGTGTAATAGTATTTATGATGTTTCACTAAATAAAACCCCCTTATACAGGGTGTTTCACGAGGGGTTGATACATCTGCAGGATATGATTAGTGTATGTCTGACTGTCCGTATGTGTGTGTGTGTATGTGTGTGTTTTTTTTTAAATCATATCTAAAATTTTTATAAATACCACTTTCTATTTTAAAATAGCGGTATTTAAAAATTTCCAAATTAAATATCTCAAAATCTGTTAATCCTACTTAACAAATGCACAAATAAATAATTATTAATTGAAAATTGAATTACAAAACTAACAACACTAAATTTATTTAAATCGATTGAGAAATAAAATAATTACATTATTTTAGTCAAGAATATTTATGCTTTTTCATATGTGGAGTGTTTATTTTTAGATCCAAGTCCTATTTATTGGTATTTTCATCATTAATATATATTTTGTAAGCTATAGCAATTATTACTAAACACTGTTAATCATACATTATAAGTTTAAGTATATTTTGATTATCTAAATTAATAATAATAAAATAAACGTTACTACTAAGTTGAAAGATTCAAGAGTAAAAAATTATATTAAATAGAGACCACATGGAATGGGATAATCCCGTGGGACATAATACTCAGATCTGCAAACCGACTGACGTCACCTCGCCGCCTGACTCCGCCCACATGCGTGCGCAAGAGTACATCCTTGTCTCCTTACACCATAGGCCGCAGAACTGCGTCACCTGGATGAAATTTGTGCCGCGACCTACCCGGACCTGCAATCCTCTCTTGTTATCGTAAATTAAACTGAAAATCCATGATTATATTAAGATTTTTACGTTGCTATTTAGTCCGTTTACATTGAATTATGGTGTTTCGAAATAATTATGACATGTGGACATACAAATATAAACATGTCAGTCAATGCATATATTAACATTCTACACATAACGTATCTGTGGTGGGAAGGGGGCGATTCAATGCGGATGTTGTGTTTAGCTCCATTTCAACTTTCGCTTAGTGCAGCGTCCGAAATTTGACCTGAAATCGCAATGAAACCTGTAAATAAATATATGTATGCAATTTTAGCAGTATTTTTCAAATTTATGTAAAAATAATACGTTTTTGTAAAATAAATTGTTGGTCATTAAGATGTTTTTCCTTTCATGAACCATAGTATTTATTTCTTAATATTGTTCCCTACTCTATGCAATAATGAATTGTATCAAATCAATTGAATATCTGTTAAAGTTACAATTTTCATTATAAATCATTACAATTTTGGTAAAAACTGCCATGTCTTGGTAAAAAAGTCAGGAAATTAAAAATCCATGATCCTAAAAGTTTACAAACCAATCTAATAATAAGTGTAGTTATACGTTGTTGCTTGCTGCTCACAAATAGTTCATCTCAAACAATTTTAATCCTATACGTCTACAAACATTTGTCGAAATCTAGAATAGAAACACTAGACTTTATGTACTAACATTTATCAATTTTAGTATTTATTGTACTGATGGGTTTTGACTGAGTGCGGTTTTTATAAAGTTCAAAGTATTTGACTTCATGTGAAAACCACACAACTTTCTCAAAATTGAGAAGACAATATTCATAATGTTCAAAATATCGTAATTGTTCGCACTAAAACTAAAACCAGGTGACCTTGAAAGGTGAAGCTGTGGTTGGCAAGCTAACTGTGACTGTAACCTCGCCAGGTAGGTTGATCCTCGTATGGTAATGAGATAAACAGCTGATTAGGATTCCAACAGGTTTGAGGAGGCGGGTTCGTTGACCCTGGACGTTCGCCAAGACTTCAGTGTTACTTTGTTTTCGGACCAAGTACTAGAGAAGTCGATACTTAATACCTCGATCGATATATCGATACAGTATTCCAATCCTGCTATTATAATAAATTATATCAAAAGAACATAAAATATCATGGTTAGTGAATAAATACAGAATATTAGATACTTAATACAACGAAGATTCGATTAAATATCAAGAACCTAACTTCTTGCGTATTAACACATTTACTAGATGGACTTGTACTCTTTAGCCTGCAGACAAAACATTTATAGGTTATAATTTTTATGAATTCGGACAATTCTAAGAATTACGAAAATTACATTGAAACTATTGTTACATTTCAGGTAGAAATGTATAAGCTGCATACAGATAATATATCTTTGGCTCACTTGTATACTCGTTAATTTAAATCCCGTATGTGTATTGAATGCGTTTACTTTAAAATATTGAACTTTCCTAGCAAAGAGGGTGACACCTAACCTCAAAACATGTGCTAGTAAACAAAAACAAGCTTTTTAAACTGTCGACCTATCGAACATTTAGTTTAAAACGACTGTTCAAAGTCGATAGTTGGGACCGAAAACATCGATTTTAAGTCGCCGTCGTTGAATATCGAGATTTCAGTAGAATTCGATATCCGGGCTCATATTACCACTAGATTGAAGTGACATCGTCTGTCTGTCCGTCCGTCTATCCACCTGTCTGGAATCTGGAATTCTGGATCTCCGTTCTCCTAACCTACCCAACACTCCACTGATGACCGGTTCGTGCTCTGCGTGACCACCGGCCAACAATGATCTGGCTGCGGGCTCCTTTCCTTCTTTTGATAAGTACTGTTTATATTTCCTCTTCTAGAAATGTTGCTATCAACCTGCCGGCATTCTCCGATACAGTGAAACCTCCGATTCCTGAGTCAGGTAAGTTTAAATCGTGGACAGTTCCCATTTTATTTGACAGCTTCAAGATTTTACAATTTTACCGCCGTATCGATAAGCTGGAAAAACCATTGCATGATATTTTGTGGTATAACGATAAGAAAATATACTTTTCTCATTTATTACTTCTTTCGGCAAAATTAACAAATTCATTTTTCTAATATGTACAAATAAACAAAAATATTTTTATTTTGCTGCTAAACTGTGAATCCTGAACATTTATTTTGTTTATTGTAATGTTTTTAGCAATTAGGAACTTATTAAAAAAGACTGTTATGTGTGGTTTTTTAGAAACTGTACAATTAATTGCATACTGTCATAGTTCACAGTATAAACTATGAAGAAGGATAAATAAAATTACAGGGAATTGTTTAAATCAAGTATTAACCACATATTTTTATGATGTGATGGAAAAATGCAAAATTTTCTTAATTACGAATTATTAGAAATCTTATATCGTTAATTGCTGTATATTGGCTGTATATCTGCTAAGTCTTAATCTATATAATTTTTTTGCATATTTAATTTAAGAATCTAACAATATCTAACAAGAATCTATATATTTTGTACAGCGTCTACGGAATATCTTTTCACGCCTTTGGATTCGAAAAACTATATTAGAATAGAAAATGTTTGGATCAGGTTTGAAATTATTGAAATAAAATTTTAAACAGTGAATTTTATGTCTTTGGGTACAAAAACTTTAGTAAGTTAGTTGGCTTATTTTTACTCTTAGAACTTCACAACTAACTTAAATCGCTTCAGATTTAAAAGCAGTAATTGCCAATAATTGGTAACTGAGATAGGTGAAGTAATCAGGAAAAAGGTGTACAACAATGAGTGAAACTGGAGTAGGTAAAAAGTAACTAAAGTTAACCATCAAAATAATATGACATTTTCATCGTTATATAACTATGGTAAATTTAATGTTCTAAATCCTCTTATACTTTCAAATCACCCATCGTCGACATGAGATTTCAACATCTTGTTTCTTTAACTTACATCAAATCCAACACTTTCTTGAAGATGGAAACACAGTCGCGAGACTGACCGACAGAAGTGACTACTTCTTATAACGGGCTGTGAACACACATCTTGAAAAAGTACGTTTGCTACGGTATTAAGTCAGCGGTTATTTTTATATTTTAAAATAATATGAGAGACTCAATTCTTTAACATGAAAAAGTTGTATATTTTCTATTAATTTTTACATTTAGTATATACTTATTAAAATGATCACTGCCTCTAAATATTACAATAATAAATATTTATACATTTTCATTATTATAGTTTACTGCATATTCGTTTCTACAATTTGGCCTGTATCATTTTCACTACAATCTTGTATTTCGCAAATAATTACTTCATTTTCATTTCAATTATATTCTAAAAAATATGTTATGGGTTTATAATAACTGAAATAATAAAGTAATAATTCTGAAATAAAATCTTCTTAAATATCTTGTAAACACAATATCTATTGTTGTTCCATATCCCGATTTACTGGTGTTTTTATCGTTCAAAATTGTTAAATTAAATTTATCTCTTAAAAAGTCAATTAATGGTTTTTGACGATTCTTTAGCAAAATTTGTATTAAAATTTGTTATTACGTAGTTCGTTTTTGAAGTGAATGTAAGGTAAGGCCCAATGTAATTGAGTAGCGATTATAATTATAATCTACAGAAAGACTAATTTCTTTCATGATTAAATTACACTACGGCTTCGTTAGCTAGAAAAGATCTAATCAATTTATTTTTAATCATTTTTAAATCTCTTCAGGACGAAACTAGTAATGAACTGGAATAGGAATTAATATTAACCGCGCTGAAATACAATTTAGAATGAGCTTTAATACTGCTATTAAATGATGCAGTAAGTTAATCAATTTTACGTTGGATTCATTAATAAATAAATTAGTAGTTCGTAGATTTATTCAAAACAGTATTTTACCATGTATTTTAGTCTTTTTGCAACGATTGTTATCGTTGGGAAGGTTTGTAGTGTATTAAAGTAAACACAGCTACTAATAACAGAGTATGAATTGGTTTTGTACATTTTTACAGCTTTGGAGCTGTAACCTAACCTGACAAATTCCATAACCAAGGAAAGTCTGCAGAAGCAGGGATAGATCCAGACGATGCGATATTTCGGACATTTACGTCAATAATATTAGTAAACTGATGGAACAATTAGAAAACAAATCATTGTAAAAACACCAATAGATTAGAGGAGTGTTTCGTTATTTTCCTTATCATATATAATGTTGTATGTTATTGTGGTTTATATTTTCCTTTTAATTTCTCATAATAGATATTTCATTAACGTCAACTTTTGTTACCGGTAGTTCAAATCAGATGTTCATATAACGGTTTGTTTACATTTCGGTAAAGCTGCCATTCTACTTTTGAAAGCATTGTGGAAACATAAACATGGGTGACGCGAAATGAAATTTTTTCCGTCTAAAACATAGCCTGCCAAAAGAAGTACAGTAGTCACTTCAACAAGGGCGACAGTAACCTCTCACTAGCACGCATATCGATGACAATATGCGAACCACTGAACGGAGAAAACGCCCTCCTAACGTCAAAATGGCCGCGATAGTCCCGCCCTTAGCGGCTACTGAGCAAACAATTGCGTAACGTTATGTTCCGTGAAGCTGAAGTTTTTCTCCCATACAAAACATACATCCATAGCACGTCAAAAGAAGTAGTCAACAATAAATAATATAACGAAAGGGCTACCACAATTTATGATTATTAAATTTGTTTTCCCTAGTTAAGCTGCAATTTGCTTGGCGGATGTTTGTATATATATTTTTTTAACACACCAAATATTTTCCACCCTTTTAAACGGGGAAATTCCTTCTTTTACCGACGTGGATCTGAGTCTAACTTAAATGATTTGAGAAATCGGCCAGAGAAAGGTGGAAACATTGTAATTAGTATGGAAGTTCCGATATTATAGACATGTTAATAAGGCATTAAAACACAAACCAAAAGGTTCAGACACGTGTCTTTACTAACACGTTTAATAAACATTGTTTTCTATTAGTACAGTATGCACTTTATTTTCAACAGTAACATTATGAGCGTGGTGCTGATAAGGACTATGTGTGAAATGAGCATAAAACACGAAAATTCACTCCACTTTACAAAACTGAGACTAAACTAATAATCAATTATTTCGAGTCAAAATATTAGTAACACGACTCGAATAGATGCTAGAAGAATAGGTAAAATACATGAATATTTCATATACGCACCATTGTGTACGTATTAACACATCCTCTGATGTTTTAAAGATGAGGTTTCAATTCTGAACCCTGTGGCACTCCCAATAATTTAGTAATTAGTCCAAACCGTAGATTGAAAACTGTCGAGATTTACAGCATTGTTTTTTGAGTTTGTACTCAAAACTCGTGAGTCTTAAATAGAAAAATACACTGATACATTTAGGGGGGGGGAAATCATTATAAATGAGTAACATAATATCATATGTGTTATTCTATCATACTATAATAGTTAGTAGGAGGTGTGACATGACCTAGTATACAGTAAGCGTATATTTTTCCACGAGTAAGAGCAAAAAAATTATTCCCACTCTACTTTCACTCATAGGAGGAGCTTCAAGCATAAAAGCCTTAATTGACAGAAATACTCGTCAATCCGTAAGAGATTACCGGAAACCTAGTGCTCGGTTACAAGATAACTGTAGCTGTCTGTATTGTCACCGTAAGTTATACAACAGTACCTAATCTGTAGAACAGGTTAACCTGTTTATAACCACTATCAGCAATGTGTTCAGTTACAGGCAAACTGTGTGGGCCTACATAGCCGTAGCAAAGAATAGAAGCTGAGGAATCAATCTCCTTAATGCACCTAATCCTAAAAAGACGTTTTGTGCTAATTCCAGAGATACAAGATTATAATGGATAAGATTGGGCATAGGGGTCGTCATTGTCACATCCACCACGAGGAGGGATTCAGGGCATTACCTCAGCCATTCACTGGGAATAAGGGGAGGCTAGTTCCATTCTAGCCTCTCCCAGTCAAAGCGAGCAAAGTGGTCACACTTAGGCCTGCAAAAAACCTTACTACCTAAATGTTGTAAACCCATATAAAACCGGAAGCAACATAATTTGCTTACTTACTGGTTAACTATATGATCAACACTGTAGGTTACAGTAGGCAATTTTGGAGTTGTAAACTATATTACTACTTAACTAACACTACTACTACACTACTACTACTACTACTACTACTTAACATATTAAGCTGATAAATTTTATTTTTAATTATTAAATAGTATGTATATATTTTGGTTAATTTTTAAGCATTTATTTTAATTTAAAATTTGTTATTAGTTAAGATCATTCACTGTACATATATCTGTATATTATGTGAGGTTGAGTGGTAGAGAGGGCTAAATAGCCCTAACTCCGCCTCTTAAATAAAGGCATATTTCATTTCGTTTCATTTTAACTTTATGTGTATTTTGAAACACTAGTAATGTTTATTTCTATAAAAATATCACTCTAGGGTGATTACCATAATTATTTTACAGTAATTACTTATTAATAAAAAAATATTAATCTCTTGTAAAATTGGTAAGTCAGCCAAATCTTACTTTTTGGTGCTGGTGATAAGATTTTAAACATTATTTCTACTAAATTTGATGCTTCGGTCCTTGTAACTGGCTTTGGCGATCGTCATGCTCAACTTGCTCACTTTATTCTCCATTAAAAGACATTGTACTTTACAAAAATTTGATCTTTTTCCCAAGATAACACTCTTGATAACATTCTTCACACTAATGATGTTTAGCTAGATGTTTTTTTTTCTGAGCAATGTTTCTTACCATTACAACTTAGCTTAGAGGAAAGTAGAACAAAAATAAAGTACATGTCTAACTAAGATACAATTAGATCAACAACTTTTAAACCCAAGAGGGAAGAAATCACAATTATTGTACTCTAGCTCTAAGCATCGTTATTTAAAACATACAGAAAAGTAAAAAGAAAGAGAATTTAGGGACCGCATCAGGTCTGCAACGTCGCTAAAAACTGAGTTCGCTAAAAAAGTATGAAATTCTAATAACATTCAAATAGCTGCATGGCAATTATTAATGACTTAAGGCTGAGTAAACAGAGAAAAACCTTCAAACCCCTCATTTATTACATCAGAAGAGGTTGTACAGTTTTATTTGACGTTCATACTTAAAATAAAAGATATAATGTAAACATTCCAAAATAAGTAGAAACTTGTCTTGTAACATAAATTGAGCAAAACACGTTTTGAATAATTTAATAATGTTGGATGTTTGGTATTTTTACCATTCCCATGTAAAATAGATGTACTGAAAAGTTTTGAATTCAGGTAATGTTATATATTTATACAGGAGTTATGCTGGCACCAGAAGAAATAAACACTTCTTTAGCATTAGCATTAGTGTAATTTATAATACACTTGAGAAATCACCGATTAGATCGAAATAATTGATAGGAGTATTGTGCCTTTACATTGGTACAAGTACATAATGCAGTGGGCTGATAAAATTTTAAAACTCTCTGGATCATTATCCCATACTAGTTTTGGACAAGTAGTGTTATTTGTGCTCCCTACTTGACAGCTCTGACTGTATGGGTTGGCTCCGAGAAATAGGAAGTGACTCACTAATGGACATGTCTGGCCCGCATTTCACAGTATCAAGATCTGTCCGAAATCACTGTTATCACTAGGTCTGTAACACCAGTGCTATGGCAGAATTATAATATATATATTATATATTGAATAATGAATAAATGATATTTCATTTATAGTTGAATTATTTTGGATCACAAAGATTGCGACTCGTTTCAAAAATTTAAAAAACCTGAGATATGGATAAGACACACATAGAGATATGGATAAGCCCAAGACTTGTTTAAGATTTATCAAGTTCAGCTATGGATCCAGAGTAAATGATAACAGTGAAACATAATAATTCCCTGTCAGAAACATCAAATCCAAACAGCATCTTCCGCACCCACCGTGACAATGTGTTGGCTGCTTTAGCAGCAAACATGTTAATTGATGAGGATTTATAGTTGTTTTTGTATGGTAGACATTAGCTTATTCTTAAATGCTATGTATTTTGATGATTAATATGCATGTTTACGTCTTTAACAATAAAACATTTGAATTTTACAACAGGAAATCGTACCCGATCTGTCTGTACCTTATGTATTGCATTAGTTCTTTCTCTCATTTCAAAATTCCTTTTTATGGTTGTATACATTCTCTACTTATTCTATCATTTCATCAATAATTTTTCACTATTACTTCACCAACATTTGTCCAGCTCAACTTCCAGTAGGAGCTGGAGGGTTAGAGGAGGATGAGGATCCGGAGGTGACTCCAGCACTTTTCCAAGGGGATATGGCCATCACAGATGAGGTGAGTGCTTATAGAGTTTCAAGTCAACGTGATTGTAATTGAATTAATTCTAGTTCATTTAGTATGCTAATATTATTGTTCAATCCAATACTTGCTTCACTTAACGATAAGGGACGTTTAATGTTCTAATAACTTCATTTACTCATAGATTTTATTTACTTTTTGTGGCATAGTCACTTTACAAAGTGCTGAGTATGTAAACATTTTAATCAGTATATTAAATTAATGATATACAAATATCAAATAATGTAACATTGACATGTAAGGAGAGGGTCTTGAAGAATTGAAGTGATTTTTTATAAGCTTGTTCGTATATATTTTCCTTACTGAAAGATGCTTGAAAAGTCAAATAAGACATGATTCGGTGGTGCCCGTTATTGGAAATTGTCATAGTGTTCTAGTTACAAGAAAGGCTGAAATGTCAGCAGCAAAAACCTGAAAATTGATTTTCTGCAGCTAATTTTTGAAACATGAAATTTCACTACTAGCCAGATGAAACAAGTAAAGCAAATTCTGTTTGAAGCATCTGAATTGTAAGGGAGAAATATTAATAATATATAATAAGTATTAAAAAATGTTCCATCATGGGAAAAATCACTAAGGATAAAACCATACAGGCTAAATATAACAGATAATGCATTTCCGGTTTAGACCAAAAGCGAATGTAATTCAAAACAACTCACTGAATTATACTACTAATATAACACACAGTATGAGAGTAATATTTGATAATTAAAGAACACAGAACTTAGAAGATTGTTATTTTTTCCTAAAATTGAAAGGGTCATACAGAGAGTGTTTTTATTCTGTGGAAAATGTAAAAAAGGCAATACTAAAAGGATCGAGAAAGATTATCTCGAGTTGAATTTTAATGCTTAAGAAAAGAAATCTTTTGATAAGTCAATGTAGAATATTCTGAGGATGAAGTGTACAGATTGTAAAAATGCTTAGTACAACTATTTTAGACGTTCTTGATTCTTTTGGTTTTGAACTTCAATAAACACTATGTTGTTACAGGCTTACCAACACTGGAGGGTTGGCCTTCGGTGGGATGTGTTTCCAGAAAAACTCTGGGAAAACAGAACTGTACCTTACGTCATAAGTCCACTCTACGGTAAGTTTTTCTTATAGTTTTGTTTTTTGTTTCAACATCAATAGCTTTTTTTATATTCTGTAAAAGGAAACACTTCAAACCCTCTTTGGATGACATAAATTATGTGAAGCTTGAATGTGAATCTTCTATGTAATAAATGTACCAAGATTTACTAATCAATCCTTTTGGAGAATTAATAAATTGTAGTCAGTTATTTTCAATGTTATTTTTGTTGTGACACCAAAAATACTTGTTATTAAATAAACTTAAAATGAAATAAAACACTGTTTAACCCTTGAACTGACAGTCATATTTTCCTCAGGTGGCCATTTTTGAGTGTTTTGTACACGTACTTCAAACATTTTATAAAAAAAAATACATTTTTACTATAAACCTATATGTGTAACACATTATTTTTTTCTGGAAAATGTGAAGATAATTATGGTATAAAACATTATGTATAAACTCTAAACAATTACTAATAACCAACATAATAAACCAAACCCATGATATATCACAAATTTTCAAAATGGTTACAATCATCATGATGATCTTTCTGGCAAGTTTTATGACATCATTGTTGCAAAAACGGCAATACAAATTTCACCAATTGAAATCAGAAATTCTTTCTGTTTGAAATGGTACATAAATAGTGTTGATTTTTATACTATATGAACTGTCAAAACACTTGCATATCAGATCGACATTACGTTATAATTACTTGTTAGTTTTATGCATATATTAAAAGTATCATTTAATTTAATAAGTTTTTAAGGTTTAAAAAAGTATTTTGTTTATTAATTTTTTAATGTTATTTTAATGTAATAATTTGTTTGATTTTTATTCATAAGTTAATATGTAATTTAATTTAATTCTTTAATTTCTTGTATCGCAGGTTAAGTGTAAGAAAGGGCCATGTGGCTCTAACTTTGCCTGTTTGAATAAAGAATTATCGTTTCATTTGGTTTTCTAAATAGTGAGACTGGAATATTTCAAGAATTGAATTGTGTAAGCAATGTTTTTTTGTGGAGCAAACCGGAAGATTTTGATGTTGGTTTATAAGATAAGATAAATTCCTTCATAACAATAATGTTGAGTAATGCTGATAAGTAAATTTAGATAATGAAACAATAACTCAAAGGTCTAGAACAGAATCTTCTGGATTTCCACGCATCACCACTTCTGACGTACAAATGACAATAAGAATCATAATCTTCATTGCACAATTTTCATTAAACCTTTTGAAATTAGTGTTATCAGGATCCCAATGTATTTGAAACATTAGGTGATATTTCAAATGTGCATAAGATGTTTAGTACTTGACACCATTTTGATAAGATTTGGGTCTCAGTTATCATTTACATTTATAAAATACATTTCAAAAGTGCAAATACATATTTAACAAGTTGGTAAAAGGAATCAAGAAAACAGGAACTACGTAACTCGATTTTGGAATAAAAAAAAGTTAACTTTTCAAGTAGAAAATTGTTAACAAGTCAAATTTGTTAATAAATTAAATTAAGACTTAAGAACAGTTAAGTGATAACAATTCCTTTGCAACTTTTCAACTTTTACTTCGCAAAAGTTGACAGCACAAATCAACAAAGCCCCCCAAAAAATCTACATTCCAATGTTCACTGTTATCGCTGGAAATAAATATAAATTTATGTGTTACCAATGATGTTGTTCTTCTATTAAAGTACATAAGTAACATCTAACATGGCATTGAACGTTTATTTCATAAACATCTTATAAGTGCCAAATTTTAACTTAAATATAAGTCCTACCTTTACTGATAAACAGACAAGTATTTATAGCTGGTGATAAACCGAGTTACTCAACAAAGACGCTTTATCTTTCTACATAACAAAGTCACTGTACCATGATGCAAGAATCGATAAGATCATGGAACGAAGTTATGTGAAACGAGGATCATATTTGGCACTACCACTAACACAATCTTGCACACAGCTACATGTCACCCCAGGTGCCAAACTGACAACTGACAAAGTTAGACAACAGAGTTGAACATATTGAAAATTGTCTTAGACCAACAATTGTTGGGAGCTGTTAATTGGTTAAGTTGTAGCGAAGCCTATCACTCGTGGGGATGGAAAAAATGTCCACTTCTGTCTGTCTGTCTGCCTGCACGATATCTCAAAAACGAACTTACCTACAGACTTGAAATTGTGCATGAAGCTTAATTTCTAAATGAGGATCACTGAGTTCGATGATTGTGCATGTCACTTTGTGATATTTGGCTGAGAGTTAACGAATATTTTTACATTGGTCTTATGGGTAACCATGACGGCAATGAGAAAAATAGCAGAATAAATAAATTTGTAAACAAACTCAATACACCTATATGAGATTCAAACATATGAAATATTAACACATGTAGTCTTACTATCCCAACACATACAAAATAATTTTATAGTGATATGGTGTGTGGACTTTTATAATTTAAAACACTTATATGAACACTAATGTAATGAAGAAAAATGTATAATGTTGCAAAGTATGTCGAGAAAGATTTCATATATTTGTACATTTTAAATTTTGCATGAAACTTTATTTCTACAAGAATGAGCTCTATGATGCATCATTTATATGTTCAATTTCTTTTTTGTTGTATCTATCTGTCCGCAGGATATCTTGAGAATAAAATAAGCTACATATTTCAGATTCTGCAGGTAACCTCAGCAAAGCCTATTATGACACGCGGTGTGGCAAACTTCTACCTCGTATATATTAAAGACTATTACTAAAATATCTCAATTGCTGAAATTAATGTTTGTTTTCTATTAGAACCAGACAACTACATCACCATCTACAAGGCCATAACAACCATCAACTTTATGACTTGCATCAAGTTTGTGCCTTGGAACGGAAAGTCCAAGGACTTTCTTCTCATCTGGCCCATCAAGTATCCGAAAGGGTAAGCATTCAGGTTCTTGTTAAATATTTACACAGACTTTTTGTTTTCCTGTTCAACTTTTGAAACTTGCAAATGTTGATGAGAGATTCATCATGTATATCATTCTTCCATGTCCCTCACACTAGATTGCCTATGTGATGTGTGAATAACAGAAGTAAATTGTGTAAAAAAGTTCTAGATATTCAGAAACCGATCAATTAATCTGATCAAAATAAATAGTCCAGGAGTCAAGTGTTTTTTTTACGCACTTGTCTTTCAGACAACTTGATAAACAGACTGGAAGTCACCATTTTAAGGGTCTGTACATGTTTAGGTGACACTGATTTAACATTAATTTACGTTTCTGGTGGTTGGTTTTAAGACTTCCACCAAAACTAGCATAGCTAATGATCAATTTCATTCTTTGGGGACATTTTTTTATCGATTTCAAGAAAAACAAGGTTGTGTGCTTATATAATGCAAATTGGGTTTCAGCTTCTGAACTAAAAAAAAAACATTGATCCCTTCAAATAATCAAATTTAAAAAGGTTTAGTTTTAAATAATTTTAAATTAACAGATCAAAGTCACAACAAAATTCACAATTAGAAGTTACAATAAATGCTTGAATATCTTGGAAAACCCAAATTGATTCCACATCCAGTTTATGTTCGATCTCTTTATGGCATTTCATACCGGCTGGCTGTCCAAATTAGATAACCAGTAAAAAATTGTCAAAAGTATTATTTTTTAAATTAGTTACTTGATTCTTAGTTGTACAACTCTTCAGATATCAAAATGGACTAAAACAATGAAAATAACACAATAAAAAACGTAGGTTTCTTAAAATAATGAAAACACATATACATACACTAATCAAAATTAAAATGCTAAACCATTAAAAATGGAATATAGAGTTTGTACTGTCACTTGAGATAAATATATTTTGGAGACCATTACAGTCTTTATTGAGATGTGATATTTTATGTATTTATATACAAAACATTGGTTTACTAGATTCCATTTCATAACAAGCCATGCAGAAAATGTAATTTTTTAAATTTTGTGTTGTGAATTTTATCTACAAATCATTATCCACAATTTTTTTAAAGTACCTGACTGACATCTGTGGTTTTTATGGATTCCAAAATTTAATTCCTCCAATGTAAAAATAATTTTAATATAAATAAGTTTTCTTCTGATGTTTACTACCACAGTTTACACAAGTTTACAGTATTTTCTGGGGACTCCACATTAGATACTGCACTGTTTGATAGTAACAATGTTTCACTTTTCATGAAAAATAATAAACAGAATAAAAAATCAGGAGTGGGGTCACAAAATATAGTGATATTGAGTTAGCTTAGAGCATGATATATAAGGATAACAGGATTTCAAACATTTATCATTATATGTTATATGAAACAAAAATTGGAACACTAAATTTCACGAATTAGTATCTGTCCCCTTCCTCAGGTTTCAAATTACGACATAGGATTAAGTATGTATTAGATTAGATGTATTATGCTCTTTCATCTTTCACTCGTTGCCTTACTTGGGAAAATGTAATGGTTCTCACTAGATTACAAAACAGAGCTCTGAGATTTGTCTAGTCTAAAAAAATTTGATCACATCATTGAATTTAGGTTAAATCTGAGGTGTTATCGATTAAAGATTGCTGTGACTTGCAAACTGTTCAACTTAGTTACAAAGTTATTCAGACTGGCAAGCCTGAATATGTCAGGAAAAAGTTTATTTTCAGGCATGAAATAAATACTCGCAGTACTCAACAGGACGGCCTACTGCATTTGTCAAGGGTCCATCTAGAAATCGGCAAGAAAGCTTTCAGATACTTTGGACCGGAGATATACAATACTTTGCCCCCTGCTTTGAAGAGTCTTAGTTACCGTTCATTTAAAAACCATATCAAAAACATTTTTATGTAATTTTATTTAGTTTTAGATTTGAATGATGATTATTTATCTGTATGCTATGACAAGAGTTGTCTTGTAAATCAGTCTGTAACTTTGAAAAAACGCTTGCTGAATAAAGACGTTATTTATTTATTTATTTATTTTATTTTAATATTACCTTATATGTTAATGTATATTATGTTATGGTATGTTCATTGACTTCCTGATTAAGCTTACAAACCATTAGTTAAGGCTCAGTAGGTATCCACTCTAGAAATGTACGAATCTCCTTCTAATGGATATAACAATTGTGACGAGTGTCAGCAGTTGCTGGTCATACGTCGGGAGGTTCGGTGGAGCTCAGATCGTCTCACTGCAGGCTCCTGACGAGAAGGGTCCTAACTGTCTGGGCAGTGAGGGTCGTGCCATCCACGAGCTGCTCCACGCTCTCGGATTGTTCCACGAGCAGTCCAGAGCCGACAGAGACAAGTTCGTCAAAATCCATTTAGACAACGTTTTACCCGGTAAATCTTGTTGCTGTACTCTTCTTCTTCTTTTTTGTTTACTTCAGACAAGAGTCTGAAGAAACCTCTCAATACAACTAGTCCTAAAATAATGTTTTTGTGCTTATTCCAGGCAAAGATACTTAGTTTTTGCATTGTATTCTTGAATAAAAATGGTAAGGTTAGTGAAGACATTTTTACTACTTCCACAAAATTGTTATTTTATAAGTGCTTTAGCTGGTTATGGCATCACCAGTAATACAAACAGGAGACATTTAATAAAAATAAGCATATTTTAAATCATTTAAAACTAATGGTAAAGTAACAAATTATAAAAGTATTATGTGGAAAAATATAGTTTACTATTTATAATGTTTTACCAAATTTTTCCTTTTTGCAAGATAGGAATATGTTATCTAAATTTCCGAGAGTTGAAAAATACACCCATTTTTTGAAACTGTCATACACGCACTTTCAATTATTTTCAAATAAAAGTTTTGCTGAAGTATTCTTCACTATTAAAGACATTTAGTATGGATAAGGTAAGGGTTGGGGGTTGTCCCTTGCCAAGATCTCTTGTGGCATCCTCCATGAGGAGGGAGAGAGGGTAATACCTCAGTCATGTCATTAAAAAAACATTATTCTAAAACCTTTTTTAGAATTTTGACCAAAAAGTCGTAAGAACAAAAAGGCCACTGAGAGACTTTTGTGCATCATTGCTCTGTATAATTCAACAATAAGAATTAGAAGGTTTGAGATTAGAATTGGAATCTTTTTTCCTGTTTTAATTTTCCGTATACTTGCATTTAACTCTTGGATAAACCACCAGAAGCGTTGTAATATAACCAGGTTATCCTGGGCAGTGGAGAGGCATTCCACTTTGGAAATTTAATTCAGCATCATACCGACCAATATAGACTATATCAAAATGACTATGATGAGAATAATGAGACAATGATTCAAACAACAATTAACAAGGAAGAAAGTTGTTATTGTAACCTATAATGTAGTTTTTAGAGTGAAAACTTAGAGCTGACTAAAGAAACTGAGGTAGAAGTGTAGAGCAGCTGGTTTCATACATATAAATGTGTGACCAAGACAATAGTGTTCTTCCACCCTCAGCTATTACTGAAGTTTGTAACTAACAGCTGAGGTGGAGCTGTCTACAGACTACCACCTAATCTAAAAACATTTCTGTTTAGTTCCTCAAGCTTTACTAACATAAATGTCAGAATTCTACTTTTTTAATTACAACGTTTCTTTTCAATTTGATGTTTTTTAAAGAGCTAATAGTTCTAATAGGCAGAATGTCACGAGATGGAATACCTTTTTCCTCTTCTCTACACAAATTCCAAGTTTCTATTTTCAACTCTTGCTCTGTAAAAAATATTCTAAGATATTAATTCTATTTTATCTTTACAACAGGGTTTAAGTCCAATTTTGATAAGCAAAGTTTGGAAAATACAACGTACAAATTTGAATATGACTATGACAGCATAATGCATTACGGAAGATATTTCTTCAGGTATGTATAAAATATGTAATAAATTATGAACATTATAGTAGATATTCATTGTATTCTTATAACAAAATAGTTGAATTGTCTAAAAAGTATAATTTTTCTTTTTTAAGAATATTCTCTTACTGCTGGGACTGAAAATATGCATGAACAAGATTATTAAAGAATTAAACTATTTTAGACGCTATTTGATAATTGTGCTTTACTATATTAAATTGAATGTTTGATTAATGTTATTATATTTGTCACACTACACTCTAGTGTAATTAATTTTTTATATAAAAATATTAAGACTTAAAGCAAGAGGATACAAAGTACAATTCTGAAAATAGCATGTTTAAACATGTTTCTTAATGCCTACAAATAACATTGAACATACAATTAAACTATCTAAATAATTAAATCTAACTTTCACTGTATCACCGATTTCCAAATGGTACTAAAAGTATTGGCTTATAAAACCAAGTGCTATTGCATGCTGTGTGTAGAGTTAAACGTTGAAAGCAAAACCAACTGTCATGAATGTAATTTTGTAAAAATACTCAACTAACTAATTTACGATATTATAAAATACAGCAATGGATGAGAAATATATTTATACTTTTTTTTAAGTAACAAATAACTAAGACTTTGCTCAATGAAAGTTGTGTTTATTAAAACCTCTCCAAGGGTAACATTTTTTCATAATAACATAGTTTTCAATTCAATTCATTTCATATTTTAAAATTTGATGTGATGTTTTGAAGTTTATATAATTATTTTAATAGTCATATGTATTCTAGTATTGCTTACATTTTTATTCTTTTATATATGATTATGAACCTTTTTCACCTCCAAGAAAGGAGTTTAATTCTCTCAACTTGAGTTTTTCAAGTTACAAAGTAAGTCAAAATACATTTATTCAGTAAGTCATACATAACAATGAATTTGAATATAGTCAAGACAAAATAACTATGTTAAATTATAAAATAGAAAAGGACCAGAAATATTCGTGATAACAAAATAGAAACCTTTGAAATAATGTCTATAAGATTCTAACCATTTTATATTTCCATAATTTCTTAAGTTTATTCTCAGCATTGAGTACCTAGGGAAATTCTAAGAACGAATACCTATAGTGCTCTCTTAGTTAAATATTGTTTTAGTTTGTATAATCAATTACAATTTTATTCCCTCTTAATTTCACATGGAAACTGAGTAAAGACATTTTTACCCATACAGCTAGTTTTATTTTTGTTACACTCGAAATTATGTCTATCAAAAACCACTTGGTTCCGAGTATTTTACAAGCGGTTTGTTTCAAATAGAACTTCATTTTGATGTTCTTTGACATACTTTATTGTTTCTAAGATGTATAAACTATAAACCATGAGCATTTTAAGCTTTGCAAATAATTGTTTTACAGTGACTAATTTTTTAAACAAAACATAATTCTTATGGTTTTTTTAGTAAGAATTTTATCTAAGTTGCCCTAAATTGCCTAATTACATTATCAACATGAATTTTCCAAGACAAATTACCATATATATTGTTAGTCCTAAACATTTTGTCTGATTAGTAATTGCTAGCGAGTTCTTATCAATTTTGATATCCAGGTTTTAAGAACCACAACACATTAAAGTTATAATAATACATTCAGACAGTCTTTATTATTAAATATCTTTATTATCTATCTATTATTTTTGTTATCTTTATTATCTTATTATCTATCTTATTTTATAATCTTATTATCTTATTATCTATCTAAGTATTAAGTTATCTTTATTTATTAAGTCCTTAGTACTTAATTAAAGTAAAAATTGAAAAATATTATTTTTGAGAGTTAGAGCTTATCAATTAGAATGAGTTTTTACAATTTAAAATCAAAATTCTGTTTCTCCAGCAAAGGCAAAGGGAAGCCTACAATCACTGCCAAGTATCCTGTGACAAGGCTCGGCCAGCGAAAGATGATGAGCAAAACCGACTGTCTGAAAGTGAACGAACTCTACGGCTGTCTGGATCGCTCGAAACACTCCCAGAGGAAATACTACACACTCTGTAACTTCATGGGGCTGTGACTCCTTTTTTTGGATCAGCAAGCTAGGTCATTTGAGCTGCGTTGGAGTTAAAGAGATCTATCAATACCAGTTCACCCAAACCGATATTTTGAATAAATGTACATATGGAAGGAACCACACTATATGTATGTTAATAGTTGTTCAAACATTTGTAAAGGATATTTGAAGGTTGTTCATATGTAGGATTGTTTTTACCTCTATAGAAACTTTATGGCTGTAATACTTTTTAGCAATAGTTCTAAAATGAAAAGTATCTTGTAAACTTGTACTGTATCCCCACCATATTCTGTTATAATACAGACTGATCTTCGCAGACTTCTGGTCCATGGGGTTGGGCAGATTAAAGCTAAAAATGTGACCAATGTTTACTCTGAATAACCTTACTCATGTTTTTGACCGTTAATATTTCATACAAACCCATATTTTTTTATAATAACTAGTTTTCTCATATAATTTTGTAAAATTGATGTGTTGTTTAGTTTGCATAGTTAAATAACAATTTTTACTCCAGAGCTTATGATAAACATACAAAGCGAATCATGGGCGTATATAAGGGAGATGCGCAGGGGACTGAAGCCCCCTAATGAAATTTTGAAATACAAACATTAAAATTGCACCTAGTAGTTTGTTTTAAGCTAGCACACATTTCAAGGAGTCTTAAATCTCCACAATTTTCCGGATCCACAATATTCACCATGAATTAGGTTTAAAACCTATTGATAGAAATAAATATTGTATTTTTCCAGTGCAGTATAAACTACTAACATTTATTTATATGCTCAGGGTTTTGTAATAATGTATTTAAATCTTTAGTTATTCACAGTTTGTTTATACATATTTTTTACTAAAATATATTTATTCTGTACATAATATTTAGGTATAAATCTAATTTACCAATCCTACAATTACTTACCTGTTATCTATTTTATTGAATGCCTAGTTTAATAGGCTCTTACTAATTGTTACTAACTGTTACATGTTATAGTTGTTACAGATAATAACACAAGGAAACATATATTTAAAAAAATAAAATAAACTTTTCTCAGTCACATTGACCTTTTTATTACCTTAAGTAATAACGTAAAAAGTATAAAGTATAAAGATTTAAGCTGGTCTTTTTGTACAAGTAAAATATCATTGATTACTGTAAATATAATTATAATAAAAAAATACAATGGGATGGTAAAAAACCTTCCACATTTACACTTTGGTGAAAAATTAAATATTCTGCAGAAAATTACTAGAGTACAAGTGAAAATATATTTGTTACCGATCAATGTCTCCAAACACAATGTCAATTGAACCTGGAACAAACAAAAAGGAATACAATATACACAAAAAAACAAATCAGATTTGTTTATACAATCTTTCATTTCCTGCATGATGTATATTGAGTTTAGCTAAATAGTTAAGATTCTTATTTTACCAGGCAATTAACAAGTAAACACAGTTGTTAATAGAAGCCCTCTCTAAAACACTCTGGGGACCAATGGCATAAATATTTTTTTTATTGAAGCGTAATAGTAAACATTAACTTTTTTTCCAAAAAAATAATTAGCACACATGAAATTATTTGACTTTTTTATTATTTATAGTCATTTAGTTTTTTGAGATGTCTCACTTCAAAGATATGCTTTATACAAATATAACTCCATTTAATTCTTCTCACATTATTATTGGGTATTCAACAAAAAACTTTTGTATTTATATCAATTATGAAAAAAATTTCACTAACTACCAAAGATTTATTATTTTAGCTCATATAGTATGGATAACTGATGAAAGAATCATCATATATGCAAAACTCTAAATATAATACAACAATTGCATTCTAAATTTATTTTAAAGTCTTCGACTTGTTTGAATAGCCTCATGTTTTATGTGACAAAGGTAAAAAAAGTAGGATGGTAAAGATATCTACCAATTATAGCCACCATGTCGGCCAGGAACCCTCGGTTGACCAGATGATCAATGGCTGCCAAGTGGGCGTAACCGGCCGGTCGTATCTTGCAACGGTACGGTTTTCGTGGTACCGTCTGATACTAAGTACACTCCAAACTCACCTGTACAAAAACAGTATTGCTGGCTTGTGATAGTGTAGAATACAATGAGTATATTAACATTATTGATTCTAAATATTTGTGTACGTGACGGTTCAATGACTTTTCAAACCCCTTTTGTGACATTAATGAATCAATGAGATTTATCTTAGAATCATTGTGTTTAAGACTATTTTGGAGGTACAGGAGAAAATTTCACCAGCACCCTTTATCCAGTCCCATAGGACTAATAGTTTTTCATTGTAAATTAATATGATAAAATCAGATTGTGTTCAAGAAACGTAATGCACAGTATTGAATGTGTCTACACAAATATTTTTCCTTCCGTACATTCCTTGAATTTGCACTAACTTGTTAACTTTTATAAACTGAACTGCATTAAATGGAAAATCAAACTATTGATTTTCTCAGAGGAAAATGCAAATCAATTTTTTTTTGTACTCTTTAATATGACACGTGGATGGGTTATTGTTATTATTAGAAAGTTGTTATTCCATTAGCATCATGGCAACTTATAAAAATGATGTAATGCTAAATTTTAATATCCTGTTAAATGGGAATCACAATTAAATAAGTTGTATACACGTTGAGCAAATCTGTGTCTCAACAGCTTTGCATGATCATTTCAATCATAACATTTGGTCCAATAGTTGCTAAGATCTGTGTTACATTACTTCTTCTCATCTATTAAATATTTGGATGAGAGGAGAAATAAAAGAAAAACATAAGAGAAAGATGAAGAAACATCTAGACGAGTGGGGCGGAGAGAAGAAAAGTGTACTGACTGAAATTACTGGAAGAAATAATTTAAGGATGTTGTTATACAGATCTAGTGATGTTGTAAACCACAGAAGATGGTTAAGATTTCTTGCAAATCAATTATGGACCACATTACTTTTTGTACCTTGACCAACGGCAAGATTTTAGAACGTTAGGTAAAATATTAACAGTTCAAGAACATTGATGAAGAACATTATGACGCGAATGTAAAGAAACTGAAAATTATGGAAATTGTCGGCTGTGAATATCAATACAGTGCTAACTCTCTGCATGACCTGAGAATGTATGGAGTGGTGTGTGCTCACAACCCATGCTGATCACTGAGAAATTGTGACCTGAACATGAGTCATGAACACATCTACAGAATCAGATACTCACAACTGCACTTGATTTAAAATAAACAGTTAACAATCAACAGTTGGAGGGTCATGAACTGTCAATAGATGCTCTTTTTAATACATCAGCCTAAGGTTCTCTGAGGAAAGAAGCTGAGGAAACCCCTCATTGCATTCAGCCCTAAAAGGATCTTTTTGCTGCTTCTGCAGTAATAAGATACTCAGGGTTGGGTGTATGAGCACCTCCTATTGAGAACCCAAGTCACATCAACCATTAGAAGGGGTAGGAGGTACTCATGTTCATGTAACCTTGGAAGAAGGAGAGACTGGCTCTGTTCATGCCACTTCCAGTCAAACAGCCAGAAATTTAAGATAATTATAGGAAGCATGAATTGTAGGTTGTTAGCATCACCAAAACAGAGGGTATCTTACCTTTGGGGTGCTCTATGGCAGCATATGTAGCCCCTGGTGGTACAGCAAACCCCTGGGAGAACAGCTTGAAGTGGTGGATGGTGGCTTCCATTGAGGTCTGGAACACAGTTCATCTGTCAAGCACGTTTATGACACGTAACTTGAATTTTTAGCTTTTCAAGTAGAAATATAGAATAATGGTGGGCACTTCAATGGTATATGAAGTGCTTTTAAGGATTAAAATTATCACAGATCACAATTTTTTCACAGGTTATTTTTTAGCTTAACATTTGTAAATATATAAATTAGTTAAGTTAATTATTTAAATCAATTAATTATATAGAGTGTTTGAAAGTCATCACTTTCAGCAAAATAACGGTCTTTTTCGTGTTGGCTGATACTGAATAAACTTTTCTTTATGTGCCTCCCTATTGTTTTTAAATGTCAAATCGAAAAAAATTATTATCTATGACAAAACTTGTTGTTTATAATTTAATGTTTGTTATGACCTCCCAATTCAACCACCACCAAATTAGCCAAATTAAAGCTAATGATGGATTTATTATGAGAAATTCTTATACTGAAAGAAAGAAGGTTACAAATTTATTGCTTAGGCTCGGAATATCCTTACCCTGAAAAATTACAATTTCTTTTTTTGCTCTCTTACGACAAGAAGCTTATAAATTGCACTTAGTCCTGTAAGACTCTTTGCGCTGCTTTCAGAGTGACAGGATATTCAGGATGGGTAAGGTTAGGGGGTAAGGGCCACCTCCTATCGAGATCCATGAGGAAGAATTAGGGCACTAAATCTCAAAGTCATGTCTCTCCGGAAGAAGGGGAAAACTCCTATTTTCATCCTATTCCCTGTTTGTTCCCGGAAATGTAAACAAATTAATCTGTTCAACCTAGTAACTTTTTTAATGTTATCTCCCTCACATAATTGTTTTATTTACCACTTGTGTCGGTCATAAGCTAATATAAAATACATTCATTACAATTTTATTTTGCACTAGAATATTTTTGCTGTAACATTTATCATCAGGCATACCTTAAATTTCATTCAATCATTATCACTATTACAGTATTGTTGTCTGTAATAATTACAATAGCAATATTTTATTGGTCTCCTGGTTCTACGATAAAACTTCAAGATCTCAAAAAGGAATGAATAATTATATTTATAGACTGAAAGATTGCAATTATATAACACACATTACGAGTGTTAGGGTTATCAGAACTGAATTATTAAAGAATACTGAAAGACGTGAAAAATAAAACTGCACTATGGGTATGTTGTAACTAGTTCCCTGGAATCCTAGTTAATAGTTTTGTAGATTTGATACCAAGTAAGAAAATTAAAATTACCTCAGTCGTGCCTTCTGTCATTGAAGTAATGACATTTCCTTCCCCAATAACTGGCTAAAGATCGGGCATAAGTACTTTTAAACAGATACTTTACCTTCATTTCTGCTCGAGGGGGAGGGGAAATCTTCATGTCATCTACTTTGATCTCTCCAGAGGGCATCTGATTCAGACATTGGCTGACGATATTGGCAGACTGTCGCATTTCCTCTATCCGCACCAAGAACCTTCATAAAATTTATTTTGAGAACAGTAAATGCAAAGGCATGGATTTTATTATGACAGTAGTCTAGAGCCAAAGGAAAATCAGGAAGAATAGTTTGCAATCAGCTGTTATATTGATTATATACAATTAAATTATATTGATTATTATTATGTTAAATTGTTATATTGATAGAGAACAATGTCTGAGTTTCCAAACTAAAACTAAAATATTTTATATTTTCCAAAAGTCATACTTGACTTTTTAGAAACAAATTTTTCAAATTTGTATACAATATTCATAAAAGGACGAACTTCCAGGATTAATGTGGATGAGTATAAATTCGTTATATATTAAAAACTTAACAAATAGGGTTAAATATTACAGCCACACGTTGGATCTGTTATTTGCCAAGGCAGCAGATAAAATTATTTAGTTTTGAATAAACACTTAACGTTTAACTGTCCCACATTGGTATCCCATTGGTTGTGAATCATATAAGATAGAAATTTTGTAACTAACCTAATTTAAACATAACATTATATAAGTTTTGATCATCCCAGTTTGTAAGAAACGCTTGTTATAAACTGAATAATACATTTAAATTATCTTTGAAATTTGAATTGGTTTTAAAAAGTTCCATTATCAGTTAATTGCAGCATATTACTGTAATTAATTGTGTATAAAGTGAATTATATTTATTAGCACATCCCAAACATTTTTCTAGCACTGTAATGTAGTCTAGCTTGATAGATGTCTAATTTTAAAGTTTAAATTCACTATTATTCTTAATTATTATTTCTAAGGTTTCTCTTATTATTCTTCGATAATAGTATGAAATGTGTGCAAGTACTTTGGCACAAACCTAAGAATTAAGATTATCAAATAAATGTATTTACCATTTTACGTTCCCAATTTCATATTATCTTAATATAAGGTATTCTGATAGTTAATTACAATTTCTTGTTAACACATGGTTTTGGTTCAAATGAACATCACTAATCTATTTTCAACATTGATAAAATGTCCTCTGAAGAACCTCATCGGGGTCTCAAGTAAAAGAACAAACATTGTTAAATTCCCATACAAAAAAGCTTCTCAACACTAGTTTAGCACAATTGTTTTTACTGTGCCCTGAGTTTGTCATTGAGGTACATAAACGATCCAGAACCCTGTGCATTGGACCTTAGCATACTGTGTTTATTTCTTTTATTTTTAAACAAAGAGCTGGCTACCCAATATCTCACCTTGCATACAGATTCACTCACCTATCATAGCAGTCCCCATTTATTCCAACGGGCACATCGAATTCGAGTTTGTCGTAAATTTCATATGGCTGAGTTTTCCGTAAGTCCCATTTAATACCACAAGCTCTCAGCATTGGTCCACTGAAATGATATATTAAAGTTTGAATCTTTTGATAAATTATTGAAATCATCAATTCTTTTATAAGATTGAAAATTAAACCACAGCTCAGATAATTAAAATATCTCAGCTGATCTTCAAAAGTTTCAAAAAGCAGAACTTTCTTTAAGGCTTTATACCAACTAAATGGTTTTTCCCTAAATAGCATGTGTGGGTAACTAGTAACAAACCTGAAGCCCAGATTTATGGCCTCGTGCGCAGTGACACGGCCGATATCAATAGTCCGCTCCTTGAACACTCGGTTTTCCGCTATCAGATCACAAACCTCATCGATCCGCTCCACGTATCTCTCAATAAAGTGATGAATGTCATGTAGCAAGCCCAATGGTAGATCCTGAAACCAAAAAACTTCCAAGAGTCTTCCGAGTTCCACGTCATATACCGAATTCAGAGATTGTTATAGTTGGATCTTTTTAACAATTTCATCTCCACAAGAAAGACCTTAGAAATCCATAGTTACCAATTATGGATTTGAACTTTTCAGTGCCACACCTTGTAGTAGTAAGGTGCTTTAACAATATGTACAAATTCATAGGACCGAACACTGGCACTGTGAGGGTTACAGAGATTTTGATAAAATCCAGATACAGTACGTATTTTAAGAAGTCTGAAGGTTGATTTTGATGAGTACAACATGCTACCTACAACTAGTTATTTATTAACAGGAACCATTAATTTATTACCTATGGACGACCGTAACTATGAAACAACAGTCCTACAGCTATGTGGAGACTGAACCACATAAACATGAGGATTTCAGTCTTAGTATCGGTGTATGCCAAATTTCATCTTTTCATCACACTTCTAAAGCTTCATGCTGTACAAGAGCATTGGTATAATGTCTGGTAATGTATTAATGGTAACGATAAATCATTCACTTCCTGACTATCCAATTAAGCAAGTGGTATGGAAAGCTCCAACTGAGTATTTTAAATCAAAGATTTACTGACTAAATATAAACTATGGCTGGTCCACAAAACCTCTTTCCCATCACTTATTTATATAAAGTTGTAGCCACAAAATTGAAGGAGGTAATCATCTGCATCTTCCCTAGTCTCCAAATGTGGTTATGTCAGATTGCTACATGTCCCTCAATGATACAAATGGCTGGTGGGGAAGAAAGTTTTGTTACATCACAATAAAATTATGAATTCCTATTTTCAGACATAGACCAATACATTGGTTATTTGCAATACATAATGGAATTAAGCGCCATTGTATTAACTGCCTAACTCATGAGGCCCAATTTGATCAGTTTTTTTATCTAGTAAATCAATTCTACACCGAAGATTGTACATTAAGAAAACTGTTTTCATTATTTCTGACACAGAGTATTTCTGATACTTACCTAATCTATTATTTTGCCAACCACCTTACACAACATCAGTAGCATTATAGAATACTTGCTCTTTATTAGTTAATTGTCTACTTTGTATAGTATAATTTATAATTTGCAATGATCCAGAGAGTCCAGATGCCACTGATCAGTATTCTAACAAATATCCAACTTTTGGAAACAGGAAGCACACCAAGAGTTGCATGTTATACAGAACATAATAATGCAAAGGCTTTAGTTTTCCGTTCTGACAATCAGTTATTCTTAGTCTCATGATTCCACAGAGAGCGATACATTAATGCTCGCGCATTCCGTATAAAATATCCAGATTGTCCTTTAAAAATGGCTAAATAATCCACACAACGTTGACACCATTTTGAAGAAAGAAAAGTACATTAACCTGACTGACACCACCCGGCCTGAAGTAGCAGGCGTGCATCCTTCCGCCCGAGGCTCTCTCGTAGAACTCAAAGATTTTTTCCCGCTCCTCACACATCCAGAAGAACGGAGTCAACGCTCCAATGTCCAGCAGATGTCCGCCGATACCCAACATGTGGTTCAGCAACCGAGTCAGCTCACTGTACAGGACTATGAACAAACAAGGGGACTGAATCCTGTTACTCTGCAATCTTGGGAGACAACGTAGTAGAAGAAGTAGATACAATTAAGGTTCGGGGTTTATCAATTGATAAGCATTTAAATTGGAATGAACATATTAATAAAGTTCTTTTTTAAAACATCTTCTGAACCGTATGCACTTAGAATGACGTCACAACTAAGCAGTTTAAAAACATTAAAACAAATTCATTTTGCTTTTGTGGAATATCAAATATCATTTAGTCTATCCCTATATGGCACTACATTGAACAGTAACTTAAATCCAATTAATTCTAATTTTACAAAAAAAGGCCATTAGAATAATATTAAAATTAGATTTTTAAGATGATGTAAAAGAACATTCCCGAGCATTGGGATTTACTACTGTTTAGAGATTGTACATTTATCTATTGATAGTTCATATTAATAGCAATTTAGACCAACTACCCAAAATGGGGAGTTCCCACAGTTATTACTCAAGAAATAGCTTATGATAGTCACAGACTAGAACTGTATGCCAAGAAACCTAGCTATGCAGGAATTAAGTTTTTTTAATCATTTTCCATGTGAGTTTAAAAACATAGAAAACAAAAACATATTCAAAAAGAAAGTGAAAACATTTCTAATTGGAAAGCCTATTTGAAAATTAGGGGAATTTTTTGTCTGATGGGTTGTCATTAAAGTATTTAAGTTTCTGCTATTTTATGCACTTATAATTTATAAATTGAATACATTAAAGTAATTCATATACACTTGTGCTTGACAAATAAAGAAATTTTGAATTGAATTGGACAAAAATGGAAGATTATACAATAAAATCTGTCATATCTGGCAATTTGATATTCGGCCTGGTGACAAAAGGTCAAACGTTTTGTAACTGTAAGCTTTGCGAGAATGGTATACCACATGGACAAGCTTAATCACTTTCTTCTTTCTTCCAGATGGGGCAGGGACAGGAGAGTAGGAGAGGGATGGGGGCTTTGTTTATGTCGACCTCACTCATGTAATTTTTATAAACAATTACCTCGGCAGAACTGTGATATCAGTGCTGTTGTGTCAACTTTTGAATGTTTATTAGAATGCATTGTAATGGTGGGATAGTTGTGAAGATCTGAATTTTGAATATTGTACATTACTAAATATTTCATTTTTTTAATACATTTATATATTACATTTATTTCCTTTTCAACTGTATATTATTTATAACTTTACACAAAATTTAAACATAATTAATGTATTAGTTTTGTTTGAAATAGAATAAACTTTCTTATAACATAAATGTGCAAAATTTCATGGGAAACAGTTCCAGCACAGTGTTCAACATTATTAAATATTTTCATAATCACCTAATGCCTTCAAAAAGTAAACCATAGCATTTGTTACAAATAAATTACATTTTTCACATAACAACTCCATATCCGCATTATTAATGATATCTCGGCTGCTCAGTTACCACATTAGGCCACAGGTAGGTTTTGCTACATATTCAGATCTTTAAAAGTTGAAGGCTGGAATCCTTACTAGGATAGAATTATAATGCTGCTACGACTCTTGAAAACTATTGAATTAAATTCATTCTCCTCTAATTTACTCTAATGTTCAATAAAGAGAAATAACCAGCAGTTGAGTAGTTGACTCTGCATCTTTGTCTTTTCATCTTTGTCCAATCGTCAAATCTTGTCCTCATTCAATTTACAAGACCTAGGCTAATTCACCATGAGTTAGTATGGATTATTATATACTTATACAAACAAGTGCACTCAGATTGTTGCAGAAGTTCCATTGGGCATTGGAGTTAATGGGGAAAACAGTTTTTTTCTAGATATATTTTTCTATACATTTTCCAAGCCAAGTTTTTTTCAAACCAAAAATTATTTTACAAAATTAACTACACCTCTCAAAACGTAAAAGCTTTGTCTTTTAATTTCACACTACACCTGTGTATGTTACATGTTACATCGATATTATGCAACTCCTTCTAAGTGAGTCCCTAATTTTATTGTGTTTGGAAAGAAACAAAATGTTTGCCTGTGAAGAGTCTACTGTTTGCTTTCCGACCGTAAGATTGATATACTTATGACACTTGCGGTTATGTTAACCGCAAGAGTTTCATTATATAAATGCAAATTAATACCTAATCTCCTCAAAAAATCCATAAATTGAGAAACCTGAAAACTAATATGTAAATGTACATCTACATATGAGAGGGTACGAATGAAGAATAATTACATTTGAGTGTGAATAACATCCTCAATTCCTTGTGCTTTTGTAACCATTTTATCATTTAGAACTGTTCTAACTCAATTATTTTTATTCTGAGTTATGTTCTATATTATGATATAATGTGCACATTCGGTACATGAAATTCTTAATTTCAAATTATGAATATGTTTTTTCAAACTTAAAAATAATTGTATGTTCAAACTTTAATGAACTATTTGAGTTTGCCTTCTTTTTTTGAAAACATGCATAACCATAGTCAAATTAACATTTCCAAAATTATAGTGTTTACTGCACTTCTATAAGTCAATCTCGTATTTATGCTGTACTATTGCTATCATTAACAGAATTTTATTAAAAATTACTACTGAAAAGTATTTAGTAAAATGTAATTTTAATTATTGACATCAGCAATACGATTTTATCCAAATAGGGTTTATATTTTTCTATTCTGAAATATAAATGATTGTGAATATATCGTACTGTTCCAGTACATTAATGTAACAAAAACGTACTATTTTAAACTCAACTTTTGGCAGTGCTTTATTTTAAACTTTTATCCAACCAAACGCTTTTAGTAACAATTTTTATCAACAAAAACAGCAGCATTAATACGACTGCTACTCACCTCGAATGTACTGGGCTCTCTCAGGTACCTGAATGTTGAGCATTTTTTCTAATGCTAGACAATAGGCGTGCTCGTTACACATACAAGACACGTAGTCCAGCCGGTCAAAGTAAGGCAGTGCCTGAAGGTATGTTTTGTACTCAATCAACTTCTCTGTACCTCTATGCAGCAGTCCCACATGAGGGTCAGCCCGTATAACCAGCTGAGGCAGAAATATAAACATAATAAACTCACATACTTTTTACTTTTTTACCAGCATCATTTCAAAAACTGTTGAAACAACATTCTGATCACTTTCAATGATGAAAAGGTTTACATTGAGTGTTGATACTCTGTGTATTCAGGTGCGGTTATAGAAAGACTCTTTGGATTTTGACGGAAGTATTGTGAAGGGAACAGGATTTCTTCGGACATTTGCCATTGTTCAGTGATACACTAATCAGTAACACTACGTTTCAAGAGCTACAATCAATATGCATTTGGTTCGATCTTCAACATGATGGTTGCGATTCTTGACTTGTGCATGTCACAAAGCTCTGGTATGATTTGTCATTTTTAACCTAGATTGCTGTTATGGGTTAGGATATTTATCCACCTGAGGAAGAGATCAGATTGCAGTTTTCGTAACATAGTTACTCTACACTTTCAGAGGTTTACTAAATAATTTGTCATATAAACACAATCTTAAAGCAAATTAACGTTATTGAATACAGAGGTGTTTATTGATGTAATTAGAATCTTTTTACAGATCATTCTAAGATTTTTTTCTTCTAATTTTTAAAGACATTACTGTAATAAATAGTTAACTATAAAAATAGATAAACACACTAACTAATGAATGCTGAGTAGGCTCTCTACACTAATAAGATTAGAAGCAATTCTTGTCACATTAAAAAAAGAATTTTCCATTTCAAATATGGAAAATAGAATATGATTTAGCTCTTACAGTGCAACATCCATCATGGGTGTTGATTGAAGAATATTACATTAGTTCATACTACAATGTATGACAGTAAAACAGTCAAAATAATTACCTATTATTCTGTAGGAAACTTCAGTGTAACTTTACAGATAATGAGGTTCCTATGTTTTAGTAACAGGTAGTATTATTATTGATAAATAGGTTTACACTATTTGTGTTAAAATTAAAACTAAATATATGTGTTAACAAAAAAAATCCCCATTCCCTCTTTTTCATTTGTTTACAAATTGTATAATTGGATTGAAGATAATGGTGAATGTTGAATCTGAAGTTGGACAGTAAATCATTATTACTATCTGTTAGTTCATTTTTTTACTTCTTAGGCTTACATCTAAGTTTTCCATGTCAAAAATTACTCATATAATTAAATTCTGAGAGTATTTTGGTCTCGCTGTCTACAACCATCTTCGATCAACAGCTGTTAAGCCATTAGCTCCTTCGGTTTAACATCTAGTTTTATCAAAGTTGAGATTCTCCCGAACAGCTGAGATATGAGGCCCATCTTGTAAAAACTCTTAAAAAAGAACTGTGTGTTCGGGGAAAGTTAGATTTATAAATTCCTAAATCTGGAACAACTGGATCTAGGAACTCCATGCTCTGGGACATCCAGAACTAAGAGCTTTAGGACAGTTTGATATAGGAAGTCCTTACTCTGGAGCAATCAGATCTAGGAACTCCATGCTCTGGGACATCCAGAACTAAGAGCTTTAGGACAGTTTGATATAGGAGGTCCTTACTCTGGAGCAATCAGATCTAGGAACTCCATGCTCTGGGACATCCAGAACTAAGAGCTTTAGGACAGTTTGATATAGGAGTTCCTTACTCTGGAGCAATCAGATCTAGGAACTCCATGCTCTGGGACATCCAGAACTAAGAGCTTTAGGACAGTTTGATATAGGAAGTCCTTACTCTGGAGCAATCAGATCTAGGAACTCCATGTTCTGGGACATCCAGAACTAAGAGCTTTAGGACAGTTTGATATAGGAGGTCCTTACTCTGAAGCAATCAGATCTAGGAACTCCATGCTCTGGGACATCCAGAACTAAGAGCTCTGATACAATCGGATCTAAGAACTCCATGCTCTGGGACAATCAGATCTAGGAACTCCATGCTCTGGGACATCCAGAACTAAGAGCTTTAGGACAGTTTGATATAAGAGGTCCTTACTCTGGAGCAATCAGATCTAGGAACTCCATGCTCTGGGACATCCAGAACTAAGAGCTTTAGGACAGTTTGATATAGGAGGTCCTTACTCTGGAGCAATCAGATCTAGGAACTCCATGTTCTGGAGGATGTAAATGAAAAGACAATCAGTATGATACTAATTTGTAATCAATGGTTTTAAGCTTTAATTTATCCAGAAATAAGTACATGCCAATATCCCTAGGGAATAGCACACACTATAATTTTAATATTTAAATATAATGAGCAAGAATGAATTTTGACAAAAATTTCTTTGATTACTGCTGTAAAAGAGATGAGCATATTGGTTATTTCCAATTTTAAACCAAGCAACATCAGGTTCATTGCATCTTTCAACCAAGTTAGTATAGCTTGTGTGTTACAATCCGCCCAGAAATGGGAGACTCAGCTACAGTAAATCATACATCATCATAATGCAATCCACTACTGTGCTTAATTTGTTGTTTGAGCGAGATGATCGTAACATAAGTAACATCACCACACCTCTCCGTCCAGTTCCATCACCAGTCGAAGAACTCCATGGGCTGCTGGGTGATTCGGACCAAAGTTCATTGTTATATTTTTCACAGTTGTCTCTAGTGGTTTCTCCTAGTGATAAAAAAAAAATATAAGTGAAACAACTGTCATTACCTATCAGTAAAAGAATGGACAGTTTAATTGGAAATTAACGCTAAATTATACACACACATGCATATATATATATATATATATATATATATATATATATATATATATATATATTATATATATATATATATATATTTCTCAGTCAATACATTGTGTACATAAAGAATTCAATTATGTGATAGCTTTCAATATAAAGTCATACACTTTTCATCAGTTCAGCTCCACAATTGGTTAATATCACTAAACACTTGTTTAAATAACACAAAGTTAATCAGTTCTTAATATAAAAATCAAGTAAGAAGTTTGAAGCATTGTTGTGTTGACTATAAACAATCAGAATCTAAAACTACTATTAAAATTTAAAAACCCCAATTTTATATGAAAAGGTCATAAAAAATGCATTTACCGATTAGTATGCTTTCATTAACAAAGTATTTTTTATTTCCTTTTGATGGACACCAATTCTTTGTTACGTTTCAATATTTTATTTCTTATTTTAAAAATCATATAATTTACGGATTCTTCAAACTTGGAAGAGCTATATTGCATTATCTGTATAAAATTATATCTAGTGTTATGTTTATTGGCGTTTGTATCATGAGAAAAAGGATTTTTATGTTGTGTGTAATATTTGCATTACTCATAAAGGTATAAACTTGATAAAGTCATGAGTTCTGAATCATGAAAAAGCTTCCTGGAAGGATCAGTGGGGGGTTTTTAATTAATAATTCTTACAGCTCTTTCTTTTTGTATTAATAATATTCTGTTAAAACTTATTAAAGTTGTTCCTTCTCAGATACCTACACCATAGTTTAACAAATTTTGAAACAAAGCAAAATACACTTTTCTCAAATAAGCTTTATTGAAATTTGTTCAAAATGGCATGAAAATTTCAAATTAGTGTCAATATGAAAACCCTGAAATTTAGCATTAGTAGCCTCAACAAAGTTGTCATTGTGTTATTTATGGTTAATCTTCCAAATTTTATTATGTTTATTTTTATTTAGCCTCAATGCATTTGCAGACAACCAGGTTTTCAGGATTTTGATACAGTTGGTACTATTGGTATTCAGCAATTGAGAACCCCTCTCCCTGACAGTCACTTATGTGCCATCAGCATATTGAATGGTACTTATGTTATCAGCATTAATACTTTTAGGTAAGTCAGCTACAAACACAAGAAACATCAAAGGGCGTAGTATTGAGCCTTGAGGACATCATGTATGGCTTACTTCCCAGTCAGACTTAAACATTGAGCAATCTAAACAGAATTGAGTATGTTTTAAGAAATATTTTTAAATTTCCAAAATGATTCTCAAACAAAAAGATAATTTCCAAAGTAGTGATGAAGATTTCTCACAAGCATGATAAAAGTACCATTCATAATAAATTCCTTAAAAAGCGGGGTGGATTTTTCATAGAAAATTGTTAAATATTGAACAAAAGAGCTCACTTTACCTTTAATAAAACCATAATCAATTGTTAAAGTCATTTGCACCTAAAGTAAGGTACAGGGTTGGCCCTGAAAGACTATAAATCAATATCACTGATATTCGTATTTTCAAAAATTGTTCTAAGAATAGTACTGAAAAGATTAATGCACTCCTTCAAACAGAAAAACCTTGTCACCAAGTCATAACATATATTTCTCCAAGACAAATGAACAACTGCTGCTACTACTCGTATTAGTTTGGCAGAATAAATCGTATATAAAAACAGTTAATCTCAGACATGTTCTTAGATTTTAGCAAGGTTTTCAACCGCCTAGTACTTGAGCTTCTTGCTATAAAACTAAAACTACAAAAAGTTTTTACTTTTACTACTTTTGGCTTAGCTCACTGAATAGTTAACAAAACATCACAGCACGATTATAAACTATTCATTAAACAGCATTATCATTTTTGTGATATCTCCTTGGAGGAATTCATGAAATTTTAGGGCTATCATGGTTATTGGAGCTCAAACACTCAATCAACAGAGTTATAAGTTTCTGCCATTTCAATCCAATTCCAGTAACAGGGCCCAGCTCTATCACACTTTTCACTAAAAAAACTTCCCAGACTATGACCAACTTCTTGCTTTAAGAGGCAGCTGTAATGAAATGACCTTGAGTTTTCCTCTTAACAGGATACACTTTTAAGCGATACACTTACCTTATTCTTGATCGTAAAGTGATGGAATATGTCTTATTTCAAAGATATAATTAATACAAATTAAAATTATTTCTAGTAAAGTGTATACTTTTTGCATAGTAAAACAATAAATTACAGAAAGGTTCGAGATCTTTTTCTAAATGAGCAGTAAAAATATTGAAAAAAGCAGTTGGATGTATATTGTCATTACAATAAGACATCTTTCATAATTCCATGGCTAAAATATGGCTGTAAAAGTGCATGAAGTTTCAGAAGCTTTTGATAACTAATGGAAAAAGACAAATTTAGTGATTCATCTATTTTATTATTTTTATATTTGTCACTATACTCAATCTAAGTACATGAAGTAAAGAAAATAACTATTTGACTAAATATTAATGTATTTGATTTTTCAGGTTACGGTGGGTTAGTATGAAAAATTACATCCATTAGACTTTCCATAGCGATTAAGCATAAAAAAATGTGCACTAAAATATAATTTCTTTGGACTTTTGCCATAAAATAAATACTTTGCATAATGTAACAGACTGATATATTACTTACTTTAAGGTAATAATCTCTGATGTTCCACTTAGGATCTACCTTCTTTTCATCAACATGGAGAAAATGATTATTCCAGTTTTTCAAAAACTCAGCATCAGGGTACCATTTTGTAGAATTTCTCCCTTGTCTAGCCAATAGTTGGAAAGTAGATATGGAAGAAATTAAAGGATCAATTGGGCAAATGAGTAACTATTATAATTAATTGCACATAAAACTAATACCAGCATCTTAATTTCTCCGAGTTATCACTAACACATTTCCATATTTTACTAACATTTCAAATATTTTCTTTATCTGTCAAGTTACAAGATGTAATTTGTCAAAAGTGAGCGGAAATATATCAAACTGTGGAAAATAAGATATGCAAATTGTAGTTCCAACAAACCTGATATATCTCCACGTAAATGTTTGTATTTCACAGTCAAACTTCAAATAAAGTCATAAATGTCAATATGTTGTAAAGATTGAACGAAATAGGACAGTGCAACTTTTTGGAGTCCACAAATTTATTTCATAGAAGCTGTAGTAATATTGTACTAAATAAAGATTAATAAATCAGTAAAATTCATCCTTTTCTTACACTACCAAATGTCAGATTATTGCTATACTTTTTAATTTGTAAATCTAATACTGTACAAATATTTATTCAAGATACAATTTTAAAGTGTAATCAGGAGTGTTATTATTACTATAATTAAACAATCTTTACAGAAAATGAAATTTGAATATTTATTCAATATAAATTAAGTTACTAAATTTTAATTGTGATGACATCGACAACGATATTATTGTTGAAAACAATGAATTTTTTATCTAAGAGATGGTTGATCTTGCCAGTTACTTTCGATTGTTGAAATTTAGACGTTCATTGGTATGCAAATGGCTTTATTAATAAAATGTGCATTACCTCTTCTTAATATATTTGAAATGATGTTAGCTGGTAAAAATTTGTCTTAGTTTTGAAAATGAAAATGCTTTTGTTCAAGTTTCTGCTAAAATGGGAATATTCTCACAGTATATTCTTGAGTCAAAACAAGGTTAAAAGTCTCTTCAGTACAGATTTAATATGGACTTTCAAAAGGGATTGACAGATAAGCAATTGCAGCTCATCGTCATTTTACTTATTACTGTTCAAACCTCATTTAGATGAATTTGGAGCACAGTTCACAATTTTAGATATTAAGAACGTTGAATGAGAAGAAAGGATAAATACAGGAAGCAAGGATTAAGTCACACTTATTCATCAACTACACAAGCTTCTCTCTTATTCTATTCATGATAGACAATAAGATTGTGTAACAAACTTATACATCATAATGATTTTATTAGGTGAACGAAACGTTATTATATATTTATAATGAAAATGCAGAGATTCCTAGTTACAACACTAGCAAGTCCGTTACAACTCAAAATTTCTACTTTCTCCCTAAACATTTCCTCACCTAACAGAAATTTATTCACAAAAGCAATAACAGTAGGTACTCACGATGTGACAGAAAATGATTTTTGCAACATTCTCTTCAATGTCACTCTATAATTGTGTTTGAAACAACTCTGAGGACAAAACTTGTACATCATATTGGTTCTGTGCACAAGCTGAAATAAAATTAAGTATAATTTAAAGTTTAATTCGTTACTCTGTGAAGCTTTCAGGAGTATATATTTTGAATCGAGGTTAATTGAAAGAAAACATTACAGTGAAAATATTGACAAAAATGGACAGAAGTTTACTCACTGTACATATGGCAAATATTATTTGAATCATATGCTGAAATGTTTTGAAAAACATTTTTAAATAAAAATGATATATATAAATAATAATTTGTTATGGCATCGTACAGTAACAATGTACAATTCTTCTTTTGTTTTTTAATCCCGAAAAATTATTAAAATCAATTAATTATCTCTTATGTTGTTAAGGATTAGTTTTATTTTCAGTTGAGCTTTAGCAAAGTCTATCACCTCGAGGAGCTGGAAAATTGTTATTTCTGTCTGAATATCTAAGAGCAAAGTGACCTATGGACTTGAAAATTTGCATAATGCTTCATTTCTATACACACAACATCGAGTTCAATGATTGTGCATTTCACTCTAGAGATTTGGCAGAGTGTTAGTAAACATTTTTACATTGGTCATATGATCCATAAAAGTAACCATCATGGCTCATGAGAAATCACAGAAAAATAAATTTGTAAATATTCTGAGTACAATTGTGTGACATTTTAACACCAAACGTAGCAACAAAAGTAGCCCAACTACTGTACCTGAACACTTACAACATCACTTGGTGGAGTAGACTTGTAATGATTTAAATACAGCTATGAAACCCAAATAAATGAACAAACATGTAAGAGTATCGTGTGGCAAGTTATGTCATGACAGAGTTCATCTCTAGAATTGAATTGTGCATGCAACTTCAACAAAGTCTGTTACGTGGCACATTCCTACCCTGTATATTTTAATACTCTGGTCGATCTCATCCCCCTCTCCTCCCAAATATATAATTGGTACTGTCTCAGATCTGTTGTACAAGAGCCGTCAAAGTCAAAAATCACTATGTATTAAGTTTAATGTCTCTAGAACCTTTCTAGGAAGAGTTGTCACAGTGACTGACAGAAAACAAGAGAGTCAATGATACTATTTTTAGGCCTTCTTGGGTTCTTAAAACCAATACATGCAAAATGTCCAGTCTATAACACAATTTATTCTCCCTCTATAGTTACAGGATTCATTAACGCTTAGCCAAATCACATAGATGCATCATTTTTTTGTAGAAATTAAATTACTTGCTGTTTCAAGTCCGTAGCTCAGGTAGTTCTCAATTAATTCTGTGAAAAACAGATAAACAAGAAAATTTCAAGCCCGTAGCTCAATTCATTTTCAAGATATCCTGCGGAAAGTTCTCCACTAAAACATCCTAATCCCATGAGTAACATAATCGAACTTGATGTTGCCTATTTTGAGATGAAACATCATGTAAAAATTTAAGTCTATAGGTCGATTTGTTATCAAAATATTGTGCAGACAGACAGACACAGATTCAAGTTTTTCCAGCTTCCCAAGTGATAGGTTGTGCATTAAAACAAGACTAAATAATTTAAGATATCCGAATACTAAAAAAGCATGTAATGTAAAATGAATTTCCTTATATTAAACTGACTTTTTGACTTCTCATGCTAATTTTATTTGTGTTGTGGAAAGGTTTCCATTTTCGATCATGAAGAATTCTTCAACTGAGTACATAATATAATTCTGAGAAGTCTATAATAATATGTCACCTTTAGGAGTGAACGCTGTAAATTTTTTACTCGTTCCAAACAAACCTGGTACCTATGAAGATATTATTGAAATATTACTTGAAGGCAGTGGTGTAACTAAGGGCATGGAAGGAGGGAACTAGAATAACCATTCTCCCCTTAAGAGCCTTAATTACGCATAATTGCAAAAAAGCTAACATCTTTGGGTATAGAAGGCACAGGAAAAGATTGGTTCATTAGTTATTTAACAGGCCGCTCCCAAATAGTTGAGGTTCAAAGCACAAGTTGTGGTATTACAACCACATATAAATCTAACCCTTTGCCTATCAACCGTTGAGTACCTCAAGGATCTGTCCTCGGCCCTGTACTTTTTGTAAATGACTTCCCCGAACATGTTCAAGACCAACACACCACCTGTGTAATGTATGCTGACGACACCAAAATTTTGTGACAACCAATTATCCACTAAATAGGTATAAATTTAACACAATTTACACTGTTGAACACTAGAGCAGCCTGCACGAATCATGAATTGCAAAATCTGATTTGAATGTAACCAACTATAAATAAAAATAAAAATGTGCTTTGAGAAGAATGATCAATCACAGCTAGCACACAGTTCTTACCCAACACTAATGAGTTAGTTAAATAACATGTAAAAATTAATAAGAACACAACTGTCATTTTTTAAATGCAGTTACACCTTCTGACTCTTTTTGTGAAAAGTTCTGGGGCATTATTCTGGGGCAAAAGTTCTATAAATGCCAATTATGTACCTTATATGTAACAGTCCAAGACTGCAGTGATGGCTCGACCAGCATAACATTGGGTATGAGAATTTAGCTAACCTCGTAAGACGAGAATGAAATGTAGGAATATTTCCATATATTCATTTTTGAAGCTGCAAAAACTACAATAAAATATTTGACCATTTAATCAAGTACAAACATGTCCTTGTATCTATTATGTGGACAGTAGGCTTGCAAAATTCTCCTTGTCTGCAAAAGATTAACCATTTTTGAAACCTGTTCACATTCGTTTTATATATATATAAAATTTTTTTAATGAGTAATTACAAATTATTATCAACAAAGGATTTTAATAATAGTCCTTACTAAAATTGCAAATGTACTAACAGTAGAAGAATTTGCAGACTGCAAAGTGCACTGCACTCCAACCAGTTGGTAATAAAAAATCAAGCTTGAGCTTTACATTAGTGAAATGATTTTAAAACAATAAACAAAAATCCTTAAACAATATTTATTAACAGTAAAATAAGCAATCTATTGCGACATTCCGTAATAGTCCATTACAGCCTTTCAGACACAACTCCTCTATTATCATCATTGACTTCTGCAGCATCCCCCTTCCCAGAGTTCATTAGAGAAGTCCCATGATTCTTCTGCAGGTCACGCTTCATAGCGTAGGCGTCCTCACCATCGGCATAGTACTTTGGCTCTATTTCGGAAATCACAAACTTCAATGTGTTAGTGTACAAGTTCAAAGCAGCACGATTGCTCTTCCGCACATGTAGAGAAACGTACTTGGCGTTTAAAGCACTCCACCATCGCCAGAGCAGCCTGATCCATCAACTTCTGAGCGAGACCTAACCTACGATGAGATCTTTTGACTGCCAGAGACGTAATATGTCCATGAGGGTTGTCTTCACTGTCTTCTTCCATTTTAGCAAGCACGTAACCGACGATCTGTCCCTTTTCATCTTCAGCCACGTAGCTCAGTTGGGGCCAAGATAACCCATGATAGAAGTAGTACTTCATCTGGTAATTCTCTGGAAGACAGAGTAGATTGCAGTGTTGCATGTTCATCAAGTCCTCAGGTCTTGCACAACGAATATTCATCTTGATTCTTTTGCTTTAAATCTTCAAAAATGTAACTAAAACCACCTCCACGGGTAAACTATTCTCGACGGGTTCTTTTTGTTCGAACTTTACGCTTATCTACTTCAGCAGTAGGCTGCGCCTCTGTCATTCCACCCAGCAGCTCCTTCACAAATCCGAACTTGGACAGGAAGAATTTCCACACTAAGTACCAACCTGCAACAGACAGGACACTTCTGTTTTCATTCTGTAACTAGTTTGTTGTTAAATCTGTCACTACAGTGTAATTAAATATGTTATCAGGATGACTATAAAATAGTTAAAGATTAATTTATTAAATTAATTGATATTCCAAAAAAAAATTAGACTTGCACGCCCGTACCATTAAAACAGGAAAGACATTAGATTAAATTTTAAACCGTCAAAGATACTGTCATTGTTTAGTTGATTTCTGGCATGACCACTAAACTCCACTTATTTTTGTAAAGTGAGAGAAATCAAAAGTTTCATATTGAAGCAGTCAATAGACAGTGTTTACATCCAGAAGCGCTCATTATTCATTTTCATTATAACGCAAGGTCTAAAATCCGTCATAACCCAATGTTGAAGGAAATTTATTACATTGTCTAAAACATTGTTTTTACACAAAATTGCAATCGGTTTTGTACCACTGAAGCCATCTCTAGGAAACCAAAGATTCAAACCATTATGATGCTTTTGTTTAAAAACTTGCAGCCTCAAACAAAGATAAAACTTTTCTGTCCCAATTCAATTTAATTTATTTAATAATATTCATTGTTCTTGCCTTGCCGGTAAGGTTGAAAAGTATCAACATACTATATTGAGACATATCTTAAACATACAATTCATTGAATATAACTGGTAGGCTACATTATTAAAATTGTCCATAATTAAGGCAGTTTTAGCCGGCACCAAATATGTATAATTTAGTTTCATTCAATTTCAGTCATTTGCCTTTAACCAGTATCAACCCAGATAATAAAGTGTGAAATGTACACTATACATGAGGAATGAATATACTAGTGTGTCCATATGGCTACACTAGGCTGTTACATATTAAATGAATTGGTATACTAGCTAGTTTAAGAACACAATATTAAACAATATAATTACACTGAATTAATAATTCAGTGTTAAATGGGGAAGAAGGAAATTAGGTTTTGTTTGAGCCATTTTAGACACAATGGTAGCTCAACCTCCTCCCCCAAACTGTCCACAGCTGATTTGTTTAAGCAAAGTAAAAATAAGGTTATATATTACAATATTTTGGTCTATCCTAACCTATAAAACTTGTTTAGAATATTTGCTTGAATTAAATGCAAGCAGAACCTACTTGTTATCACGACAAAAAATATAATCATATAATGACTGTATAGTTTATTATACTTTCTTTTTACCTTACAAGCACAGACTACAAAATTGAGTCTTTTTAGTGGAAATGCCATGCAGTAATATTGTATCCATTTTGCAATGGGACAGAGTAGGATAAGCAGACCCAGTTTTTATATCGCTTATTACAATCATCAATACTTTATATATCGAATAACAGAACTATCAATCAACATCAACATATAAAAAAATACAAAATTAAAGTCACATGTTTCAAAATAATAAAGGAATCATAACCATTAATCAAACGATAAAATTAAGACAGGTGATAGGAAAAATGAAATTCAAATAATAAAGAAAACATAACAACAAAACCATCTTGAAACCGAGATAGAACGTAAATTATATTTTAGTGTTATTTAATAGTTTTCTAACAGTTAACCGTCTTTTTGAATTCAAAAGAAGTCACTTATAGAAAAAATTATGTTTAGAATATCAAAATGTGTGTACAGTTGGTGCAGATGATTTAGTTATTGTTCAAATTAATTATTAATGGTTCATTATGTCGATTAGTATGATAATTAAGTCTCGTTTGATAATTTCAATATAAAAACTGGGTCCGCATATCATAATCTAATCTTGCAATGTTAAAATTAAATGTTGAAATGCAATATAATACTTGGTGGCTTCATTTGATAACTATGCAAAATGTATCAGTGTTAATGGTGGCAAGTGTTCATTGTGGAAAGTATTGCTGCAATTGGTGTTTGTACAATATGTGTTGCATGTCTGTGTCCGGTGTTCACCCTCCTTAAAAAAATTAGCCTTAGTTCTTACCTGTTTGTAGCCTATCTGCTTCTTACCATACTCGTAACACAAACCGGTACTTTGATATCATCTGGAGACCACTATTTTTGGATTAGCTTTTCTTACTGAACACCTAAAAAACTACATTAATAGAAAGAATAGAATTTATTTGACTTTCTGTGAAAATTACATTTCATTATGACGATCAGTTCTTGTTTTCTACCTCCCAAAGGAAGCAAAGTCGGCAAGGAGGCCATTTTGTCCGTATCTACTATTTGTTAATACACTATATAAGTAGGTAAATACATACGTACGTATTATAAATAAAGAAAGTTAACGCATGCTCATGTGATCTTAGCTTTACGTTCTCGGAAAGAAACACTTTAAAAAATAGTGGCCTCCGGATTATAACAAAGTACCCTTTACCAGAAATAAACATTGAAATTCATGTTTTTGGAACAAATTTAGTCAAAATCAGAAACTTTTTAGGAGGGGTCATGGTTTACCCTAAGGAGGAGAAGTCTGGAGGTAAAATGTAGGCCTACATCATATGTAACAAATTTACTTTTTTTTGTACATTTTGTAATACAACAAATTATAATTGCATGTATATTCTTATTGCTATAAATGATTATGACATGTTTTTCTACACGTAGAATGGTTTTTCCATATAAATAAATAATCACATATTGACCTACTGGCCATAGGAATGAACCTGCAACATTTCAAAAAATTTTACTATGGTCAATGGGCCAACCCCCTAAACCTAGGTGTCACCAAGTTTTAAAAATAAATCGGTATTTATTTACAATACCGTGACCATGAAAAATGGACTTTTTTTTCATGGGTTGGGCATTTATAGCCAAGTATTATTATCACAGGTGCATATAAACTGGGGGGAAAGTATATCATTGTATTATATTGATGCCTTTCGGCCATTATTGCATTAAGAATGGAAAATAACCGACAAAATTTTGTCGAACAACACTTGGAGTGTTAAGGATCAGGGGCATCACGTGATCTGGGATTCGACTTTTGCAAGCTCGAGTTAATTTTTTTTTCTAAAAGAGCAAGCAGTGCGCAGCACTGCGCAGCGGGCAGGCATCGTTGACAGGATTAACGTCATCATTTCAGTAAAATTGCCAGAGGTACTGTCAAAAACAGAGTTTTCAGAGGATTTCAAAAAATCGTAACTCCTTTGATTTTCGTTGCCGACGAATTTTTTCTTCACTATTGTTTTCAGGAAAAATTGTAGTTTTCAGGGAAAAAAAATTAACATACCTTTCCATGGTCACGATTTTGTAAACTGATACCAATAAATCAACCATACATAGCATCATTTTAGCATTTTAGGCTGGTGAAAGCTCAACAGTATTTATTCGTTTTCTTTTATTTAGCCTAGCTCTGTTCATTCAAGCATTGACTGCGAGTGCAAAACCTTTTGGTTTCTACATAGTATAATCTCCTCTTTCTATTGGTAACAAAAACATTGTCATTCATGTATAAGTTATTTTTACAGCAACTGCATTTGCCTCATGTGTTATTTATGGCACACCACCCACACCAACCTTACGTACAGTTAAGCACTTCCCATTCAAAAAATCAACAAATATATAAAGTGGGTCTTGTAAACTAGTGTCCTGAAAACTAATAAAATGCTTCTAGAAGTTGAACATGGATTGACTGGCAACATAACATGGCCTATAACCTAGTGTTATGAAATAGGCTGGTTGATTGTGTTATTTCCTCATAGGCTATCTTAGGTCTTCTTAAGGGTACGATCCAATAAGCGGACCCGGTTTTTTATATCGAAGAATATAATCATCGATACCTAATATTCGCATATCGAATCATAGACTATCAATCGATATAAAAGTAATAACAATCATATGTTTAAATTAAAATGTGAATTTAATGATAACAAATAATAAATGAACATAACCAAAATCAGGGAAACTCATAACTTTAACTAAATGAAACAGAACGAAAACGTTTTTACTAAAGTTGTGTCCACCATTACCTTCTTTTTTTGCATCAGAAGACGACCATGTTAGTTCCTCTGACAGTTACATTTGTTACCTTTCCACAAATATCACATAATGGATTCTTAGGTACTAACCCAACATCCTGAAGCCATAAAAAACATATTTTATCGTCTTTTAAAGCAATTTCGTGAAGCTTCCTAAGATTGACGGCCATTTTAATACACAATGTTACGTGAAATTAAAAATATTACCTTAATTGTATTATTTGAAAGTGTTTACAGCTGTTCTATAGATTATTTAAGTTGTTAAAAATAATTCATCAGTATCGATTGATTATATCGATGGTTATGATTAAGTAATATCGTTTGCCAATTTCGATATAAAAAACCGGGTCCGCTTATTGGACCCTACCCCTTCTTAATTTTAGTTGTTTTGTAAGCCTACTTATATCTGGCAGGTAGGCCTAGCATACAAACAATTTCAGCAAAGTGTAAAATAAAAATCAGTTAAGCCTATGTACTTACCTAACCCAATAATGATAAAAACTGTGATCAATGAAAATAAAAATGAAAGTACAGTTAAAAATAACTCCATATTACAAATTGATCTAAACAAAGTTGTTCGTTATATAGAATTCAATTTTCAATATTTCCAATTAACATACATGGAATAATTAATATAATTACTATCTAAAATTTATCTAGATTTATTTAAAATGTTACAAATAAAACTATCTTCTTCATAAAATTTCAGCCTGTTACTTCAATGTAAATATTTGCTAAAAAGCCACCATTTTGAAATCTTGCAGACCAGGTCAAAAAGCATGACGCGAGTCTAACTCGTGAATATATGAATATAACCTTAAAAGTCAATTTTGTTGCAGGAAACGTTACCTAATGATAAAATTAAACATATGTTGCTAAACGGACATTCCGATTATATTTCTTTGTGAAACCTGAATAAATGTTATGTATTATTATTAAAATTGGATATATTAATCCAGAAAATACTCACCCTATCCGGCCTTTTGAACAGACGAAACTAACTAAATTTTTATCATGAATTTTTTTCACTACTGTATCTCAAAATAAACACCACATGTTTAGAGGGACGTTGCGTGTATGTATTAGTTCAATTCTTTAATAAAAACTAACAAATACAGTTTTTCTTTTCTGTTTCTCGTATATACATTATTAAAAAAGTATTTTTATAAATCAGAAAGTTAATTTTGATAATTTTTTACAAAGTTCTAATCTAGAACTTGAACTTAGTCATTGAGTTGAACAAATTGTTTTACATGAATAAAATTATCTGTCTATCATATGTGTGTATGTCCGTTAGTCAGTGATCACTACCAGATAATGTAGTAAATCCAAATCCAGTTAATTTACTAAACTTCAATAGGTAAATTTTTTAAAAGATATATGTATGGCCAATCCCCTTTACATTGCTGTTCCCGTCCTCTTGGGTTACTGGTCTGTGGCTCTGTGCGTGGATCTTATCAAACTGGATAAAGAGGGGAGGTAGGCCTAGTTCAGTATTCGCTCAACAGAATTAATAAAACGTGCTTCGTTAGCATACACGATTCAACCTGCGCTTAGACCCTCATCACAACGAATCTCTACACTAGAAAAATTACACAGTAAGATATTGTTTCTTTAAATTTGCTTAGTGGCTAAGCGGATTCAATTTATTTTTCATCGTAGTCTGAAAGTTTTGTGACAGAGAACAGGGTAAACAGTAAAATATGAAATAAATAAGGAAGATGATTTGTTATTGTCCCTTTATAAGTTGAAGCAATAAAACACCTGTATTACAGCTTGGTTTGAGAAGTTGGGTATGATGTGGCTTATATCGGAAATACCATTTAACTCTTTGAAGTAAAGGAAGCAATTTTTAACAGAAGACCACTGGTTGTCACCTAAAGAATATCCTAAGATATGTTCCCATCTCACTCCGTAAAAAATAGTTAATTAAATTTTCAATTTTTGAATTATTTTAATGCTTTACTCAAAATCCATATTTTAACCACGCATGATCATTATAAAATTATTACAATTCCCCCATATTGTACGGATTACTCCAAACATATCTTCTTACCAACCGATCATATTGATAAGCTTAATCGACCATCAAAGAAATTATATTTGTTTCTGGTAGTGTAGACCCACGTCTAGAAGGCTACAAGAGGATGCTGGATGATGGAGAACAATCAATTTATCGGGAATTCTTCTAAGAGTGTATGTCAAATGTGAAGGGGCTACGCCGCGACGGCACAAACTGTATAACGGCATGCTGTTCGGGAATGCAAAATTTGGACGATAATCACCTTAAGTCAGTATAATAGGAATATTTTAGTAATTAAACACTTGCACATTAATTCATAATATTGTACTATCTCTTGTTTAAAAATTATATGGTTTGCATCTTATGCCTTATATTCAATTTATATTTCCTTAGATCTAGATTAATATCTTTGATACTTAATTAATACTTATTACGATGTGAAATAGGAGATAACAGAGATTTACAGCTTTTATGATCTTGCTGTTTTATTCTTCTATCTAAATGTTGTATAAATAATTATTCAAATACCTTAATGCCTTCCTCTTGATCTAATAGCAGCAGAGCTGGAATGACTGCATCAATAAAGTTTCTAATTAAAACTCACAGCACAAAAACTATATACAAACTATTACTACAAAGTCTACTTCTTTATGGACATTATCAAATTAAACACTAAATTTTTAGGTATTCAAATTAAATAATGAATGTTGCATAGTCTATATGTTAGAACATATTTCTTGTCAATATTAATTCAGTATGAAAACAATTATAAATTTTCATGATTTTATACATCTTAGATTGTGGATTTTCTTATTATTGTCTTTATTGCACAAGGTCTATAAGTTGGTCGTATAATAGAAGGAGCAACAACAAATCGATGTATTACATCCGGTGACTAAATAAATGTCAATTTAATATTATTATTATTATTAAAACAAAAATATATTACGAGTATCTCGTATATTCAGTAGATAATACGTAAAATTAATTTCTATAAATTTCAATGGCAAATTCAATCATTTTAAAAACTACATCTGAGTAAATTAAACTGTAATTAGTATTTTAGTCAAGAAATTAATTTAAATATTTATTTTATGGTATACAAGTCTTTCATTTCACTTACCGGGTTTTCATGTAATAGTTGTTCAAAGAGTACCACTCCTACCTTTATGATGAGTAGTCCATTTTAGATCTTTAACTCTCCATTTTATTAATTTTTCCTTATATTACGTTAGTTTCAAATTAGTCTTAAACAAATTGCTTACATAAAACTATCCTACAGTTATAGATTCAGTTCACTGTCGATCACGACGAGCATGCACAGTCTGCCCGATATGTAACAACATCGTGTTACCGCGTATTCTCCAAAGCTCATTGCGTATACCGAGGTAATTGGCACGAAGGTTGTGGCAGACGCCTTAGGGCAGTGCTAACTAGTGAACTAATTCAAGACGAGTCAGTATAGAGCCGCAGTGAAGGTGTCCGAACGAACTCAAAAAAAGGTTCAATTCACCTCAACGAGCTGTGCAAAGACCCACCAAACGCCACTGTCCCGTTGTCCGAAATAAACACTATGGCGTGTGTAAAGTTTTGTGCAATTTTTTTATACTTTCAATTGGTCTAGTTTAAATAATTAACATAACTTACTCGTATATAATTTTAGCATTTTAAGTTGTCCACTGTAATTTTAACAACACACAAAAATACAAATATATTACAACACTTTTGTAAACCATTCATTTAATATTAAAATAAACTCTTATGAAATACATAAAACCCCTGATTCAATCCACTGAAGTTTAAAAGACCTAATTGGATAAGTAAGAAGGCTGAAAAGCTTGTTTCTTTTTACTACCCTCATAGATTGATTCTGATCTTATAGTGTATTCTTCAATTTCTTATTCTATAACTGAATTTATGAGGACTTTTGAAACCAGTTAGCTATAATACCTGAAGTTAAGAAGCAGGGGATCTAAATACCAAGAAAGCCCCAAATATTTTCTAATTACTGGTAAATTGTAAAGATACAGCCAATGAAAGACAGATACTATCAATGATAAGAAATGTGATTCCCCCTGCTATCAAAAACACTTTGCATCATTGATTAATATAGACTTTAGTGGGGAAATCCCTAAGGTATGGAAGAGCATTTGGGTAATTTAAATCTTGAAACCGGACAGTAATTCACTAAAAGAAAACGTATACAGGGCCATTGCCTTGATAGCCTGTCTTATAACTGTGATTACAAGCTATAAGTTACAATAATATGTTCATGACAATAAGAGTTGAATAGTCAAAATCAGAACGCCATTTTTTCTCCTTCAATTTATTATGTTATTTAGAATGTAAGTGTTCCGTCTCTAATCACCAACTGAAAACGTCTAAATCAGTAGTGTACTTTCAAATTAAGGTAGAATAACAATCTTCAAAATTTGAGAAGCACGAGATAAACTACTTGATACTACTTGGTATGTTTACTACCAAAGATTAACTGGTTTACTATTTTGTATTATTAATTTTGTATCTGCAACTTTCAATAGTCAACAATGTTTGGTTAAAACACATAAACAAACAAAACAAAAGTTAAAGAATAATTTGGAAAAATATCTACTGCGTCCAAAGAAACATTATTACAATACTGTGCAATTTTTCAACAATAAAAAGTTTTTTTTTCTCTTCGTTTAATTAAACAGGCTCGGGTGAATTCCCATGACGCCTCGTGGTTCTCTGGGGGTTAAACTTCTGTCATACATATGTTATTTTGTGTTACTATGGATTTTCATTGAATATTTATTTTTCCAGGGAGACATATATCCAGGAAGACATATATGTTGGTGTACTGTCTTTGAAGCTATATGTGTTTTTTTATTTGTTTTAAAAATTGGTTGAGTTCCTTGTATATTTCTATGTTATGAAGTTTTAATATATCAATCAAATTCATATTATGTGATCTAAGTAGATTATTTAATATCTTAAAGCGCAGGTCTCTCGCAAACTCGAAGGCTGGGCATCGTAGAATAACGTGGTCAAGGGATTCTCGTTCAGCGAGGGTACAACTTAAACAAAGTGGTGTGAAATATTGTTTGATGTCAAACAACTTTGTATTGACCCGAGCATGTCCAAATCTCATTCTAATTACATTGACTATCTCCCACCTTTTGAAGTTTGTCATGATGAACCAAGGGCTATGGCCTGTCGTACTTTCTATTTCTTTGTACCATGCCGCTTTTGGTGTACGTTGGTATTATTGGTATAACAATAAAAAGTTAATTTCAGCTGTTAGTTACAAAATCAGCTGATCATTAATCAGCAGCTAAACAGCATGATTCGATTAGTGAATTTTAAATGGGGGATAGAGCTCAGTAAAACCTATACTATTTCATTATTATTAATTTGTCATAGTGAAATAATCTTGGTTTCAAATATGAAATGAAATATGAATATATGAAAGTAACCAATTTTAAATGTAAGTATGTTGTATGTAGCATTTTCATTATATCTTGTAATTGTTTTATAAAATCCCCCGCTTTTTATTTATTAGAGTTTGCAATTTTTGTATGGCTGCCATTTTCGTACCTGATATAATATTTTTCTGAAACTATTTTTGAAAATAGGTTTTCATTAGACTAAATATTTTGCAACATTTGAACTTATACCTTTACTTAGTTAAAGTTACAGTTATGCTTAAAAATACAAACCGACAGACAGACGGTAAACTAAGGATAAGGTTATACTATAAGCCTTCCCTATTTTGATCTGACAAATCATTACCAACAGAATATTAAGCCTCTTCAACGTTAATCCAGTTTTTAGTTTTAATTAAAATATACTGATTGAAATTAAGTATGCAGTGTACCTGTAATATTATCTTCCTGTGTTCATAATAATTATTTTAGTCTTATTTTAGCTAAACAAAATCACTGAGACTTTGGAATACAACCTGTTATGAAACACTGTATTATCACCCAGCTAATTAATAATATTGTTCGAATAATTTAGAAATTCAATGTAGTCAAGATAAGGATAATATTGCAATATCGCTTTTGAAGTTTCAGACGACATCAATCATAATTTTAAACGTCTACGAGGAGGTACCTCTTCATTATGAAGTCAACAAGAAAATTAGCTGTATTTATACCTATTTACTTTTCGATCAAATTCAAACTAAAATATTACAATATTGTGCAGATAATCCACAAAAACTCTTAATGCTAATTATAGCCTAACAATGAAAGTGCTATATCTATAGTTGTAAAAACTTCTGTATATACACACTTACTGAGATTGGATGGTTGCTGTAAACTTTATCTACGTGATTTTAGTTGCTCTATGTCATACAGTCAGCTGAAAAAAAGTTTCATCTGCTATACTTTTTCGTGAAAGTAGTGTATGTTTTTAAAAACAGAAGAGAAAACCATTCACATAAATAAAATAGTGTTGGATAATTAATAAGTGTAAACCTTTAGTCAGTACTCGGAAGATTGTTTATTAAATTCGACTCAGATTACTGTAATTCTGTATGTTCCAAATGAGGGTTGTTCGAATACTGATATGTTATTTTGCTGTAGTAGGTATCATGGGGTGTACGTTTATCATGCACTTCCTAAATCCATTGAATGCAAGAAAGCCGAATTTCATTGAAAAAACAAATTCAATTAATTTAGAAACCCCAATAACTTCGATGGCACTCGCATTAGAGATCTCTTCAAGTAAAATTGTTCTTAATAAACTTAAAATGCTTGCAAGAAGTATCTACACTCCAGGGCATATTTTGAACGCCTCCCGTATTTGTCAAGATAAAGGTGCAAACTTGACGCTGCTGATAGTTGTTACATCCGACATTTCTCACACTAATGAGCGTGCAGACGTTCGCCGAACATGGGGCCAATTAGGAACTGAACAAGGAGTTGCTATAGTATTTAGTGTTGGAAAGACCGATTCTTCTTATATCTCAAGAAAAATTATAGAAGAAGAACATACGTACGGTGACATCATTCAAGGAAATTTTATAGACGTGTACGACAACTTATCTCTGAAAACATTATCGTTCTTGGAGTGGGTAAATAATTATTGCTCCAAAGTGAAGTTTGTTCTAAAAACTTACGATGATACATTTATAAATGTGCCCTTAATATTACAGTTAGGAACTCAACATTTAGATTCCCACAGATCTATATTTGGGAAACAAGCAAAGAACATAATGCCTGTCCGCGATATGTTTAGTAAATATTATCTCTCCCAAGAAGACTTTTCATCAGATACTCTTCCAGATTTTATGAGTGGTGGGGCTTACATGATGTCAGCTGATATAACTAGTGAACTATACAACCACGCTTTAGACACAGCATTTTTTAAACTGGAGGACGTGTTTTTCACGGGTATAGTTGCCAAGATGCTCAATATAAGTCAAGTTAACGTCGAGGAGTTCGTGAAAGAAAATGTAGTTTTTGACGAATGCGAAGTGAAATACGCTTATGTCATCAATAATCTAAAACACCGAGAAAAACTTTTTTATTGGAAATTATTTTTAGAGAAGACTCCTCTGTGGTGTAAATGGTCACATGAGACCGTTCCAACTGAATACTGGGGTGAAATAATAACATCCAAGTCGTATTTGTAAATAACCAATTAAACATTATTTAGGTTTACGGATTCTTATTTTTAAGCGTCATTGATTTGTCATTGTTAGCCAACTCTTTATCACACTTACTTAATTTATTCCCTAAATGTAATTTAGGATAATACTTTTCGCTGCGTATATTCTGTAATATTAATTTGTACTATAGCCGGTTCAGACAAAGATTATTAAATTAGTTCTGCTTTCCTGTTTGTTAGTCATGAATGTCTTATCTTAATCCATAATTTACAAGTAAAAGTTAATTGAAAAATATAACCTTTTCAGTTATTACTTTTTAAAATATTCCTGTGTCGTCTCTTTGTAAATATACGGCTAATATGGTTGTAATTTGGGATTTTATGTTTCATGAGCATACCCATATAACCTAAAAAACTCATATTACATTACAGTTACTGAGAGATGAAAATCGTGTAGTTATTCCGAAATTAATGGCATAGGAAAGGTGGAATATGGAGGTTACAACTTTCGAATAATTTTTTATGCGGAGGCTCCAAAATATACTTGAAGAGAAAAGTATGGAAGAAAACGAATCCACTGTATAGCGATAAAATTGTTGCAACCATGTTACAAATTATTATACTTGTTAAAACTTAATACATTACAGTATATAAATATAAGACCTACATCTAAAAAGTTATAATACTCACAGTAATTTAATATTTTTTATTAAGATGGTTTTAGAGTAAATATGAACAGGTTAAAAAATTCTAAAAATAAAAGACAAATAGATGCAACCTTTTATATTCAAACAATAAAAAAACTATCATATTAAAATTGCAAATTAAATTCATTAATTACAATAATATTGTTTGTATATATATAATTATCATGTTTAATTTTTTTCATTGCAGATATATAAATGAAAACAGAAAAATTAAACACGAATATTCTCTATTTTCAAGAAATATAAAGGTGTACAAAACATACTAACACAAAATAATACACAAAAGAAACATCATATGTTAATGAAACTTTTGGTGAATGACAAAGAGTAAATAATTTTGCATAATACAAGGAATATTAATTAAAAAAAAAAATTATGGTTGCCTGTAAAGTCGGTTTTACGGGCGAAGATTTTACGTGACGTCTTTTTCTCGGTAGAATATTTATTGATATGAATATTATTTAATTGCACAATAGGAACAAGGAATTGAATGAAAATAAGAATTGCACAAATTTTAACTATAGAAATATATTTTGTTTACTAAAACATTGTACATAATTTGAAATTAATTAAAATTTGTTATTGTAAATGGTAAAGTTGAATAAAACATTTACTAAAATTGGAATTTGAAATTCTTGCTAAACACAGTTAAATTCTAACTCCGCGCGTGGTGATTGGTCGGTTTAGTTCGTTTGTTTGGTCGCACTGTTATGACAGGTTAGAGGTTATAATTTGTTATTTTAAATGTTTGACTAGCAATACGCGCTGTTTCTTCTCAATCGACTGAATTACGATTGATTGCAGAGTGATTTAAACTAATAATTTACTTAACACTATCAACATTTGTCAATAGTATGACATAACCTATAAACTCAGTTTCTCAACTTTTGTGTCAATCTAACAATTAATCAATCAATCATAGTTTACGATAATGAAATATCAGTGTACAATTATTTACCTTTATTGTTGTAGTTGTTGTAAATGACGAATCTAAGCACTCCACATTTTCACGAATAAACATAGTTATCTGCTTTATCCCGTGCGGCGGACCCACAGTTATCTGCTTTATCCCGTGCGGATCCCGTGCGGCGGACCCACTGGACGGGCATCGTAACGTTACCGGGCGTTACACTTTTTCATGAGTGACTCCGAGCCGCAACCTAATTTAAGACGTTGTCACGTCAAAATAAATATGTTGTTCATTAATAAAATAAAACAAATTAAATAGTAATAGATAATTTTAAATCTAAAACTATCTAAACCTTAAATTTAGAACATCCGAATGTATAGTTGTTAGATCTCTGATGAACTATTTCTAAATAATTAATTTTAAGCTTATGCGGATTCAGAATTTTGTTAATACTTTTTAAAGAAAAACATTCATCGAATTTTTGATGCTCCATTGTATAGCATTGTTGCACGGGCCCGGTATCAGGTATGAAGTTAACGTGATTAAATTGGTACAGTGTATGAGACAAGGTTCAGGCCTTCCAATACTGTACTCTCTTTAGCCAATTGATGGTCTGTAATTGGATGAATGTTCATTGTTTATTATGGAGTAATATCCTTTATGATTACTCTTAGTTAATTGACGAAATTTCTTACAGGTTGTTTTTTACGTGTGAGTTTATCCTCGTCGAGGTATTTTAAGGATTTACTAGACAGTAGTTTGTTTATTATAGGTTGAGGGAGTAAGTAAATACGCTTACTGGCAGTTCATGAAGAAGTTCTCTTAACGTATTTAGTGCCAAGTATAATTTCATTATGAAAATTTAATAAGGTTTTTGTCACAATAAAGTGTAGAATGAAAAGCTAAATGCTCCATGTTTCTATGCCAAAATCATGTATGAATAATAATAAAAAAGCATTAATTAACGTACTTTGAGGGTTTAACTTTGCAGCCATTGTGAAAGGATAGGGGTAAATCAAACCACTATCCAAAGTACCTTGTGGGGCTATACCAAGAGGTAGTTAAGCGATAACAAAAAACAAAATAAACCACTTTAAAATTTAATTTTTGTGTATGATTGGTATCTACATTTTATTAGTTCAGGTAGTAATTTTCTGTGAAGAATTTGATAAAGAAGGTTACGTTTCGCTTGTTATCAGTATGTTTGTTCTGGAACGTAATGACTTGTGTTGCGTAGTGTTTAAGTACCTATTTAAATTAGAATAGTTTGAACAAAACTGAGTGTATTAAATGTATGATATTATTTCATCGTTTTGTAGCTTTTTCAAGTATACATAGAAAATAAATGCTATATGAAATAAATAGTACATAAAGTAAGGTGCACCTAATTGTACACATTTAACAGTCAAATATGTTCTGAGATTTTGAATAAATCTATATAAGTTGTTATCTACATAAAAATAAACTATAATAAATGTTAAAATTATACTCTGATAATCATAAATAAAATTAATTCTAACAACTATTTATCCCACATTTTATACATATATACCTAATCTGAAAAGTATTTGGATTTTAATGCGGGTGCCTTTGGAAAAATAAACAATTTTCTTTTTTGTACATCTATGATATAGATGTTGATGTTGGAGTTGGACAAGTTTCTAAATAAATGTAAACAAACAAGGTTACGTGTTGTATTGCAATTCACTAGTGCAATTTACCTACTTAGAATCGTATTATGTAATGTATTTTAGTTATTAATCAAGCTTTAATAAATATGATCGTTTGCTAAAAAGCATAATAGATATAAATAACGTTATTCAGATACATTTTACTGTCTCTTCCTTCAATAGTTTAGGTTAGGTATCGTACAACATTTTGGTCTGTTTATGCTAATTTGTTTTAAATGGATAACTATAGTGACATCGACAGAAAACGTCCTGAGCCGCCAATAAAGGTATAGTAATAAGCATTAATTTATATCTGTAAATAGTAATTAGTATCCTATAACCCAACAGATTTAACACCCATTCATTGAACCTACATGTATCGTAGTTGTAAACAAAAAATTAGTTATGGGCTATATTTGTAAACCACATGCATATTCACGTTTCACCTACCATCCACTTACTGGAGTGTTAAGAAGTAAGTTGGGTAGCAATATCAATTAAATAAAGTGAAGAAAGACGTTAAACCCAAGAACAGGAGAATATCTTTTATTGTCAGTGAATTTCTAATACACCCTGGCATAGGCCTTACAATGATGTAATTTTACTCCCAGTAGCGTTGATTGGCTACTTTCTGGTTGATTCTGTCTACCAAGTGCAATCAACCACTTTATAGGTGATCGTTAGTCACCAGTTAAAATCATATTTTGGCCTTTATCTTTTTGTTCATAGAGAAACAAGCTATTGTTCATTATTAAATTGACGCATAACAGAATATTATAGTGCAAATATTAAAATTAGCATCAAATGTATGATTACATTGATTACATTTCTTATGCGATCACCAATGATCAAATAGTCGTTATGAGACTTACATATGTTGTTTGTTCTGACCTACCTTCAGATGGTTTGTTTTCAGTATTTATTAAATTTTTCTTTGTCTTATTATTATACATTGCCCAAGGTAATTCATAAGTAAAATACAATAAATAGTATTGCTGAGTAGGATAATCTCGATGATATCATCACCAAAAGTTCTCTTAGACATAACAAATATTAATGTAAACAAACATACTGTAATTTAACTACCTGACTATCACACACATGCCCCGGTCAACCCTACCTAATGACCTACCATCCTACCCTAGACCCTAGTGCCCTACCTAAGAGCCTAAAGTTTTGTAGGTCTTTCCTCACTACTCTTGTTTGATTTATATTGCTACAGTATAATAAGTGGGCACCATCACAAAAGATGATGATTATTGGTTTTAAATATTTATACTATCGAATACGATATTTTACATTTATATTACTATCCTATTAAGGGGCGTCCGGGGGCCATATGCTGCGCATGTTAAATTAGTCATTTTAAGGTACACATATCTCTAAAACCTTACGCCGTAACCTACTATAATTTTTTTTATTTTGTTATGTAGGCCTATGTCTTTTAGAGTATTTATGGCACAGGAATTTCTAAAATAACTTTATTTAGGTATTTTAACAAATTTTTCTAAAATTTACTTTTTTTATTCGAAAATTTTGACTTTGCAACCATGTAGAATTGGTTTTAGGTTTTAAAACCAAATTTCCTGTGCTGTAAATAAAAAACATGAAATTTTTAACAAAATAAAAACAAAAACTATACTAATATCTCGAGTATTTTGGAAGATATGGGTACAGAAGTGTAAAAAAAACAAGTTTTTCGGGAATTTAATTTTTTCTAGGCTATAACCTAAACAATAGTGACTCATGTATCTCAGTGCATTCCTGCTGCATAGGCTGGGTTATATGGATCCTCCTGCTGCTCATATATATCCTACAGACGTCTTTTAGCTGCCTCCCGCTTCTGGCGACCCTTCTTTTCAATCTCTTCCACCGCCTTTTGCGCCTTACTTATGCTCATCCTGTCGAATCGCTTCATAACATCAACACAGTTTTTGCCTGGCATTATACCTACTTTCTTGAGTACTTCATATTTAACAATGTTTCCTTTGTTGAAACAGGCAATGGCTTCATAAACACCAAACTCAAGGGTCTTTTTCATATCTAAAGTCGATTTTGGAATACGCGACCACACCACACTGTTTAGCGACTCGCCCGGAATTTGGGTCTGTCCATGAAGACGTTTCGCCAGCAGCGTGGTGTTAGCTAAGTCCTTGAAAATTTGTTTAACCTGGTCCATTACTACAGGGACAATGTGGAAGTGTTCATGGTGGTCATATAGGCTGCTTTCTTCTGGATAGCATGTTCGTATTTGCACCACGTATCAACAGTTTTCGGACACAAACTAAGCGCTGGTTCTTTATTTGTTGAAATGAGATGGAAATACTCCGCCCAAACAGCCCTCTTCATATTTTCCAGACTGTCAAAATTCCTTCTAATGGCCAGCCCATAGTATAATTAAATTTCATTTATAGCCTCAAGAGTCAAACTACCTTTCCCCCCAATAGTTTTATCATCAGGAAGTGTAAACAACACAATTCACAAAGCAAATAACACAGAAACTTTGTTATAACAGATGCCAACAAATGAGAAAGAACCATATGACAGTAAAGAACAAACAGTGTTACCAACACAACAAGTATGTGTAGCTTATATTATTACAACTGTAGTATGTATAAACATACGTCCCTCGCCCTGACACTCCTGCCAGCGAAAAACACAGTACAGACCATTACAAATAAATTAATTACATAAGGTTGTACTTGTCCAAATTGTATGTATGATATGTCAAATTACTCGTAAGATTCCAAAGAATACAAAAATGTCAAAAAATAAAAATTGAAATTTTGGCCCAAAATGGACCCCGGACGCAAAGCATGTTCCATTTCAAAAATCATGAAAATAAATGTAAAGTAGGTCAATTGTAAAAAAACTTTAATATCTTGTGCAAAATATATTTTTAAATAACTTACGGTACTTTGGGATTATACCGACCACACCCAGACATGAATCGTTATTTGACATTTTGCTTCTACTGATTACTAGATTAGCGTAGAACAATATTTCGTCAATATAAAACAGGAATTGTCTTATCGCAAACCCCTCCCCATCCTCAGACAGAGGTCAAAGTCAAGCGATCTAGTAGATAACGTGATTGCAGAGTCTCGTTGCCCGTTCAGCTGGTTCGTCGCTTTGTTGTACTTCCGTGTTTTACCTCTACATTTCTCTAAACACACAAAAATTCAACAAAAACAAACATTACTAAACTCTTTATTGAAAAAATACTTAAAACTTGTTTTTATTCTTGATCACACTCTGCCACCCAAAATGCGAGTGCCTCCGGCCATCAGCGCCGATGTCGACGAAAGAAAAACATCCCTCGAGATAGTACCTATCAGTAAAATATCAAATTCTAGAGGGGCTGATCAGAAATATAAATTTAATTGTAATGGAAAGGCAATTATGTACCGTGCAAATCATGTGATGCCGCGCGGGCCGTAATCGGGATTCTCGAGAAAGATAAGATAACAGCGACAACGATACCGATCACAATACCTGGAAACACTTGTAAGTTTGTAATTTTATAATTAAACAGTTGTTTTTTCGTTCTATCATGTTTGTTTCTATAAATTTATATTTTTGTGTTCTTCATACTGGTGTGGTCGGTATAATCCCCAAAGTATCTAACTTACTTTTGCATTTTTGTGTAGGATTGCTCATTTGGGGTTTCTTTTCAATACTAAGGGGACAAAATAAAATAATATCTGTTTATAACTTATCAAATTAATTGACAATTTGACTAATTGATGCAAAACTGTAAAATATATGTGCCACTTTTTTATAGTAATGAAAAACTGGCACCTTTGAGTATGTCTAGTGGCATTCAAAGTTTTAAACAAACTTTCATTTTTGTTTCAGAGGTACAGACGAAATGATGAATCCGGTAGTTCTGCTTCAGACGATGACTCTTACGTTCCATATGTGCCAGTCAAAGAGAGGAAGAAACAACAGATGATGAAATTAGGAAGACTTACTCAGGTTAGAGCTACTTATTTAATTTTTTTCCGATATCCAGTTTTACATAAATATATTATTACATTTTAGAAATCTAAATATGTATAGATTTTCTTGGTTGGTGCAAAAACAAAAATCACCTGTGGAACCATAAATAAATTACATGCTAAGTGAATAACTTATTTGTTTTACCAGCAATTGGTACATGCATCACTGCCTATTACTTCTTTACTGTATATTATTGTTATGTATTATCTAACTTTTATCAGCAATTTACTGTATTATACTTTGCATATGTGTTTGATACACAGCTAAAAGAAGAGTTTGGCCAGAAGGGAAAGTCTTCGAGCGAGAATGAACACGATGATGAGGAGGAAGACGGCCAGGTGTGGGGACGAAAGAGTAACATCAGTCTTCTGGACCAGCACACAGAGCTCAAAAAAATGGCAGAAGGTTTGTTTGCCAAATTAAATAATAGTTTTGTAACAAAGATGCAAATGTTTGAACATTTAAACATCTCTTTAATGCGGTCATGCTAGGCCTGATTAAAAAGTAGGAAAGGCTAAAATGTCAGGTTAATATTAATTTATATTACTTGAACCAAGGAGTTCTGTGTTATTCATAGAAAAAGAAGTATACCCCTTTTTTATACTTAATATAATGGCATCGTTGTTATACTTATTTTATCCCAATGGTATAAAGCCATTATATACAGTATGTGTTAAAAGTATGGATACACTCTGTTTAGTTTTTACGGATAACGTTCGAGGGATAGAACTCAGGACACCTTTCTAGGAAATAGAAGGGAATTTTTTAGTCGCTGTTACAATTTTGTCAATTTCCCAAATGGGATTTAGGGAGTGGGTGGTTCAAAATTTTAAAATGTAGAGCCATTAAGTGACACCCCATTTGAAAGGTGAATACACCTTGATGAAAGAAGAATAAGAATGGAAACTAGAGCTTTCTCTCTCAACCCAGTACAAAATGGCAGCTCATTAAGTTAAAAGCATGGATGTATCCTGCTCAACCTTCGGTGGACAAAGATAGACAAATGAGACTGAGGACACCCCTCTAGGAACAAAAGCAAAACATTTACATGTTTCGACATCAGAGACACCTATAAATAGGTGAAGTGGTAGTCTCATTGTCTCATCACACTTCAGTGCACTACCATGTGATAGATACGATCTCTAAGCACGGTGGAGCAAAATTCTTTAAAAATGTATCGTATTAAAAGAAAATTAAAAAAATCTGTAATTTTATGATTATTGCTGCAACTTAGTACTATATTAAGCATGAAGTCTTTCAACATCTTAACTCATTAAATGAATGTCGAAAAAAGTACTAATCCTCAAAAAGTTTTAGTTGCCATTGAATAAATATAAGAAAAATTGTCCAGAATTGCTTTCTTTCACTTTTGAATCCTTGTTAAAATAGCTGGGAGAGTTATAACCGTAATGTTTATTGTTTACAGCGAAGAAGGAGAGTGCAATGGAAAGACAACTGAAGGAGGAAGAGAAGATTTTGGAGAGTGTAGCAGAGAAGAAGGCCCTCATGGGAGTAGCAGAACTGGCAAAGGGTATCCAATACGAGGATCCTATCAAAACCAGGTGAGTTTAGATGATTTTGTGTATAAGATGAGGCAAAAGTACACCACATAATATAAGTTTTTAGCAGCTGCTTGTAGGAAAACGAAGCTTGTGTACTTGTTGGGTATGAAATTGTACCTTTTGATTAACCCTCTCCCGCTCACAAGGCATGAATCGGCACGGCCACAATATAGCCACTGCAGCCTAAACGGCACAGATCGGCACGCACTGCTTTATCTACTAGAGCCGATAAGTGCTGCTCTCGAGTAGCAATAGTTTGTACTACTACGGGTTGTTTGCTATCAGGAGACCATTTACTTTACTTTTACAGTAGATTTATTCCATTATTTTGCTACTTATATTAGTTGTGCGGAAACAATGGCGGGTTGTAGTCGTACACTTTGTGACAGTGAAATCGATCTCGTTATTAGTAGTGATTGCGACGATTCAAGTGAGTGTAGTGATGTACCAGAGCTTTGTGAAGTGGTTAGTGGCATTGAGGATGTATTTCGGAGTGATCACAGTGGCAGGGGCAGTGACGGCGAGCCAGACAATGACCTTCACCAAGTAACTGCGCAACAAACAACCCGGCGCCCAGCTGTCTGTGTGCCCCCTCCCTGGTCTCGTACAATCAACTTCATTGAACCAATATATAGTAAAATAATTAATATATATAATTATAGTTAATTACAATGACAGAACGTATGTAAGTTCAGACGCCACGTATTTTGACCGAGCCCGACCGGCAGAGCGAATTAATTGAGGTTAGAAGCACCGTGAGCGCCTGGAAACAATGGAAGCGGGAGAGGGTTAACATAACAAATTTTACACCTGCCCCAAAAATCATTGTTACACCTCCTTATAGATGAAAATTAAAAACATAATACAAGTCAGAGATTACTATCTCATTTCTTTACAAAATTACAGCCTTATTTTAATGCTGGGTATAGAAATATGTAGGATAACTACCCATGTAGTTTTGGAGGAGTGAATTAAATCCCCCAAAAAAATCAAAATAAAGCGGTAAGAGTTAAAAATCAAGAGTCAAAGGGAAGTTAATTTTAAAAAGTTTAAACACTTTTTTTAACTATATCTGATATAGTAAGTGTCCTCCTACTCAACTTCAACATCCATAAATGGTAATTTAGTAAAACTTTATTCTCCTCCTATCAGCTAAACTCATCACCACTTCATTCATTCTATAGTCGAGGTTGCTTATGAACAAGTGCACATTAGATGAATGGATTCACAGATCAAGACCAAACTAGGAAGAACCGCAGGAAGGACACTTTTTTAATCGTTTATTGAAAAATTTACAGCAGACTACTGATGTAGCAGATAAAAAGACCTTTGTTCACCAAAACCTCTAAAAGATACTAAAAACATACAAAGTTTTTAAACACTTTTTTCAAGAAATGGAGCTATTATCATCATGAGTAAGTTTGATCCTTGTCCAACTCCATGAAATGTAGCTTATACCATTCTCTTAAATGGAGGAAGGAAGGAAACAAGTGCAAAGATTTTGTTATTAATACATACAAATTACCTGTCTTCTTCTTCTTCTTCTTCTATGGAGTGGCCTATTGCCATGCACTTAAGCCTCAAGGGCCTTTTGCACACCATGAGGCTGAACCAGTTTACGGTTTTAGCAGTTCTACAAACCACCGAAAACAACTTAACAGGTTCTCCTGGGGAAATTCACCACCCTTGTCCAGACAACTAAAATGGCGTGCCGCTCCCTTGCTATCGACAGTCAAAGAGCAGGTTTTCAGCAGTTTCCTCCTGATCGACACATTCTACAGAGCGAATCCTCCCGAAGGATACCGACTCTGTGAAGATGCTTCCTAAGTGACCATGTCCTGTAATCAGACCCATTACCCGAGCAGACACCGATCTACTTAGTGAGAGAAAGTCAGACGCCACCCTAGGGAAAGGCGACTGTAGAACCATTCTTCTCATTCTCAGACCTGGATGCAGCCTCCACCTTCTCTCATGCTCAGTGTGAACCCATTCCGAGACAGCCCCAAAGAATTCACACCTCGGAATACTGCAGAATGGTTGAGAACCCGTCATATTGTGCACTTAGCCCAAGTTGGCCAGGGTATCAGCTCTTTCGTTCACAGAGATCCTCTCATGACCAGGAACCCAACAAACAGTCACAATATTGATTCTGGCAAGGTAAGAAACGACTTGGTAGCAATCCCAGACAAGTTGAAGTTGAACACACGAGCATAATGGCTGTGACTTCTGCCTTAAAGAGTATAAGATAAGGACCCATAGAGACCACCAACTCCCTACATGGTCTCACCCCCAATTCCGGCGCCAGTGCCACTTTTTGTTTTAGAGCCCTCTATAAACCACTCAAGCTTTGCTGGTGGAAGAAGTGTCTTTCCCTCCAGCAGACTATATAATAATCCTGAAGGGTTTGTCGAAGAGAATTACCTGTCAGTATTGAAATAACAATGTTTTCAGTAATACAAATTTCTCAAAACTGACACTTGAAGATGGGAACTAACAATGAATAAAATAGCACAATTAAGTTTACAGTAGCAGGTGGATTTATGTTTGTTAAATAATATAATCTCCTTGTACACTGACATTCCATCCTCTGTGTATGTGTGTGTGTGTGTGTGTGTGTATGTGTGTGTGTGTGTTTTGACATTCCATCCTGTGTGTGTCCTGCTTTATTTCACTGACAATAAACAGATTTGACTATTATTTAACAAAATTGGGAAAGAAAAACAAATTGTTGATATGTAATTTTATCCATGTAGCTGGCGGCCACCTCGGTGTGTGTGTTGAACTTGCCGGCGCACCGTCACGACAGGGTGCGGCACAAACTGCGTATCTTGGTGGAAGGGGAGGACGTGCCCCCACCACTCCGCACTTTCAAGGAGATGAAATTTCCACGAGGGATTCTGGCAGGGCTGGAGGCAAAAGGGATCACCAAACCGACACCTATCCAGGTGCAAGGTATCCCTACAGTGTAAGTGTTTATTTTTTGTTACTCTCCGTAGAGATTGTGTCTCTTGTGGAGATGCGTCCATTGCTCTCTGCCGGAGAATCTCCAATATTCAGTTGGTATGGTATAATCGAAAGTGTAATAGGAGAATAAGATACAGTATCTGCCCTCTCTTATGAGATACAGATATGTACTCTTTGTTACAAATTTAGAGTATTAGTCCTATTTTTGACATAGAAACACTAGTAGGAAGATTAGTGGAATATTTCATTTCCACTGAGCATTATGGCAGCAATAGATAGAAGAATTACTGGTTTTTAACTTAAAACACTTTGAGTGTGTTTCCCTAATTTTAAATTTTATGGAACGTCAAAACTCTCGATAAATGCATTTGATCTAATTCTAAGGAACATAAATTTTTTATTTTAACGTATTTCACAGTCGCTAATTTTACGTTGTAATTACGTATTATTGTAATTGCGGATGTCTATTGTGTTGTAATATAATTCTTCATTACAATACATGTACTTTATTACATCAGCTTGTTTGTAAAAGAATAGTGGGAGAATTGGATTGTGTGTTTATTTTCAACCGTCAAGACACTCAGTCAAGACGTCCAATTTTATTTTATGAAATGTTTGTTGGTGATTTTTTTAAAGTGATATTAAATTGCTTTGAATATTTATTATAATTGAAGAAAGAAACATTAATTTCTACATCACAATAAAGACAAAAACTGGGATTTCAACAATCTGATTATATTTTGATATATCTTAACTAGTTTCTTAACTAAGTTAGTGAAAGAAAACAGTGACAGCCAGCAATCCGTGGATGACCACACATTTTAGGGATAGCATTCAAATCAAAAATCAAATCAAATCAAATCACGTTTATTTCCACACACAAAAAGAAATGAAATACAAAATAAACCTTTACATTGAAATGATAACAAATGTAGCATTTGTATATTATCTAATTCATATAAACATACAAAAGTATTCTAGTAATACAATTCAAAAACTAAAATTAAATAATTAACGTTAAATAATATAAAAAAGACTTGTGTTACATAAATAAATCAATATAATGAATAAAGAGATGATATAATAAAGAGATATATATACATATACATGTACATACATATACACATACATACATATCCACATACATACACGCATACCTAGTAAAAACAGCATTAAGTTTGCTACATAATTTCTGGATAAATTCAAATAATGGGAAAGAGCCTACATGGGCCTTAATGGCCTGTGCGTAGACTCGAGTTGAAATTGTTACGATTCGAATTTTATCTCGAGCAGAGTGTAGATTAATTTTATAAAATTTGATAATTGAAAGAAGACATCTAAAGCAGAATAAACGACGGATATGACCTCGAATTCCGATAATCAGCAATATAGTGGAGAAAGTAGAAAAAACAAATAAAAATATTGAGTGAACAAAAATTACAAAAAATAGGCTAATTACTTAAGTGATTGGATTTTATTATATATAGTTTGAAGAGGAGAGGAGAGAGGACAGTGCCGTCAGTCAGTGTCAGACAGTCTAGGTCCGTCTGTAGTCAACAGAGATAAGTAACTGGGCACTCTCACTGCTTATGAGAATCAAAAACTCCTTGGCATGTTTCTTAAAAACCTCAAGAGAGGGAGAGTCAAACAGCTTGAAATTTCTAAACCTATTAGAATAATTTCGATATAAAATGTGTGCTAGATAAAAACTGTTTGTTGTCGCAAATGATTGGTGAATAGTGTTAATTCCGACTGTATTTGCATATCTTGTGTTATAAAAAATGTGGGATTGTAGAAAAAATTGAGCCGAAATGTTTGTAAATATGAATAAAATATAAGACTTTAATAAAAAATTTTTTAATTGGCAGAATTCCTGTTTCTTGAAACAATAAATCAGAGGGATATCGTCTACACTTCGCAAAACCGGCTTTCAGAATAGATTTCTGAACTATATCTAAACTTTTAGTATGTGAAGGAAAAGCACCCTCCCAAGCTAGAATGCCATACGAAAAAAGGGATTGCACATAAGCAAAATAAACTATTTTAGTTTCATCAAAACTCAAAATGCTATTTAACTGCCTAAAAGCAAATATATACTTTCTTGCTTTATTTTTTAAGAAATTAATGTGATCTATCCATTTCATTCGAGCATCAAACAACACACCCAAATATTTGTATGACGACACTTTCTCGATTTTATTACATCCACAGGCATTGTTATAGTGATTATTACAATTATGAATATCAAATATCAAATCAAATATCAAATATCCTTTATTTCCATCAGACATGTAACATGCATTGGATTGCGTCATAAATATTTAAAAAAAAAAACACATGTACAGTTTTTGTATCTATAAAATTATTATTAATCAATTATTAATATTTATATATTATAATTAATCAATTATTAAAACTAATTAATTTTACATCATACAGACTATTTATTTCCAATAAATTCACTGAGGGTGTAGAAACATTTTTCTATTAAAAAAGCCTTCAGTGTTCTCTGAATAATTAAATCGTGTAAGTTGTAATCTGAATTTGATGTAAGAGAAGGGGGCATAAATTTAGTTTTTGAGATGTTAAGTGATAAAACATTTTGGTCCATCCATTTTTTAATTGTCATGAGGTCATTTAAAGATTTATTTTGAACATCCTGCCAAGATTTACCTTTGATAATAATTAGCGTGTCGTCAGCAAAAAGAAATAGTTTACCATGAATCTGCAGTTTTGAAATGTTGTTAATGTATATCAAAAATAATATAGGGCCCAGAGTGCTTCCTTGAACTACACCATAATCCACAGGAAGCTTTCACCATTCACACACCGCAGACAGACACAAACTGCCGTCTGTCCGCAAGGTAGCTCCTAAACCATGCGAGAGCATTACCCGTTACACCTATAGCTGATAATTTGTTTCTATCCAATACTGGAAATTGACAACTCTAGACAAAGATGGTGCTCTTCACTATTTATATTTATACCCCCAGTTAACAAAGTAGTTAGTGGACCTGAGGTGTTCCTCTTAATTTATAACTTGGTTTTTCTATGTCAAATGAAGATGAGTAGAGTAACCCTCCAGTTTGGTATAAAGGTTCCCCTGCTCATCCTGTCTTGTACAATTTATCTTAAATTATAAATTTGTATTACTTGCAATACTCCACTATAAAACCAGATCATTCTATACAGTTAATGGATATTGTCGAGACTGTAAGCACTTGAATTGCAGTGATATCTCTGTACACAGGTTGTCTGGAAGGGACATGATCGGAATCGCGTTCACAGGCAGTGGAAAGACGCTGGTGTTTGTATTGCCTCTCCTCATGTTCTGTGTGGAACAAGAAGTCAGACTACCATTCATTCCTAATGAGGGTCCCTACGGTAGGACATTGATACTGTTCTGTATTTAGTTAGACTTAAGTAATAAAATTAGTTTCTTCATTACAAATACATTTTTGTAATGGACAACAATGGGAACTAAACAGCTTTTTTGTACTAGAGCTTGATATTCTAGAATTGAACTATACTGAATAGAGGTGATACAAGGTGTGTTTGGAAAGTAGGTACTGTTTTGAAAAAACTTTTTTTAAGTCAATTTTATTTTAACATGAAAGGGCATACTGTAAACAATTTGTCTACATAGTTCCACCACTATTCAAACACTTACCATATTCGGTGACCAAGTTCAATTCCTTCTGCATAAAATCTTCTTGCCGGTGATGATCACCATGATTTCACACCTTTTTCAATTCATAGTCTGATCCAAAGCACTTGTTGCCGAGCTTGCAATCGCAATCTCAATCGGACAGCACCAAATCCAGGCTGTAGGATGAGGGATCGAACTGCTTTTGTACACTGCAAGTCACCTGATTTTGTGAACATCTGTGAGCATTGTTGGAACCCATTAGAAACACAGCTTGTGATAACCCAGGCGGTCTGTAACAATCTGTATGTGTTTGTAAAATTTGTGAAAATTCATTTGAAAGCATCGCCATTGTAAACCATCTGTTTTCTATGTAGAGCAACCAAAATGACTTTAGTTGAGAGCCAATGAACATGGAAGACTGCAGCGCTGCGATAGCAGTATAATGAAATAATACATACTTTCTGAATACGCCTTGTTGTTTTGTTTGCATATTGTTTTCTAGGGATATGCATGTCTAGAAAAGCTTTTTGTTAGTGTAATTTAATTCATCATCTGACATTGAAATGGGTGAAGAATGGTGGTGGAGAGAAAAAAATCTACCTGGTAAAAGTCAAAGTAAGACTGTTCTGTGGATGTAAGTGAAATAAAAATTGGACGAAGGGAAAAATTGAACTTCGATACAACATATTTATAACAAAATTATAAATTAATAACATTTGAAAGTTCTTATTAGGAATGAAAAGAGTAATTTTATTAAGTTAAAGCGAGAACTTACTGAAGTCATTGTCTCCCCCTCCCCCAAGTAAGATCAGATGGGATTTACTTCACTTCATAAGTAAACGCCTTCATTCACGGCGACAGCTGAGCACCGGGCTTAATTACATACAATGTGACAAAATTTACATTTGGCCTTGCAATTTTGTCCATTTCAGTTTGCCAAAAACCAAAATATGTAATCACAAATAAGGCATTTTTATTTATTATTTATTTATTTATTTACTTTAGTGTCTATATACAAAACTCTCCTTGGAATTAAAAAAGCAGAGAAGGAGATGTGACAAAAATTTACATTTGGCCTTGCAATTTTGTCCATTTCAGTTTGCCAAAAACCAAAATATCTAATCACAAATAGTAGTAAGAAAAATAATTAGTAGGTACGTAGTTTTACAATTACAACTATAAAAATCAAATTTTAACATATACTACTACTCAAGACACACTCAAGAACACAGCTCATAAGATATGAGAAAAGTTAGCTTATTTGTGTGATATATTCAAAGATTAAAAAACTATTCTATTAACTCTTTACTCGCTGTGTCCTTCATTCACGGCGACAGCTGAGCACCGGGCTTAATTACATACAAAGACTCCAGCACTAAGTACTTTTTCATTTTTATGAGTTTTTGACATAATTTACCAAACTAAACTTGTTATTTAAAGTTTAATAAATCGTGTAAATAATTAACAATGTTTCCAAACTTACCAAATAATTTCAATTTGTTAAATAATTACATCATATTACCTCTATCATACAACTATCTACGAATGAACATTGTAAAATATCAGCGTAACCATTTCCGAACTCGTGTATGACACAAAGCATGTGGTGTCCAATTAGTTTAAGTAATGTCCACAAAATTGCAGCACCAACTGGAGAGCTTCTAGACATTTCTAACATAATAGAACACCAAGTAACAAAATATAACAGCTGATACAACAAAAATAAAGTAGTTAATAATATGAAAACGAGTATATTTGGGCATGGCGGTTGCTCATAAATCTACAGTTGCACGGAATATCTCGGGCGTGGCAGTTAAAAGGTTAAATAAATTGTAAAATAAAGTCATATCTTTTTAAACTACTAATAATGGAAATGGTACCAGATAATATTAAGATTTTTACTGAAATATGACTAAACTCTATTAATCTCAATGCTTCATGGATAAAAATGTCTTAAATGGATTAAAATAATTAAAAATGTTCTATGCAACAATAAAAAATTTAAAAAACTCCTTAGAATTGCTAGTTGTGTTTGTCATAAGTTTTTTCCAAGTAAAAGTACTAATATGTTTATGTCATGGCTGTTCGTGCCTCATAAATCTGTACTGTATTATAATATCTCTTCCTTTGTTCTGTTACCTTTTACTTTACTCTTGCGCTACACCCGTGTTGTCAGTGGTATGCCTTGTCCGTTCTTACCACAACCAACCAAAATGATTGGGATTTGCCAATTTATAACTAATGTCAATTCTTTTGCTAAGAATCAGGAATCAGTTAATATGTTAAATATACATTTATTGAGTTTTTTTTTTTTAATTTTAATACAGTACTTTAAAATAATTCCATCCTAAAAACTCAGTTTAAACAATCCTACCTGATTGCAATTGAATATAACACAATAAACCCTGCCTGTTTCCTCTTGATTGGAGACCTGATCTTACATATTTATAGTGAAAATGTCTATTGCTAGTTTCAGTTTGCTAATGATTCTATGTCCTAGGCTTGATAATCTGCCCCTCAAGAGAACTGGCCAAACAGACGTACGACATTGTGAACCACTACAGTGACAGTCTCAGACAACAAGGGTTGCCCCAACTGAGGGTGTGTCTGGCCATCGGTGGTGTGGCTGTCTCTGAATCTCTGGAGGTGATCAACAGGTACATATTGTCTCAGCTAGACTTACCTTTGAAATAATTATTAATAATTCTAATGCGCTTTCAAAAGTTACTACCTTTTTTGTCCCTTAAGGTTTGTGTTTGGATCCAATTATATTCAGTAAATCAGTGCAATGTTTTAATGACAATTTGCTCAAGATAAAAAATTAGTTGGAGGACACAGGCGTAGATAAAATGCAGATAAATGTTCCATTTTGAATATTTGCTCACCATCTACTAAGGAGATAATGAACACAGATAGTATCGATTTTGCTTTGAGGAAAAACTTTTTAGAAGATATGAAATTTATAAAAGTGTTGGAAGTCACAATTTGACACTGAGCTTTTTAAGTTTTAAGACACTAGGTTTTTGAAGTATGTTGAAAATTTTCTATTAAATTAAGAATTTTAAATAGATTTAACACTTTCACTGCCGCCTCCTAATTTTGACAACTTTCTTACACTGCCGCCCATTTTTAACGATTTTTAAATATATATAATTTTTTAACTAATTATAAGAAAACCATAGGACTTACATTTTTTTAAAGCTAAGTTCTTCCTCTTTCTACACAGATGCTCATGCATAAATATTTTCAAACAGAAAGTCTTGGTTGAAAACTTAAAAACATAACGTTTTTTGTAAAAAATAAAAAGTTGACCAAAAAACATCACCATGTACTAGTCTGTAGCATAATATATTTTTTATTATTTTTTTCTGTATTTAGAATTGTCATTACTAACACTATAGCTACACATGTTTACAATTAAAATTTACTTATGCTGAAATATTTTTTTTAGTGTGGAAAGTCTTGAATAATAAAAAATAAAAAATAAAAAATAAATAAAATAAAATAAACAATAAACTGTAAAATTCTGTAATAAACCAATTATTTACAAAACACAAGAATAAATGTTTTTATTACTAATTTGCTTATATTTGTTATTTGAGTAAAAATACAATGTCAACAAACTTACTTGCATCTCCAAGAAGTCCATCAGTAGTAAAATCGGGATCATTATCTGTGTCATCTTGGAATAAATCATCACTTTCACTGTCACTTGAACATCTGAGTAACTCTTCTAGAACTTGATTGTCTTCAATACTGTTACGATTCATTGTATTTACTCACAAAACAATCATAAACAAACGTAATAGCAAGCAAAACAATAACGACGCAGACGACGAACTACGGTAGCAGAACGACAACAAATAGCCGACGCCCGACGCGAAGCGGTAAACAAACCACTTTTTTTTCCGATGTTACAGATGACTGCCAACAACATTTCATAGATTATAATACATAGAGTAAGAAACAAAAACATCGAATTAGCGAATGACTATCAATGCCGAATTTCATAGTCGTTTTAAATGAGTTTTTATTACTGTAAAAGTCGGCGCCGTCAAATGACGTTGTCGGCAGTCTATAGAACTCCTTGCGCGACGTCAAATTACGTTGTCGGCAGTGAAAGTGTTAAGACTGATACTGTGTTATCGAAACTGCACATAATTTATTTTAATTTCTTGATATTTTCAACTGTAAATTATACTCTTTCTATGTTTGGAAATCGTTTAACTCAGAAGTTTATAATGTTCTTTCATGAGGCAAAGTTGTGCTCTAAGATTTTTTTATAATTTAAGAAAATATGAGCACATTTCTCGCTGTAGAAAGTGGGCCAATTTGCTCTCGGCGAGTGATCATTATAGGCTCCAGACAGTGACATCGAAGCATAAGGTTTTGAAATCTGATGAACCCTCTTACCTGAATTGCAAGCTGTTAACATGTGCAATGGTTAGAGAATGACACACCCCGACAGGATGACAACTGCTGTGTATAAGGCTGGAGGCAACAGAGAAAAGAAAGCTTTCTTGTACTTAGGGCTTCAGAAGTATACACCCTTCCTACCCACCTTTAAGAGATTAACGTCTAAAGTATAGTTATTGACATGAGTTGATTGTTAAAACAGTTGATTGTAAACTGAAATCCGTTCATGAATAAAGATCGGATATTTATTCTTGTTTCATGAAGGAAATGCAGTGTCAACCTTCCTTACTCATTTTTTTATAGAGGAATGTAATAATTACAATGTGACTCAATAACTCTTACACTGAGGTAATTCCAGTAAGTGACCAACTTTATGTTGCAGAGGCGTCCATGTGATGGTAGCGACTCCAGGCAGACTCATGGACATGCTGGATAAGAAGATGGTACGCCTGGACGTCTGCAGGTGTGTTACCGTTATTGTTACTATTGCACTAATCAGTATGGTAATTTAAAGTATTTTTTATGTGTAATTAATATTAACTCCTTGAGTACTGTGGCCATTTTGCTAGGTCATATGTGTTCTGTAAATTTGCAATCATTTGAGTAAAAAGCTATTGTACAATAACCATTTAACAAATTTAATTAATTATTATTCGTTTGTTGTTAATAAATTAATATATATCTTATTACTGTTAAATAAAGATTGTAAAAATATAAAAAAACGTTATTTACTCCAACCTTTTTTTATTTTTCTTGTGAAACAAAACATAATTTTTTGTTACCAAAATCAAAAGTATACTTCAAAGAAAAACTTATTTACAGTATTGTTTTACAAAAAAAATATAACAGCAATAATATTTTTTAAGTGTTTAATTAAAAATCTGCAATTGCATTACAGATTTAATGATATTGATAACATCATTAAGTATTTAGTGGTAATATAAACTACACTAATTCTACTTTTATGTAGCTGACAAAAAATTCTATTATAGTTTTGATAGGGCAGGAAGAAAAGTTTGCGGAGGTTCTTCTTCTTGGCATAAAAACGTTAAGTTAAACATCAATGAGTAACCTCTGTAGTTGTAGCTTACAAAACGCTCATTGGACACGAAATTTGCCATTCATGTCAATTTGACATATTAACATTCCACCAATGTTTCGTTTAGCAGATAAAAGTCCAAATGAATATGTATGTTATTACTGATGTAAGAAAATATACAATTTTCTAAACATAAATTTTACAACAGGTATCTGTGCATGGATGAAGCAGACAGGATGATCGACATGGGATTCGAAGAAGATGTGCGGACAATTTTCTCCTTCTTCAAAGTGAGTTCTGTAATTTTATTGTAATAATTGAGTTTAGTTTCAGCTTTGATTACATTAGTTACACAAGAGATACACCATTTAATGCTATAAATTTGTGCACGGAAAAGTGAGCGCTTAGACACTTTCTGTGGTGTGACAGTCTGTACTGTGGTGTGCCCTGGCTGCCGTGAAGTGAACTTACCTTCTCTCACTCAGAACCTTATCGAATCTCAGAACTAATTCAACTAATCCCATTGACCTCGCACGCCTCGTCCATATGAATGATTTATCTCCTGTGCAACTAATAGAATCAAAGGTTTTAGTTACTTTTTTCATCTTAAAAATTTGTATGTAATTTTTTTCCCTCAGCTTATATTTAATATTTTCAGTGTAAATCTTAACATTAGCTGTATAAATGTAACTGGAATATGACGTATTTAGGTTTTAAATTTCCATTTTTATGGCATTTTTTTGGTATTCATAAAATTCAATACTCTTTGTACAGTTTTCACTATTGTTTGGTGAATCTCTAAAATATTCTCCAGTATGAATTACGCCCGCTTTATTTATAGGTGGGTAAACTTCAGCTTTAATCACTTTTACTGTCAGAAATAATTTTGTATATTGAGAAGATGATTTCAGGATCATTTTATCAGCCAATAAATAAGTTTCTATAACAGTACAGTTACTGTGAAATCTAAAAGAAAATAAGTGTTTTATTTCTGGTAACAATGTATTTAATGAAAATGTCTCTAATATTACAATTTGTAAACTAGCTGCCAATTTTTAGTTTCCAAGATTACCAAGTACGCACATCAGTCGAAATATTCTGTTTCCAAATAGACTATGAATTAAGTCATTCATTACGACTTGCCATGGTAAAATCAAAATCTACACATAACGTAGCTGTTGTGGGAAAGGTTGATTCAATGTGAATGTTGAGTTTAGCTCCAGTTCACAAACTTCCTGTGATGTCAAAACAATGTGAAGAATTCGTTTTGAGCTTCTTTGTCACTGACTTTTTTTGGATCTCTTCAGAAGAACAAGATTCTAGGAGTCTAGTCTTTGACAGTGTCAGATTCCAGACGCTATACTAAGAGGAAGGTGAACTGGAGCTAAACCTAATATTTGTGTGTCCTTTTAGGAGTAATATTTTTTATTATATGGTTCATATCGTCGTTGAATTGACATAAGAGCGTATCTAGTTTTTTACAACTTTTCAGGAGAGCAAAAATAAGATTATTGCTCTTTACTTACGTTCATAGCTCTAAAACTAAAAGCCATAGCCCCATGATCTTTTTAGTCAGAAGTATCGTGAATATGGACTTTGTAATGAAGTATTTACCATTAAATTTTTGTTATAGATAACATAGATAAGGAAGATACATCCTTATGTCCCAACAGCAAATGCAACCAAAACATTGAAGCAGGAAGTTACGCCCAACATATTTGTTTGGTTTTTTTATTGTTTATGACCATTTCACATCTAAAATAATAAAACTATCTGTTGGAAATTGAGTTGTGGGAATAAAAAAGGTGCCTTGAGATCAAAAGTATGAAGATTTATTTTGAAAAATTTTCTAACTCACTTTGAGTCTATTAAAAACCAAGTAAAAAGTAAAAGTTCTTATATTTATTATTTTATTCTTAAATTATTGTATATAAAAACTAAAATATATACTTCTTCGGATCATTATTTCTAAACATATAGTACTATTTCTCAGTGTAGTTATAAACTCTAAAACAAACAAGTCAGGAGTTTGAAATTAAAATTACGAAAAAATGTGTATAATACAATACCTTAAACATTTCAAAGCTTCTTACTATTGCTAATTAATTATGACTATAATATAGTATTAGTTATAAAAGATTAAAAAATAGTCACTAGCAATGTCAATTGTTTAGGCCTATACAAAGTTCTGTCTTTGTTGTCAATTCAATATTTCGAAAACTCTACAAGCTAATGAGGCAGGTTTTTGTAAAAATCAACATGTTGTTGATTTCTTATCACTGGTGTTTCGCCTGAACAGAGAGAGTTTAGATCATTGTACTTATCAACATTGACTTTGATAGCCTTATTGTTCAGTTTCTTGGGTTTGGATTTAGGATCTGACGCTTTTCTCGGTAGTGTTATACTCCTATATTCATCATCCAAGTGACTTGATTTGAAGAATATTTTGTCATGTTCTTGCTTCAGAACCATGTACTCCACCATGCTAGGCCAATCTAGTTGTCTTCCATTGTCATCTTGACGGACTTTATTTGATTGACCATGATATTACTATTTTCCTTTTGCTTCATATCAAGTGAAATAAATATGTTTTATAATTTTCCAGGGACAAAGGCAGACATTGCTTTTCTCCGCCACGATGCCCAAAAAGATTCAGAACTTTGCGCGGTCAGCTTTGGTGAAGCCGGTGACAATCAACGTAGGCAGAGCAGGTGCTGCTTCCATGAATGTTATACAGGTACGTGTAACAGTCAAATTTTGGTGTTTTGTGCGATTTTTAACTGTTCGAATATAGGTAAGCTCAAGCAGTTTAAAAAAAGAGTAAATTTTTCAAAAATAGTGGGGACAAAGCCTCATTTTTTCTTTTCATCTGTTGGAATTATAATCGCCTCAAGAACAAAACTCAATATTAGCCTTTTGGAGTCCTACCTCCAGCACGTCAAAAGCTGTACAATAAATGAAATATAATATGTATTGAATCACAAAAAGTACTTGCTCCGCCGGTACTCAAACCCGAATATATTTCAAAATAAAAAGAAAATTTAAAACATTATTTTAAATTATCTGGTAATTCTATTGTTAGTAGTTAAAATCCTTAATTCAGTGTATTATTTTTCTATCTATTTTATTTTTGCCATCTATTTTGCTTAAACAAACAGAAAAAGTATGGAAATATAAGAGATATTATAAAATATTACAACTCTGAATAATATTGAATGTCAATAATTTATCAATGCATTGTTTGTAAGTCAATGCCACTTGTTCTTATTTCCCAGCCTAGTATTACTGTATTTTTTAGTTTTCTTTTTCCATGCCTCTGATTCTTACCTTGAAGAAAGAATTTTCCACTTAACTCGGTGTTAATGCTTATCTACTTCTCTCCCTTCAATTCTCTATAAATCAGTGGTGTCTACATGGTCTCAACTCTGTTCAAACGGATGTTGTATTGTTGTTGCAGGAAGTAGAGTATGTGAAGCAGGAGGCGAAGATAGTCTACCTCTTGGAGTGTCTGCAGAAGACCTCTCCGCCGGTGCTCATTTTTGCAGAGAAGAAGCAGGATGTGGATGCCATCCACGAGTACCTGCTGTTGAAGGGTGTGGAGGCTGTGGCCATTCATGGAGGAAAAGGTAACAATTTCGTACTGTACACCTTGTGTTTTAAAGTACGCTTCGTCTCAACTTTTGGTAACTATTTCTTAAACATTGTGTTTTAATTTTAAATCACTCAACTTTAAATCGATCTGTACAAGTACGAGCGTTTTTTTTTTTTTTTTTTTTTTTTTTTTTTTACCTCTGATCTCATACCAAGGCCACCAAACAGAGCAGGTCCGCCGTGTTCGCAGCATTGGATTGTGCATCTTCCACTCTACAACATTTATCACTGTCGAGTTCAAGTAATTTACTTATCAAGACAGTAGAGCTTTCTCCCACCACTACAGGCAACTGATGTATACAACAAAGAAAAATAAGTGGACCTAATATTGATCCTTGTGGGACTCCATGCTCAACTGTTCTTAGTTTTGAATGAAATTTTTTTATTATTATTGCTTTGAAAAGGCACCTCTATAAGGAAATAATTATAACTTTGGAAACATTTTAAAACAAAAACAATACTGAGAGTGTACAATGTATATGCTTAGATCTTTTAGATTAGAGTGACAGATAATTAGTACAAATTGGGTTGGGGGTTTAGGGCCGCCTCCTACCAAAATCTTATGAATTATGAACCATTGTATTGTGGGGTAATATCAACATTAACAATTACACATTGGTAGGAGGAAACGCTGCCACTGTCCCAGCTTCTAAGAGGGTTGGGGGAGCATTTATCCATCAGGTCCAGGTTTCCTAATAACCTCTAGCACTGAGGAAGCCTTATCTATTCCAATCTTGCACCTCAACGATGTGATATCCTTTGGATACCAAAATGTTCTAAGAGATGTAAAATTTATTTTGACTTGTGAGGGTAAGCTTTTTGGTATTTTAGTTAATTTGTTCCTGGATAAATTCTCTGGCATCTACAAGTATTCTTTCCTTTTAGACACATGATTTGTAATCTCAGTAATTTTGCTCTCTTTGTTAAAAATATTGATTTGTTTCTCAATTTCAGACCAAGAAGAGAGATCCCGTTCTGTGGAAGCGTTCAGGCAAGGTCGCAAGGATGTGTTGGTGGCCACAGACGTTGCTTCAAAGGGTCTGGACTTTGCCAACGTGCAGCATGTCATCAACTACGACATGCCAGACGACGTTGAGAACTACGGTGAGTAGTAACAATCCAGCAGTTCTTAGACTTCGGTAGAAACTTATATAGAATCTGAGATATACTTGTTTATTAAAATGTTTTGTTTTCCACCTGGAGTTTTGTTGCCTTCTTTTTGGATATTATTGGGATACTTTTGTGGTACATTGCAATACTTAAATGTTCTTTTATGTGCCAATGCTAACAATGATTTTCAGCTCACTATTGTAATTAATTGAAACACCTTCTGAATAATTTCCTGTTGCATTTTAAACACATCTAATACTTAATATTATACTTGCACACTAGTGCACGATAATTCAATACCGTACTTACACAATAATGCACATTTTGAGCATTGGCATATTCCTTTAAACCATTATTTATATGCTGAATTTTGTGTCCTTTAACAGTATACACATTTACTCTGCTTATTTTATCACCATTTAGTGATTTTGGAAAATTAGAGCTGTAATCACAGAAAACGTGTTATGTATATTCAATCCTCCCAAAGTAGATTCAGACTAACAATCTTGTGTATTATTTAGTGTTTTCCTGGAATTTAATAAACGCTAGATAGAAATGGAGACTAAATGATATGTCAGTCTGTTTATTTTATCAAATTTTTGCAACATCAAAATTTTCTCATGTATTTTTATGGGAAATTTGGGATACTAATTAGAATGGATTTAGATGTTGCAAAACAGCAGTATATAATACAAATTCATTGTACTGTCTTGTTTGAGCATCAAGGCATCATTTGCCCAAACTGTATATATTGGCTCTATATGGATGAATATTATATGCAGATATAAATTTCTATACAAAAATTTAGGAGTGGATGCCAAACGAGCTTCTGATTAATTTATTTCTTTTTCAAAGTCAAAGTCAAAAATTCTTTATTAACATATACATTGAGTACAGTTTTGGCGTCAAAAAAATCATACACTTAATTAATTAAACATTATACAATCAAAAGGTTACAAAAAGATACAGAGTCAATGAGATAAAATAGTTAAGTTACATTGGATATTTGATGTAGTCAGAAAGGTCAAGCATTGAAAAATTCCTCTAGAGTATAAAATGATTTCTGTAGCAGCCAGGTCTTGAGTGATCTCTTCAAGTTCTTGTCTTCTCTATTTCTCTTCAGTTCTTCCGGGAGTTGGTTGAAAAATTTGCTTCCCATGTAGGTAGGTGTCTTTTCAAACAGGGTCAGGTGATGTGTAGGTAGGGCATAGTCATAGGCGTTCCTAGTGTTATAGTTGTGATTGTTACCGAGGTGTTCAGGTTTCTGAGTTATTGTGTAGCAGATGGCCTCGCAGATGTAGAGTGAGACCACTGTCAAGATTTTAAGTTCTCCAAAAGCTTGACGGCATGACTCGAGAGAAGTCAGTCCTGCTAGTATTCGGATAGCTTTTTTTTGTAGAACTAGAACACGGTCCCTGTTTCTTGCTGAGGAGTTGCCCCATGCTAGTAATCCATACCTCAGATGGGACTCAACTAGAGAGAAGTAAGCTGTTCTTGTAGTTTCATGGTTACAAGACCTTTTTACTCTTTTAAGAGCATAAATACTAGAGTTAAGCTTACTACAGAGATTGTCAATATGTGGATTCCATGATAGCTTGTCGTCTATTGTAATACCAAGATACTTTGCTTCATTATCTTGAGTTATTTCTGGTAGTCCATAGTAGTCATTTGTTCTTCGGCCTTTCCATATAAGTTGCTGAGTTTTGCTCTCATTAAGGACAAGATTATTGTGTTGGCAATATTGTTTTGTCATATTTAGAGCTATAAAAGAGTCCAATTCGAGGGATATTGAGGCTTTTTATTATACCATACATAACTAAAACTTTTGATGAATCAACATTTTAGCCATAACTTCTCTCAAATTTCCATACAGCTTGGAAATATTTTTTCAAAGTGAACATCAGCATTTGAACAAAATGTGTTGCAAGCCTGTGTGTTACTGATAACTGATCTACTTTCAGTCCATCGTATTGGGCGTACTGGCAGGTCCGGACGCACTGGTATCGCCACAACCTTCATCAACAAGGCCAACGATGAGTCGGTGCTGCTCGACCTCAAACATCTGCTCATCGAAGCCAAACAGAAGGTTCCTCCGTTCCTTGCAGAGCTGCAATCTGAGAATGAGAAATACCTCGACTTGGGTGGTGAGTTTTACGTATTAATTGAGAAATTGATAATGTTCATTCTCAAGATGTCCACAAGTATTAAGATGTATTAATTATTTTATGACAAAGTAGTATTTTTTAATGCAATAGAGATTTTGTCTTTAAAGTTCTTTAAGTTTTAGTAAACAATAATTTTGCTGCAAGCTGTCAGTAAATATAAATATATTTTTTGAAAATGGTGAAATCAAACATTTCTTTTAATATTTATGAAATAGTTGGGCTTTGTATATAAAAAATATCAATTTTTAAGAAAGCTAAACTTGTAACACATTATTTTTAGGTCTTGTTAATCTAAATTAATTTTTGTATATAACTCAACCAAATAATATATCTCCTATTCAATATCCTCTGTTCAAACAGTTTCAAATTTATATTTTACATATTATTGATTTCTTTTATCAGGGCCTTCAAAATGAGATGCAACTTAACCTATGCATACACTTTAAATTTTCTGTTGACTCTTCACTAGCCATCCTTAATGAGGAGGTGAAAAATGCACCAACGGTGCTTAGAATGTAATTTTTTAGGCCCTTAATTTATTTTCTGAGTTTTATTCCTATAAGTTAAACTCAGTTTACCTATTTTACAGCACAGTTCTTTTATAGATCCAGAAATTCTTCTATGTAAAATTCATGAAACTAATCTGGCACCTTCTGTGGTTGGATGGTCTTTGACCGGAGTGGTCGTAGAACTACTCAACCTATTCTCTGGTTAACCTGTAAATTGTTGCTTACAGATGAGCGAGGGTGCAGCTACTGTGGAGGTTTGGGACACAGGATTACTGACTGTCCCAAGTTGGAGGCTATCCAGAACAAACAAGCCTCCAACATCGGAAGGCGAGACTACTTGGCTAGCAATGCTGCTGACTACTAGTATCTCGCTCTCTTCTTGTACATATTATTTTGTAAATAAACCTTTATTTATATGTCCATTTACGAATTTGTGTTCTTTACCCAGTGAATTTGTCTAAAAAGTTTCTCCAAAAGAATTAAACAGGGGTAGAATGGTTGAGTTTATGGTACACATGACATGTAAAGATTGAAGATCTCAGACTATTGAGTTATGCTATGGTTCCTCAATTTACCGTGCTTTTATATCCTCAAAAGCTCAAACCCCATTTTGACTTGTGCTGTCACGTGATGACATAAGCTTCAATGGTGGCTTCAGATATACTCGTACTGTATATTAATTACATGATTTATTTTGGTTTTCTCCATAATCCCAGACTTTTGAAGTGGACATGCAAGAATATCATCTCTGTAAATAGTTATCTGAAATTACAGTATTGCTTTTTCAAATCAAGTTCCAATAGTCATATACTAGCCTATATTTTCTTCCAAAATGATAATAATTTCTAAAAGTAAGTTTGTTTTGAGAGATGAAAAAAATAGATGTTAGTCATTTGTCAGATTATGTTTTTACATTTTAACCATACACAAGTTTTCTAAAAAATGTAAACCGACCTGTATTATCCCTTAATATGTCATTTGTCAGATTATTTTTTGCATTTTAACCATACACAAGTTTTCTAAAAAATGTAAACAGACCTGTATTATCCTTTAAGATTTTGGTATACAAATTTTCGTAGTTTGTTGTTTTGCACTTCAGATGTAGTAGATTCATAAATTTGCTTGGATATCTTTCTCCATGTTTTTCTTAGTATTATGTGACTTGGATTTTAAATATTGTCTTATAGTAGTCAGCTACAAGTTTTATGAGGAACTTTCAAAAAGACAAACTGATCTAGGGAAAACTGTTGATAACACAAGTTTGGTACTTCTGATATAAGTTAGAAGCACTTGATCAGCTGATTATCACATTGTTGTGTTCATAACCTCAAACTCTCACAAACTTAATCAACTTTATTTATCACAGTGTAAACTGTATAATTGTGTCAAAGTAAATGTTTGCTATTGAATATAGCATGGATTGACAACAAGCTTAAATAAATAAAAGAATTGTGGTTCTATTAGTGACCAGGCACAAACTTGGCAACACTATAGTAGCCTTGTTATAGCAGAAGTGCTTTGACTAGAATCAACAAAATATTTCATTTGAGTTAATTAATGCTGAGCATTGGCAGAAAGTGAGAGCGAGGTATCATCTGCAAATAAGCAGACTTTCCAACAGTTGGATACCTATAGAAGAAGGTCATTAATAATAATAGCAAAAAAAACAATTGCCCCGAGGGCTGAACCCTGTGGCACACAAATACGGATTTCAGTATAAACAGATTGAGCACTCTTCTAACTTTCATGTATGAGTTCTCTCAATCAAGAGCCAGCCCTCTAATTCCCAAAAGTCGAATTTGTTTAAAAGTATTTCATGGTTAACCATGAACAAATGCTTAAGTGAGATAAAAAATGCCAAGAGATTTGTTACCTCTATCATGAGCATTAACAACTGTTTATACAAAAACTCAATTAATTGCATCAATTGTAGATTTATCTTTAATGAAGCCATATTGGACTTCAGAAAAAAGACCATTTTTAATTATAAATCAAAATAGCCTATTCAAAAATATTTTTCCGATTATCTTAGATAAAGGTTTAATTATGGCATGTTTGAAACTCTCGGGAAATATTCATTTTTCGAATGAATTATTTATTAGAAACGTAAGAGGTATGGAAACTGTACCTTCTACAGACTTTATCAACTTAGATGAAGTACCATCAATTCCAGTGTATGTTTTATGTGTAAAAGGTAAAATCACCTCTAGACTTCCATTTCAATCATCCTACGTATAAGAATAGTAAGTCAGAACAATACTTGCAAGACGGAGTTGAAGGTGGGATTTTAGATATAAGTGATTGGGCATAGTAAAGATGGATTCTGGAAGAACGTTCATTAAACACATTGGTTATTCTCCATGGGTTATGTGCTGCAGTTTCATTTGCCAGAATCAGGGATAAATCCATTTTTTCTTTACAGTGATAAGTTTTTCTGGCATTTAAAATGGAGCAAATAGTTTTAGATTTATTGAAAGATACCTAATGCTGTTTTGTGTAAATCATGTTCAGACTTCGATTTCCTGATCTCTTTTTTTATAAGTAGAACGAACCCTCTTATATTCCCTACACAGGAGATAATCAACATGAAGATGTTCTGTCTCAGAGTAAAGAAACTCCAATCTATCTTCGAGTTGAAGAACTACTTGTAAAGGATTCTTTTGTATTGAGTGTTTTTGCGTTTTCATTTTTCAGCAATGGAAAACATACCCACACGATGCTTAGCTGTACTGTGAAAAGTGCAAAATTGAGCGTTACAATCAGTTACAATCATACGTGTTATAGATGTCATCATACTCTCATTCTTCAGAATATAATAGAATGTTTCAAACTTTTCCTTAGAAAATAACACAAGAAGTGCTATGAAGTCTTAATAACAGCTTCCTCTCCATGATGATTAGATAACGGAACATTAACAACCTTACTTGAGATTAAATTTTCATCTCTATTGGTAAAGATATTGTCTAATACAGACAATAGTGGGCTGATTTAGCATGTTTAACTTTCTCAGCTGGTGATTGGGCATATGGTGAAACAGAAACCAAAAGATGTCATTCCATGTATAAATTGTCTACTAGATGCTGTGTCATTCAATAGATCTACATTAAAGTCACCAACAACAAAAACCTGTGAAGAACAACCAATACAAAATCATAAAGTTTAAACAATTCTGACAATTGTAACCAGGGATTCGGTAAACTGCAAGAACAAACAAGGGAACATGATGATCATTACTTATCTAAACCTTGCTGCTGCTAACTGACAGATTCAGAACAGAAATTAGATATATCAACTTCATCATACTGAACAGTTGATGTAGAAAGAATACACACCCCCTTTTCTCTCTTTTCACAGCAAAATCAGTTGCATTTTCTGATAGCCCTACTCTTTACTTTTGTGCGAAATAAACCATTTGTTTGATGATAAGACTTAAAGTGACTAGATCACGCTGAAATTATTTGTCTGTGAATGATGAATGGGAGAATTATACCAGACCCTGGTTTTATATTTAAACTCATATCTTCACCCATTCTCATTTCGTATTTGATTTGACTGACATGACAATGCACCAAAGACTTGTTGCAAAACATTAAATAAATATTATAAGTTTTCAAAGCAACCATTAGCATAACCGTGTGCTTAAAGTGACGTGGTCTTTATAGTGCCTCTAGTCAAACGAGAGACATGGTTTTTACAGAGAGAGTTGTTTGTTTACTTCAATAATAGTAGTATTTTTAAAAAAACTTGACATAATGCTCTAGTAGTATACCTGGTAGAACAATTTGAGCTTTCGTAGCAAATTTCAATAATGTATTAAACCTGGGAACAAGATTTTGCAGTGCCATGTATATAATTAAAGTAGTTTGAACTAGCCATAACTATAATGTAATCACCCTAATTCGCTTCATTCAACTTGTGAACAAGCGAGGACTTAAACCTCTAGCACTTGATTCGTTATACCATTCGGCATAACATATATAACAACATTAAATTTAGACGTTAATCTTGCCTGTAACAGTTTAGAAAAGCTGATTCCCATGGCTATCACTGGACAAATTCTTTGAGACTTTGAGTTGAGTTTGAAAAGGCTGTATCAGTTGTGGTCGATACCCCGTCGAAGGTACGAACCTCGCATGTATGACTAGATTTGCTTGGCTTATTAAAATTAACATTATTATTCAGCTTTATGATTTTTACATATTTAATAGGGTTTTTATTAAATTATTTCTCAGGTGGACAAACTTCGGAAGATTGATCTTTATTTTCAACATCCAAAACAGAAAGTGTCTGAAACCTTAAAATTTTACCGATAATACTCTATTTCTAACTTTAGATTTTTTGGGACAATCAATTGTCTAAGTATTTTAATTCTTATTCTTTATGGATCTGCTCGTCGTTTGTTTTGTTTGTATCCTGGTAAAGTTTTACTTCATGTACTAGGTCCTTGCAAGTTATGTGATTTTAACACAGTTGGTTCGAAACCAACCCTTAAATGACATTAATAGACGACAGTCATGTTATTACACAGTTGGCTTTTACAACAGCTATATTAAAACCGCATTCTGAGCTATATATATATATATATTTTTTTTTTTTTTGCAATGAACATATTACTAGTTATATTCAAACTTAAGGTAACCGTCATAGCGGCTTCCTTATTTAAACTAATCAGAGAATTAAAAGACAAGCCTCAGATTTATACTTGCCTATACATAACAACGGCCGGTAAGTTGCCTTATCTCTATTCCCAGCATCATTATTGTTACTGACTCAACAAAATACATATTTACATAAATAATTCACAGTTGGAGCCAATATATCAATAACGGTTCCAACAATACGCAGTTTGATACTCTGAGACAATACAGGACGTAAAGAAATCATGTCATTACTCGTTACATAGTTTGCCATTTCGCTAAAGAAAGATACAATTATAATGTCATCAACCCACTTGGGGACCGTCCCTAAATTACGTAGAGCTAAAATCGGTCTTTCCAGATCCCCTCCCACCCTTGTAACGATAACATTAACGGTGCGTAACACTGCTAAAAACCCCCATCCCTCCCTCCACTAAGGCCGTACATAATTTAGGGACGGTCCCTTGTTGTTTGAATCACATTTATTTAAAATTAGATCTTTATTTTTTCTAATAACAATTTTATATCTTCAAATAGAATATTGTTTTTCTCTTTCAATTGCTTAAGTTAGTCACTGCCTCAAGCTTTTTCAAAAGCAATATCTACTTTCTCGTCCGCCAAGGTATTAATTTCTAAATATCAGCTATTCACGGGCGATTTTTAGCTCGTAGAACTCGGTGGAAAGAAAAATTGCTTCTCAGTTTCTTTTCAGAGTCCAACTTTTCAATTTCGTTTCTGTTACGAAGTGAAATGGATGTAGTTTTGTAGTTTATGTAAGGTCGCAAATTTGTCATCAAACATAATACATATAACTTATGTACCATGGGAAAGGTACGTCTATCTATGTTTACTCAATAGCAATGCCTGATGGGTTCCTGGCGAGAAGGAATCCTAATCATTACCAGAAATCCTTTTCCTTTATCAACTTGGATTCCAGAATTCTATGCTTTCTAATTACTAACAATATACTACACATAAGGTGGTAAATGTGTTGTAAATATTGGCAATATCCACCAATAATTTTAACAATTAAATAGTAATGTGATCTTTTCATTTCTTACATTTAATATAAGTAAGAGGACGATTACTATAATGTCATAGGACTTTGAGGCTGCATGGAAGATCTTAAAGTCTGTCTCGTATGCAAACAGTTTTGAAATGAACTAGTTGAACTGTCTGTGAATGTTGTGTTTATTTAGTAAAATTTAGAATAACTTTATTTAAACTCAGCTTTAATTCCAGCATCCAACTATGTTCGGTTACGCTTAAGTTTATACATTTTTTTTATTTAAATCTAATTTATGCTGTACAGAATAAACAGTTGAGTCAACTAATAGGTTAAGTTAACCTATAAATTGTTCTTTGAAATGAATGGGTTAAAAGACGTGTCAGATTTAAATGGAACAGATAAAATCAATTCAGAAGTTTGTGTCAAATTAACAGAATTAGGATGTTGTGGTATGTGTTCTTTGAGGTATTATGGTGAAACTAGTGCTGAATATTTCAGAGACTTCCATAAGAGCATTGTTGATAAAAAATATTCTACACAGGTAAGAGTTAGGTTAGCCTACTTGTACACAAGTCAGGTCTAGAACCAGGGTTGCTAACCATCCCGAGTTTGTCAGGACAGGCCTGACTTTTCAGAGTGTCCTGGATTTCAACTAGGTTAATCCTTAACAGGACTAATTGTCCCGATTTTTCAAATAATTGAGTAAGCGACACAACAATCGTTTGTATATGGAACTGAATGACTGGATCACAAACACTAGCTCATATTCCAAGCATTTTGTATGGGACTGTACTACAGCTACTGTGAAAAACAAAACTACAGTTAATCTATAAACATTTATTTAATTGTACCACTTCTCAAGTATAGAGTTTAAAATTTCAATTGACGATATTACAAACTTTGTGTATAATAAACATAATGTACACAATATTTCTTTTAATTCTAAATTTTGATAATTCTATTGTTTTATATTAAACTTAGATTTATGTTAATTTTGTTTACATTGTAAATAGTTTTGTTTTAACATTTTCAAGCCCAGCCCTATTTTGGAGTACAGCACACAAAATCAGTTTTCTAGCCTATTGTATTCACTTAGTATTATAATTACGGAATATAATAACAGGTGTATATAGTAACGATATTGCTAAATAACATCATTTTTGTCGATGAAATGTTATTTCATATAAAAAAATAAACTGCCATGCCTTGTTAATAATGTTGACATGTCGTAACTTGTAACTCACTCATCTCCTATATAATAATAATAAAACATGTGAGAAAATAGCGGGAATCCAAGTCAATTAATAGTAATACAAAAAAATGTGAGAGAGAAGGGGGAATCAAGTCAAGTAATCAGAACAGCTGACTACAACTCAGCTCACACTTAAGTTGTAAACATTACAAAAAATCCAGTACTTTGAAGACCGTTATCCGGAGACCAAGGTCAATTTGGTATGGTTTATTATGAAATAATAAAAAAGTTTGCGGTTTAAAAATAACCCTGTTACTTGACGCCATAGTGGCATTACCGGGTTTTGAACATGTTGAAAGTAGCCTACTTAACAAATGTTTGTTCTTTAAAACTCAGGTGTTCCAAAATTGCATGGAATTGAGTAATTATATACTGTAGAATCAAACTTTGTATTTTGTTTTGGTTATAAAACAATAAGTAAGATGAGATGGGCAGGATAAGAAGTTTTTATGGAATTTAAGTAATTTTTAGGGGGACAAGCCGTCAGATACAGACTCCACTTGTTGCCCTGGGACCCCCAGACTTCCATCCTAATTTTTCCTAAAGTCAAGTTGGCAATCCTGGGTCGGAGGACTTATTCAATATTAATAGTTGACCAATTTTAATAAAATTTATTGAATTTCTTGTTAAGGACATTGTCGACTTTCAATTAAGACACTCACTAAAATCTAGTAAGTGATGCCTCTATCTTTCTAAGTGATTCAAGATATTGATATTAGTGTTTGTACTATATAAGTGTAGAATCAATCCAATATTTAGCTAAGAATCTATGAAAGACACTGTGTACCTAGGTACAGTGTACAGAGTACGAGGAGCAGATCCGATTTTTATTTCTCATAGTAGGCTATAATAATTCATATTTAACCATTTCGATATGAAGGACATTATCTGTTTAAAATACTGGCGTTTTTATTTTTGAAATGTTTTATTTACATAAAATCTTAGCATCTGAACATATAGATCTTGATAAATTCATTGTTTTAAAATATGACGTAATGGACAATTGATCACATAATGGGTAATTATTAGCGAACAATTTTACTTTTTTGTAGATGAACAGGCCCTAATTTTTGTGGATAGAAGAGTGATTAAACGGAGAAGGTTGCAGCAGTTCATTTTGTTTCTAAAAATTGTTCTCAGTAGTGGCATGTCAAACCTTTCCCTTCTCACAAAAAGAGGTGGTAGAAAGAAACAGGATTTTTCTGGACAATTGCCGTCGTTCAGTAATACAATGATGTCCAGAAAAATCTTGTTTTCTTCATAATTCTTCCATTGTCAAAAACAAACTTCAAAGAGGTGATAGATTCAAAAATTCAGCTACATCTTCAAGTGAAACATCCATGTGTTGTAGCCAAGTCTGCAACCAATGGTGCGCAGGAACTAAACAATGGTAATTCAATATTGGTCTAATCAGTGCAACAAATAAGGTTTTCATTGCTTCTATGCTTGGGTGATGAAAGCCAAATTCTACATTTTTTAATAAAATAAGCAGTTGGTACTGTCATGCTCACACAGACCCAGTTCTTCTATTTTGCATGGAACATGGTGTTATTAGCACTACTATAAGATGCTTTGATGACTGATCTTTGTTATGCAGTAACTTGCATACCAATTCTCAATATATAATTCTAAACCTAATGTACATTATAGGTCTAAGAACTGGTCTGTTTTACATATTTCTTTCTTCTATGTGGACTAGGATTATTAAAGATTGAAGCAGTGTTTTCATGTTTTTATAGGTGTTGAGTGAAACTGAAAATCCGTTAAAGAGACCAGCAAACAACGCATGCGTAGCATGTCTTGGTATGCTTCAACCTCCAATGTGTGATAAAGTTATTGATAAGGTAAGTCATAAATGTTGTACTGTATCATGGATCTACAAATCTAAAGTTCTGTGGAATTAGTTTGTAGAACTATTGTTATAGTTAATTATTGTGATTTTTCAGCATACATCTGTTACATTATTCTGTGAATATTTTCCACGTTCAAAGTATTTAACGTAAACATATTTGTACTTTCTATTTCATCGAACACAATACGGTAAGTACATAAAATGCCTTTAGCTTATTATAAAGTTTGAAAAATAAATTTATTGATTAAAACAATATTTATCAATATCGATACCGTATTTCATTACCATACATAGTCTATATTTTACAATTCTGTACAACTGTAGAAAGAATATATAAATATAGCATGTACAATAAACATTTCTTCATATTTTTCTAAATGGCGGCCTATTGCTATGCTTTTTATCTCGAGGGACTTTTGCACATCCCACAAGTGTTCTTTTATAACTACCAGTTTACAATATCTGCAATATTCTGCAAATTGCTGAATACAACCGATCAGGTCCTCCTGAGGAATTCACCACCCTTGTTCAGAGTACAAGAGATGGTGTAGGATTCCCTTGATATTGCAGGGCAAAGGGCAGGTGTTCAGCAGTTTCATCCTGAGTGGATCCTCCTGAAAATACTGACCCTGTGAAGTTGTTTCCTCAGCTGCCCATGTTCCGTAATTAGGCCCACAACCTGAGAAGACAGCTTAAAAAGCATTGTATTTTGTTTACAAATGTAATTCTCTTTATTATGATTTTTTGTTGATCAGTTCAATTACGAATGTAATTTTAGGTCGTTAAGTTAACCTATACGAGATTTGATAACAGATCAAGCATTTTTAGTTTCAGTACCCTCCATCTATTGTTGCAGATTGTTGAAGCTGTTAGCAAAGAAGACTATGACAACCCAACATTCAATGTAGCATTCACCCTTCCGGTCAGTTTCTACCTGCGCGCCCACGCGCTGCTCGTACTGCTGGCAGACAGTTACCCCGATCACATCAGGACTCACCTGCCTCTCGGTCTGGTCACCGTGGGTGTAAAGGACGCGTGGAAGTATGTGTTCACTGATCAGCTGGCCAAGAGGATCAATAAGACGTTCAGCAACGAGTCAGACCTCAAGATCCAGATTAATATTCAGTACGAAGACGACCATGCGGAGATCGAGTGTTTGTGAGTTCTCCTTGTTGTCATAATAAACATTTTTAGTTGATTTAATAAAAGTGAGAGTGAATATATGCAGTACATAAGTACCAAATATCAAGTTTACATTCTGGTTGATTATTATAATACGATTTAACAGGCTCCTTGTTTACTGGATAATAATCGATAGGAAACTCTCTGTCATTGTAAAACAGCTAAATACTGGTAGAAATGCCAAAACCTGGTTAATGTTAATGTTTTGGTGTGTAGTTACTGTATATAGATTTTATGTTATATAGTCAAAATCTTTATTCTCTCCTTATACACAAAATTAACCTTTATACTTGAAGTAGAATATACTTTTTGAAGTAATTAAATTAAATTTTTTTCAACTACGCATTCCTTATTTTGTGATCATTTTATTGAAGTTATTTTATTTAAGTAGCATTGTAAAAGTATACAAAAATCCAACACATTATATAGGCCTATGTCTAGAAAGCGAAATTTTACTTTTGGAACAAAATACAATTTAAGGCATTTATAGAATGTAAATTGTTTTCACTTATTTGCAACCACTGGTTCGTGAGCTACATCAGAACTTCTATTATTTGAATCAGTTGATAAGAAAAAAACTTGGTTTTTCTAGTTTTTGAATTATTTGGATGGGGTCTGGTCACAGGGATTATTGTAAGTAACTGGATTTATTGTACTTAAATAACTAGAGACAAGACAAAGACAAAGACAAGACAAAGACAAAATTATCTTTATTGACATGGACATAAAGTACAGTCATGGCGTCAAGAGTTTTTTAGCTTGAGGTACATGGTCATTCAATGAGAAGGTCTCCCCATCTGCAGGCATTCTTCAACAGAGTAGAACTCCCTCTCCATTAGCCACTCAAGAAGAGCTCCTTTAAAATTCTTGTTGCTTCTTTGTGATTTCAGCTTTGATGGAAGGATGTTGAATAGCCTTGCCCCGATATAGGAAAGCTTTTTTTCATAGGCAGTCAGGTGGTGTGCAGGGAGTCTATAGTTAACTCTGTTCCTGGTATTATAGGAATGGGTCTCCAAGAATTGGTCAAGTCCTTTGTGAACTGCATATATTATTACTTTGCTGATATACAGGTTGGCCGCTGTCTGCAGCTTCAGTCTCTTAAATACCCCTCTGCAGGAATCTCGAAAGCCCAATTCAGCTATTATTCTGATGGCCTTTTTTTGCAAGAGCAGTACCCTTTGTAGATTTCTTTGAGATGAAAACCCCCATATAGTCAGTCCATAGCGCATTAACGACTCAAATAGCGCAAAGTAAGCTGTTCTTGAGGTTTCTGTGTCGCTGATGTGTTTGAGTCGCTTAATGATGTATAGGGCAGTGCTAAGTTTTTTGCACAATTGGTCTACATGAGCTTTCCAATTGAGATCACTGTCTAGGGTTATCCCAAGGTATTTGGCCTCATTAGATGTTGAGACATTGGGTAGCTCGAGAGCACTCCTTCTTTGTGGGCCAAAAAAAAGCTGTTGCGTTTTTTCTTCATTCAGTACAAGATCATTTTCCTGACTGTACTGTTTTACTATACTTGCAGCAATGTAGGCATTAATTTCCAGATCTTTAACATTCTTGTGTGAAACCATGAGGGCAGTGTCATCAGCATAGAGGAATACTTCACAGTGGTCCTGTAGCGTCGAAATGATGTCATTTGTGTATAAAATAAATAGTACAGGGCCAAGCACAGACCCCTGCGGAACTCCTCTCGTTATCTGTGTTTGTGTGGATCTAAATTTATGAGATGTCTTGTTGACCACTTGAGTTATTTCAGTCATTTGTGTCCTTCCGCTGAGATAGCTCTGGAGCCACTGATGCGCTGCATCTCTTATTCCTAGTGTGTGTAGTTTATCTAGAAGGTGTTTGTGGCTCAGTCTATCAAAAGCTTTACTAAAATCAAGTAAGATTCCTGTTGTTGTGGCCCCCTCTTCAGCTGCATCAATGATAGTCTCGACTAGTTCAGTTATGGCTGTGGTGGTGGACTTGCCTTTTCTAAACCCATGTTGCCGGCTGGTTAAAAGATTGTTGTTTTCTAGATGAGTAAGTAATCTTGTTAGTACTATTTTCTCAAAAATTTTTGATAGGGTGCAGATGAGAGATATAGGTCTGTAGTTGCTGGCCAGGGAAGTGGGTCCTTTCTTGTACTTTGGATAAATTAACGAGTTTTTTAGGAGAGAGGGGAAGACGCCTTGTTGGAAAGATTGAGAGATATATAGGATCTATAAAACTATCTTCTGCATTGTATTCTAGATGGAAGTAATAAGGTTTTATAATTGAGGACACGTTTTTACTTCCACAAAAATCTAATATAAAATCGCTTTTGCGATTGTAAAAACATGCCTTCCATAAAACCTTCCATCGTCAATAACAAACTTTAAACAAAAAATGTAATGTTAAACTTAACATTACCATTTCTATTCCAATTCATACATTTAAAATGTTAATAATTTTTTCAGTTAAGAGAAAGTATACTAATGAGAAGAACGTATAATTTTTGACATCAAGATTATTAAAATTTAGATCATGTTAATGTAAATTTTCTGCATATTGCAGATCGAAGGAATAAACTAGAAACACCATCAGCTGTACTCCATGATAGTTTCAAAACCTGTGTGTAAATCTCTGTACCTAGATAACGTTGTTTAGTTTATAATCACCTTCCGCTTAGAACAGCGTCTGAAATCTGGCACTGTCGCAGACTTGACTGAAATCTGGCACTGTCGCAGACTTGACTGAAATCTGGCACTGTCTCAGACTTGACTGAAATCTGGCACTGTCGCAGACTTGACTGAAATCTGGCACTGTCGCAGACTTGACTGAAATCTGGCACTGCCGCAGACTTGACTGAAATCTGGCACTGTCGCAGACTTGACTGAAATCTGGCACTGTCGCACACTTGACTGAAATCTGGCACTGTCTCAGACTTGACTTGACTGAAATCTGGCACTGTCGCAGACTTGACTGAAATCTGGCACTGTCGCAGACTTGACTGAAATCTGGCACTGCCGCAGACTTGACTGAAATCTGGCACTGTCGCAGACTTGACTGAAATCTGGCACTGTCGCAGACTTGACTGAAATCTGAAGCCTCTGTCTGTCTGAAGAGAACCCAAAAAAGTCAGCGAAGATGTTCAAAATGAATTCTTTGCATCATTTCAACATCAGAGACACCTAGACTATAAATGAGGTCTGTCTGGCTAATCCAGCAGCCATCCATTGTAATCCAGAAGATGTTCACAAATTCTCATCAGGTGCATAATTGTCTAGGTGTCTCTGGTGTCGAAGCGATGAAAAGAGTTCATTGTAATGTCTTCGTCACTTACTTTTTTGGATCTCTTCAGACACATGTGAACTCCTGATTCCAGGACTTTTCAGACCTTTCAGAATTGTCTGTGACAGTGTCAGATTTTAGACGCTGCACTAAGCTGAAGGTGAAATGGAGTTAAACTCATAATTTGCATTGAATCTACCCTTCCGAACATAGCTACGTTATGTGTAGATGCTTTTATTCACTGGGCTAGCTCTAAATTATCTTCTGATTGGTCTTTTTTAGACTGGATATGTACCCGAACAAGTTTAATGAGCAGAAGATCAAGGCAAAAAAATTGCGCCACCTCAAGGGTCCAACTCTGTTGTACTCTCGGAAGACTGTGGAGACGGTGCTGACTCTGGAAGACAGAGATCGCTTTGCTCGCTACTACCCAATACCTCCCGTCGTGCCCACCCACGCTGCTGTCTGCAATAATGTTCTCTTTGAGCACAACTGCATTTACGTTGCTGGTTCGTATATCATCAATCTGGCTTTGGAATATCTTTTAACTCTTTGTAAAGTATTGACATTCTGGAGTGTCTCAAAGAATAAGGGTATAAAAAATAATTGTTTTTATTGTTTCATTTTGCAAATCATCAAATCAACACGATGATTGCTTCCAGCATAGTAAACAAAGTGTGGTTGCCATATGGAGAGCTTGTGAAAGAATTTTGAAAAAGTGGTAATGATATCAAATTGCACTGAGTGAAAAGTCTGGAATGAAGTTTTGTTTTAGGTCTAAAATAATTGGAAGAAGCCCAAGAACTTAATATTGAGAAGAAATCCTCTACTTCCACTAACTCATAGGCGCCAACAGGGCTGTCGTAATTAATTCTTACTCGGCCAATGTCTCTAGTAATGATTCAGAAGTTAGTTTCTTGATGGAACACATATGAAATGATAAAATTGTTGTTAACTTACTACTGTTGCCATAGATTAACAGAAGAAATTTAACTTTTCGTTTCAATACACGTGTTAATTATCTAAAATCATACAAAATCCATAATTGCTTACTATTAGACGCTCAAAATAAAATTACATGAATGTATTTTATTTTACAATATTGACATAAAAGAGCTAAACCTAGAACATGTAATAACTACCTAATGGAACACTTTTTGAGCACTGTTTACACACCAATACAATATTTAAAATTTTTTACAATAATTTACGCTTTTTAACACTAAATGTAATCCTTTGAAATAAATAAAATGTGAATAAAATTTGAGTAATACAGTCAGCAAGTCATCTGTTTGGTTTAAAAACCAAGTGGGATAAGACAAAATATAATGTGGTAAAGACAATAAGATATGTTGATTTGTCCTCTATCTAGCTATACACAAAACTGCTTGAAATAGTTCTGATTGCCAATGATAGATTTCATAGTTTACTGTATTCACAAAGATGTGGTGTTCAAACCGAATACTACATGTTTGTTAGTGATGGATTGTGTTGAAAGAGTGTAACAGCGGCATGATTGTTGAATGAAAATGTTCTTTACTTTCCGGATGGTCTTTAAATTTGTCAATATAATTTTTCTGTACAGGGCGCTACAACAAGTTGGTGCGAGGCCTGCCACAGACGGCTTGGTTGGTACAGGACCAGCGGAAACTGGAGACCTCGGTCCATGAGCTCATCGGGGAGAGTGTACAAGCCGTGACGAGAGCACAAGGTACATGTTGTGCCAACTTGGATTATGTACATGGAATAAGTAAAAGAATATCTAAGTAGGTATTGCCATCCTACTTGGCACCATTTCTACTATGCACGTTTGTATGTTACATTTGCTGCAGAAGAATCAACAACTACAATATCTCTCAATAAGTTGTGGGTTAAATGATGTGCAAGTTCTTGCCAGTCTCAATGCGGTAACAACGTTAGTGTATTCTTTGTTTCCTATAAGAAATATTGTAGAGTTACCAACAAAGACTACTTAATTATCAGTGTTGAGTGATGAATTCTGGCTGACTATTTGATGTAAAACCACATGCGGATTTTTAGTTTGTGTTATATGACCTACATTGTTACCCAACATTTGGTTTAGTGGTGTTTCAGCAGAAAGTTGAAAAGTAAAATGATGATTACTTAAGTATGATAAGTGACTTTTAAATAATTCCAAAAATTATGCATTATTTTAATAAAAAGCATACACTGACGTGGATTAACATTTACCAAAAAACACTCTATATGTTTTATTATTTTGCTTTGCTTATATTTGTTAACAAGTTCACGACAATGGCTTATTTTAGGACTTTTTATTTGGCATTGCATTGTTTAATAATAATGGCAAAAAACTGTAGTTGTTTTTTTTACGTTAAACGTCTAAGTATAACAAAAAATTTATGTAAGATTCACATGTTATTTAAATTTTGTGCGTGTGCCCCATGAGGTACCTTAAAAATTAAGCAATTGTGCAATTGTGACGGGGTACACACTAGTCCAAGGTATTTATTTAAGCTCGAGATCGCATTTAGCAAATCGCCAAGACAGGCAAACAATTAAAACGCAATAAGGAAATGAATAGCAACGAATATCCCACTGGGTGCACAACGCGCTTTACGAAAATTCAGTGTGAACCCGATCGGGTACACGACGGTAGTTATGAAAGATCGCATGTACTCGATGGGGTACACGTCGTCGTGAACATGTTAAATAAAACTTAATTTCAAAATATTTGGACATATTGTATACGCAAACCCTAATTGTACATTTAATCTTATACCTAAAAATGTAATTTTTCTTTATTTGTTCATCGTGTTTTAAGAAGAAATAAAATCATTTTGCTCTTTCTTTCAAACATTTTATACCCTTGTTCTCTGGTTCTGTATCGTTTATTGATAAAGATATTTTTATTAGATCTATTTTTTCATGATACTTACTCGTATTATTACTACGTTTTAAATCAATGCTACCCAATCTTCTGCCAAGATCCCAACATCCAAAATCACAAAATTCTTGTCCCGACCCCTTGAAATTTGACATAGTATCATCATTGTAGACATAGTAGTCACTTTGATGATCATGATTTGATTCTTATGTATTTTAATATACCCACTATATAAAAATACAATACAGCTCTTGTACAAACTAGTTAAAAAATGTAAATTACTGCTATTATTGGTTATGCTATTCTATAATAATTACTTTTTATTGTTTTTCAGTATTGATGGTTTTTTACCTAGTTGAGATGTGTCTGTAGCCCAAATACGAAATGTAAAATTTGGTTTTCAGAATTGGCTTTACGAAGCTAAATGAGACAGGGCATACCACAGATACATAGAAAAACTCGGATAATACCAGAAATTGCAATTAAATATTTACATTTATAGAAAAACTTAATATTAATGAAAAAAACACGGTTTATTTATAAAATAAATTACTGTATTACTACTCAATTATATCATAACTGGTGACAAGACTTATGGGAAGCACGTCAATCGTCAAACAAAAAGGCGGTTGATGGAACAGTGACCTACACTGAATTGTATGCTGATGTAAACCAGTGGTTGAAATTGTAAGCCGTAATATTCTACAGTATTGAAAAATGTATGCCACTACTTGTGTCTTAATTTGAATGGTGACTATGTAGGGAAATAGGCTAAGAATGGAAATTTCAGAACATTATATTAGACAGCCCCTGTATATGTTTAAGTAAGCATATATAAAATATTAAAACTCTGTAACTCCAAGTAATATCTGCTCTATTAATTGTTCCACAACTCCCCCGTGTCTGCCACTCAGGTAACAAGCTGATAGCGTCGGGCCGGGAAGATGTAGATGTGAGGATGTTGGGTTCGGGGCGGCCGTTCGTCGTGGAGTTGATGGGCCCCAGGCACGTCATGCTGAGCAACCAGGAGATCCAGGAGCTGGAAATCAGGATAAACACTCACGGAGCAGGCAGGATAGCAGTTCACAACCTCAAGATTGTGCCCAAGTAAGATTTTGTGGGTCATTATTTGAAAACTTTCAAATGAAAATTTTTTTAATTTACATATTGGGTTTCCTGTTTTTCCATAATACTTTTTTCACAAACAGATGTCTTTAAGGTTCCAAATATTTCACAGGCTTACCCATTGTATACTTTATTGAAACATGAATTTTGTTTCTTTTATTTATAATATTTAATATATAATGAACAGTAAAAGTTAGAGAAATTCGATACTTTTACATATTTTTGTGTGGAAAGGTATGGTGACAGAGCAAATGCTGTGAAGTGCAGGTCAAAGATCACAATTATTGAGAACAGAAGTGACCATTCAGTCATCAGGTTCATCTTAAAAAATTGTAGGAGAATCAGTCTTAACTATTATTTTGTATATTATAATTATTAAAGTTTTTAATGTATGATAAAGTAATCAGAGTAAATATTGTTGTAATTTATGTTAATTTTCTAAATACTACATGACTTTTCTAAGTGGCAATATTTTTATAAAAAGCACTTTTTCAGTTGTTTTTTAAAATTTAGCTATCAAGAATATAGGTCCAAAGTTTACTGTAACGTGTTTGCTTAACTATTTTTGTGCATTTGAATGACTTGTGAATTTTATTTTTCCTTTGGAAACTCAGGAGCAATACCTATGATTAGAAAGAGCCTTTTATAGAAGCCCTTTAAAAAATTTGGCAACCAAACCTATTAGTCCACTATCCTTTTTCTCTGTTGAATTAGAACATCAAAAGTTGAATTTTGAGTTAAGGTTCAGTTCACCTTTCTTTTATTGCAGCATCTGGTATCTAACACTGTCTCAGACTTTTTCTCAGACAATTGTGTACCTGATGAGACAATGAGACTACCACTTCACCTATTTATAGGTGTCTCTGATGTCGAATTTTTCCAAGTTTTAGACAGATACCAGACGCTGCAATAAAAGGAAGGTGAACTGGAGCTAAACTCAAAATTTAATTAAATCAACCATTCTTACCATAGCTATGTTATCAGCAGTTGAATCTTGTTTTAATGTTCTCAGGTCAAAGTATTTTTATATCTGTGATATATCTATCCTAGGGCAATACAGAAATAAAACAAACATTCACCTCTTGGACAATCCACAGGTCATCGTTGGAACTGCTAAAGAAAGGGGAGGAGTTGAAGAGAAAGACGTACGTGGCGTACTGCGCAGCGCGGTCTCTAGACAGAGCTAGGCTGGAGGAGGTCGCAAAGAAGGCACCGGTCACTCTGCAGCAGAAGACGCCTGTGAGAGTTTTACACCGACGCCCCATTGCTACCAGGGCCAAAGTTGTGCACTGGATGGAGGTCTCCGACATCAAACACTGTCAGGAGAATGGTAATGATTAGTTTGAGACAAGGTGTTGTTTGTAGTGTACTCTGTCGGACTATATATATGCAGATGACGGTACTCTTCTGTCAACTCAATGTTAACGATCTTTTAAAAAATACTTCTATTTGGTGTCCTGCTAATAAATTTCTTTTAAATACAAATAAGACTGAAACAGTTATTTTTAGTTTGAGATCATTACTAGATAACATTATTTTTGCCCAGTAGGCTATGTAAGTTGTTTAAGGAATAATTATGGACCGGCAACTGTCTTTTTTTAGAAATAATAATTTTTTTAGTAAATAAATACAAAATGGTGGCTAGTGGCTGAATGAAGTAGAAATTGGAAAAATGTTATTCTTCATTTCTAGCTTAGAATTACACATAAAATCTGAAATACATAGCCGGCCCAACCTTTTTGTTACACTTTGTTTATCACTCTGAACTTTATTGGCAATAGCATACCATATAAACATGGGAAATAAAAACTCACCCAAGGTAATCTCCAAATTCACTTTGTGTGGTTTACATGATTAATAAATCTTAATTTCACTTCTTTTAATAAACATGTACTTCATTTATACCATATTATCACATTGTTATTTAATAAGCTTTAAATTATTGCTCAAAGGATTAAAATGTTACGATTCTGTTTCAAAATTTGTATTATTAATCCTGAAGTTTTAAATTAAGAAGTGCCGATGTATTTTCAGACACAACCTACTTCAAGTTGACTCTGAATACCCAAGCTGGCACATACATCAAGGAGTTCATTCATGGGGACTTTGGCCGTACGAAGCCGAGTCTGGGGGACATTCTGGGTGGAGTGTCTGCAGACTGTCTAGCTCTGGATGTTCAGGTAGGCATCACGTAACCGGAGTGGTTCACTTCTTAGACTAGCCTAGCAGAACCTAGATGTGGTCCAACATAATCAGATGTCATTAAATAGTAGGACTTCCTGGTCAACAAATTGTAGTTTGTAGTTGATGGAGGAGTTTGACGGTTGGAGTTGGTGGGTCTGTCTCAATGCAAATACTTGATACTTGATATTTGAAGTCTTCATCGATGACTGGAATTCCAGATAGATTGCGTCAGTTTGGTTGATCCCGGAAGGTGGGACTAGAAGAGTGGCGTCGCATCCAGCTCAGTGAGTGAATAGAGAGGCTTTTCTATTAATTTGTTGTAGATTTCACTTCTGAACTTTAAACTGTTCAACGCTTTTTTCTCTTCAGGTAGGATGTTAAAGAGTTTCAATGCTGCTACGGGGAAACACTTTTGGGACTTTGACAGTCTACATTTCGGGATATTCAACGCTTATGCTCCTCTGGTGTTGTAGTTGTGAACGTCTTGTCTTTGGGTAAAATTCTGCTGGTTATTCTTTACGTACAACAACGAGTTTAAAACGTACTGCCCATATACTGTCAAAATTCCCAGTCGTCTGAAGATCGGACGACAGTGGTCCAGGTGTTTGGCAGATGTTAGGGTTGCTTATAGCTTCTTCTGGAGCAGCAATACCTCACCACACATAGGGGCATGTCCCCAGAGAAACAATCCGTAGGACAGGTGGCTGTGAAAAAATGCATGGTACACAATTTCAAGGTATTTCTCCGTAATTACATGTTTGAGTTTCCAGAGAAGGAAAACTACCCTGGAGAGCTTTGTGCAGATTTGCGTTATATGCTGATTCCAATCCAGCTTAAGATCAAGCCAAAAACCAAGTAGCTTAACAGTCTCCACATTATCTTCCAGATTTGTACCGCTTCAAAGTGCACAAGATCTGCTGGGTTTTATCTTTGTTTAATTTAAGCTTGTTTGCTGCAAACCACATTTTTGCCACAGACAGTAGATCTTCGGCATCTCTGAGAACTTTCATCCATGCACCCTCCTCTTGAGGACCAGTGTGGTATCAATCAGCAAAAAAGTAAATGCCTGGCCGTTTTAGTCTGAGGTCGTTGACTAGGACGGATGAACAGCAATGGTCCAGTACGGAGCCCTGTGGGACGCCCGTGCATAATTTCCCTGCTGCTAGATGTTGCGCCCACCGATGGAGACTATCTGGCGTCTGTTTTCCAAGTAGTTTCCAGGGTCTGTAGAGCAATTTCCCTTATTCCATACTTCTTCATCTTATCAAGTAGGATTCTATGAGGCACACAGTCGAAAGCCTTACTCAGATCGCATAGCGTTAAGGCCAGCGAAATCCCCCATCCTCAAAGGCCCTGATAATTTCCGCAGACAAAGACAGAAGAGCAGTGGTGGTAGAGCAGTCTCTTCTGAAGTCATGTTAGGTGATCTCCCAACAGAAGGTGAGATTCAAAGAAATTTGTCAATTGAGTTTTTAGAATTGTTTCTAGCACCTTAGACATTATCGGGTGAGGACAGAGATAGGCCTGTAGTTTGCAATGTCTTCTGCATTTCCCTTTTTTAAAGATAGGCACAGTAAGTACGTGCAACTTTCAATTTGGCAGGAAAAACACCCTGTCTAAAGGCAAGCTGTTTATAAGCTGTACAAAGAGGAACCACCACAGTATCAATCACTGCCTTTAATACCTTGCATGACACTCCGTAGATGTCAGGGCTACTTGATGCTTTGAAGTTTTTAACAATTTTGGACCACCTCTGATGGGGTCACCTCTTTCCATTGGCTCAGGCAAGGGCCTCTGGCCATGCTCAGCATTTATAGTTCTAAAATTTAACGGGTCCTGTACTCCAGCTGGTATGCTTGACACAATTTCTTCTACAGTGTCGACAAAAAAGTTGTTTAAAGGAGTCTGGACTCGAAGAACTGACAACTTTAGGCTTTTTAGATCTAGAGTCATTAACCACTTCCCAAGCAGCCTTGCAGGGGTTTGGGGGATATTTTCAATGAACTGTACATTGTGGGCCCTTTTTGCGTCAGTAACCTTCGACCTGTAGAGTCTGTTTGTTCTAAGATAGGTCGAGTAGAAGTTGATTTGTTCTTCCACTGACTTGGCAGATTTGTAGCGATCATGAACTGCAACCACGAGAGACTTAAGGTGACGCAATTTTGGCGTGTACCATGTTTTGTCCACAATTTTGGCAGTAGGCCCTAGTTCTTTTACTCTTAACTCCACTAAGTGTTTTAGCTGGGGATAGATTGTCAAATTCAAACATGAACGAGGTGAAAAAATGAATTGAAACAGGATTCCGGTTCCAGAACAGTAGATTCAGGCATTTCCTTCCTCCAGTTCCAGTTGTCCTAATTGCCAAGATAACAGGGGTACATCTTTGACTGTCCTTTTAATAAAATTATAGGCTTCATGCCATGAAGGAGGAGTTGTACCTTCAGATGTGGCTGAGCACGGATAGTTTAAGTGCACAGGAAAAGATAATGGTTTTAGGAAAAGCACAGCCCTGGGGAAACGTACATCTTCTCCCCACTGACTGAGAAGCTGCTTCCCTTTTTCCAAGGTTGTTTGGCTGAGACTTACATTATCCTTATCCATAATCCTTACAGTCTCTATCCTAAGAGATCTAATGTTCCTTGTGAATATCACATCACTCCAGAACAGTGACCTATTAGGTTTAAGGATTTAGGAGTGTCCAGTTTATTTCTCCCTTCTGTTACTCATGTACTACTGTAACAACGAAAGACAACACATGTGATAATTCCTTTCTAAAGATAAAACACATGTTCCTTTGAAGCCCCACTAACTTTTAGCTGTGGAACTCGAGGTCAAATTCCTTTCAGTGGCAGAATATTTTTTGTACCTCAGACTTTATCTTAAATTTGTTCTATTGTCATATGTATTGTATTGTTATATACTATTTAATTCAGGAATCAAGGTAGATTTTCCTTATAAATAATAAGTATATATGTATTTTTAAAATGTAGTCACAGCATGTTTTCAAACATTAAAAAAAGTAAAAAAATACATCAATTAAAAGTTTTTGGTTTGTCCAAAAGTTACGATCGTTTATATAAAAAAAAACAGAATATACAAAAAAATAGGGCATTTTATTATGAGTAAAACTAAAAAGAATAAAAGGTTCAAAATTTTTTTTTACATATTATGGTAAAATATAACAAAACATTATTTTTGTGACAGTACGTGCATCTGGTGCAGTAAGCAAAAACGTAAGAAATAATTCTGAGAATATAAAACGTATACAGTAAATATGTAATGGAATATGAAAATTATTAGAAAGTTTATTATTTATGTCAATTGCACATTTCCCTTTCTATTAATATCCCTATCAATATTGATACGTTTTGAGCATATTTTAAAAACGTAAAAACAAAAAATTTAGAACTTGTTAAATGATCCAATATTTAGCGCTGCTATCTAAAATAGAGCTAAAACGCCCGATATTGGGTTCTTGCAAGTTGCAGGGTTAACCCCTTTGGGATAGTTAGTGTTCAGGTTTTCCATGCAATCAGCCAGTTATTGCAAAAATTACAATGGTTTATAGGTGACATTTTATTTTTTTATTGCAACATATGGGGTTTATTATTTTTATAACAATTTTGATTTCTCATTCACTTCGTGCACAATAAAAAATTGTGGAATAAGTTATGTAAATATTGTAAATTCTATAAAAACAACAAATAACATAAGTAAGTAATATTAGCGAATCTCAACATTCGCCGACACCCATGAGACACTTCTTGTTATAAAAAGTTCCCTTTCTTGGAATATCGTTTACCAAAATTTGAATTTTTTCTTCCTTGCATGAACTTTGCTCTTCAAATTCAAAGATCAAAGGTTAATGTATAGATAAAGGACAAATGAACAGAAACCGATTTTTTTTACCGGCCCATGGAAAGACGTAACTTATGCTTGACATTGTCAAGAAAGAAAGATCTTTTCCGGCAGAAACTATTCATGAAAACCTTTTAGCATTGTTCAAGTCAAAACTGAGTTTGTGCAAACAATATTGACTAAAGATTATTTTTGAGTTTGATTATTTGAAAAGATAACAGGTTTTAGGGATCAAAATTATCTACTTTATCATGTATGAAAAAAACCTGACTATTGACAAAAAATAAAATTGAAAACTAACCAATAAATTATGAAGAACTTGCTAAAGCAAAGTTAAATAAATAATAAGTTGTATTCTATAAAAACGCAAGTGTTTACCTTCCTCATGGCCCGGAGTGGTTAAACTAATCACCAACCATGTCACTGTACAAAATGACTCTGAACAACACATACCACTCACACCAGAGAAGGCTGGAAAAAGAGGCTGAGGAATATAAATTCTGTTTTCTTGGCATCCGTAGAGCATATATTATTCCAATTCTTAAAAGGTAGTATTTTATTTTGTGACATACAACAACAGCAAATGTTCAAAAACCGGTTATCCTTAACATAACAGGTAGAATATTAAGTAGACATTTCGCTAATATGTAGTAAGCACTGATCTTGGATCTGATATCATTAATAGTAGTCAGACACAGTCCACTAACTCATGAAACTTGTGTTGTTCCAGAGTATTGAGCTAGATTGGCCACCAGCGTGAAATGTCAGTCCAGGACTTTATAGAACAAATTTTTTACAATAAACGTTATTTGTTACGTGAAAGTGTATTTTCTTTTTTTCCCTTGGGGCGGCCTACTGCCATGCACTTAAGCCTCAAGGGCTTTTTGCGCACCCCGGAAACACCATGAGGCCTACCAGTCTACAACTTCAGCAGTTCAACAAACCGCCGAAAACAACCTATCAAGTCCTCCTGGGAAAAATTCACCATCCCTGTCCAAGCTACCAAAGATGGCATACCGCTCTCTTGCTATTGCAGGGCAATCAAAGAGCAGGTGCTCAGCAGTCTCCTCCTGCTCATTACACCTTCCACAGAGCGGATCCTCCTGAAGGATGCCAACTCTGTGAAGATGCTTCCTCAGGTGACCATGCCCCGTAATGAGACCAATGACCTTAGAAGACATTGATCTGTTTAATGAGAGAAGGTCCGAAGCCACCTTGGAGGAAGGTGACTGTAATACCATTCTACTCACTCTCAAACCCGGATGCAACCTCCACCTTCTCCCATGCTCCGCGCGAATCCATTTCGAGACAACCCTTGAGGATTCACAGCTTGGAACACCGCACAACGGTTGAGGGCCCGTCATTTACTCTCATTTCCTGTGATTTTCTTTTACATAGTGTACCAAATTAGAATATTTACCAGTTGTTAACTTGCCAGTGGGGTATAGCAGTCTTTTCGACTGCACAATTACTGATTGTCTAATCACATCTCTGCATTGATCTTTCCTTTCATATAATCCTGTATTCCACTAGAAACATTGATAGACTCATCATTCCACACCACCACTGCAAAAGGTCCATGTCATATGTTGGTCCCAAAATATTCAATGCTCTGCTGCATAGCTTGAAGTGAGGCATCTTTTAAAAACAATAAGGTTCTGTGCTTTTGAGAATCCCCACTGGACGCGAGAGATAGGCAACCAAAAGTACTGGACCCTCAATACTTAGTGCGGTATTATTGATAACAGAATTGTTGGTCCTTTTTTTTCAAAAGAGACTTAGATGGAAATATGAACAACAACTTCCTCGTCAATTACTTGCCTAATTTAGTATTGAATATTTCTGAACAAGCTATCCAAGAATTGGTGTTTATTCACAATGTGGGGTGCCAGTCCACTACTTTGAAGTGGAATATCCTCAAAAATGGATTGGGAGAGGTGGACCAGTCAACTATACATCCAGATCCTCAGATTTACGTGCATGGACTACTGCTCGTGGGGAAGGTTGAGACTTGGTCTCATGACTAGAGAAGGACATGGTGCACAAATCAGGGCAGTTGAATCAATCATTGGAGAAGAGGTCTTAAGGGCTGTAGAGAACTCGGTTCCAGGATAGAAACAGAAACAGAAATCTTTATTTGCTATCATCAAGATAGAAACAGGCGTCATGTAGGCTACATTATATATAGAAAAGAGTCTATTTGCTTTGCCAATTGCCATGGTCACTCTCTCCTCTTAAAAATTCATTGACACTGTAGAAAGGGTCTATCTGCCAGCCAAGATTTTAATTTCCTCCTAAAAACTTTCAGCTCCAAGAACTTCAAGGATGCGGGTAAGGCATTGTAGAATTTGCACCTGCGTAAGAAGGTTTTGATTCAAAGAGCTTCAAGCGATGGACCGGCAGGTTGAAGTCAGTTCCATGTCTGGTGCAGTGTGTGTGAACATCCTGATGTCGCTTATTTATTCCCAGGAGACAAGCTAGTGTTGTAGACTGGAAGATATATATATTTACAACGGTTAATAACTTCAGATGTTTAAAGACTGGCCGGCAACTATCTTGTATTTTCATTCCTTTTATGGTTCGGATGGCTCTCTTCTGTAAAATTAGAACTCATTGTAAGTTTATGTGCAGAGGTTCCACCCCATACCGAAAACTCCGTAGTATATGAGGCTCTCAAAAAGGGCATGGTAGGCTGTTAAAGCTGCCTCCTCTGTGCTGACAGATAATGTTCTTTTAATGGCGAAGACAGCTGTGGACAGCCTTTGACAGAGAACATCTATGTGCTCATTCCACTTAAGATCTCCATCCAAGTGTAATCCAAGATGTTTAATTGAAGTGACAGCATCGATGTCAGGAAGGTTTGAGACTTCATCCCTCTTGGTGCCAAAGGTAACCTGCTTTGGTCTTGGAAGCATTGAACACAAGATCATGCCTTGCACAGTAGTCCATCGCCAAATTCAGGCCAATGTACGCGTTTATTTCGAGGCTTTCAACAGACTTCTGAGAAGTGGATAGGACGGTGTCGTCCGCGTACATGATGGCCCTAATAAGGCTCCCGTCACTGCAGGCAGGTCATTGGTGGACAGCACAAACAAGAGTGGGCCCAAGACCGAGCCCTGAGGAACCCCCCTCACCATGGGCCGAGAGTCTGATCTGGATGTGGATCTGATGCCTTTGATGGATTGAGCTATTTCAACCACTTGGTTTCTGTTAGAAAGATAAGATCGAAAACCAACACAGTGCCGTATCTCGGATAACCAAGATGGTGTAATTTTGTCACAATCATGTCATGGCTTAAACAATCAAAGGCCTTGCTCATGTCAACAAAAATGCCCACAACACTATCTCCATTTTCTATGCCATCCACAATAAATTCAAACAAATCCACCAAGGCTGTGAGAGTGGACCTACCCTTACACAAAACCATGTTGTCTATTCAGTGAGAAGATTGTTGATATTTAGGTGTTCAAGGATTCTAGATAGAACAATCCTCTCGAGGATCTTAGAGATAGTGGGGATTTAATGAGATGGGCCTGTAATTCCCTATTTCATGTTTACTGCCTTTTTTGAGAAGAGGAAAAACTTTGGCGGTTTTTAGTTTTTGTGGAAACACACCCTGGGCCAACGACAGCTGGATGACATGAAGCAAGGGTGGTAGAAGTTCATGTTTGGCTGCTTTCAGTATTTTAGCTGAGATTCCATCCACTCCCGTTGAAGATTTAGGCTTCAATGAATCTATTGTAATTGCAAGCTCTTCAATTGATACGGGTTTCAGGATATGTATAGTTTGTTCCACAGGGATTGCGATGAGTAGTTTCAGCTTGGTTATAAGAAGGGCTGCTATTATTTACTCTAATTGTTTCATCTGCTATTGTTGTAAAGTATCTGTTGAAGTGATTAGCTACGTCTGTAGCATTATCTACCACTCTTCATTTACTTCAAGGTTTATGGCATTTACAGAAGACTCTTTGGATGATTTCCTCTCACCATTGATTATTTGCCAAACAGCTTTGCTTTTATTCATAGATCGGTTAATGACAGATGCGCTATTTTCTTTTCTTAGAGACCTAAGTTTTAAGTCGTAGGCTTTTTTTAGTCGAACAGCAGTCTGTTTATCATTGTCTGAGTATATTCAGGATGTACTTCCTTTGAGCCCTCCAAAAATTCCTCTTTCAATAGCTTTGCTTCTTCGTCGTAGCATGCAGATATTTTGTAGTTGCGGTTTTGTCTAGACTTCTTCAGGGGGCAGTATATATCTAGATTAAAAGTTAGAGTGTGAATCAGAGACTCATAAGCGCCATCTGCATTGTCTGAACCAAAAACTCCAATCCAGTTCTCAGCTGCAAGATTTTGTTTTAGGTTGTGCAAATTTTGTGCATTGAGGTGACGACCGAAGAGAAGATTCTGTTATTCGTTGTCTTGCTGGGAAAGTGAGGTGACAAAGCTGACACGTGTGGTCTGAGATCAGCTGTATGCATTATAATCAACCTTAATAAGATTTGTACTGGACGTTTGTACATACGGCATCAATAGATGTTTTGTGAAGATGCAGTAATCCTAGTTGCTGGGAGTTGAAGCCTCGTCAGGCTGTGTGAGGCCATAAGGTCGTTGAAAAAGGGGTTCTTTCAGGCAATGGCTGCAAGTTGTCGATATTGATGTCACCTATTAGAAGTACCTTGCCCTTGTCTGAAGATGGAAATGAGCCCAGTATATCTGACAGGAGCTCAAGTGCTCGAACGATAGTTTCTTGGCGTTTTAATAGGAGGGCGATATACTCCTAGAATGTATAGAATTTCTTTGCCACTCAACTTGATGGATACTCCTGCTACCTCACATATCAATGGTAGACTTTTACATTCCACGTTTAAATTAGCAGTTTCGTTTTCTAGGGTACATTTTTTATATATTGCGACACCCCCCTTTTGCCGATTTCTTCTCCCGAAGGCAGAAATCAAACTATAGCCAAGTAATCTGGTGATAGTGATTAGTTTTGTCGCTTTGTCCATGTTCAGTAATCACAACAATGTCTGGTGATAAAGAATGCAGAAGATGATTGAATCTATCAATCTTATTGCCAATCCTATCAACATTTTGGTGTAGCACAGTTAGATTTTTTGACGTGTCCCATCTTGAATTTATGAAAAGACGTCTTCTCTGACTAAACTTCTCTCTGCTTTTCTTCAATGGGCTCTTCCATAAAAAAAAGTCTCTTGGTGGCAATGGTTCTTGAACTGGTGCATCTAATTCACCTGACGCAGTAGACTCAAATACAATGTCACCTGTTACCGAGCAAACACCTACGTGCTTGGTGTCAGACAAGTGCCCCCGTAGCTGGTCTGTCTTTTATTTGGTTTTCTTTTCAAGAATTGTGTCAAAAATACTTTCATAAAAGACTTCAAGACACTCTTTTTTATCCAAGGGGACTGCAAACATTGGGGTTTATTTCCCAGTTTCAAAGCTGATTGTAAAAGCTTTAAGCTCCGAGAGACAACGCCCAATCTTGTTTTCAACATCTGGGAGAGAATCACCATTTACAACTGAGCTTGTTATGTTAGATTTCTTCTGTTTCAAGTTTTCTCTGTTCAAGTATTGCATTTTTTTCATTATATTTAGCTGCTTGTAAGGAAATGCTGAAAACATTCTTTCTGTTTCTTGAGCTAACTTTTTTTACGTTTTGTTGGTGTTACAATTAGGTGAAGCAGTAGTATTTGTATCAAACAAATCATAAGATAACTGCTTTATTTTCTATGACTGATTTAGTGGTTCTGTGTATTGTTTTGGAGGGCTTCAAATGCATTTTCAATTCTATCCTGCCTTATTTTAATTTTAGTCATTTCGAGGAGCAAGAGGAGTTAGAACCATGAGCTGAAGATTCAGTAAAGTCTGTCTGTGTTTCAGTACTTCTGTAAATTTTGTCTGTTAAAGTAGGAGATAATTCAGCACTCTTTTTTGAGTTTGAAGTGAATTATTCTCTTGAGTCAGTTTCTTTACTTGTCCTTCAGCTTGGTAACAAGTTCTTCTTTCTCCTTGTCATAATACTCAAAAGTAGCAGTCAATTCCAGCCGCAGTTGATTTTCTTTTCCTAGTTGCACTTCTACTTCCTGAAGAGTTTCTGTGAGAGCTTTATTTTTCTGGAGATAAGAAGAGATTTATCGTTTTCTAGCTCTTCTATTTGTTGTTGAAAGTAGGTATTATTTTTAGTGTTTAACTCCGTGATTTTATTAGCCAGGTCAGCGTTATAAGATTTCATATTCTGTAGTTCTTGTTTTAGCTTTTGGTTTTCACAAAGGAGGGCACTCCCAGCTTCGGCAGCTAGAGTTAAGGATGTTTCTAGAGCTTGTTCATCTTGCTCTTCATAGTCTTTTATTTTGTGTTCAATTACGTCTATATTTGTACTGCTGGAGTTTGTTTTACACATGTAAATAGAACTCTGTTTGGAAAACAATGGATTATAGTTCGAACATAATAAATAAGGTTAGTTGAATAACATACGATAAACCTATGGTTTGTTATTTTGCTGGATCGAAATATTTAGAACCTAGATGAATGTAGAGATAATAATTACTTAAATAAAATTATAGCATCTAATGGAGTAAAAGTTGTAAAACAGATAAAAAAATAATTTACTAAGAACTTATGGTAAATACAGGAGTTCAAAACATATTGCAACAAAACGTCATGAAATTAGTACTCCATCTAAGATAAAGCCTAACTTTAATCAGTTTAGTTTTTAAGAGAGCTATTGATGTGTGTAATGAAAGTCATACCTTGCTATTTGAATTTTTAGGTTTTATTTATTTAAAATATCCCAAATTTGAAGTATGAAAACAAAATTAGAAATGTGCTGAAAAGTGAAAAACGTAAAATATTTTTGCAAAAAGTACTTCTTTGGTAAAACTTTGGATATAAAGTTTTAACAAGGTAACAGTAAAACCTACTTTGAAACCGTACAGTTTTTAAGAAAAAATTAATAGAGACCTTTGAAATGAAATATGATTCTGCTTACTTTTACATTTGAAAAATTTTTCAAATAAGATCCCCTCCAAAGTGCCATTTTAGGGTATCTTTGGGTGTTCAAAATTATTTTCTTGCATTCTTTGGTGTCGAAAAGGGAGATTTTCATCAAAACGAAGAAGATAGGTTTCTTGGTTCGGCAGCCATACATCAGGGACTGCAGTCCGTAGTCACGTTGTATATTTATAGTACATCTCATAGTCATGGATAAGAGCATTACATGTGCATATGCAGGTAAAACCAAATCCTGTGGTCCAATATTCTAACCACCTTTCTTATTAATACAATAAAAAAATTGAAATAAGTGTAAGAGTCCCAGCGTCTCATATTTACATACCAATCAGGATACAAGAGTAAGAAAATACTTCATTGCATTGCATAGTTTTGTTGAAATTTTCACAAATTCTTTAAAACTGATTAATAATTAGGTAGGAATGCACCTCACCACTCGTCAAATCCATAGCTTATTCCATTGCCGAGATGTGCAGACAGATAGAAAGGTGCATAATCATAAAAAATTGTTACTTCTCAATGGCAGACAAAAGGAAACTGTGTCGGCCTACCGAGTGATAGGCTTCAATGACGCTCAGCCAAATTCTGTGATTGGACATGCACATCATAGAACTCATTCTTGTCTATGTAAAAATATTTTACGCACAATTTAGTCAATAGATAAAATCTTTCTCAAGATATATTGTCAAATAATGCATTTCCACTTTTTGTTTATTGAATTAGGTAGGTTTCATAGCAGTGTTGAAATAATTAAAGTTCCGGTGAGCTAGGGAAGGTACTACAGTGGAAGAGTGCTAACTCTCGTCATTGACTTTCCACTGTTTTTCCTTTTACCTGTGAATGAAAATCACATGTTGAAATCTTAAGAGTAGATTCAGTTAGCTTACAAATTTATTTATTCTGCTACTTTATCGTTGCCACCATGGTTAGCCTACCCATAAGATCAATCTAAAAATATTCACTAGCGTTCGGCCAAACTCCATACGGTGACATGTACCATCATCAAACTCTGTGTTGCTAATACGTATATGAAGCTCCATGCAAAATTGCAAGTTTATAGGTTAGTTTATTTTCTATGTAACACGTGGACAAACAGACAGAAATTAATATTTCCAGCCCCATGAGTAATAAATAGGTTTCGCTAAAGCTCAGCCAACAGATGGATCATCTCTGATTTAGAGAACCAAATAGAATGAGATGTGTCCACCATGCTCAAAGATGTTAACACATCAAAACCCTGCCAAATATAGGGGTGTTACACTAATGAAAAATTAAATTCTTTTAGCCTTATGTCAACTAAATATCAGTTTTATGAATAACATGTTATGTAGAATGTGCTATGACGCTTCTGTGGCATCTTCAGTAGTTACGATATCAGGTGTATTATCAGAATAAATAAATTAGCTGATACAGTACACTCCTACTAAGAAATGAGTGAAATCTGAGCAGCTGGTAGAAATACAAGTCATATATTTGAACCTGAAGTAATGAAATGATTACAATACTTGTAAGACGAAGTTATAGAAACCTACCCGTTTGATATCTATAACAGTCTAAGAATGAACTTCCATATTTTCCTGCTCTGTCATGCTCTCATCTTTTTGGGGATAGGGGCTTCAGGTCTAGATCCCTGGTACCTACTGTAGAGCCTGTTTAGGTCAACATACAGCACACTGACTTTGAATGTGAAAATTTTTTCAGGTTTATTTCTGTGTAATGATCTTTTAACAATGGTGAATCTTGTATGTAAATTAGGTTACAATGACAACTGAGTGGCAATAAAACAGCCTAAATGTGACAGAACTAAATCAGTCGCTGATAATGTATTTGGATTATAGTTTTGACCAGAATATAAATAACAGTACACAACTTATAGGTTATAAATGATGTGAGCAGGCTATACAGGCGGCCATCTTGATTATAACCTCACAAGAACAATGTTAACCTCAAACACATTTGCTTCCTTATTCTTATTTGGCAGACTGTGTAACTATAATACTTTCAGCTCTTAAGTGTAGTGCAAATATTATGTAATGTTATAATGATGGTTCCAAAGTTGCGGAATCTTCGACTCCAATTTATGTGCCGTCAGAACGTTCAGACAAAACTATCACAGCCACCTTCTCTCATAAAGTGCTTTATTCCAGTGCGCGCGCACCTTAACAACTTTTTGTTTTCTCGTTACAACCGATCAGGTGCTAGAGCTTCTTTCATATCGTCTATCATTCACTCTGTTTCTTATCAGTCTACTCTCATCTGTCGGGAAAAGCTTCTTCCAGAATACTTGACTTCTTCTATTCTTTTTTCAACGTATTTATTTTACTTGGTTTCCTAGTCAAGGTGGACAGCATGTACCGAGGACTGCATGGTCGAGGGAGAGCTTGGACAGGATACGCGAACTCTGGATACCTGCCGACCTCGAGTACTAAAGTACTCCCCCAGTTGATACATCCGAAGAGGATACAATAAGAAGGGTTACCGCCAAAGGAACCTGGGAATCAAGCTGCAAGGCTTGCCCCAGAGGCCTCATTGTGTATAATAAAAATTAGAAACAGTATAGTTTTGTGCTCTGGAGGTCATGTTCGATCAGGTTATGCAGAGTTTTGATACCATGAGAACAATCAAATTGCAATAAGCTGATTTTGTATACAAAACCTACCTAAAGAGGGTGTTTGGAATTTGGAAAAAAGACCAAAATGGAGAGGTTTGAATAAGTAAAAGTCCTTCTCATCAAAGATACCTTCTTTGCCAGAGGAATATCTTGGTGTTAAAATGAGATAATCAAAATACTGTGCCACTGAAGACTAACAAGATTTGTATTTTCTGTTAAAAATAGTAATATTAGTGAAATTGGTCGACAAATCTCTGAAGGGGAACAATTAAATTGAGGAAACAGTAGTTACTGATTTAATTGTCCCATCAATCTAAAGGGGAGTTGGAATCGGTGATCATATCACTTACTTGATTGTTTAGTTAAATTATTCCATAGGGATAGTAAATTAAGTGTTGCACATATATTATTACTAGCCCTTACCTGCGGTTTCGCACGCAATTTCTCAGGTTTTGCTCCTGTAATATATGCACCTTTGGTTCGAGTGAATTTTATTTCTGCCACCAATTTTTAATTTGCCTTCTTCCCACGAGCAGGAAAATATGTTAAAACGTGTGTATTTAGGCCTATGGCCTATTGATTTACTTCGATGTTAGTTTTTTTTTCTAGAGCTAATTTTGCTTCTTTCCCGATCAAGAAAACATACACATACACAGCTTTGATAAGCCTACTCTGGTTACAAGATAACTAATTTAGGTTTAATAAGTCTTTAAATGTAAAGTAAAAGCTACACCGCAATTTCTCTTATATCTGAACTGCTAGCAGTTAGCCGCTGCTTTGCACGCATAGTAGGTGTTGCACGTGTATGACCGCTGCTGGTTCGAGTGTATAATATCCGACGCCAATGTTGAGTTTGTCTTTTTGCCACGATCAAGAAAATACGTCAAAATGTTTGTAGCAATGGCCATTGTAATTGCTATTCTCAGTATGATTTGTTCAATATTTGATTTTGCATTGTTTCCCAATCAATAGAAATATGTCACAGATCAGAAAAGCCCACTTCTATCAAAAGTGAACTAAGATGGCTTTTATATCTTTAAATTTATAGTGAAAGTTGGATAGTAACATTGTCTTTTAGATCCAATATTTAGTATTTGATACAAATATACAGTTAAAACTACATTAACAATGACATTACATGTTTGATTCTTTATAAACTGAAAAATGTTTTAGAACATTTAGAGCTGGAATTAGTATATTAGTTCAGCGAACTTTATCCTACCATAGTTATTGTCGACTGCTTCAAAGGGAGTCTTCGGAGTCAAATTCTGACTATGTTATGTTTTAGAACATTTTCTTAAGTAGACGAGTAGACCTAATCGCTGAAATCTAAAACGGCTTTAAAAGTAACGGTTATTCTTACCATAATAAAAAATTACTCATATGTACTCACTCTAAATATAAACAAATTGAAAGTAATAATGTTTACACAGAACAGTTGATTAAATTAGGCATGCCCATTTAATTAATATTTCAGAACTTAAGAAACCAAGATGGGATTTTTCGCGACTTTAAAGACCAGAGGAGTGTTGCCCAGAGGGATTTTTGAAATAAGAGTAGGCCTGTATATACGTAAGAATGTCCGTGTAAAATTTCATTTCAATCGGTTCAAAAATTTACGCGTGAAAGCAAAACAAATAAACAAAGGCACTTTATAATATTATTAGGATTAGCAGTATTGGATAAATATTTTTTTATTAAAGTAAGAAAGTAAGTAACTTAGACAAAAAAGATGTATAACAAAATATTTGTGGATAATAATTAATATGATAAATTAGGGTAATAAATTGATAAGCCATTGCAAATTATATGACATTTTATCAAGTAACAGAGTAACACATTTTATGGAGGTACTTTGTTGAATAAGTTGGTTTATAGTCTTTCGTCACATTTTTTCGAACCCTTCCGTAGTCTGTTGTGTGGTTTATTGTAAACTAAATGTGTCTGTCTATAAACGCCTTCACATATCTGTGGCTCTTTTCGCAGTACAAAACGGCAATGCTGATTGCTTGCACATTTTGCAGGGGGCCAGAAATGTAACTTTTCTGCAATATGATAAAATTTTGTTTTATTTTATTTGTTCAAATTTTATATTGTTTACTAATTGTTGCTTGTGTATAATTTATTGATGACATTCAGTTTTAAATGTCATGTTTTTAATTTATTGAATTATTTAAATTTTAATTACTTTTTAATTATTATTTAAATTTATTTATTTATTTAAATTATATTTTAAATTTATTTATTATTTAAATTTATTATTATAAAATATTATAAATTTATTTTTTAAATTTAAACTGAAAATAGGTGCTCGACAGTAAATACGATATTTTCTCTCCGCGCCGTGTAATATACGATGTTATGGTGTCGGGAGGTTGGCCAGCCTGTGCCGGCGCCGGCCAGTCTAGAGCACACCTGCACCCTAGATCACGGCTGCGGCTCACAGGTGTCCAAGTGTTGGCCAACTTGCCTGTATCTCCGCCTCCGCTGCCAAACATTCCAACACTCCGGTCGTCCGTCGTGACCGAACCGCCACGGAGTTAGTCCGCTTTGTGGGTGCAGTACCGCCGCCATGACCTTTCAAGCGATAACGTCCGTAATCTACAAGCGGAGGTCCTGGTCATGTACTTCATCTGTGTTGGCTTTGGAAATTCCTTCATAAAATATTAAACAAATATAAATAAACTGTTCAATGGGTCGAAAATTATTTAAAAGTTACTTATGACCTTTTAAAAACAAACTTCTCAATGAAAAAACAGTAATAAATATCATGTAAGCAAGTATTTGTCTCTAGTGTATTGTGAAAACTACAATATTACGATTTAACTTCTAAACTCTGACAAATTAAGTACAATTGATAAAATGTCGGTACCGGGCAGTATTTTGTTTATTCATATAAATGACGTTTGTTTTTATTGTATAATCAAATATTATTCATTCATGAATTTTATGGCTTTCATCGTAGTATAAAGAAAAAAATCTTAAAAATGGCGTATACACTCAAATTAGGTTCAAACTTAACTTTTTATAAAAAAATAAAACTTTTTTTAACTTAAATTTTTTAATGTTTTTATCAAGCAAATTTTGTTTGAAACGATATGTTTCACTTTCTCCATTTAATTAAAAAAAAACACAATAATATTATGAAAATCTGTTGGATAGTTATTTTACAACAGCAATTTTCTCAAAGCTTACAAATATGCAAAAAACAACTGCTCGGCACTTTATGCGTATGACTTGGGAAAATACCAGTGGCACTCAAAGGGTTAAAAACCTAAAGTATTCTAAAATCTATTGGTTACATCACACACTTAAAAACTCAACGATTTCCAGTTGGAAGATTCCTGAGCCCCTATTTTTGGAAGGTATTTTATACTTCCTAAATTACCCAGAGAGTCATTCCCCCCCCACACCATGAAACGCTACTGATTTTTGGTAAATCTATCCTATTAGGTACAGGACATAAAGTGTGTGCTTTAATTTAATAAAATTATAAAAATTCACAAATTTTTAGTTTACGTTTTGTTTGTAGTAAAAAAATTTCGAAACATTAGTTAGGAACTGGAACATTTTAGATTAACTGAGCCTGGCTCTCCAAAAAATTCAAATTCAAAATGAAATTTTATTTCACACACATATTTTTACGTACGTATTTTTACATTGTATTTATAAAAATAATCTTGCTACATTAACATCTAAAATATCATGTTTGAAATAGTAAAAATATATAAAATAAGTGATTTAAAAATAAAATAAAATAAAGTGTGAAATAATTAGGAATATCCCCTAAGCACAAAGGCCCGTTTGGGATAAACCTTCACATAAAAAAGAAAAACCCAAACTGCAAATCAGAACTAAAAGAAAAAAGTTTCTCCATAAAATGATTGTAACAATATTTAATAATAAAAATAAATTTAAGTGTATTGTTGTACACTGGTGTTATATACACAAAAACTATCAGGTGAATAAATGGTTTCTTACTTTGAATACATATATTTATCAACTTTTAATCAATGGAAATATACTACACATTATGTAACTGAAAATAACTTTTTAGCTGATAGAAAACAACCTATAATATGCAAGAAACAAACGAACAATAATAATCGCAAGTAAAAAAGTGGGATTTTACCAATAAATGTACCCCATAAAAAATAGAATACCTTACGAAAAAAATGCATAAGTAAAAACCAAAACTATTATATTGTTTTTATAAAACCCTCAGCGTTGCTTGAAGTAAATAAACGAGTTTTAAGCTATTTTTGAAAACTCGAAAACGTACCTTGTTTTATTTTAAGAGAAATTAAGCTATAAAACCGTGTTACATTAAAACTGTAAAAATGTTTTTAAAAAAATGTAAATTTGGTTTTGGAACGTTTATAGATCAGCGAGTCTCTCAAGATTCTCGCTGTGGTTACAACTATTGGCTCGGTGTGAACTGGAAAGCTTAGATTACATGATAGATAAGATAACGGCCGCATAAGTCTATTCAATATTCAAATGCTTATCGAGGAAAAGTATCTTGATTTTCGTGTTCAATATCTTGAAATCGCATTGCTGATTCTTCTCCACATGATTGTAAAAGGACAGTTATTACATATTCAGCGAGATTGTGTTCAAGTTAAGTAGCGAGACTGTGTTCAAGTTAAGTAGCGAGACTGTGTTCAAGTTAAGTAGCGAGATTGTGTTCAAGTTAAGTAGCGAGACTGTGTTCAAGTTAAGTAGCGAGACTGTGTTCAAGTTAAGTAGCGAGACTGTGTTCAAGTTAAGTAGCGAGACTGTGTTCAAGTTAAGTAGCGAGACTGTGTTCAAGTTAAGTAGCGAGACTGTGTTCAAGTTAAGTAGCGAGACTGTGTTCAAGTTAAGTAGCGAGACTGTGTTCAAGTTAAGTAGCGAGACTGTGTTCAAGTTAAGTAGCGAGATTGTGTTCAAGTTAAGTAGCGAGACTGTGTTCAAGTTAAGTAGCGAGACTGTGTTCAAGTTAAGTAGCGATACTGTGTTCAAGTTAAGTAGCGAGATTTTGTTCAAGTTAAGTAGCGAGACTGTGTTCAAGTTAAGTAGCGAGACTGTGTTCAAGTTAAGTAGCGAGACTGTGTTCAAGTTAAGTAGCGAGACTGTGTTCAAGTTAAGTAGCGAGATTGTGTTCAAGTTAAGTAGCGAGACTGTGTTCAAGTTAAGTAGCGAGATTGTGTTCAAGTTAAGTAGCGAGACTGTGTTCAAGTTAAGTAGCGAGACTGTGTTCAAGTTAAGTAGCGAGACTGTGTTCAAGTTAAGTAGCGAGACTGTGTTCAAGTTAAGTAGCGAGACTGTGTTCAAGTTAAGTAGCGAGACTGTGTTCAAGTTAAGTAGCGAGACTGTGTTCAAGTTAAGTAGCGAGATTGTGTTCAAGTTAAGTAGCGAGACTGTGTTCAAGTTAAGTAGCGAGACTGTGTTCAAGTTAAGTAGCGATACTGTGTTCAAGTTAAGTAGCGAGATTTTGTTCAAGTTAAGTAGCGAGACTGTGTTCAAGTTAAGTAGCGAGACTGTGTTCAAGTTAAGTAGCGAGACTGTGTTCAAGTTAAGTAGCGAGACTGTGTTCAAGTTAAGTAGCGAGATTGTGTTCAAGTTAAGTAGCGAGACTGTGTTCAAGTTAAGTAGCGAGATTGTGTTCAAGTAAAGTAGCGAGATTGTGTTCAAGTTAAGTAGCGAGATTGTGTTCAAGTTAAGTAGCGAGACTGTGTTCAAGTTAAGTAGCGAGATTGTGTTCAAGTTAAGTAGCGAGATTGTGTTCAAGTAAAGTAGCGAGATTGTGTTCAAGTTAAGTAGCGAGATTGTGTTCAAGTTAAGTAGCGAGAATGTGTTCAAGTTAAGTAGCGAGATTGTGTTCAAGTTAAGTAGCGAGATTGTGTTCAAGTTAAGTAGTGAGAATGTGTTCAAGTTAAGTAGCGAGATTGTGTTCAAGTTAAGTTGTTGTTGTGTTGAGCTTTTGATTTAGCTCAGGCAGTATTTGTGTGCCAGCAGCGACTGTAGCGGCAGTATAGAGACTATAGAGACAACCTGCTGCACGACGCGCCGTGCCTGTGTGGACCTCTTCTTGAGCAGTGTGTGGCGACGTTGAGATAAAAAATCATTGTGTTCTGATTCTATTCTGTCCTGGCCTTGGTTCTTCCTCTACTCCTCTGGAAAATTCCATCAGGATCTTAGCTTGTATGCCTGATAAATTACATTGTATATTCAAACTGTTAATTGCTATTGTATCCCTATTGCTATGGTTACATTTATCGCTATTTATTTATTTCATTTTAGTATTATATTGTACAGCAAATTGCATGTCATTCTAGTTATTTACGTCATTGTTAATTAATACGTCTTTTTAACTCAGTAACATAAGGCAAAATAAGGATGCAACCTCGGAATGAAAGATAATAAGCTAAAAATTTGCATACGTCTTTATTTTGATGGTATAAAACTTACCTCAAAAGTCTCATATAATCACGTGTACGCGGTCTTTGAGATATTTAAGGTCAAAGTTCCTGAAAATCAGTTTTTTGAAAAATATCTCGTTTCCCTTACGCTAAATGACTTTGAAGGTGGTAAGAGAAATTGTAGAAGAACGAAAAATTTTCTTCAACTTTTGTCTGAAGTTAATTTTATGTACGTTCAACCCTTTTTGAGATACAATGCAAAGAGTAGGGGACCGCTTACCTGTATATATACGATAATGCGAGGTCAGTCAGTAGAATACAATAAATAACTGAGTTATATTGTTAATTATTCACTTACTATTATTATTATTACTTAATACTATTATTATTGTTTAGCATTATTATCATTATTATTACATTTTTATTATTATCATTATTATTAAATTTGTATTATTATTTATTATTTAATATTCCATATTTATAGATATTAATTATAAATTATATATTCTCTAAATAATAATTATTATATTTTTACCAAACATACAATATTAAAAGAAATACTTTTCTTCCATATTACTATATTACTATGAATATTATACCATATGAATATTATATCATCGATGGTTGATTTCTCTTGCATCGCGTTGTATGGAATAAAGATGATACTATCTCTCATATTTTGAATAAATACGTCAAATATTTACAAACACATTATGGGTCAAGTATCGTTGTTGTATTTGATGGTTACTCAGACTACACTAAGAACATTAAAGCAATGGAACAATTAAGAAGAACTGCTGGTGTTTCAAAATCTTACGAACTCCGCTTTGATGAAACAATGGAGGTGCCAATTAGCCAAGAAAAAGTTTTTATCGAATTCATCTAATAAAAAAAAATATTTATAGACACATGCTTATCAACAAATTAAAAACTGTTAATATCACTACAAAACAAGCCAGAGATGATGGTGATGTTATCATTGTAGAAACAGCTATTGCAGAGTCTGAACTTCTTGTCTTGTAGGAGAATATATTGATTTGCTAGTTATCTTGATAGCACGTGCTCAATCACATCAACAAGAAATTAAAAACAAAAAAAAATGTGTAAGAGTAATGTGGAGACAAAACTGTATTTATCGAAAGGTTTTGATAAATACCCTCATTCTAAGAAAACACATTATTTTTACACGCGTTTAGTGGATGTGATACGACTTCTGCGCTTTATAAAAAAGGTAAAATATCGTTTATGAAAATGTTTCGAAAAATATCACGATTTAAATCAATCAGCTGAACTATTAAAAAAAAAAACTGCTCTGTACAAGAATTATTTGAAAAATGGAGTATTTTCTTAGCAACGTATAATGCTCCGAAATCAGAAGACGATATAGACTCTTTTCGATACACATAGTTCATCAAATCAACAAGACGCAACAAATCAGTGCAGTTATCAAGTCTTCCACCTTCAAGTACAGCAGCTCGTCAGCATATCCTTCGAGTCTATTATCAGACCCAAATTTGGTTGGGAAATGATTTAGAACCCCAGGAATTCGGATGGGTACTGCAAAATGGAACCAATAACGGACATTATTACCACCAGCACCAGAAGAACTGCTGAATACAATATTTTGCAATTGCAAGAAAGGTTGTGGTTCTAATTGCGGATGCAGGAAATCAGGATTGCGATGCACTTTAATTTGTAGGCAGTGTAATGGGACAATCATGCCTCAACGCTTCATCAAACTTCAGATGGTTTCAATGAAGGAAGTGAATATGCACCTGATATTCTTGAATGATGATAATGAATCCGATATTGAACAGCCAGAGGAAGAAGAAGAAAATTAAAACAAAAATATTAACCATTAATAATAAAAACAAATATTATATATTTGTAATTTTAATACATTGATTATTGGATCAATAAATAAATATATAATTATAATTCATTTGAAATATTTCTTTTAATATTGTATGTTTGGTAAAAATAAAATAAGTATTATTTAGAGAATATATAATTTATAATTAATATCTATAAATATGGAATATTAATAATAAATAATAATAAAAATTTAATAATAACGATAATAATAAAAATGTAATAATAATGCTAACAATAATAATAGTATTAAGTAACAATAATAATAGTAAGTGAATAATTAACAATATAACTCATTTATTTATTGTATTCTACTGGCTGACCTCGCATTATCGTATATACAGGTAAGCGGTCCCCTACTCTTACTCTTTGCATTGTATCTCAAAAAGGGTTGAACGTACATAAAATTACTTCAGACAAAAGTTGAAGAGAATTTTTTGTTCTTCAATTTCTCTTACCACCTTCAAAGTCATTTAGCGTAAGGGAAACGAGATATTTTCAAAAAACTGATTTTCGTGAACTATGACCTTAAATATCTAAAGACGCGTACACGTGATTATATGAGACTTTTGAGGTAAGTTTTATACCATCAAAATAAAGACGTATGCAAATCTTTAGCTTATTATCTTTCATTCCGAGGTTGCATCCTTATTTTACCGGACTATTTTGTTTAGTGGGAATTAGTGTACTGCTACGTATTTAAAATTATATTAGTGAATGTAAGTTATTGCTGCTACATTTTTGAAATTTGTTGTTAAATGGTATAAATGAAATATTGATCTACATTTCACTCCCCCAGTGTAGTTTAGTATTAGGACGAAATCAATTGAGCATTTGTTTAAAAAAATGGTTGTTTGAAAAACACAATCTTTAAGAAACAGTAGAAATAGTAGAAAGAACTTAACAAGATTTCTCAATACTAACAAAATGTAAGCCTAAGGCCAAAATACTCAGTGTGGTATTATCGTTAAAATATTGTTGATAACAACTAATCACATACTAAAAGAGTTTTTGACGCATACCTTCCTAATTTTACCTCCTTATTCTAAATGTGAAATGGGTCATGAGACAATGGTTTACTGGCTGAGCGTTAGCGCTGCCTATGGATCGAAAGGCTTGAACAAATTCATTTCTGCCAGACTGTCAGACTGTTCGCATGATATTTCGAGGAAGAACTGACCTTAAGGGTTGAAATTGTGCAGGAAGCAACATCGAGTTCGATAATGGATGCATGCCACTCCTTGGGATTTGGCTGAGCGTTAGTGAACATTTTTAGATCGGTCTTACGGGTAACCACGATGACAACGATATAATCGCAGAATTAACACATTTGTAAAAACACTTAGTACAACCATATGCCATTTAAACATCTGACATAGTAACATAAACGTAGTATATATGTTACTATAACGAAGTTTAATGGAATGGACTTTTGCATACAACTTAAGCGAAGCGATGTGTCAACTAAAGACTGTCACAAGTAACAATTAATAAGCAACAAATAACCAAAAAGATTATATTAATAATCAATAGTATTATTATCGTTATTGTTAATGTTGTCATTTTTTAGAGATACAGTCGAATACATTGTTACAGAGGGATCAATATTCCAAAATGAAAGGGATATGGTATACTGTGTTGCAGGAGAATAAATTGTTGCAGGGGTATCAATATTCCAGAAAGAAAGGGAGATGGTATAGTGTGTTACAGTTGACTAATTTGTTACAGGGAGATCAATATCCCAAAAGGAAAGGGAGATGGTATACTGTGTTACAGTAGAATAATTTGTTACAGGGATATCAATATTCCAGAAAGAAAGGAAGATGGTATACTGTGTTACAGTAGAATAATTTGTTACAGGGATATCAATATTCCAGAAAGAAAGGGAGATGGTATACTGTGTTACAGTAGAATAATTTGTTACAGGGATATCAATATTCCAGAAAGAAAGGGAGATGGTATAGTGTGTTACAGTTGACTAATTTGTTACAGTGATATCAATATTCCAGAAAGAAAGGGAGATGGTATACTGTGTTACAGTAGAATAATTTGTTACAGAGATATCAATATTCCAGAAAGAAAGGGAGATGGTATACTGTGTTACAGTAGAATAATTTGTTACAGGGATATCAATATTCCAGAAAGAAAGGGAGATGGTATACTGTGTTACAGTAGAATAATTTGTTACAGGGATATCAATATTCCAGAAAGAAAGGGAGATGGTATAGTGTGTTACAGTTGACTAATTTGTTACAGGGAGATCAATATCCCAAAAGGAAAGGGAGATGGTATTGTGTGTTACAGTTGACTAATTTGTTACAGGGATATCAATATTCCAGAAAGAAAGGGAGATGGTATACTGTGTTACAGTAGAATAATTTGTTACAGGGGGGTCGATAATCCAAAATCTCTCCTGTAGCCTATGTATCGGTAAAAACCTGCGAATTCTTCAAAGTAGGTGTAACCAAAAACACAACAAAACTGAGAATTCCCAGAACTATTTTTGTACACTAAGCACAAAGGTCATAGTCATCTAAGATCGAAGCAAAATCTAATTTTGGGCAAAAATGGATATAAATTTACAGATATATATATATTTTTTTATTTTTACTTTTAAACAGATTTTTAACGAATCGATTGTAATTAATGTGTAACAATCTTGCTTTGGACTAAAAGTAAAGATTATTTTACAAAGGTATTGTTGACATAGATGAAATTTTACCGTAAAAGTATTCGGAAAGTAAAATTTAAATTCGGATAAACCATATCTCTTAAACATATTAAAAACAAGATTTAATATTTTGTCATACCTTCAACGGCAGTTGAAATGTTAGAAACTGAAAACCTAGATTTCCAGAGATCTCTAATAATCTTCAAATAACAAATCACCTTTGGTATGCAAAGCAAGAAATGTTGTAGCCTACCAAAACGTACTCGTCTATGGCAATTCCATTCAACATTTTGTGAAAGTAGACGGTTTAATACATCCGCAAAATTGTAAATCCTCATCTGGTACTTGAACTGGAAGGTTATAATGAATAAAAGAAACAGCACAGGTCCGAGCACCGACCCTTGTGGAACTCCAAACCCATATATTAAGAACAGATGATACATAATTCAGACTACGGTACATGAGTTTTACAATTCATATTGCAATTCATTTATGTAAATTTTCTTCGTAATGTTTCGTATAACAGTAGCTTTACACTTTGTCCTTAACAATTCATTAACAGTTGCCACCAGTGATGGCCTAATCGCTTTTAGTCTACCGATCGGGTTGACAGCATACAGCCTGGCAGCATACCAAACGTCCGGGAGGTCATAAGTGAGGTCTGTCGTGAACATTGAACACGTGTTACAACAATAGTCTCTCCATTGTTGGCCTAGCTCACGGATCAGAGCGGCGTTCCGGGAACCAATCGCAGCGTTCCCACGGAGTTGAGACACCTGAGGGCGCCACCACGGCGCCACGGCCACGTCACCGTCCTAGGAAGTGTACTGACCAGCCTACCGCAAGGTCACCAGGAGACTCCTTCCAGGAAAGTGGCCGGTAAACATCACGTGGAAACTACTGTTGACACCTGCGCTTTCCTTCTCACAGTGGGGACAAAGAAAACAACATCTAGCACACCAGGAAAATTCGAAACGTAATAACATTTGAAATATTTCACTCAAGAAAAATAAATTATTAGGCTACCGTAAGACCATAATTCTATGGACTAACTCAAACAATCAAAAAATAAATCAACCCTGTAAACAGTAATGAAGTTCAGAGCTGAGCAAAATCATGCCATTTATTTGTTTTATAATTTGTTTGCTTATAACATAAAACTGCTTCTGTATCAAACGCAGTAGAATAGTAACAGCGCGTAACGCACATTTATTGTGCACTTTTGAATCTCTCTCAAGAATCAAATTTCACCAGTCTAAACGGCTTCCCGCTTAAAAATTAATAAAGATTTAAATGGTCGTTCATTCCTGCTTTTAAAAATTTCGCTTTATCATTTTGTTTCGTTTAGGATTATGCACCTGAAGAAAACAGCAGATACCAATAGTAGTCGAAATGCCATGTTTCTGTTGTACGTCACAACAATGGCAATTGTCTGTAATGTTATTATCCTTTCCAACCGTCTATACGTTGTTATAAAGTCAGCGTAACATTAAGAAAATTTGTTTTGTAACAATAATGAAAAATGTTTCATGAAGTTAAAGGATTTAATTTATTATAACGTACATGTTTTTCTGATTATGATTTCAACTTAATCTATAGGCTAAAAGCAATTAGGCCCTTACTGGTGTCCACTGTAAATGAAATGGTAAGAGCAAAGAGTAAGGCGTTAAACGAAACAGAACGAAGAAAAATGACATAAGTGAATTGCAATATGGTAGTAAAACTCTTGTGTTCTGGATTATTGATCATCAGAAGAATTGGGTTTGGAGTTCCACAAGGGTTGGTGCTGGGACCTATGCTGTTTCTGTTATTCATTATGACCTTCTAAATTGTAGTATCAGATGAAGGGTGAAAGTTACAATATTTGTGGATGATAACTTTGTTTCTGTAACATCGGTTAGTTGGCCAGAACTTGAAGTAAAAGCCCAAATACAAAAAATCTTACTCTAGTGGTTTTCTCAAAATCGTCTTACAATAAACAATGACAAAACAAATTTAATTTAAAATAATACAGGTCATACTCGTCCTGCCTTTTTCCTGGATCGTTCACAATTCACTTATTAAACCGTCTACTTTCACGAAATACCTTGAAATTGACCTTGTAAATAATTTAAGAATTACTGATCACATAGATTCAGCATGCAAAAAGCTAAGTTTCGAAGTTTTTGTTTGGAAACCTATTTCTTAAACTTTGGCCGTTTTTAAGCAACGTAGGGCTAATTTACCAATATCTTAGGTACGGTGTTGAAATCAGGGGAACGAAAATGTGTGCGATCTGGTCTTAAACTTCAAAAAACGGCTGATGTGGTGATTATTCATCTTCTGTGCAGACGCTCTTTCGGTTCACACTTTAAGTAAAAAATTACATAAAAGCATTTTCAATGAGAGACATATAGTGTGCAATGTTTCTAGGCTCTCCATTTCAAGTCATTGCCGGATTCGCTGAAAATTGAAAGTAGTCTGCAGGTGTTAATAGATTTCTTGGAATGTTGCCACTAAAGCGTTGAGTTTTCTCTCTCCCAATAGTATTAGTTTTATGACCCGCTGTAATAACTTTTCATTTTCTATCATTAATACAAATTTTAAGCATTCAAAGTAAATCTGTATGTAAAAGAGTTACACACTCGCTGAGTAAAAAATAATGTAACTGTTAAATTAACAAAGCTGTGTTCAAATATATGATTCTATTATGTGCCTTTGCAGCCGTTTAGGTAAAGATTTTCCTCTTCTTTTTCAGTTTTTTTTCGAAAAAAATTGATTTCAACTATTTCTTTCCTTTAGAATTGTGCTACTGCCTAACGAATTGCAGAAACAATTGTTCGATGCTGAAGAAGGTTTACGAGCCATTTCGGAGGTGTGTTGTCCTTCGAGTGAGTCAATCAACTGATAATGTTCGACAGTCCTACTGGTATCAGATAAACAACATTCAGCAAAATAATCCCAGGTTGCGGTTTTGATAACTTTGTCTACATAAAAAGCAAGAACTATATATATCAACAAGAGGAGGATGAATAATGTTGCTATCAGCTAACATCGTATCGTTCCTTTCTTTTTCTTTTCATATTTGCTGCTCCGCATTTCTGATCATGTTGCTGGCAATATTGAAAGAACATTATATCAATAATGGTAGTGTGGTCAACAACAAGCGTTGTCTTCTGGTCTGCAGAACTTTAGCACGTACATGTTTTAAATTATCTATAGTATTATTGAACATCGATCGCTACAGTCCGAGGTTTACAACAAAACTAGGATCTAAATTTTCAGTTTAGCTCCACTTCAACATTCTCAAGTGCAATCAATGTCTGGAATCTGGAGTCATGGTCGCCTGAAGAGATCCTAAACAGTGTCGACTTCAAAGAAGCTCAAATTGAACTGTTTAGATAGTTTTAACAACACCTGATGAGACAATGAGAATACCTTTTCACCCAAATATCACTATATTTTGTAGTCCAGGTGTCTCTGATTTCGAAATGTTCATTTTGAGTTTCTTCATCACCGACTTTGTTTGGATCTATTCAGACGAACGCAACTCCAAATCCAGGAGTCCAGTCTGTGACAGCGTCAGATTTAAGATGCTGCACTAAGAAGAAGGTAAACTGGAGCTAAATTTAACATTCACATTGACCAACCCTTCTCACCATAGCTACGTTATGTGTAGAATACTCGGATAATTTCTCTTTCAAGAGTTGAATTTGATTGTGATCTTTTCCATAAATTGGGTCTAAATAATAAGCTTGATCTTCTCATGAATATACTGGCTTCTTCCAGTGTAGGTAGACCGTAGGCAATAAATTTGTTCTATTCTACAAGGAGTATATTGGTCAGCGGTTGTGTACGACGAAGAGGCAAGATCCAGCGACTGTGACAGTGGACGGTGGGCGAGGGGCGGGGAGGGGGTCAGGTATGCAGACACCGCTGGCGCCAGCTTGCACGTGTGCACAATGGGCACACCTGAGCTTCTCATGTCGCAATGCTCTCTCTCTCGTCAGACGCCCACTGCAGTGCCTCGGGCACCACTCTGATTTATCTGGCTTCAACACCGAACACTACCAACTTTCAGATTTCACTATTTATTCTTGTGAGATACTCGGTTTTGTTTGTGAAGCATTGAGAGGACGCTAGTTACAATGTCTGCACTTTGAATTAAACACAAGTTTGTGTCTCGAAGAAAAAGTTTGGATAAGATCTGCATCCAAAACCTTTAAGAAGTTAATAGAGTTAGTTATTCGTAATCATAACTCCAGTACCAGTTTGATCTGGTACGTGATAGGCATTATCTCAAGGAATTTTTATCGCTCGTCACCAACAATGTTGGCCGGAGGGTTTACTATCAGCCTGATATGAACTAAAATTAGATAAGATAACAGTCCGGAAACTAGAATTACTTACCAGCCTTGTTCAAACAATCAAAGATTGTTTTTGTTGGTTTGCATTTCTATTATCTAGTTGGAAGTAGTAACTGAACAAAATACTCTGAACTTTTAGAAGTAAAGTACTTGATGTACTAACAATAAAGGTAACGTAACGTAAGTTATGAAACATAACATAAGGACATCAGTAGGAAAAAACAAATATACTGAAACAGAGGGTTATATTAATAATTTTCACTTAAGAAATCGTAGTTCGATAGAGTGTAAATTGCATAATTATGTTCTAGCTAAAGCAATAAAAATTGCATCTGCTTTTACAATGATGGTCAATTAAAAACTTGTTAAATTTTATGAAACCAGATATCAGAATTGAAGTTGCCAGAAGTGAATATCCTTTTACTTTAAAGTTCTGTAGAGCGGCTTGGCGTATCTGATGATAACGCTCTTGGAAATGTTGCTGGACCATAAAATTTACTGGCACGCCAAATTTTATCCCTTGACCCTTATATAGAACTAAACGTCTAGAACGGCGTTTCTGAAGAAATATTTGTACCCTCACTTCATACCACACCGGGCTTGCTTGCTCCATCAATCAACCTTCTTTCCTACCTCGCTTAAACTGTACGGAACAGAGTTTTTGCTCATTTCTTGGCTTCGATCTGGCTTTGCAAACACTGCATTTAGCCGACATTGTTACTACCACTGTGTGGGGGGGTGGGGGTGGGGGTGGGGGGGCATTCGATAAATCGGCTTTAATTGCGGATTTTCCAGTTCGCCGAGCGAGTAACCAAAGAAGTGCAGATCTTTTAAAGATATGTTTGAGGACTTGCGTGAACAAAAACTCAGATGCACCCAATAAAACGTGGGAAGTCGTTTCTCCTCTTGTTGGAAGCCTTTGTGGATGTCGTTTTTGACGTTTTATCTAAAATATTTTAACATTGTATGTAAATCAAATTTTACTATATCTGTCACAAAACTACGGCAAAATATTCTGACTACATAGTTCGTCAGATATTTAAATTTCCCTTGCAACTACATTTTAAAGGAATTTCTGAAGGTTGTATTGTGATTTTCAATGTTAAGACGCGGTGTGACAGAAAACTTACAACTCTTAAAATCGACAATATAACCCCAAGAACTTAGAAATAGGACTAGTGGGTCAATATTTACAAATTTGTCCATATATTTATACGACGTATTTCTAACACTTTTTAATATACATTAAAGCGAGGTATTACGTATTCTAAATTATGAAACTATATTCGCACCGATCAACTTCACGGATTAATCGAGAATTTACGACTATCGACGTTGTCTTATGTAGGTACCTTGTTAAATTCTTATAAAGGTAATTTTAATGTATTATGATTCTAAACCACAACTAATGTGTTTATATTTCAAAGTTAATTATTTTTAGTTTTGCTTTACATAACGTCCGAAGAATCGGACCCTGTCAATTTATGCCTATACTGTTCAATTGTTTGGCTCTTGACTAAATGGGTTCCATAAAGGCATTTTGTACTACACTACTAGATAGAAAAGTGCTTCAACTGACGCCGTGTAATATAACAAAGAATGAATTCCCCATGGTTCGTGCTCCTCTTAAAACAATAGCACTCCCTTGGGCGCCATTGTCATGGAGCCTTTGTAACTCCGAGACGAGAGCTAATCGAAGACAGTATAGATTGCAAGATCTGGTGGTAAGATAACAGACCCTGGATGATGGGCGGTAAGTGGTGGAGAAATGGGTCTGACAGGTAGGTCTGGCTCTGGTAACGGTGCTGGGTCACAACAATGGTCTGGCAATAGTCACTGGCGCCAGACACCGCTGGAAATAGCCGATGCTTCCCTCTTTCACACCTTCCCCCGACGGTGGTCAGAGAGGGTAAGAGGCTTTACTGTAAGTAGATTGGTGCGTCCAAAGCAGAAGGTGAAGGAGTCCCAGGGAAGAAAGACTTGGAGGTCTGAGCTGAACGGGAGAGGATTGCTTTCCTGCAACGGCTTCTGCAGGAAAAGAATGGTTTCAAAAGTGAGTGGTTAATAAAAAAAGGCTCACGCAAAAACAGTAAAATACTAGAAGTTCGTGAGAGATGATTGATATTAATTTGGAAAATAACTATCTAGGTACCAAAATACATTCATTGTGGTTATGGAACACGAAATTTTATCCATTCCGAGGGCTTTGTTTTCATATTCGTAACTTTGTACGAACTTTTGAAGAATTAAATGTGGAAGTTTTAAGAAATATTTGAATTAAATTTAAATTTTTGACGTGACAACGTCTTAAATTAGGTTGCGGCTCGGAGTCACTCATGAAAAAGTGTAACGCCCGGTAACGTTACGATGCCCGTCCAGTGGGTCCGCCGCACGGGATCCGCACGGGATAAAGCAGATAACTGTGGGTCCGCCGCACGGGATAAAGCAGATAACTATGTTTATTCGTGAAAATGTGGAGTGCTTAGATTCGTCATTTACAACAACTACAACAATAAAGGTAAATAATTGTACACTGATATTTCATTATCGTAAACTATGATTGATTGATTAATTGTTAGATTGACACAAAAGTTGAGAAACTGAGTTTATAGGTTATGTCATACTATTGACAAATATGTTGATAGTGTTAAGTAAATTATTAGTTTAAATCACTCTGCAATCAATCGTAATTCAGTCGATTGAGAAGAAACAGCGCGTATTGCTAGTCAAACATTTAAAATAACAAATTATAACCTCTAACCTGTCATAACAGTGCGACCAAACAAACGAACTAAACCGACCAATCACCACGCGCGGAGTTTGTGTTTAGCAAGAATTTCAAATTCCAATTTTAGTAAATGTTTTATTCAACTTTACCATTTACAATAACAAATTTTAATTAATTTCAAATTATGTACAATGTTTTAGTAAACAAAATATATTTCTATAGTCAAAATTTGTGCAATTCTTATTTTCATTCAATTCCTTGTTCCTATTGTGCAATTTAATAATATTCATATCAATAAATATTCTACCGAGAAAAAGACGTTGTCAAGTAAAATCTTCGCCCGTAAAACCGACTTTACAGGCAACCATCCATTTTTTTTTTAGTTCCCAACATTAGTTTCGGTCCTCTAAGATAAGTTTAATGGTCGCTAGAATAAAATATTCTCATTTAGCAAGACTCTTAAGTTAAGATGCACATTCATTTCTAAGGAACTGTGACTATTACTTTTAATATAGTAATCCTGTATTACTTTTGATTTTAAAATCTCGATCGTGTTTATTCATATCGTGCCTTCAAGCGGAAAAGTGAACAATAATTCCTGCGATCAAACAACAAATACCTCAACACATCTGGTCTGACCCTGGACCCGCACAATTGGAATGTGGATGCAAAAGACGAATTGTCTTCCATTGAGAATAAACATTAAATTAAAAATGCATGTCCTTTAATGATGTTTTCACAATAATTAATATCTAAAAATAATTTCAATTGGAGTACTACAGGCTAAATATTAAAATTGTTTTAGAGTTCACTATATTACTAAAAATAATACTTAAAATGGTCAGATTTATACTTTATTTTTCGTACTTATTTTTAACTAAATATATTAAATCTTACTGTCATTATCAAAATAATGAGATGTTGCCAGTGAAATAACGGGGGCGGGTCATGAAGGAGCACGGCCGAAAATCTGTTCCGAGGCCCGCCAAAGCTGGCTACGGCCCTGCTTCTGAAGCTAAGAAGGACAATCTTTGATTTTATCCGTTATACTGCACAAGACAACAGCAGTTTTAGGGTGGACATTGACAGAATTCAAAATGTGCAGAACACGGCTGTCCGTTTTATTTGCTATTTACGTAAATAAGACGAATTTTCTGTCCATCGAATGGTTGCAGGATTGTTGCCTATGGAAACCGTATGCAGGCTGCAGACCCACTATCCACCGCGTCCTGTCTCTTCAGGAACCGCGGTACTTGGCAGAGAGACTCATGTACCGTGGCGAGGTTGCTGATCGCAGAACCAGACAGGACGATCAGCTTCACTTAGGGCTCAAGATAGGGAGGATAGGCTTTTCGTACTTTGCCCCTAAGTTGTGCAACTCCCTCCCTTGTGATCTAAAATCATTCAAGGAGGCTGCCTTTCAAGGTCAAGGTAAGAGAAATGTTGGAGAATGACAATTAGGTTAGTATTTGTACATAGTTTAAGTCGAAATAAATGAATTGCCATTAGTTTTATGTCACTGGCATTGTTCTGAAAAGCTGCTTGTACAGAGAAAACGCTCGACTAATACAGGCATTTTTGCGTTGATTTGAACTGTGCGTCGTTTTGGAATTTCTTTGATGGCACTGAACAAAACAAAGAATGATAGCGCTGCTATTGACAAAGCTGAAAATTTAAGGAAAAAATTTGGAAAATGTTGAAAAATACCAATTATATTATCAGTAATTGTAGAGGGCCTATCGCAACACGGACTACTGATCGATGTCAAATTTCTTACTTTTGTTTGATGTCTTCTCTTATTTTTCACACGAATTAAATTGTGAAACACCCATAAGAGAGCCACTCTTTACACTGTCTGGATTTAAGTACGCCTACGGGCGGGCACTCAGACCGTCTGTACTTAGCTGAATCTATCCCTATTTGAGAGTTTAAAGAAAGAAATGAGAAGAAAGAATGAGGTTTAAAGGGGAAACAGCCTCTAAAAAAACAGTTTTACAGAAACCTTAAAGAAGATGGCAGTATTTTGTGTTTACTCTAAATAGGTAAAACACATTCATTGTTGTCTGTATTAAACGGATTTGTTCTTACTACAAAACGAATTAAAAATAGGTACTTTGGTATTATACCGACCACACCCTATTATTTCCGAAAAAGGGTGTATTTAGTTTTGCTTTATTCAACAATTGTATAGAACCATTTGTAGAGAATGATCAACTAAACATTTTTTATTCGCACGTCGTTCCCCACAAGGCCCCGCCCCACCAGCTAAATCATGTAAATTATGAGTCAACATTTTGTTCCTGTTGCAATGGACTTGCAACAAGTAGACATTTCCCTTGGAGAGTAAACCCATTCCGTATTAACGAAAGCGACATTTATAATGAAGAACGCGTAAAAGTTAGGTTATATTTTATTAGTTGGGTAGGTATACTAAATGGATGAAATAATTTATTGAATTTGAAAAGTGAAGAGACTTTTAGATAGTTCCTGTAAGGCCGGTCAAATTTGGGTATAGCGGCGCGGCGAGGCGGCACAGCGGGGGTTCCAGGCACAATAAGGCACATTAAACTGCACCTGTAACCTGGGCGCTAAAAGCTCTAGGTGGACTCGGAAGGTGTGATTTATTTATTGAACCCGTGTTCGGCGCCGGGCCCCAGACACCAGTAAATCTTCCGTAAGTCACTGTTTGATGACACCCTCTCCCCCCCTCACCAGCGGCGGCCAAGGATTCTGTCGGGGCGACGGAAAAGAACTGACGCCATACCTGTCTACAGACTACCTGTCTATTACCTGTGCCGTCCAATGTGTTTTTATTTACCTACAAAGCGATCTGACTCCGTGTCTTTTTCACAGGTTCTCAGATTAGTTGCCATGAATACCAGGAACTGGTAGCAAGAAGGTGTAATGTTCATACATTACAATCTACTGAGATATTGTAAAATCTCCATCTGATAATGATCGCTGTTGTATCGGGAGTCATTAATATCCCACTGATAGTTCAGTTATGTCTCCTCAACTTTCAAAAAGTATATACGGCTCCATGTAAAAGTTGAAAATGTGGGATACGGGATACTTTAAATGCACATATCATAAGTTTAATTTTATTCCGCTAAGCATATTTGTGTAAGGTAAATATTAAAAAGGTAACAATAGAGAATAAACAAATTGTTGTTATAAAAACTTTAGTTCTTTTATTAGGTGCATGTTTTAGAGTTAGTGAAGTTGACACACAACTTGGTGGTTGTGATTCCTGACTTAGGCGTGTCACAACGCTCTGGTATGATTTTGTTTATTTTAACCTAGTTTGTAATTATGTGTTAGGTTACTTATTTACCTGAAGAAGAGATCGGATTGCAGATCTCGAAACGTAGTGTTACTGATTTTTTTGTATCACTGAACGACGGCAAATGTTCGGACAATCCTGTTTCCTTCACAATCCTGGCGGCACGGGACATTCCATCGTCAAAAACAAACTTCAAACAAAGTAGCTAATTTTTGTAGAGAACGTAAAGTGCCTTTCATATACCAATTATACAATAATCAGGCAATTTTCGAACTGTTTTTGGCCATCAAGTAAGCCTGCCTCTAGTTAATAAATGGATTTATCCTACGACTTCTTTCTGGAAATAATAAGAAAGTTAGCTGACAGTTTGAAGTTGTCCCTTATTTGAAGAAGTTTAAAAAGTTGAAATATATCTTTTGCGTGAAAACGAGCCATTTTCTTTAATTTTTTAATGAACACAATGTCTTTTTTTTTGTATTAAAGAAAATAATGTTTCAAAATTGCAGCTGAATTACCAATGATGAAAACGCTGAAAATGACAAACAACAGAAGCAACAACTTAATAGAAGAAACAATGTACGATATGTCAATGTACAATACAAAATATGTCAAAACAAACATCTCCTAAGTTTCCTGTTCAAGGAGCAAATTTTCTAAAATTAGCAGCCCATGGTTACGGCTTGGCGAGGACAACCGTTATGTAAGGTTCCTAGGCAGATGGTAAACATATGCCAAGGCACCACACTAACCTTGTATAGGAACTGACGCTTTATGCAAGTGTGGACAAACAGCTGCCTCACCGTTATACGGACATACACAGCAAGGACATGCGGGAGTCCGGTCTGTCTGCTGTGTAACTAACTACATTAGTTATACACAATTTAGTTACCAGGTGTCACCTGTCGAACTACCGGTGCAAGGTCGGCTGCTGCGAAAACTCTATAAAGAGTCTGGACACTGGTTTTTTTGGTGACTCAAGGTTGCCGTGGGTTTATGTATGTCTATGTTCCTTATTGGCCGATATTTGAAATACAGATTTCCGGCTTTTTTGGAACATTCTAGATTTTTAGGCGCTATCGGACTATTTCGTCGTCGTCGAAATTGGCCGAACTCCGAATGATTTCGGCACTATGGGATTCTATGGTAATGGACATCTTGAGTTTGCTCCAGTTCTCCTTTCTCTTAGTACAGCGTCTGAGATCTGACGTTTTAATCTGGAGTCGTGTTGTCTGAAGAGATTCAATAAAAGTCGGCAACGATAAGCTTCAAAATGAACTCTTTGCGTAGTTTAGATTTCAGAAGCACATAGACTACTGAATATAGCCTAATCAAGGTGAATGCGTATTCTCATTGACTCTCTACCAATAACGGAAATCTCGGTTGCTCCACCGTGTTTAGAGATTGTATCCTAGACATCGTAACGCACTCAATTGTGCACCTGGTGAGACAACAACTCACTCACTCAATCTCAACTCACTTCGATTACACCGCAGGCTCTACAAAAATTACTGTGAGAAAAGACATGTTTTTAATGACTTTATAGAACAACGCGTCACGTTATTAAATCATATTTCATTAAAATAAATAATCAAATAATTATCATCTTCAGCAGTTTGTATTTTTGCCTAGTTATAAAATTGCTTATAGCCTAATTCTGTGCATACAAATATGTTGTCGGTTACGTTATCCTAAAGAGCTGTCAAATTAAAAAAAAAGATTAATCTAACCAAAAATCCCATTGCGTTACTGAAACGTGGTATCGATAGCTCTTTTATACACAATTTTATAACATGTATCTGAGCAGTTTATTATGCATATTTACGTAAGCAGACATGTTGAAATAACAGAAGAAGATTTCAGATTCTTACAACCACCATCTTTGTTTATAGTGAAATTGTGTTTAAATATTCTATAACTACTAATCTATCATCAAATTGGTCAATTCGGTATGACGTTTTGAATTTTCGAGAGGTAAATTTCACGACTTCGCTAGAAAACCTGCAATTGTTCATTATTTTTCATATTTAAGTGTAATAAATCTGTGCTTAATTATGTAAGCACACGTGGTATATATTAGCCTACATATCTTTGAAGCTTGTACACAATATCTGTGGAAACACAGTTTATTTGGATTTCGGACATTTGGCATCTTTATTTGTTACAAAATTGTATAACACCATACTTTAGGTAAAGTGAGAGTTAAAGTGTTATGCACTTTTAACATATAATGATGGCAAATCTTCGAAATTCTGTTATCTTTTCAAATCTTCCATCGTCAATAACAAACTTTAAACAAAGAGTTTATTTGGGATATTCGTAAATAAAATTCGAAATTAAGACGTACGTACTATTTGCTTCCTAATAGACTGCTTGTAGCGATTTTCAAGGTTGTCGATGTCAAAATCCATAATAAAGGTATGAACGGTACAACCTGACGCTTAAAATAGGCAGCATCCGCTTCAAGAGCATGGTATGCTAAGCATTTTGTTACCTATTGTTTTATAACAGATTTAAGTAGGACCTTTGTATGTGTTAATGTGGAATTTTGACTGTTAACATCTCGAAAATGCGTCCTGTCCTTGCCAAAATCTTTGGATTTGCCGTTAATCATATTTATCTGTGTAGATCTTCCCAAACTAAGAACAAAAATAGTGAAGTTATTATAATACAAACATTCCGGACAATGGAATGTCGAATTCTGTGCTATCGGTATACAATCATTGTTGCGAAGGAGTGACCTCAATTATCAGCTTGAGGTCATACGAGTTGCGGACAGACAATGGCAGCTGACCTCACCTGCAGCCACTCCTTCACCCCAGTCCTGAGTCACTTAACACATCCTTCATCTGTAATCCTGGAGTTGGCGTGGGTCCGGCACCTGCTGTGCAAACAATGACCTTCGCAGGTCGCAGTGCTGGACTAGTCTGGACAACACTGTGAAGGCAGTTAAAGTTATTGTAGAAGGAGGTAAAGAATGGCACACAGAAACAAGTTCTATGCATAACATAGCTATGGTTGGAGGGATCGATGGAATGTGAATATTGAGTTTAGCTCTAGTTCGCCTTCATCTTAGTTCAGCGTCAGGAATCTGGGGATGTCACAGACTTGACTCCTGGAATTTAGAGTCATGTTCCTCTGAAGAGATAAAACATAATCGGTGACGAGGAAGCTCAAAATGAACTCTTTACATCGTTTCGACCCAAAAGCACCTAGACTAAATGCAGGTGTTCTCATTGTCTCTTCAGGTGCACAATTGAGTCCAATACGATGCTTTGGACGAGTTATAAGCACGGTGGAGTATCCGAGTTTTCTATACACATAACGTAGCTATGATGGGAAGGGTCGATTCAATGTGAGTATTGAATATACCTCCAGTTTCTCCAGATATCAGGAGTAAAGGCCGTGACAGCGTCAGATTCCAGACGCTGGATTAAGAAGAGGTGACCTGGAGCTAAGGAATAAGTTGTCCAGTCGCTCTTCACATGAGTCAATTTCACAAGGTAGTCTCTACTTTAAATACACAAAAACGTGAACAACTTATAAATGTTATATTAAGAAACAGACATAAGGGGTATAGAAGGGCCCGACATAACATAATGAAAGCCTAACGAATTAATTGTAAATTTCTTTTTGGATAGTGAAAGAAAATGATCGATACCTCAAAATGTTCATTTGTTACGGCTTATAAATTATAGTATAATGTGTGAGGGTGTACTCATGAAATGAATAAAAAACGTAATGAGGCCGACAGGTAGTGGTGATAGCACAACTTTGCTGCCTATGGACCCTTTCACTCAAAATCAATAGAATTCTTCTTTGAACCAGTTACAAATCTCTAGGACCTTTCTTTCAAGAGTTATTAAACACACAGACGAATTAGCGGACACACAAGGACACGATGTTTACGATGAAGGATCAGTAGATATCACAATGAATTCTCAGCAAGGTAATTTTTAGTACAAAAATATCAGTAAATCGTTGTATGCCCCGTTAACAAAATGAACCTAAAGGTTTTACTATTTGATACTGCTTCTGAGCAATTAATTATATCACTACACTGCACCTAATTGACCCCTTAGGATGGTCCGATCTTTGCTCTATTGCCCTATTCTTAATCAAAATACATTGGGACTTGTTTAAAAATCGATATTTTAAAACTAAATTTGGTATTTTTGTTACATATACTTCCGTAAAGAATTCTTTCGTTATAATAAACAAAAATCTTTATTTGATTCCGTATACGCTTGGGAATCTTGACAGTCCTGTTAGCTTTACGATGTCCGAATTCGCCCACTTTGTACAACTGACTGACTGATTTTTCCAGATCGGGTCTAGAGGCGAAAGAAGAGAAAACCTGAAAAATGTCTACTTATCGCCAGTGAAAATGTTGATAAATTCGACCGACGATGTACGCTACCACTTAAAAAGCCATTTAGTATATCATATTGCCGCCGCGGCGTATTGAAGCCGAAGTACAGGATGGGATACTTGTCCCACATTCGTCCCACACGTCCCGGTCCCGGGTCCCACGCCGACCCACATACCCCTCCGGTCACCAGATGGTAGCAGCACTACAGTAGGCAGTGGTCCCCGTTGACACGGCGATGACCGTCATGTACAGCAACGGTCCTAATTCGGATCCTTGCGGCCGGCCGCGACCGCCTCCGGACCATATGGCGCGCGCTTTTCCCGCGGAACTCCTTTTCGGTCGGTCAACAGAATTATGTCATTGCCGTAATCTCTATGCTAATTGCCGATAATCGGTAGCCGTAGATGGCGGGGTGTCGGTCGACGTCTTTCAATCATCTCGGCCGCCACACGCTGATATGTGGCATGGACTCGCGCCGCGTACCTTAGTACCTGCGTACAAACTAGTCTCTCTATTACTGAGTCCACTTATGGAAAACCCTTCAAAAGGCAAAACCGGCCGCGCCCGGCCTAACATCGACTTGTTACCTCAGTTTTCCGCACTCTCACATTTTTTAAATAGCCTACTGTAGTAGGCCTACATTTATTTTGTGTTTCTCAAACGTACCATGGCACTTTTATGAATTTTATGAAAGCAAAATATTTATTCCAATAGTTCTTCTAGTTCAGGCTACGGAAATCCATTTGAAAGGTTTAAATACAATGATACAAGTAATAACAGCTTTTTTATAGGGGATCGTATGAAATTTTTTTACTTGATCTGAAAGCTTCCTGAAAGAATACACATGTACGTTGTTGACGCCGCGAAAAATTATTTTTTTTTTATTGTTAACATTGTTTTCTTAAATATTTTACAAGTCGTTACATTCTTCAGATGTGTTTTTTACGTTTTTTTATGTTTGAATAATAAGTAATAGACTATTTTTATGGCCTAACTAATAAAACTATTTGCCTCCGAGATATTTCTACTTTTGCCATTTTAATGGGTTAAAAATGTGTCGCATGGATAAACTATCTCTTTTGAGTCAATTTTGAGATCGTGAGAAATTTGTGATTCCCTCCCATTTTGTAGCCTACAATATATGCCAGTAATATTTTACGTTACTTGTCCTCAACAATGTTGTAGAATAGAATGTTTTAAGTTTAAAGATGTTTTAATCTATATCATTGCTAATTTCACAATCGTAAATGAATATTTGAAACATATTATTACATTAAGAACGCAGAAAAATAAAAAATCCCTAGTTAAGGACATAAATTTCCTTTTATCCTACTACTTTAATATAAAATCCATAGGTGGTATTGCAATTAACACCCATATATTATAGTGATCTTTCTTTGTAATTTTCACCATTACATTATTTGTATAGCAAAGGAGCAAATGTTGCTTCATCGCCTCAAGAGAGAAGTTTGACCACAGGAGACTTGGCAGAGGGCGAGCGCGACGATTCCCTCAAGGTGACAGGGAACTTTCCTACAGCGTTACACAGATTTCCTGTAATCTAAAATTTTACCAAATATTATACATTTAGCCCTAGTAATCACCGTGAATCACCTTTATAAACAACACTTATTCTAAAAACGCAGTAATTAAAGAATGCTTCTTTCTGTGAGCAGGTGTGACAGATGTTCTAATCGGAGTGCCGATGGCCGAGTGGTCTAAGACGTTTGGACATTTGGGTCTGAGTTAGAGATAGCGCAGGTTCAAATCTTATCTGTGACCGTAGACTGTTTATCAGTACCATCGACCTTGTACTGTATCGACTCTCCCCTTATTCTGTTTGATAAGATCCTCGCAATGGCCAGTGGCCCATGAGGACGAGCAGAATAAGGCTTGAAGGGGCCTCTTGTTTTTGCAAAAAATCAGTCCTTGTTTAGGGAGATTGCAAGCTACTTTTCAAAACAGAGGGAAGATGGGAATTGGTTTCATAGCAAAACTAAAGTATGTTATCATTTAAAAACTTGCAAACATGAAAATATAAGTTTAAATTTGTATACAGTTGGAGATATCTACGAAATTATTCGTGATACTTGGTTTGATGAATCATCTTCAAGTCAGTTGAAATATAATAATTTATCAACATTATTTTTTTAAATAGTGTTAAGATGAAAATCCCATTTACCAGTTAAGTTGAACAACAGTAAAACTATATTTATATTAAGTTTATTGTTATAAACATGCAATTTATAGAATGGTCAAAAGCAAGGTGTACGTTAATTCCAGTCCAATGTCGTAACATTTCATTGACTTACAAAGCGTGTAATATCCTGATTTAATCTCTCATAGTTTTGTATAGAGATAAGAAAGGACATTTTTCCAAACACCTGGATTTCGATTTTTATGCTCTTTCATGTGATAGAATACATTTTAAAATTTGAAATTGACCACAACTTTTAATTTACAGTAGGCTACTCTAAAAAGCAACCGGTAAGGCTTTTAATTATATGTACATCAATAAAAATCCAAAAGTAATAGGTTTCCCTCCCTCAGTGTAAATTGAGCAAAACTTAGCCTATTGCTAATTTTTAAAATCATTTTAACAACGAAATTTTGAAGAAAGTAGGCTACATTTCCGTTGAATGTATAGTTTAAACAATAATGTAGTAATTAGAAATGCTATAATTAAATTTACGTAGTGAAATTAGTTTGTGTAAATACATTTCACAACGTGGGATGACGATAATATTTCTATGATGTAGAATGTCGATGGTGTGGCCGAGAAGTCTCGTGTGCAGCAGACAGACGGCGGTTGTTTTCCATTTGAAACTCAGGTGTGACTAGACACAGGTGTGGTGTTATTGCTATCACAGCTGTTCCGTCTGCTTGTCTGTCTGTCTCTCTGTCTATATCTCTTTGTTTATCAACTGATTGGCTGACAACGCCTCGGTCTACTTCACATATCACAGCTCTATCGAGCGCCTCCATACATTCCCGTACATTTCGCGCTTCAATAAATACCACCTCAATAAATAACATTGTGCGGATGTGAAAAACACGTCTTTGCTATGTTATAATAAGTGGTGATGAATATCTCATATACCATATGGTACTTTGGTATTATCCGTAGGCCAATCTGTTCCAATATACTATTTGTTATCATTTATAAGCAACTTTTCTGTCGTCAGATCACGTGCCAGATCGTCCAACGTGGTTTTGAGGTCGGGAAAGTACAGATCGGAAATGACCCTTCGGAGCCACCTCACGCTATTGGCAGGAAAAGAAAAACATCCCTCGAGATAGTACCCAAATTCAAGCTTGGACCACATGAGCGCTCGTTAAGGTTATTTTTAACTTTGGTACTACTAGTAACGAATACTTGAAAACCTAATCTAACCCTACTTTATCGCGTAATAACAAGTAGTAGATAGGGACAGAGTGACCTCCGAATAATACTATAGTACCTAAAACATAGTGAATTGTCACTCAATTAACTGTAAGTTATCACATACGAGTATATACTAATTATTTCCAGACTTCACAATGTTTCTTCCTGACACGTTCCGATCAATAATCAAGAAACCGTAAAAATTACGCTCGTCAAAGGTCGACACTGATCCGTCACAGCTAAGAATATTAACAGAAATATTGAGATGCCTTGTAAACGACGTGGTTTTATTAGTCTTAAAGTCTTTTTTATTTGATATATTGAAACCCCTAATGGCTGTTTTCGAGTTTACTAAGCGTAGTCGTCCCAGTTATAATAATTGAATTCACATCAATAATCCATAATGATGAAAGGTAAGAATTTGAAAGCATTCAATCCTGTCCAGAGGTCAAATCACACCCCAGGAGTATTTATCTCAAGATTGAAAAGCCGCGATATTCAGAAGTGAACACACTCCTTGAGGTCACCTCCTGTTCAAACAGGCTCGGACGTGTAGGAGATGACGTCACGTGGGTCGAAGGAACCAACAGGTGTGCCGATATTTAAAATTCAAGACGCTCTCGGAGCGATGTTGAGACGAGGCGGGGCGAAACTGATTTGCTGGTGGAGCGGAGGCACCTGATCCTGCCATATAGAGAGGACAGGCGTGAGAACGGTGGGAGCGACGGAGACGGAGATACACCTGAACGTGGGTGCGAGAGAAAGGGCAGAGAGTGCAGGTGGGCTACAGACTTCTAGGCGCCGGTCGAGAGCGTTAGCGCGGCCCTCGGTGAAGAAAGGCGCTCGTAAGGATACTGAAGGACGCTATAGGACTGGAATGTAAGGAGCCGCCTTGCCATGGAGGCCTTCGCCGCTTTGTCAAACTATAGAACAAATAAATTATCCAGTACTCGTGGTGAACTGTTGCACACATATTCAGCTAATCGGTATATGACAGATTTGAGACGATTATTACAGCATTACTTTCGTCATCAATGTATTTACTTATGGATATCTAGTGAAGTTTGGTACATCACAATCTCATTAGCATCATTTGAGACTTATTAATTATATGACATGGGGCTATAGATCAGGCGATCTTAATAAGACCATACAGGTTACTTTAATTCATTCTGCACATAATTGAGCTCCTAGATCAGATTTGAAACACTCCTTTCAAGATCGGGAAAATAATAAATGCCACTGATAGGGAAATTAAAGCCAAAACCCCTTAATAACAGACCTTTTCTTACAAATCTAGAATCCAACGCCATTTTTTATGACAACCTTGGGATGATTTTATTGTCACTGTGCTTTCGATCTAAGGATTTATTGGTTTTTGAGGAAGGCCTGGGTTAGCAACACAAAATGTGGGCGATATTTTTAGCGCCTCCACAGTTCACGGGCATATGCTGCATCGTATCGGAAGCTGGGTGAGGAAAGTAAATAAGTCCAGTAGACGTGAACTTTGGATGGTTTGTAAATTATTATCATGAAATCGGTCGTCAGGCTAGTTTTTGAAAATCCATAAGACTTCAAAAATTAGACAAGACCGGTCCGTAGACAATACCTCCCCAGGTGCAATCAGCAAACCATCAGTACAAAGACTGAGGTAAGAAGGTTTGTATCTTCATTGTTATGGATTTTTAAGCAAATCAGGAAAAAGAGGGAGATAAAGAGATTTTTCACAGGAAACTGGACAGAAAAGAATAGGAAAGATAGGCCTACATGATAAAAGAGAAAATAAGAGCTGCTTTAAAATTACGTTTCTGGAACATTGGGGTAACAAAATATTCAGGCACAATGAAAATGAAGATGCGTCCTGCTATACCATACTTGAAATTCTTTGGATCAATGGTCAGAATAACAGACAAAAAGTTCCAAGGTGGCAAGAAAACTACCTTACATGTTCCTATTGTTCAAATTAACGTTAATTAATTATTTATGCAGGAAGTGTAAACATAATTTAATGGAATAAAACTAAATATTCCTGGGGTGTCTACACATGTTCTTCCAAAACGGCCATAAGCACCAGTGCTTTGTGAAAAGATACCGAAGATTTCACTGAACGCATATTATACTGTATGTTAAATTATTCAGTGAGATAGATACGTATTAGACGGCCAAGCCACGTATGGAAGTACCCTTTATATGTTCAAGCACTTTGGCTGACCCTATGCTTTCAAAAACAAATGTGGAAACACGCCTAATCATAGCCTCTTCAAGATAAGACATCCACGATAATAACCCAGTTTCTCCAATCTCAGTAGATTGGCCTTACGTTAGTCCACTCATGGGCCAAACCATCTCGTGAACCTTTCTCTGAATCAACTGCGATTGTTTCCGGGCTTGTTACGCGGCTGATTGTCTTTCTCTGGACTTTCTAGTGTGCCTGAGAAAACATTTGGGAATGGTACGAGTTTTAGATCCTTTTTTGGAGAAAATGTGTTTTACATATCTCAGTAATGTCTAAGTTGCATAGCTATTCTAAAGATGGGTCTCGTATTAGTCTACAAATATAATTTGTTTTGTTAGAAGTTTCATTTTTATCGGTATTTTCAATCATATAAATATTAGTAAATAAAATAAACTCTTCTTTCTCTTGTTCAAATCCAAACAACCAAAAGGAAAAATCTTTGGTGATAACCCCTATTTCGTCTCATTATAATCTCGATACATTCATAAATTTGTACAATTTTGTGCTCTTACATTTTTTTTAGTTTGGTCTTCACCTGATTGTTTCTACAGGTACTATTCGTATTTTTGGTACCTAATCAAATAAATGTTCTTCCATCTCTACAATTTACGTGACGTCGACGTAATTAGAATTAAAATACTATAATGTAATATATTAATTGTTTACTTAAAATAGTTAATCTACAGAAAATACAACTTAAAAAATTTACTATTACAGTAAAATCAATCTATTCAATTTGAGTATATTTATGTTCAGTGAAGAAGAATCCTGGAACAAAAAGAGAATACAGATGCCTATAACTTATATATAGCTCTCGGAGGTGGGGGAGGGAGAGAACAACATACCTTGAAAAATAGTACATATTCTAGTTAGCCCACAAGAATGGCAAATGTCAGAAGTTCTGTTAACCTTTCAAATCATCCATCGCCAATAAGGATTAAACGAAGAAACTTTTATATACAGTAAAGGATGCTTTATATAAAAGACTGTCCCCTTTCGAAAAAATTACAACATTGAGTCTATCTTTAAAAATTCTATACACTTTTGTGTGAAACAACTGGGCTCGCACTCTGTGGGAAACACGTTGTGCACATTTAATGCCAGTAAACATGGAGGAAAAGGGTACAAACATAGTAATACTGTATCACAGCCTGTATGTGACGTAATAAAGCCTATTTACAGTGTCCTGACTTTGCTAAAACAAGATTTACTGAAGCGGTGACTTCCGGCAAGACGCCTAATAAGAGCTCAATACAACACAGATCTCTAAAACAACCCTTATTTTGAAGATTTAAACTCCTCGAAGTTGATGACTGCTTCTGTAGTCATTTTAATGATAGAGTAACGGGAAAATCTTAAGGTAGGTAGTAGAGATGTAATGTAGAGTGGCTTATCATTCGCCATGGGTAGTTTTCTGTTTTAGGCATATCACGAATTTTACTTTGAGCATGTCAGAAATGGTGACAAGGAATTAAATTGCGGAACAAGAATAGAGTTTTACCCAAGTACAATTTAATTTAAAAAATATGGAAATTACATACTTGACATTTTTACACACCCTCACAAGTGTTAAGTAACCGTAGTAAAATCTGAATTGGTGTATGTTTTAAACATTGTAACAGGCATGTTTTTAATTCTACTAGAGTAAATTAGTACAATGTTAGTGAACGCCTGCGAACAATTTCAGTAACTTAGGCTTTAACATTGATTTATGAGATTAGTACTACTTAAAGCAAGGCCTTCTTTCCCGTCTAATGTACATGGGGACTGAAAAAGGTCTCTCCTGAAAAAATCAGTGTATATTTTACTATAAAATAAACTCTGGTCCTTTCTGAGAGTTTTGTCGTGTTTATATTTGTAGTATTTTGATGTATTTTATTTTATACTTTGCACATTATACATTGTGAATGTCAAAATATTCATGCTTAATAAATTACAAACTATTAAGTAATAATTAGTTAAAAATGCCAATTCATTCTCATATTCTCGGAACAAACAATGGTGAACTAACCTGTCTTCGCTGCCCCTAGACGTAACAAGGCATCCTGATCCCTCATGAATAGCTTCAGCCACTACAAGGTTTTTACCTTTCAAAACAAAAAGTCAACCCGTCATTAGGAGCCGCCCCGAACTATCTCTTTTGATCTTACTCCCGCGCCCAGTGCCGTTTTCTTATTTTAACCCGGTTAAGGTTTTTGTTATGCAAAGTGGCCGAAAGCCGAGTCCGCTTATGGCCCGTTCGTTGTTGGGGAAGGCCCCTCAATGGCTCAATGGAGGTGTCACTACCTGTTTGTACTAAGTGGTTCACAATGAACGACCAGAACTTGTCGACCAATTTCACTCTTGCTTTAATATTGAAAATTTCTCAAAAAACGTGGGATGGTTTGAAACTCTTTCTATTTGAGTTAAAGTTGATTTCCCTTCAATGACTTTGTATTATTTATTAGTTTTAGTCACATTATTTATGCCTACTTCAAAATGTTTATGATTTTGAATCATTTACCAGCTTCCAAACTTTTGGTAATAGAACTCTGCTTGATCGTGCAACTGCAGTTCTTGTCCTGTAAATAAACGACCTTCGAAAGGCACTGATGTTACCAATCATGGTCGAAGAACTTGTCGTCCAATGTCACTCTTGCTTCAATATGAAAATTTTCTCAAAAAACGTGGGATACGTTTGAAACTCTATTGACTTAAATATTACAAAATGTGATTTCCCTCCAGTAATTTTGTATTATTTATTAGTTTTAGTCACATTATTTATGCCTACTTCAAAATGTTTATGATTTTGAATCACTTACCAGCTTCCAAACCTTTGGTAATAGAACTCTGCTTGATCGTGCAACTGCAGTTCTTGTCCTGTAAATAAACGTCCCTCGAAAGGCACTGATGTTACCAACCACGATCGAAGATGTAACAAACCAAGAAGTGGAGGCGTTGAGACGACACTTTGAATTCTGATCTCGGAAACTACCACAAGCAGAGAAGGGTTATTGCTAGATCTGCGTCCGGTATGTAACGGGCGAGCCTTCGCGACTGACATAATTATTAGTCTCCACCAGTCAAGGGTACGGCAGGATGTCCATTTGTATGCTCCGAAGACAGTCGATGACGAGGTGGCTGACGCCGTCGTGACTGCTCATCAAGGTTCAAGTTCAACAAAGGCTTTGACACGGTTAGTTGAAAGTGAACTTTTGAGAGAACAATCGATCTTAAATTTAAGTGTAAACATTACATAAGGAGATATTTTGCACAACCACAAAAGAGCAAATTAAATTACGATATGCAACATTAACCAGTTGCTGCAGAACCAGGATTTACAGGGGGGGGGGGGTAATCCAGAGACCAATTTATCAAAATTAGCTGGTTGGCCGGAATATTTTTCTCCTTGAAATTTTGAGGTCTCAGTATTAGACACTCCACATGGGGGGGGGGAGTAAACTTCCATAACACACTTTTGGCCCCGCCACTAGTCTTTGACCCTATATAAGCGGTATAAGCAAACCTGCAACCTTTTTTTTAATCGATAGAGGAATTCTTACCATTTTAGAGGCTACACAATATCACAGCTGCACAATACGCGCCCGGACAGTGTAGGAAGAGCGAGACGGCACGGACATGCGCGGTGAACTCCGATCAGCGACCACACCTGTGTAATTATCGTGAACTATGGTCAGGTGTTTTGCTGGGAGCGGCGAGCGACTATGCTGGCCACCCATCTCTCTCTCTGGACCATTAAAAATAGCGGTCCCGCCGTGTCACTGCCCACGTGCAGGTCTCGGAGCTCCCCGCATCGTTATTCCAGATCGTACCCGGAAATGCACAGGGAAACACATGTTTACGAGTAGGTCTAGGCTATTGCGACAATAGCGTGATAAACTGTGTCTCACAATACTCTGTCGAGCGTATTCAGGGATTTGATTAATTCATTCCTGCTAATAGAACTCGAAATTTGTGAATTTTAACAAACTTTTCATCATTGCTCTTTTAAATACAAATTGTCCCAAGTTATTTTTCAAACAACTTTCAATTTATGTCTGAAATAAGTGAACGAAGTACAAGACGGGGTACATCCTTATTATCTATTCCAATGCATAGAACAACTACTAGTAAGTCGTTAACAGTTTTTGCGATTGTGGAATACTTTAGCCTACCTGTAAACATCAGAGACATCGATAAGGGCGCTCGCTTCGGGACGGAGGTCAGGGCCTTGATACTGGGGGCTCAGGGGGTATAGCGGTTAGCGGCTTTGGTGTATGGTACTTAGGGCAATGGAATGCAAGTTGAATGAATGAGAGTGTGTCTTGTTACAGTAGTGTAAATATGTATAAATTTACATTAATTGTTGAAGCTTGTTTTTAAGCTAAGATTTATTTAATATATGTAGTTTAATTTTTATGAGGTTAAGTGGTAGAGAGGACTTTATAGTCCTAACTTCGCCTCTAATAAAGACATTTTTTATTTTCATTTTCATTCCCAAATCTTCTTCATTGACAAGCCTAGCCTAGAATGTAGCACAGACATACATAAAAACGTAAAACCAATATTTACAGTATTTACAAAAGTGGTGGTGGATTTATACAGTTTATTCCGATTCCATACTTATGGAAAATCTATTACTGAGTAGAACGGCCTTGATCTTAGTTCACGAAGAAACTCATTCCTGAACTCGCGTGATGGAATGGATGTTGTGATTGTAGGCAGATAACGAAACATTTTAAATAGAAATACATGGAAACTGTTTTAAGTCTGCATTGAATCATGTCAATATTGTTCCACAGTCTGGTGTTGTGACTATGACAGTGTTCAGAGTTTCCCTGACAAACACATGGCAGTTGAAGACTAGCTACATATTCTACCAAATAAACATGGGTTTCCGACGCTTTAATATCTTAATTATTTTCAAAATGGCCATTAAAACCTTTCAACTTTGAATATCTTAAGAGACTGCAATTTTTCTCAAGAATTACAAGAATAACAGTAGAGTATCTTAGAGGATTTTATCACAGATCTAATGACACAAAAACTATTTAAATCGAATAATAAATAGGTGATTTAGAGCAGATTTCCTGTGACAAGGCATTGCCCATATTGAGAGCTGCCCATATTCAGTGTTTATATTCTTGCCTATTCGCTGAGAACCTCTATGTAATATAAATGTTAATTTATGTGCCGACAGAGATATAGTAAGAAGTTAAATTCATCTATTTAACCACCAGGATTTCAAAATGATTATTTTATCTAAAATGCTGATTTTAAAAATTTGGTTATTGTTTATTGTATAAGCTTTCAATACGAAAAATATATAATATAAAAATCAAAATTATATTAAAACTAGTGCAAATTATTCAAATTTACAGTTAGATTGATTTTGTAACAACTAATATTATTAAGCGATTTTGGGGAGAAATCACGAAATTTAATTGGTTTAAACGGCGTAATCAATTTCACATTATTTGTTATCAGCAAGGCATGTGTAGAAATAAGTGAGTAGTGAAGGAAATATAATCCTTCTCAATAGTTTGTTATTTATAATTTTACTTATTTTATCCATAATATACATCTCTTTTGTTTTTAAATGACAATATTAATTCGTTTTAACTCCCCTATGATATTTTCTGATCTAATCTCTATACAGGGTCATTATTAATTATATTCAATACATTGTTGTGTTTTTATAATGTAACAATAACATGTAGTTTATTATTTAATTTTTAACGGTTAATACAAATTTGTCAAGGACAATTTACAAAGTAATGGGCTAGCCAGTTAGGATATTATAATAATTGGTAGAACGGTTCAACAGCGTGACTCTATTTTTAACGACCCACTCGTAAAAGTAAAACGTGAGAAAGTTGAGTTCGAGGCGCTTACGGAACGTGCTCATACTTTCCGTAAGTTGTGAACATCTGACCTGTGGAGACAAACAAAAGTATTTTTAGTGGTCAGCTGTGAGAGCGTGTCAGACTTGGACAAACAGGTGCGAGAGTCCGCTGTTGACACAGGTGTACCCCAAGGGTAGGGTTTAGCACCATTGTTTATTCTCTCGCGAGTCACTTAGTCCTGGAGTGATTTACATAGAGCGCTAAACGGCCTTCCTTCGCTGATTAATTATGATGCATCGTACATTTAGTATTGATTGATTGTTTTAAATGTGTATTGTACACTATTGATACTTGGTTTGAATTCAAATTCTTTGGGATGAAAAACGAAACTTATTGAAATTTCACAAGAACATTGGGACAATTAGTTTTCTTGGAATTAATTTAACACAACCACAACAGTTATAGTCACAATATTCGTAGTTGCAGTAAACGGAATAAATAATTAGACATTGGTTTATTGTTTAAACTCATTGCTCTTTGGCTATATTTTGACTCGACTGCATACAAATGTTGTCCGAAAAGGATGTACTTAATTAATGTAAATTAAAATGTAATTTAATTTTTAATCGAAGAGCTAATCCTGAAATATTACATTGTATTATTCAAGCCAGGGCCGTGCGCAGAATTTTATTTAGGGGGGGGGGTTCTATACTTATTTTATGAAATAAAAAAGAAGAAACTTAAATAAGTAATAGATTAAAAATTAATACGTATGGAAAATGAGTTTATTATAAAATTGTAAAACTACATACTTTTAATACATTTGTAACTCATTCTTTAAACAAAGTAAAAACTTTTTCAAATAAAAACATATGTGATCTACTCTTTCAATAAGTTGATGCGTCGAGGTACAGAAAAAAATCATCTAATACTGAGTTCACATCTACTTCAATGTCTCGATGAATGTTCAGTGATGCCGCGTAAACTGACGGCGCAATAGAGCACAATTAAACTGATATATGGAAACAATATGATATATCCCAATCTTCAAGGGGGGGGGGTTTGAACCCCCAAACCCCCCCCCATGCGCACGGGCCTGATTCAAGCTATTCATGGTAAATCAATAATAATAATAAAAAAACAATATTGAATAATTTAAGATGCATAATATTTAAAAATTTGATGGTGCATTAGTAGATGGGGAAGAATTAAAAGACGTTTCAAACTATAATATTGTTAGACTATACGATTTTTAACTACTAATAATTAGATTGAAGAGGGATAAATTCAATTTCAGAATTAACTACGATTTGATTCGGATTTATAAACAGTTTTAAAGTTCACAAATCTTCATCAAAAAGTACAAAGAAGAAAAGGAGATATTGAGATTATTCCATTATTAGTCCTTCACCTACTGTAAGGCTCTGTAATCGAAATATCAGGGGGTTTTATTCCTGGGGGGAAGGGGGGGACAATAAAGTTTGGTATTATCACTTTCCTTTGAGGTTGAAAAGAACTTCCTACAAATATTACACACTATGTTTGGTTTCGGTAAAAATGTATTCAGCCAACACCTAGATGCCTATATCATAAGCCCGGTAAGCTATTCAGCCAACACCTAGATGCCTATATCATAAGCCCGGTAAGCTATTCAGCCAACACCTAGATGCCTATATCATAAGCCCGGTAAGCAAACTAATATTCAAATAAGTTTGATCGAGGCCAAACAGCGACCACCAACAAACTCGTGATTCATGTATGATTGCAGGTGTCGACATGATGGTCGGCACGGCCCGGCGTGTCATTCCGGCTCCATCCACCACCCATCCATAATCACTCCATAACTAGCAGCAGGCCCTCCATCACCTCTCACTGCAGTGCCTCAATTACTCGCCTTGATTGAGTAATTAAATCCGTTTACGGAATTCGCTGGAAATCCGCCACACGTATTTTACACTAATGCGATCGTTTGAAGGTGTTCGGTTTTTATTTGAATTAATTATTCATACGGGCGCTACATGAGGCTTTCTTAGACTAGTCGGTAATCTCGAGGTGCCCTGCCAAGGACGAATAAATACATGCTACATTTAAATACGCGGTTTGCATGTGTGCTAGTGTAACCATCTGGTGGCATGTAAAAACTATTGATAAAAGTCCCCACTCCTCCCTCAAAATTGATGTTTTTATATCTAGAATGAAAAAAAGTATAATACAATTATCATTATAAATATTATAAACGTAGTGGCTGCCTTTTCAAAGTCAAATAAAGTCTGTTCTTTCTAACAATGTAGTTTTTGTAGGTACTTCGTAATAAAAAAACTGTTAGTGGCCTCCAGATAATACTAAAGTACCGAGTTTTATATGCGTACTTTTGGAATGCGTTGAGTGTCAGAACCAAGATTTTATTTACATTCCTTTTCTAGAAACAGAACACTTTCCGAAATCCATGTCCTTTACAGAACGGGTAAATTAAGAAAAGCATCCTGAAGATAGGAAAAACCGAAACAAATATTTTCTAACAATTTCAGGAGGAGTTATAGACATTTTGAGCAGTAATTGTTACACATTCTAAGGGAAAATGCTGGTAATAATAATCCGATATACTGTTCATACCAGACTGTATGCCATTGACACGTTTATTAATGATTTATGATAAGGAAATTCAATCTTTTTAAGGAAAGGCCGACCACCTTATAAGCCTTATTCTGCCCGTCCTCATGGGCCACTGGCCTGTGCGAGGATCTCATCAAACAGAATAAAGGAGAGCGCCGATACAGTACAAGGTCGATGGTAATGATTAATAATGGCTTCTACAACATACAGAATTTGGACCTGCGCTATCTCTAACTCTGATCCAAGTCCAACGTTTTAGACCGCTCTGCCATCGGCACTCCCGATCTATAATTTCTATAGATAGACAGCATGTCATTCAATTATGTCATTATCCATATACATATTGTAATTAAAAAGTTTAAAAGGGCCAATGAAGTTTAATTCAACCGAAAACGATTGTACCACCTCAAGTGAACTTGAACGAATTTTAGTTTGATAATTTTACTGAACTGCTTATCAGCTGTACTGGCGGTCACCTTTATTTTAGCCCAATAAGAATGATTCCAAAACTCAAGCATTATTTTATTAGTATTATTATTATGAGATGTGTCTCATTATGCAGATAAAATTACCGTAATACCAAAAACTTTTTGGTAAAAAAACTTTTTGTTGGTTATTCAGAAATTTAAAAATAACTCTGTATATTTTCTCGTTTGAATATTCTACAAATATAAAGTTAACAACACTGAAAAAGTTAAGATATGTCTTAAACATACTTTAAAATGAGACAACTCGTATATTTCTGCGACCAAAAATAAGGGCTTAAAATTGTTTTTTAGGCCTAACATTGATCTTTTATGTGGTAAAATTTAATGTCGTTTCACTATAACCCCAAGAGAACAATATTTAACCTCATGTAACTTTACGACCTTATTTTTAGTCATAGGATTGTGAAAGATATATTATTTAATACGCATCCAAATGCCTTTTTTTAATTTGTAAAGGTTATTAAAAAAACTCAAACTTTTCTTACTTCCTCGCTTGAATATTAAAAAATGTATAAACTTTACAAAAAACATAAACAGAGTCTTTAAAATAAGATTTCAACCGCAATGCTACGATAAAAAAAACGGCGTAAAACTGCATGAGGTTTAACATTGTTTACTGATGAAGGACGTATCCCTTACCCAGGTTTTGAAACATTAATATTTTAATTTTGGAAATGATAACTATACCCATAACATATTCTTACTTTTATCTTCTGTAAATAATTTTTCAAAATATCAATGCTCATGATTCATTATGTACAGACTTGAATATAGGATTGTCATGTAACAATGTATTATGATTAACGAATTAACTTTTGTAGTTTCAATATTTTCTGCCTTATTAAACGTTTAACCACGCTGGTGACATTGGAAGATACGCAAATGCTGTAAGCAAATCCACTACAGCGTCCAATATAAGAATGTGGAAACGAGAAAAGTCATAGACTCGGCAACAGTTACAGAGAATGTAAACATGATTTACTGCTGCGATTAATGTCATAAGATTTACTACATCTCCCATAAAATGAGTTGCAGCTTGCTTGTTATTATTCAATACCATGCGCTCCTACTACACGAGAAACCTCATCTCTAGATGTACAGTACTGGTAGTAGAAGTTCACGGCAGCTACTGGATATCGTGTGACAACATCGTTTTTCATCGTGCACGATCACTCGCGGCGGGATCTGTTCGTGTCAGAGTTCTCGTATCACACGCTACTCTCTAGATGTACAGTACTGGTAGTAGAAGTTCACGGGAGCTACTGGATATCGTGTGACAACATCGTTTTTCATCGTGCACGATCACTCGCGGCGGGATCTGTTCGTGTCAGAGCTCTCGTATCACACGCTACTCTCTAGATGTACAGTACTGGTAGTAGAAGTTCACGGTAGCTCCTGGATATCGTGTGACAACATCGTTTTTCATCGTGCACGATCACTCGAGGCGGGATCTGTTCGTGTCAGAGCTCTCGTATCACACGCTACTCTCTAGATGTACAGTACTGGTAGTAGAAGTTCACGGCAGCTACTGGATATCGTGTGACAACATCGGTTTCATCTTGCACGATCACTCGCGGCGGGATCTGTTCGTGTCAGAGTTCTCGTATCACACGCTACTCTCTAGATGTACAGTACTGGTAGTAGAAGTTCACGGCAGCTACTGGATATCGTGTGACAACATCGGTTTCATCGTGCACGATCACTCGCGGCGGGATCTGTTCGTGTCAGAGTTCTCGTATCACACGCTACTCTCTAGATGTACAGTACTGGTAGTAGAAGTTCACGGCAGCTACTGGATATCGTGTGACAACATCGGTTTCATCGTGCACGATCACTCGCGGCGGGATCTGTTCGTGTCAGAGCTCTCGTATCACACGCTACTCTCTAGATGTACAGTACTGGTAGTAGAAGTTCACGGGAGCTACTGGATATCGTGTGACAACTTCGTTTTTCATCGTGCACGATCACTCGCGGCGGGATCTGTTCGTGTCAGAGTTCTCGTATCACACGCTACTCTCTAGATGTACAGTACTGGTAGTAGAAGTTCACGGGAGCTACTGGATATCGTGTGACAACATCGTTTTTCATCGGAAATCTAAGGAAATAATAAGTTTTTTGGGAGAGTTCTTTCATTGTAGCAAGCACTACTAGAGAGAGAAGTGCGTTCTGTTACAATGCAATTATCAAAGTTAAAGCAACACGAACAACACGTTGCTACAGATACTCCAGAACTACATCTTCCCAAGAGGTGGGGTATAGTTAAGAGGACGTTTCTAGGTTAGATAATGATGAAATTGTAGATCGGATCTATCTCTAAACAAAAGTCTAAGAAAAAGCCCTCATCCTGTTAGGACATGTCTACGCCCATCGTATCTAAAAGACTTCTGTACGGGGGAAGGAGTGTAATGAACTGACAAGTAGATAAGCTGGAATTGTATTTATGAACCATCTGATATATGTTTTGTCACAATTATTACTGTTATAGCTGAACTTTTTATAGAATAAATCTTGTTTCTTATACGTTTTAATATTTAATAAAAAGTAAGAGCGTAGTCTACACACTGCTGACTAACCTAAAGAGATGTCAGGGACGTATTGTCTATGAACACGACATTCTCTTTAGTTAATTAAACGCCATAAGTTGTATCATGCTCTATAACAATTACACGTTGAAATAGAACACAAAAAAACACGCAAACTATCAAGGTTTATCCTAATACATGCCTCGTGTAACTGGATGAAACTTGGCCAAGAAACGCCAACACCGGTGTGCGCTTCGTTAGCGTTACAGGTCGCATTTGCATAGATAGCTTTTTCTATTAATAACCTTCCCACCATACATAGAGTGCTCAACAGAGTAGGTATATGAGTGCAGTCTCTGGCCTTTCTAATTGCAAACGCAAATGTGTTCATTTCCTTCTATCTGCTAATTTCTTCAACTGGAAAAGAAATGTTATCCAAACGTCTGTTTCTGCACAGTAGAACTAATACCTATCACAAAACCTTAGTAGGCGTTGCTCAGGAATTACCAGTACCTCCAACACCACCTCCAGGTGGTTAAGGATCGCCAACATTTCGAGGTAAACCACTCTTCTTCGTACAAAACCGCATAACCATAATTCTCAAAATCGTCCCCTTAAAATGGCTGTGACATCCATTAAATGTTTGACTAGTTAAATGTAAACAAAATATCTCTTCCAGCTCAGTCAGAAGAAAGGTTTCCAGATATATGTTTGATTCACACAATACTGAGGTGACAATAACTTTCAATTTAGGAATGTTAGTATAATCGTAGCACTCTCAAACATTTAGAAAGTCCATAATCTTAAATCATTTCCAGACAAACATTTATACAACGATATACATTTCTTTGTAAAAACATGGACTTTCAGTTACAATTAATCCGAAATTATGTTTGTAACATATTCACTTAGAAAGGTGCAATTTTATATTTCTATAACCTTAAAAAGCCACCATCTTGTATATATGTGAAATATGTTTAGGTTTGGGGCTACGTTTGCCTCGAATTTGAATGACCGCCGTCTTCAAAATTTATATTGCGTAAGACCATCAGTGAAGTAGCAAAAAAATATATCAGTTTGCCCCAGGGCCCGTTTGTCACTAATCACGGCCCTGGGCAATAGACAGTATAGACAGGCTGTCAGCTCAGGCGCCCCTCAGGTAATCTCCTGGCGATAATAAAAACATTAGTTTCCCGTCTGTAACAATTAACATGTTATGATGTCTCGCTGTTGTGACCTTGCTACCGTTCTCTGTTATACTTGCTACCGTGCTTGCTTACAACCAGCACACATCGAATGTACCGGATACATTCTGTCACATGTCCTTAGTCTCTACGGTTCATTGGTGGGATAGTATAACATGTTATGATGTCTTGCTAATGTGACCTTGCTACCGTTCTCTGTTATACTTGCTACCGTGCTTGCTTACAGACAGCACACATCGAATGTACCGGATACATTCTGTCACATGTCCTTAGTCTCTACGGTTCATTGGTGGGATAGTATAACATGTTATGATGTCTTGCTAATGTGACCTTGCTACCGTTCTCTGTTATACTTGCTACTGTGTTTGCTTACAGACAGCACACCTCGAAGGAACCGAATACATTCTGTCACATGTCCTTAGTCTCTACAGTTCATTGGTGGGATAGTATAACATGTTATGATGTCTTGCTAATGTGACCTTGCTACCGTTCTCTGTTATACTTGCTACTGTGTTTGCTTACAGACAGCACACCTCGAAGGAACCGAATACATTCTGTCACATGTCCTTAGTCTCTACAGTTCATTGGTGGGATAGTATAACATGTTATGATGTCTTGCTAATGTGACCTTGCTACCGTTATCTGTTATACTTGCTACTGTGCTTGCTTACAGACAGCACACTTCGAATGTACCGGATACATTCTGTCACATGTCCTTAGTCTCTACGGTTCATTGGTGGGATAGTATAACATGTTATGATGTCTTGCTAATGTGACCTTGCTACCGTTCTCTGTTATACTTGCTACCGTGCTTGCTTACAGACAGCACACATCGAATGTACCGGATACATTCTGTCACATGTCCTTAGTCTCTACGGTTCATTGGTGGGATAGTATAACATGTTATGATGTCTTGCTGGTGTGACCTTGCTACCGTTCTCTGTTATACTTGCTACTGTGCTTGCTTACAGACAGCACACATCGAATGTACCGGATACATTCTGTCACATGTCCTTAGTCTCTACGGTTCATTGGTGGGATAGTATAACATGTTATGATGTCTTGCTAGTGTGACCTTGCTACCGTTCTCTGTTATACTTGCTACTGTGCTTGCTTACAACCAGCACACTTCGAATGTACCGGATACATTCTGTCACATGTCCTTAGTCTCTACAGTTCATTGGTGGGATAGTATAACATGTTATGATGACTTGCTAATGTGACCTTGCTACCGTTCTCTGTTATACTTGCTACTGTGTTTGCTTACAGACAGCACACCTCGAAGGAACCGAATACATTCTGTCACATGTCCTTAGTCTCTACAGTTCATTGGTGGGATAGTATAACATGTTATGATGTCTTGCTAATGTGACCTTGCTACCGTTCTCTGTTATACTTGCTACTGTGTTTGCTTACAGACAGCACACCTCGAATGTACCGAATACATTCTGTCACATGTCCTTAGTCTCTACGGTTCATTGGTGGGATAGTATAACATGTTATGATGTCTTGCTAATGTGACCTTGCTACCGTTCTCTGTTATACTTGCTACCGTGCTTGCTTACAACCAGCACACATCGAATGTACCGGATACATTCTGTCACATGTCCTTAGTCTCTACGGTTCATTGGTGGGATAGTATAACATGTTATGATGTCTTGCTAATGTGACCTTGCTACCGTTCTCTGTTATACTTGCTACTGTGCTTGCTTACAACCAGCACACTTCGAATGTACCGGATACATTCTGTCACATGTCCTTAGTCTCTACAGTTCATTGGTGGGATAGTATAACATGTTATGATGTCTTGCTAATGTGACCTTGCTACCGTTCTCTGTTATACTTGCTACTGTGTTTGCTTACAGACAGCACACCTCGAAGGAACCGAATACATTCTGTCACATGTCCTTAGTCTCTACGGTTCATTGGTGGGATAGTATAACATGTTATGATGTCTTGCTAATGTGACCTTGCTACCGTTCTCTGTTATACTTGCTACCGTGCTTGCTTACAACCAGCACACATCGAATGTACCGGATACATTCTGTCACATGTCCTTAGTCTCTACGGTTCATTGGTGGGATAGTATAACATGTTATGATGTCTTGCTAATGTGACCTTGCTACCGTTCTCTGTTATACTTGCTACTGTGCTTGCTTACAGACAGCACACTTCGAATGTACCGGATACATTCTGTCACATGTCCTTAGTCTCTACGGTTCATTGGTGGGATAGTATAACATGTTATGATGTCTTGCTAATGTGACCTTGCTACCGTTCTCTGTTATACTTGCTACCGTGCTTGCTTACAACCAGCACACATCGAATGTACCGGATACATTCTGTCACATGTCCTTAGTCTCTACGGTTCACTGGTGGGATAGTATAACATGTTATGATGTCTTGCTAATGTGACCTTGCTACCGTTCTCTGTTATACTTGCTACCGTGCTTGCTTACAACCAGCACACTTCGAATGTACCGGATACATTCTGTCACATGTCCTTAGTCTCTACGGTTCATATGGTGGGATAGTATAACATGTTATGATGTCTTGCTAATGTGACCTTGCTACCGTTCTCTGTTATACTTGCTACTGTGCTTGCTTACAACCAGCACACATCGAATGTACCGGATACATTCTGTCACATGTCCTTAGTCTCTACGGTTCATGTGGTGGGATAGTATAACATGTTATGATGTCTTGCTAATGTGACCTTGCTACCGTTCTCTGTTATACTTGCTACCGTGCTTGCTTACAACCAGCACACATCGAATGTACCGGATACATTCTGTCACATGTCCTTAGTCTCTACGGTTCACTGGTGGGATAGTATAACATGTTATGATGTCTTGCTAATGTGACCTTGCTACCGTTCTCTGTTATACTTGCTACCGTGCTTGCTTACAGACAGCACACATCGAATGTACCGGATACATTCTGTCACATGTCCTTAGTCTCTACGGTTCACTGGTGGGATAGTATAACATGTTATGATGTCTTGCTAATGTGACCTTGCTACCGTTCTCTGTTATACTTGCTACCGTGCTTGCTTACAACCAGCACACATCGAATGTACCGGATACATTCTGTCACATGTCCTTAGTCTCTACGGTTCATATGGTGGGATAGTATAACATTTATGATGTCTTGCTAATGTGACCTTGCTACCGTTATCTGTTATACTTGCTACCTGTTTGCTTGCTTACAGACAGCAAACATCGAAAGTACCGGATACATTCTGTCACATGTCCTTAGTCTCTACGGTTCATGTGGTGGGATAATATAACATGTTATGGGGACTTTATGGTGTTCTTGAAGGTAATAAAGGACAACATTATGGAAACTCTTTAAAATATTACACTTCTCTAGCTATTACTACACAATGTTAAGTCCCAGTTATACAGTATAGAATCTTATGTAAATTCGTGTATGGATATTATATACAATGTTATATACAGTATATCAATACTTCTCCACCTATAATATTTAACGTCATGTACCAATACTTTTCCAGCTGTAGTTTTTAAATGAATGTTGTGCATCAAGTTTTTTCCAGCCATAGTATATATTGTATCAATACTTCTTCACCCATATTGCATAACGTTATGTGTCAATATATCTCAAACTACAATAACATAGCCTACTTATTCAGCACTATTTTCAATATTGTGAAATTCCTCAGATATAGAGTATACAGTATTATCAGTTTGTATACCGAATAGAGTAGTTTGTTGTATGAAGGCGTGCGTCACAATCTGTGTAAACTTAAAGTACTGAATGTGCCATTAAAATAAAACGTACGTCAAGTTGCAAATTTATTGATTTAGAAAAACACAAATACGCAAAATTTGGTTCATTGGTCTCTACAAACAAAAGACCAATCAGGCTGACATGTTTTCAATCTGATGAAATAGACGCTCTATAAAAAGGAACCTTATTACGACCTTGATGACTTCTTCGGTAAATCACAAAGACACTCTCAGGTATACGCGGTGTCGAGGGTTTTTGTTGAGCCGCGGTAACCGGAGTATCCGAGACACAGGTGTCGCGCAGGTGTCTCCGCTGAACGTCTCAGGAAAGGGAGGTTTGTGGGATGTGGGCTGTACATCCCCTGGGAAGGCACCTGACACACTTCCGTCAATGCCGGGGATGTAACAGGTGTATTTCGGTTAAATTTTCAGTAGGGGTAGGGGTGTGGTTTCCTATATTTGTAGGAAATATAAAAATACTCCTTAAATAAAGTATCCGTATAAAATTCGACGTGCTACCTCTTAAATTTGTATTAAAGTTTTTAAGCTTTGCAATAATTTATTTTTGTATTTAATTACGTTTAAGGGAGGTGCCTTACTAAAATTTAAAATATGTTTTATTGATAAAACTTGAATATATTTATTTGCTAAACTAAATTACTCAATTTTAAAATATTGTAATATACAAATATATGGAATTTTAGGCCTATATGATTATTGAGACTATCGCAATTAATTCCTTTTTTTCAAACAATCAACACTCTGTAAACAGTGTACTTATAAAACTCGTAAAATTGTTGCAGGTCCTCAAACTCTTTCTCATCCTCTTATACGAAGTCCGCTAGCCCACTTGCAATGTCTGCTCATGAGGATGCAAGGCAATTTGCCTTATCTTTATGTTCATATGTTAGCTTTTCTTGAACTTTACCATCTACCTTTCTCAACTAATGAGGTGTGCATTGTTTTTCTCATAAACAATAACAATAATGCAGGTTTTGTCAATTTTATAAAACTTAACCAGGTGTACTAATTTGGAAACAGTCAATTCAGTACCGAACAAGCAAATGACATCTAGGAAGCATTATCTTTGATGTTTGCAACTCTTGCATCAGTTTTTGGAACTTGCTTGACATAAAATTACAGTAAATAGGACGCCTATGCGGAGGCCTTTGGTATATTGATGGTTTTGGATGAGTGTGCAAAGCCTCACTGCAGCAGCCGGATTGAACGCTGAACGCTTTCCTGAAAGACTTCACCACTCACAGACGGCATTTCGATCGTGCTCGAGAAACTGGATGTGAGCATTGTGATCACAACAAAGGTAAGAAGATTGCGAGGCCATTTAGATGCGAAAATCTGCCGATGTTTTAACGTCTGCTCTACAAATCCACAGGACTCAATCCGAAGGACTCTGGGTTGAGTCAAACGACAGTTTTGAGAATCCTTCACGAAAGCAAGACGTATCCCTATAACATTCTTTGTTTGAAGTTTGTTGTTGACGATGGAAGGATTGTGAAGGAAACAGGATTTTTCATGACATTTCTCATCGTTCAATGCAAGAAATCTGCAATATGATCTCTTCCTCAGGAAAATCACTATGGTTTTGGTAAATCACAATAATGTGTTAGGTTAGTGATTTACCTGAAGAAGTGATCAGATCGCAGATCTCAAAACGTAGTGTTACTGATTTCTGGTATTACTGAACGATGGCAAATGTTCGGAAAAATCCTGTTTCCTCCCTATAACATACCGTTACATCGAGAGTTTAGCGAAGATGACTACATTCAGCGTATCAACTTTTGTTTATGGGTCCAAGAGAGGAAGAATGAAGATCCTGACTTCTTCAATAATATCCTCTGGTGTGATGAGGTGACCTTAAGAAGTAACGGTAAAGTCAATCGCCATTACATACGAATCCACATTAGATGTGTGCAGTAGACAATCAAAGGTACTGGACGCTGAACACATGGTGTGGCATAATTGGCTCCTACTTCTTTGAAGGAAATTTAAATGGAGGTATTTACAATTTTTTCCTTAACAACGTCTTGCCTGACCTGATGGGTGTTCCGAACGAAGTTAGGCAAAGAAGGTGGCTGCAGCAGTAATCAGTGGCTCAGATGGTCTGGTTGACTTTTTATAGGCAACACTGAGTTCGATGATGGTGCATAACACTCCATAGGATTTGGCTCATCTTTATTAAATGGTCTTACAATGGATTTATGGTCTTGATGGCAACGAGCAAATCGTAGAATACAGTTTCTAACAAACAGACACATGTAACCTAATGAAATGAGCTACAGACTTGAAATATTGTTTATATAGCTTATAAAGCTCCATGTAGAATGTCAAGTCTATGGGTTAATTCTGTCTTGAGATATCCTGCGAACAGATAGACATGACATGTTTCCAGTCCCTCAAGTGGCTTTGCTAACGCTCCAAAAATTATATATTGGCGCACTAAAAGAGTATGTTATACCTGTAAGAGTCTTGAACACTTATATAAGCAGACATCGCGTGCTGAAAAATTATTACTCGAAAGACAGTTAGTAAGCAATTTATTTTCCAGCGAGATTTTCCATGCCTAAGCCAAAGTCTAATCTTGAACCCGCCTTTCCCGCCGTGTAAGATGATCCCGTGATGTATGGCAGTGATAAGTGATATCACTGAGTCATTAGTCACTGACTGAACACTTGCGTCCGTCTGTCTCCCGAGACCACAAATAGAGAAACAGGTGTCGCGCTCGCCACGAATACCGCACAAAGAGGTTTAACTCTGTCACTTGCAGGCGCCATAGAGGTGTGTCGTCTTGACGCTTGTGGGATCATACAGCCACTTGAAGTGTCAAGAGATTAACTAATCACGTGGCTACAAAGTTAGCATATTTGTAAAGGGGTTTCCGGTCATTCTTTGTTCAGTGATACAAAAAAAAAAAAAAAAAAAAAAAAAAAAAAAAAAAAAAAAACAGTAACACTACGTTTCGAGATCTGCAATCTGATCTCTTCTTCAGGTAAATAACTAACCTAACACATCATACAAACTGCAGATCTTGAAACGTAATGTTACCGATTGTTTGTTGTTGTATCACTGGACGATGGCAAATGTCCGGAAAAGTCCTGTTTCCTTCACAATGCTTCCATCGTCAAAAACAAACTTCAAAAAAATAATTTAGCAGGAAATTTAGGAATTAGTTTTGTGTGTTAAAGTCACAGGTTGTACCTATTCTGTTTAAACTTTATTATTGGATTATAGATTGTTTGAAAGCTTAACAGAACTTTGGAAATTTTGCCTTCGTTATATGATACAAAAATAGAACACCGTACTTTTCAATTAAGTTCTGAAATTGGTCATAAATGTATTTATTGAAATCCCTTTGTCATCAATTTAATGGAAAAACCGAACAAAAAAGTAGTGCTATATGTTTTATCCCCAGTGTCTATCCCCACCAAGGTCGCTGAATATACAGAGTTATTCGACATATTCGTTAGTGTTAAATAAATAAAAACCCTTCTAACAAATAAAGTTTTACTGAAACACGAAGCAGTCAAAGTATCATAGATACACACATTAAATACAGAAACAATTTAAGTACGTTTAATGTGTAACAATGAATGATATAAATAACGATAAATTTAGTTATGAAACTAAGAATGGTTATGATAATAGTGACCAATTTTAATATTTACTAATGAAGAGGGTCATTCGGAGAGCGTTAGCAAAGTCACTCATTCATAATCAAAACGTCAACCCTCTGTGACGACTCTGTTATATCAATCAGCATAATTTCAGTTAAAATGCTTGTATTCAGTAAGTCTTTTTTCACATTTCAGGCTGTTCCTGAAGCGAGCATTTGTTAAGGCATACCCGGTATTATAGATCTTTTTGAGACGAACAAAATAATTTAGGAAAATTAAAATTTGGACGGTCGTGGATTAAATGGCAGCCATTGAAAGCCGTTGATTAGTGCGCGGACTTCTTCACTTCAGCTACGGTGTCCCGACCACTTTGAAAAAACAATGCTCTGTCTCGTACGAGAAAACTTGCTATTGGTGATAATGCCGTTTTGTCTGATCTCTTACATACAAGGTATAATAAAATAAATCTTAATTCGAACAGAAAATGTGTTTTACAATCTGTTTCTAGTTTCCAGGGCACTCGATGTTCACCTTCCATATACTTACTATCACTGCGTCTGTCCAAGCATAGAATTTTCACATAAATTTATGATTTTAATTTATTCAAGTATACTATAAGAGCACACTCTAAATAAAGCAATCAATAATAATTTATTAGTTCCCAAAATTCAGTTATGATTTACTTTTTGAAGTAAGTTTACATGTGGCCTACGAGGTTTTCAAATTAATTTATATCACATTAAAAATGTCTCACTGTAATCGAGCATTGTGGCAGGCAGTACATGTAATAGCGCTTTTGTGACTCAGCGTGCAAGTTATTAAGTAATCCTAATCACGAATTGGTTAAAAACTATAGAAGATAAAACGAGACATGTCATAAATATGGTATATAAGGGTCCTGGCAAGGGCACGTCTTCTGCAGCCGGGACATAGGGAAATTATTCCCTTTCTTTTCTTGACCACGGGAAGAATAAGTATTTTGAAAAGCTTGTAAGAAAAATATTCTGATAATTTGTGCACAACATTATGGGCGTATATAAGGGGAAGACTGGGCCCCCAAGGCCCCCAATTTTTTAAAGAAATACATTAAAATTGTACCCAGTAGCTTGTTTTAAGCTAGAAAATATTTATTAGTTCACATTTATAATTTTATCTTAAACTCAAAAGTTTTCAGTGGGAGTCTCTGTTTTTGGAGTATATTTTATGTTTCCTAAACCACCCACTGATTTCTAAAGGCCAAGAAATGTATTTTACCGTATTCCTATCATAATGTCTAGGCAATTATTGAGCCAAAGTTTGGCATCCAAAACTATACAATGCCACCTTTGGATAGTACTTTCTAAATTTATTAAGAAAAGGATACTATCGGTTATTAAGCATACGAAAGTACACATTTTAAGAGGAACGCAAAAGATGGATGAATGTACTCGGTGGACAGCATTAAGAACAACACAAACACAATCTGATGTTTAAAGTGGATTCCGAACCATAGAGATTCTGGTCGCGGGTTAATTGGGAGTTGAATTTCAGTTCCTTTTTATGGCTTTATTTCATATACGGTGTGAATACAGTTGTCACCTGCGCACGAAGGTCTGCTCTAGTGTAGCCTGATTTCCAGCCATCTTCAAAATTTAACATTCAAATAGTACTTCTATTGGATTTAGATCAATTCAGAAGCTGGAGTTTGAAAAACAAAGCAGTAAAAGTGTTTTTACAACTTTATGGCGAAGTATGTTTAACACATTACGGGAAGAAGCTCTGAAACTCAACTGCAATCAATTTGTAATTAAGACGTAAGAAACAAGCAATGTTGGCAGACTTGTCAGTTGGACAAGGAACAGATGACATGAAGCGGAATGGGAGAATGGAATCACTCTTCTTCAATCAGCAAAAACGGTACAGAAATTGGAAAACAAGCGTGAACACGATTTTTGCGATCAGCGGGCGGCGCGGCGGTGGACGGTGGAACGGAATGTTTCGTGATCGGACCGCGTGATCTTGGCGTGGGAACGGGGGACTGAAACAAAAACTGATAGAGGTCGGTGAAGCGAGACGATGTCTCAAGACTGTGCATCGTATCGGACCATCGGAGAGCGAAACGAGTGAATTGAGCAGCACAGACAACGTGGAATCTCCTGTTCTGCTCGTTGGCTCGTTTATTAGTTATTCTATAAACTCTGATTATGAATTACGTGACATATGTCCGGTCCGGAGGATCGTATTTCGGACCGGAATATTATTGGGCCTATTATTGTGAACAAGGAACAGAAGATATAAACGTTTACATTTAAACAAAGAATGAGATACGTACAAGTTTTTTGATACTCAAATGTATAAAAGGAGATGAATACGTATTTTGATATTATTTTTTATAGTTAGATAATAAAAAATAATCATTACATTGAATTCCTTTTTTAGTAATGCCTTATTTAAAACAATATGTCATGTGGGGATTAACAAATCCCCTTAGTGTTAGGACAGTTTGATCTTTTATACGTAGTTATTATTATTTCTTTAAAACTGTTATTATAATTAAACCGTATTATTACTGACAAGTAACTGGGAAATCTTGTGAACTAAATCTACACATATAAACAATCTTAAAACTTTTATTAACAACAAACAAACACGGAAGGAATTAAATTCTTACGACTTGTGTGATAAATACAGATACAGTTAATGTTCGACTGTTAAGGTATAATACAATCGGGTGTTTGCCGTAATGAATTATTTATTGTTTATACAACAGTCTTACTATACTAACTTTATACCTATTGATGATATAGTAGGTCAATGGTGATTTTGCTTACAATTTGTAGAAAAATAACGTAAAATCCTTCTTTTTAATGTTTACTTCTTCATGTCGTGGAACATAAAAATATGAAAAATCATTGATAGTAATAGACTTTGATAGATGCGTAAAATGGGTTTGGTTCTGTGCAACGACCGAGAAGCACAATTGGGAAAGAGTCCAAGCAGCGAAGTGCTGTACCGCAGTTGCAGCAGAAGTGGCACTGTGGTAAAGGACAGTTGCAGATGGCTTTATGTGGTTTACCAGTGCAGGGATGGCGGTCATAAGACACCTGTTGTCGGCCGGGCCGACCATCTGGTACCGGCAGCAACGGGGACATTGCTGTCGGGAAAGTCGCCGGTCGCTGCCAAGACCGGTAGCGATTGACGCTTCCTAATTTGGCGGCTCGGGATGATGCCTGAGAGGGAGCTTCCCGTCATGGTTCCTCCACACACACACACACACACACGCACACACACACATGGCTAGCCACACACGTCGCGACCCGTGAGTATGCAAATGTACTGATGAGATGTCAGAGCTCATAGTTTGCCTAATGAGCGAGGCCGTGAGATAGGGGGTCAAGGCGTGCAATAGATTATACCGCTACCTTGCATTTTGATAAAGGATGCGTAATTTAATGAAGGATTAGTATGAATGTCTCATCTTTTCTTGATTAGGTCCTGAAAAGGTCCAGAAAACGTTTATGACATCTAGAAAGTGAGCCCAGCAATGTCCAATGAAAATCCAACAGATTCGATTCTTCCAATAACTACAATATTCGACTTAAAAATATATAGAAATGACTTTTCCAGTTGTTAACTACAAGTTGTTTCATAGCAATCTTCAGAAAATCCTTTATTTCCTTTTTGCATAAGTACGATTATTACGAATGTCTAAAACAATGTGTTTGCATAACATAATATGTTGGGTTTTAGATTAATTCCTATTTATATCACTATTTGAAATTGTCTACTACATCAAAAACGGAGCGTAAAATGCGCAGCCAGCAGCTAACTAGAATGCCCTCTTAAAATTCTGTTGGGTTTTAGATTAATTCCTATTTATATCACTATTTGAAATTGTCTACTACATCAAAAACGGAGCGTAAAATGCGCAGCCAGCAGCTAACTAGAATGCCCTCTTAAAATTCTGTCAAGAGGAAATGATCCGACCATTGGTGGATCTTGTGTTGGAAGGTATTGGAGAAATAGCATTTTCCTGAACCTATAAAATTACAGTGATCAAATCTCTTATTACAAAAGGGGATATTGTGGACGTGTGCAATTATCGTAAGATATCACTCCTAGCAGTGCTCTCAAACATTGCTGGAAAAAGATCTGTAACCATCCTATCGAGTACTTGGGGATAGATGGACTTCTGATAGAAATGCAGTATGCTTTCAGAAAATATTAATTAGCTAATGTACTCATGGTTTTATTTTTGTAAATACCCTGCATAGGGGTAGCTGAGGTAAAAGAGGTCATCATGATATCTTTGCAAGGCCTTTGACTGTGTAAATACTAAAATTTTGATTAGATAGTTTTTGGTCCTGAGTATTAAAATTCGGTCATCTCCTCAATATTAAATAGATGTAGGGTAATTTTGCATAAAATTAAATTAAAATTAATATCCGTCAGTAAAACTGCATCGGAGTTCCACAAGGATCAATTCTTGGTGGTCTTTTCTTTTTAACCAGTCAAATTCTAAAACGCACAATTTATGTATTTGTAGACTATATACCACTCTCGTCATAAATAATGGCTATTACGGGACTCTGAAATTACAAGTTTTTTTAAAGCAACTGAATTTTGCTACATTTTCAACAAAAACAGCCTAAATGAAACCCTTGGTATGATATGAACTCCCATTTTTTTATTCTGCACAGAAATGGAATCTATCTGATTCGGCTGAAATTGGAGAATAATATTGGATAAAACCAATATGGACTGGAGTGGGCATTTGGACAAGAGTTAGAGAAAAAAGTAAACTTTTTACTCTTCCTGAACTTTTGTGTGTAATATGGAATAAACAGTATACATGAAGTTTCAATGAGGTTTAATTAAGTTACAGAGATGAACAATTTGAGTATATAGTTAGCATGCCTAGTTCTCCCGATTTTATTTTTTAGCTAAACCGTCACTCTATGCATAGTTCTACGATAATGTCGTCTTGTTCTACCTTGATTTTGAGTAGTTCCACAGAGATTCTATCTAGTTCTACCAATGTTATTTAATTATACTGTGATTATGACTTGTTCTACCGAGATTCTGACGTTCTACTGAGATTATATCTCGTTCTATCAGATTCGAATTACGTATATTGCGATGTTGCTCAGTTCTACGGAGATTCTGATCAGTTCTACAAAGTCTACGTGAAGTTCCTATCAGGTCTCGTGAGATTTACACACACCTCCGATCACAAACTAACTTTCTCCGGATATCTGAAGTTTTCAGCTTCCACATACACCGATTAACCTTGTTGTAGAGAAGCCATGATTACCTGCTCGCCCACAGCCCGGCCCGACAAGTCCCTTATTAGCGGCAGAAGAGGAGTGCATGGGCGGGAAATGTCCGCTTTCCACAGTTTCCTACCAGATGGTCGACCGCAGTGGTTGCAAAATTTGGAATTTAAATGAACCTTGCGTTGGAGGTTTTGGCAGGAGATGTTAACGGAAGAAAATGCAAATTTCAAGCTATCAATATTTTTATAGTGTTTTCAACTCTGATTCTCGTAATTTAGCTAAATATTTACCAATTTGAATTTTAAATATATTTAAGATATTACTCAATCACTGTAGCTGAAAGGTTAAATGCAGATACCTGTTCTGTGAATTCCTGCCTAAATTATATAATTTTGGAACTAATAACAAAAAGGATCCGTTAATAAATTTTGTTCATGTGAGATTTTAATTATAAATTAATTTTGTATCCGAATATATTGATATAATATTATCTATTATGTAAATCAACATTTTATGGGAAAGAAAGTCGTGTATATACAGACGTAATCTGTACATTATAGATAAAGAAAGAGCACAGTATGTAAAACGTCGAAATGGTTAAACCAAACATTTTCCTAAATTGGCCATAATTATTATTTTCCTGATCTGATTTGAAACTAATAAACAGATATAATTAGGTTTGTTACGGTATGTGTGATTGGGAGTGCCGATAGCCGAAAGGTCTAAGACGTTGGACTTTGAGTCTGAGTTAGAGATAGCGCGGGTTCGAATCCTGTCTGTGACCGTTGCACTTTTTATCAGTACCAACCACCTTGTACTGTATCGACTCTCCCTCTTATTTTGCTTGATAAGATCCTCGCACAGGCCAGTGGCCCATGAGGACGGGCAGAGTAAGAATTAAAAGGGGGGGGGGTGTAAAATGCGTTTATGGTACAATTACTTCTGGGTTATTGAAACTAAATCGCCACTAAAATTACAAACACCATAGAGTGAAATATAAGATTTAGACGTAACTTTAATTCTACACTATAAATAACCAACTAGTTTTATAAATATATCTGCTACTCAAATTATAGTTAGCAATCTGTTGAGTGTTGTATGAATGTTCAAAGTGCTATGTTTGAACTCGCAAGTTTACAATGTTGTCCTTGTGAGTATGTAGGCACCATCTGTGACACCCGTCCAAACTAGATTAGTATTAGAAATAGATAGATAAGTAGATTTGTGGCATCTTGGTGGAGGGAGCACATCGCGTCATGGTCAGTTTTACTGTCACCAAAGACAGAGAGCAAAATTATTTATGTTGCCCGGTCGGTATGCGTGCTCTTGCGACAAACAGAGTTTATCCTGCTGATTGGGCAGTAGAATTTTGGTTCAAATATAAAAAAATTGACAGAATATTGATCAAAATCCTTAAAAAAATTTTTTTGAAGATAGAAAAATTAGAAAAATGCGATCATTTTAATAGGCATTGAAGCAGTCTAGGGGCTTATTATGGTCATGCAAAATAAAAAATAAGGATATGAATTTCACAACATAACAATAAAAAAATTGCATGTTTTTGTTTACAAAACATTCTTTTTGTGAAATTGTGTTGAAAATAGTTTAATTTTTTACATTATATTGTATTTAAGAAGCTATGATGTGATTGACTCGATTATGATTTTAGCTCCATTTCACTTTTCGCTTAGTGTAGCATCTGAAATCCCAGACTTGAATCTTGAAATCAGTCTCAATGTATCCAGCTAGATGGAAACAGTAGAGTACTCGTACTATGGCAATATTACTTAGTACTTGCCATGATTTCAGTATCTTCGAACGCACCAGCAGGTGGCTGAGTATTGAGATAGGGGGCCAACCTATGGTTGATAACCAATTTATGGATGACAATCATGATAAATTCTTACCTGTTTTCGTGTTGCATCATTTCGACATTAGAGACACCTAGGCTACTAAACTACTCTATTTGATTCATCCATCAGTCACCCAATACAATTTAGATAAAGAAGTGTTCCAATTATCTCATTAAATTGTTAACTTTCTACTATAAAAGCCTCTAATTTATCGTGGAGGAATCCAAAAGTCATCTCCTTAGTTTTTCTGCCTAAAGGAAAGTTATACTGAAGGGCTATAACTTAAGAACTCCACCAAAACTCTATTGCATCATCTTCAATTTGGATCATTGAAACTACTTGAATACTTATAGTTAGATTTTTAAAAAATTGTGGGTTTTTCGTCTGACCCACTGCAATCCGCGGAAGAACATTTTTTCCAGTTTTTCGATTTGGACTCTTAGTCCGTTTAACCAGATGTGCTTTACTTCTAAGAGTTTACTGCCCAACACAGATATCAGGCATGGTTACTTCTAAGAGTTTCTGCTCAGCACGGATATCAGGCATGCTTACTTCTAAGAGTTTCTGCCCAACACGGATATCAGGCATGTTTACTTCTAAGAGTTTCTGCTCAACACGGATATCAGGCATGCTTACTTCTAAGAGTTTCTGCCCAACACAGATATCAGGCATGCTTACTTCTAAGAGTTTCTGCTCAACACGGATATCAGGCATGTTTACTTCTAAGAGTTTCTGCCCAACACAGATATCAGGCATGCTTACTTCTAAGAGTTTCTGCCCAACACGGATATCAGGCATGCTTACTTCTAAGAGTTTCTGCTCAGCACGGATATCAGGCATGCTTACTTCTAAGAGTTTCTGCCCAACACAGATATCAGGCATGCTTACTTCTAAGAGTTTCTGCCCAACACAGATATCAGGCATGCTTACTTCTAAGAGTTTCTGCCCAACACAGATATCAGGCATGCTTACTTCTAAGAGTTTCTGCTCAACACAGATATCAGGCATGCTTACTTCTAAGAGTTTCTGCCCAACACAGATATCAGGCATGCTTACTTCTAAGAGTTTCTGCTCAACACGGATATCAGGCATGCTTACTTCTAAGAGTTTCTGCTCAGCACGGATATCAGGCATGCTTACTTCTAAGAGTTTCTGCCCAACACGAATATCAGGCATGTTTACTTCTAAGAGTTTCTGGCCCAACACGGATATCAGGCATGCTTACTTCTAAGAGTTTCTGCCCAACACGGATATCAGGCATGCTTACTTCTAAGAGTTTCTGCCCAACACGGATATCAGGCATGCTTACTTCTAAGAGTTTCTGCTCAGCACGGATATGAGGCGTGCTTACCTATAAGACTTTCTGCTCAACACGGATATCAGGCATGGTTATTTCTAAGAGTTTCTCCAAAACGGATATCAGATTATTGAGAGAATCCAGTTTTTTTTATCTAATCTTTCAAAATCAAAAAATGTGTCAGTCTTACAGACTGATTGCACAATATATACCTAGAACTTCTAGTGGTGGATCCTAAAGCGTGCAAGCGTTTTCTGAAGAACTGTACGCATATTGTTAGAGAGACATAATTACTAGTTTCTAAAGGCCTTTAATCAGCTTCATAATAAGTTCGTGAACAGGATATTGGTGCATTATCCGTTTTAGTTAGCATGATATGATAATGATACTGTAATATGATACTGAAAATAAATATGAAATTCATATGCAATCAAAACTGTAGAGGGATTAATATTTACTATTTGAATAATATCACTCGAGCAAAATTGTCATTATTTATATTAGAGCTATGTTGATTCCTTATTATTATTGTGTTGTAATTTAATAAGTAACTGATGTATTTTAGTTTACATTGATTTAGAATTTGCATCTTCGTCGATTTATCATGTTAGGTTATCAGATCCAGACGCTGTGACCACTGGCGTAGATTGACTATCTACGAAAGTGATCGTTGGTGCAGTTTGTACCTCATTACTGAAGGAACTCTGACCACTGGTGCAGATTGAGAACCTCAGAATATTGACCGTTGGCGCAGATTGTATCTCATTAGGAATGGAATTCTGACCACTGGCGTAGATTGACTCTCCCAGAAAAGTTAACTCTGGTACACTTGGCACGTTTATTAGGAAAGGAACACTATTCATTAGCGTACATTGACTCCTCCCCGAGAAGTCAACTCTGGTACACTTGGTCTAATTATTAGTAAAGGAAAACTAACCACTGGCGTATGGAGATCTTCAATTTGAAGTAATGATAAAAAATGTAAAATTTAACCAAGAAATAATAAGTTTTAAGTTCTGAGAAATTCTACGTGTGGCATATTTCGTACCTTATTGGTAAAGGTATTCTGACCACTCTTGCAAAGTGACTAGGTCCAATAAGTGACCATTGGCGCAGTGTGTACCTGATTGGGAAAGGTATTCTGACCACTCTTGCAAAGTGATTAGGTCCAATAAGTGACCATTGGCGCAGTGTGTACCTGATTGGGAAAGGTATTCTGACCACTCTTGCAAAGTGATTAGGTCCAATAAGTGACCATTGGCGCAGAGTGTACCTGATTGGGAAAGGTATTCTGACCACTCTTGCAAAGTGATTAGGTCCAATAGGTGACCATTGGCGCAGAGTGTACCTGATTGGAAAAGGATATTTGACCACTCTTGCAAAGTGACTATTAGCGCAGTGTGTACCTGATTGTTAAAGGTATTCTGACCACTCTTGCAAAGTGACTAGGTCCAATAAGTGACCATTGATGCAGTGTGTACCTGATTGGGAAAGGTATTCTGACCACTCTTGCAAAGTGACTAGGTCCAATAAGTGACCATTGATGCAGTACCTGATTGGGTATTCTGACCACTCTTGCAAAGTGACTAGGTCCAATAGGTGACCATTTTACCTGATTGGGAAAGGTATTCTGACCACTCTTGCAAAGTGACTAGGTCCAATAAGTGACCATTAGCGCATTGTGTACCTGATTTTTAAAGGTATTCTGACCACTCTTGCAAAGTGACTAGGTCCAATAAGTGACCATTAGCGCAGTGTGTACCGTAAGTGACCATTGATGCAGTGTGTACCTGATTGTTAAAGGTATTCTGACCACTCTTGCAAAGTGACTAGGTCCAATAAGTGACCATTGGCGCAGTGTGTACCTGATTGTTAAAGGTATTCTGACCACTCTTGCAAAGTGACTAGGTCCAATAAGTGACCATTAGCGCAGTGTGTACCTGATTGTTAAAGGTATTCTGACCACTCTTGCAAAGTGACTAGGTCCAATAAGTGACCATTGATGCAGTGTGTACCTGATTGTTAAAGGTATTCTGACCACTCTTGCAAAGTGACTAGGTCCAATAAGTGACCATTGACGCAGTGTGTACCTGATTGTTAAAGGTATTCTGACCACTCTTGCAAAGTGACTAGGTCCAATAAGTGACCATTAGCGCAGTGTGTACCTGATTGTTAAAGGTATTCTGACCACTCTTGCAAAGTGACTAGGTCCAATAAGTGACCATTGGCGCAGTGTGTACCTGATTGGTAAAGGTATTCTGACCACTCTTGCAAAGTGATTAGGTCCAATAGGTGACCATTGGCGCAGAGTGTACCTGATTGGGAAAGGTATTCTGACCACTCTTGCAAAGTGATTAGGTCCAATAGGTGACCATTGGCGCAGAGTGTACCTGATTGGAAAAGGTATATTGACCACTCTTGCAAAGTGACTATTAGCGCAGTGTGTACCTGATTGTTAAAGGTATTCTGACCACTCTTGCAAAGTGACTAGGTCCAATAAGTGACCATTAGCGCAGTGTGTACCTGATTGTTAAAGATATTCTGACCACTCTTGCAAAGTGACTAGGTCCAATAAGTGACCATTAGCGCAGTGTGTACCTGATTGTTAAAGGTATTCTGACCACTCTTGCAAAGTGACTAGGTCCAATAAGTGACCATTGGCGCAGAGTGTACCTGATTGGTAAAGGTATTCTGACCACTCTTGCAAAGTGACTAGGTCCAATAAGTGACCATTGGCGCAGTGTGTACCTGATTGGTAAAGGTATTCTGACCACTCTTGCAAAGTGATTAGGTCCAATAGGTGACCATTGGCGCAGAGTGTACCTGATTGGAAAAGGTATATTGACCACTCTTGCAAAGTGACTATTAGCGCAGTGTGTACCTGATTGTTAAAGGTATTCTGACCACTCTTGCAAAGTGACTAGGTCCAATAAGTGACCATTAGCGCAGTGTGTACCTGATTGTTAAAGATATTCTGACCACTCTTGCAAAGTGACTAGGTCCAATAAGTGACCATTAGCGCAGTGTGTACCTGATTGTTAAAGGTATTCTGACCACTCTTGCAAAGTGACTAGGTCCAATAAGTGACCATTAGCGCAGTGTGTACCTGATTGTTAAAGGTATTCTGACCACTATTGCAAAGTGACTAGGTCCAATAAGTGACCATTAGCGCAGTGTGTACCTGATTGTTAAATATTCTGACCACTATTGCAAAGTGACTAGGTGACCATTCGCAGAGTGTACCTGATTAGGTATATTGACCATTGCGCAGTGTGTACCTGATTGTTAAATATATTCTGACCACTCTTGCAAAGTGACTAGGTCCAATAAGTGACCATTAGCGCAGTGTGTACCTGATTGTTAAAGATATTCTGACCACTATTGCAAAGTGACTAGGTCCAATAAGTGACCATTAGCGCAGTGTGTACCTGATTGTTAAAGATATTCTGACCACTCTTGCAAAGTGACTAGGTCCAATAAGTGACCATTAGCGCAGTGTGTACCTCATTGGGAAATGACTCAGGACCACTGCGTCAAATTGACTACTCTCGTACTCGAAGACAACTCTAATTTCCATTCAGAATATTAGGATCTCCATTTCGCAGTAATAATTTTATATATTTAAAATGTCAATGATTATTTTAGTTGAATGCTATTTTTAGAAAAAAGGGGGACATTTTTAAAACAAATCAATTGTATTAAATACTTGTAGCAATCGTAAAAACGTTATCATCGCTGCTTTTAATGAATCTTGAAACCTGGACTAATTTGCAGCAAGTTGTAACAGATGTCAAGTGGTATAATTGGTGGAAGGTTGGAATGTGGTCGCAGTCAGCCAAGGAGGAATTTAATTGAATGAGATTAAAAAACCCTTTTTTAGCTACATTCCAAATAGTTCAGAAATATTACGGATTTCAGAGAAGATATCAAACGAATTCTACTTTATAAAAAGAAATTCCTTACAGATTTTGGAACTATGGGTCACAGCACCTAAAGTAGAATTAGCACACCATTTCCATATACAAATACTAAATATGTTAATGTCACTAATTAAAACTGTTTGCTGGAAAACTACAGTACAATTTTCCTTGTAAGCTCTACACTTGGAAATATTTGAGAACAGTTTTTAAAGAACAGTGTGGTTATTTTTATATTTTTGTTTAGAAGAACCTAATGTACGTTCAGACTAATGTTATTCTACAGTAAATTTTTCTCTTAGATTAAGTTAGCTGTACTTATTTTCCACTTAATTGTCTATTGACCATCTGAGTAATCTCTTATTCTAAAGGTGCTATAATATTTCTTGAAATTCCATTACATAAGTCTTAGATATCTTAGACTATTCTTACTGTAGTATATAATCTTAAACAATAAATAAGATACATATAAATGTTACGCGAATTTGAAGCAAAATGTAACCCTTTTAATCAATGCTTGTAGCTTATTGTAAGCTATCCTATTTACATAAACTCCAAATGATATCATTGCATTATTTCTGAATATATAGTATCTATAAAGTTGGCAATACATTTTACTGGCTGAGCGTTAGTTGGATCACTCGTGGGTCGGATAAATGTGATTTCTCTCTATCTATCTCTCTGTCCACATGATACTTCTCTCTATCTATCTCTCTGTCCACATGATACTTCTCTCTATCTATCTCTCTGTCCACATTATACTTCTCTCTATCTATCTCTCTGTCCACATGATACTTCTCTCTATCTATCTCTCTGTCCACATGATACTTCTCTCTATCTATCTCTCTGTCCACATTATACTTCTCTCTATCTATCTCTCTGTCCACATGATACTTCTCTCTATCTATCTCTCTGTCCACATGATACTTCTCTCTATCTATCTCTCTGTCCACATTATACTTCTCTCTATCTATCTCTCTGTCCACATGATACTTCTCTCTATCTATCTCTCTGTCCACATGATACTTCGAAACCAACTGAAATGAGGACTTAAAATGTTTCACGAAACTTTGTTCCTATATAGGCTACACTGAGTCGAAATATTGCCTATATAGAATGAATGCTATTCCACGGGATTTGGCGGAGCGTTAGCAAATATGTTTAGACTGGTATTATGGGTAACCACAATGGTAAAGAGAAAATACCAGGATAAATAAATGTGTAGACGAGCTCAATAAAATCATTTGAGATTTTGAAACATAAACACATGTAGTTTATTTATTCAGTAAAAAGAAATAAATAAAGCGGAAAGTAAATGTTAAAAGTCGGTGACAAGATATGATTTCAGAGCACTCTTGCGTTGTAGTATCCTCTCTAGCTCACCGATATTTTTATTACTTAAACACTGTTATACAAACTAACTCAATGAACAAAAATGATATCTTGAGAAAGATCTGTGTCATTCAATCTTTGCCAATGATGGTGCAAATCCAACGTTGAAGTTGGCTGTAAATCTTTGAAGCCCATAATTCAGTAGGGAATATTTCTCCTTTGTTTGTAGAGGGGATTTTGAAATGTATTTTCTACGATAGGCAGATGCCTAGCTGTCTGTACGCAAGACATCTCGGTAATGAAATTTTACCTATGGATTTGAACTTTTGCATGCAACGTCAGTGAAGCCTGTTACGCGAGACATCCATTGTAATATGGTATTTTGTGTTGTTCTGTACTAGAAAGTACCTGAATTATCAAGTCGACACCACCAATATTTGTTCAATCATAAATATACATTCTAAGAAATGTAACAGTCTACCCACGGGACACAAGACATGTCGCAGAGTTAATGGGCTGAAAGTCAGTCGTGGCATGGCGAGCACAGACGATATGCCGCGGCACATAGCTACGTGGAAAGAGAAAGAGCTCAAGAAATAACTTGACACCACAAGAGATACTTTTGTACTCAACTGATGAGGGGAGGATGGGAATAGCGATTTAACAAATCCCTAAGGACCTCATTGTAGCTCCGGATTTAGATCCAAAGACAATAGTGTGATAGTGTTTCGATATTGAGAAGGAAATTCGTGCCTACTACAATCGTTTCTCAAGAAATGTCACAAATCCACTGGTAAGGGGACGTGGAACTGGATGCGCCAATGTGATGTTTTTATGGGCCTTGGAGACATTTGCTCGTCTCTTTACCAATGGATTTGTGACTTTCCTTCAAACAGGAAGAAAACTCTCAAATGTGGCCAAGGCACATAAAAATGTAAAGGTATGAAAAGGACGATTGTCCCAAGAAATAGTACAGCAGCAATGGTACAAGGAGTGATCGTGATTTAAAAGAGATGTAAAATTTAACAAAATTGGTAATGTGGTGAAACAAACAGCACTCAATTTAACTTGACGCATTACAAACTAACGTGCAATTGAAAATGCAAGTTATTACAATATCATATTCAATATACTGTATATTGAAACCGAGCACCGACTTCAGAAAAAAATAATTGATTACTATGAAACAATAATTATTGAAATAACATATTATTCTATAAAATAGAAGTTTTATATTTATTTTAAAACATACAAGGAGGTAAATCAAATGGAGACCAGCCTAAACGGGTTCACATTTGTGACGGAAATATGCTGTATTGATAATGTGGTCATGACATATATGGTTATATATAAATGTAAATATAAGACTTGGCGAGGGTCGAGAAAAAACTTAATTACGCCTTCAAGGAGGCGAACCTGCTCACGAAGTGGCATCAACCACTCCAATGGAAGATATGATTGAGGAGATAAATGATACGAGTATAAAACCACCGCGCTCGGGAGGTACTTGCACATAACTTAGACGAGTATCAGAGTAACCAGTCTGCAGAGATATAGAAACTAATCGTTAGTTCAGGTCGTATTAAACAGGCTGGTTTGGATGCCTCAATCAACAACATAAACATTTTCTGGCCAACGGGAAGAAAGCTAGCGATAAAATAGACATATTATGCTTTGTATTTCAACAGAGGATGATGCCGTAAAGGAATTTCGGGGTTTTGGTAATTTGGAGAATCTTACTGATCCTATACAAAATGTATTACTATCTAGAGGCGACGCCAGAGTAAGATTGCGGTCAGCTGGAGAGGGCAACCTCTCTATTAAATTCTTATCCGGAGTTCCTAAGATTGTGTAGAAAAAGGAGTAAGCGTCATCGGAAAATCTAGTATTAATGGTCACTTCCAGAATCTAAACGGATTGCAAAATAAGCTTCGTGAACTCGAGCTTGCTTTGGAATCGGTTGTGTATAGCATAATTTGCTTGGTGAAACCAATCTGAACCCTGATATTTCTAAATCTGAATCTCTAGATGTAAACAATTTTAGATTGTATAGAAGAGACAGAAAACTCATTCCAAGTAATACGATCTCTGGTGAGGGCGTAATATTGCGATCCAGTAATATTCCGAGTAGTCTTGTGTGTGCGAGAGACAACTGTCTTCGTCCTCTTTGGTGTTTGTTGTGATCAGTAATATTCCGAGTAGTCTTGTGTGTGCGAGAGACATCTGTCTTCGTCTTCTGTGGTGTTTGTTGTGATCAGTAATATTCCGAGTAGTCTTGTGTGTGCGAGAGACATCTGTCTTCGTCTTCTTTGGTGTTTGTTGTGATCAGTAATATTACGAGTAGTCTTGTGTGTGTGCGAGAGACATCTGTCTTCGTCCTCTTTGGTGTTTGTTGTGATCAGTAATATTCCGAGTAGTCTTGTGTGTGCGAGAGACATCTGTCTTCGTCTTCTGTGGTGTTTGTTGTGATCAGTAATATTCCGAGTAGTCTTGTGTGTGCGAGAGACATCTGTCTTCGTCTTTTCTTTGGTGTTTGTTGTGATCAGTAATATTACGAGTAGTCTTGTGTGTGCGAGAGACATCTGTCTTCGTCTTCTTTGGTGTTTGTTGCGATCAGTAATATTCCAAATAGTCTTGTGTGTGCGAGAGACATCTGTCTTCGTCTTCTTTGGTGTTTGTTGTGATCAGTAATATTCCGAGTAGTCTTGTGTGTGCGAGAGACATCTGTCTTCGTCTTCTTTGGTGTTTGTTGTGATCAGTAATATTCCGAGTAGTCTTGTGTGCGCGAGAGACATCTGTCTTCGTCCTCTTTGGTGTTTGTTGTGATCAGTAATATTCCGAGTTGTCTTGTGTGTGCGAGAGACATCTGTCTTGGTCCCCTTTGTTGTTTGTTGTGATCAGTAATATTCCGAGTAGTCTTGTGTGTGCGAGAGACATCTGTCTTCGTCCTCTTTGGTGTTTGTTGTGATCAGTATATTCCGAGTTGTCTTGTGTGTGTGCGAGAGACATCTGTCTTCGTCCTTCCTTTGATGTTTGTGTGTGATCAGTAATATTCCAAATAGTCTTGTGTGTGCGAGAGACATCTGTCTTCGTCTTCTTTGGTGTTTGTTGTGATCAGTAATATTCCGAGTAGTCTTGTGTGTGCGAGAGACATCTGTCTTCGTCTTCTTTGGTGTTTGTTGTGATCAGTAATATCCGAGTAGTCTTGTGTGCGCGAGAGACATCTGTCTTCGTCCTCTTTGGTGTTTGTTGTGATCAGTAATATTCCGAGTTGTCTTGTAGTGTGCGAGAGACATCTGTCTTGGTCCCCTTTGATGTTTGTTGTGATCAGTAATATTCCGAGTAGTCTTGTGTGTGCGAGAGACATCTGTCTTCGTCCTCTTTGGTGTTTGTTGTGATCAGTAATATTCCGAGTAGTCTTGTGTGCGCGAGAAGAGACATCTGTCTTCGTCCTCTTTGGTGTTTGTTGTGATCAGTAATATTCCGAGTAGTCTTGTGTGTGCGAGAGACATCTGTCTTCGTCCTCTTTGGTGTTTGTTGTGATCAGTAATTATTCCGAGTAGTCTTGTGTGCGCGAGAGACATCTGTCTTCGTCCTCTTTGGTGTTTGTTGTGATCAGTAATATTCCGAGTTGTCTTGTGTGTGCGAGAGGACATCTGTCTTGGTCCCCTTTGATGTTTGTTGTGATCAGTAATATTCCGAGTAGTCTTGTTGTGCGCGAGAGACATCTGTCTTCGTCCTCTTTGGTGTTTGTTGTGATCAGTAATATTCGAGTTGTCTTGTGTGTGCGAGAGACATCTGTCTTGGTCCCCTTTGATGTTTGTTGTGATCAGTAATATTCCGAGTAGTCTTGTGTGTGCGAGAGACATCTGTCTTCGTCCTCTTTGGTGTTTGTTGTGATCAGTAATATTCCGAGTAGTCTTGTGTGTGCGAGAGACATCTGTCTTCGTCCTCTTTTGGTGTTTGTTGTGATCAGTAATATTCCGCGTAGTCTTGTGTGTGCGAGAGACATCTGTCTTCGTCTTCTTTGGTGTTTGTTGTGATCAGTAATATTCCGAGTAGTCGTGTGTGTGCGAGAGGACATCTGTCTTCGTCCTCTTTGGTGGTTGTTGTGATCAGTAATATTCCAAATAGTCTTGTGTGTGCGAGAGACATCTGTCTTCGTCTTCTTTGATGTTTGTTGTGATCAGAAACTTAAAATGAACGGTTAATATATTCCTCCAGCGCAGTCGATTGACACCTATATCAAATTTGGTCAACGTCTGAACGAGGGCTACTCATGATTTTCCAACGTGCTTGTGGTAGGCGAATTTAATCTAGCCGACAACGATTTTGAAATCCGCCCAGGCAGCCCAGTCAAGAGTGACTTGAGGACACTACCTCGACATGTCAACTCCGTCAGTTACATCACGTACGGAACTACCGTGGTTCTCCCTTGGACTTGGTGTTCTGCTGACGAATCTCTTAACGTTCAGATAGTCAACGATCTTTAGTAACGCCATATCTCTCTCTCTCTCTCTCTCACTGCCTCCCTCACTCACTCTCTCTCCCTCTCACTCAATCCCTCACTCTCCTTCTCTCCTACATCCGCTATGATTGAATCCACTGTTCCAAATCTTCAAGTCTGATTTATGCACGCTGTCTGGTTTAACTCAATTTGTCTACCAACCACTGGAGACAAACGATACTTTCAGTTTTTCTGTCTTGGCCTGCAGTCCTCTTAAGAAAGTGGGAAAACCACGTTTTCTGTATGGTTCTCCAAGGAACTAATTTCCCTTACGATTAGGAAAAGGAGTTCATCGCCAATACCACCAGAACTCCATCACACATTACTATCAATTCAACGGACTGAGAGAGAGAGAGGTGTAGATTCTTTTCACTGGAGTGTCATAACAATTATCTCAGTCATGTTAGTAAATCATTTCCAAAAAATATTCGAACCTACTGGAGAGGTTTATTGTCTGGTCAAGGAATGGGAATCTGACTCTGTTGGCAAGTCACAAATAGACAGTGAAGTGGATACGGATGAAGAAGATCTGTGTAACATGTTTGCTCAGTATTTTAGCCCTATATTCTCTCCACCATATGCGATTGTGTATTGTAGGTATAATGGCTTGCCGTCGAAATCTTAAAATGCATAAATAAATAAATACCCATTACTGAAAAAAGCGGTTCTTACCTCATCATGGCGGACCCCGCATTCTTATGTCATGCCATGAAATCATAGACTGCCACAACAGCATGTATAATCATAAGCAGAAGGAACAACACGGGTTCTAGACTTGGCCCCTGAGTATCACCGTCGAACCTGAACACCTTGAACTTCTGCGTAACTCTGCATTTACATCCGTGTTCCCATATTGCGCGCATCACGATAGGGTGTTGCATCATCTCCCAGTGACGGCTACAGGAAGGGATTTGAATTTAATGGAATACATTCCAAATATAGTTGAGTAATTCCAATTTTAAATCATATATTTTAAACGGTCACAAAGAAAAACCTAGGTTACTAAAATGAGCATTGTCAGCGTAAATATGTAGGAATTTAATTGAAAAAGTATAATTTTTATTATATAAACCAAATAGGCCTCTTCTTTGAATGTTGGGTTTATCTCCAGTTCACCTTCCTCTTACTCCAGCGTCTGGAATCTGACGCTCTCGCACACTTGACTCCTGGAATCTGGAGTGTGATGTTGTCTGAAGATCAATAAAAGTCGGCAACGTAAAAGCTAAAAATAAACTATTACGTCGTTTCGACATCAGAGACACCTAGACTACAAAGTATAGTGTAATCTTGTTGAAGAGTACATCCGATGAGACAATGCCAATACCTCTCGCTTCTCCATCGCCGACTTTTTTTATATCTCCATATTATAGGAGTCAAGTCTTTATATTCTTGTTTCTGGAGTTATGTTTCATAAATGTGCTTAAATAATAAAAGTTCCGATGGGTTAGCTGTGTACCACAATGCTTTTCGGGGGTGCCGAAAATAACGCTGAAATCAAATCTTATCTGCGATTTTCAACATTGATTTTTCGATCTTTTTTTCGTTTTACAGTTTGAATAAGCTACACACGTTAATATTGTCACGTGTTAAAATCCCATCTGTTTACAAATTTATTCATTCTGATACTTTCTCGTTGCCATCGTCCTCCTCCGTAGACTAGTGGATACAGTCACGGCTCTCTAACTGAGAGATCACGTGTTGAAATCCCGGGGAGGTCCAGTCATGTGATTTAAGATTGCAGGACTGTAGGTCCACGCCTAGTTTGACGAGGGTGGCTGACGTCACTTTTCTGCAGGGTAGGACAGTTAGTCCACGCCGACACCTGTGGACTAACTGTCCTACTTTTCAAAACTGACCTGGCCGTGCATTACTTTTTCTACCTGCACTTATTTTTTATTTTGGTCAGAGATACTTCCACTACATTCGCACAGCGTACTGCTAAAGCAGCAAATATTAACAACAGTTTACTCAAGCTATCACGTATGAAGTGGATTACTAATAGGGATTATATCTTAACGAATTCCATATAGCATTATATTACTATCTGATTAATTTGGTTGGCATTGTCCTAATGAATCATAAACATCTACAGTAAGTTTGTATTAGTTATTCCTTATATTGGACCATCGTTTGTATAATACTGTATATACCAGTAGACACTATAATCGTTACAGACATTCTTAAGTTAGAAATGGCGTAACTAACCTGACTTTATTTTATGTATATAATTTCGTTTCATTCTTTTTGCAGCTGTCTTATGTAGTGTACTGAAAATTATTTAGCAGATATAGAGTTTAGATCTCGAAACATCCATTCAAGTGCTGCAGCGTGAGTACGACGATCCCTTATCAACAACCCCTCGTCAAAAGAAACCCGTGAGTCGGACAGTGGGTCCCAGGCCGGGACCGTGGACCTACTGTCCACCCCTTAAGAAGTAGGTAAGAAATGCTTCCGGCAGTTTTATAACGTGGACCTACAGTCCGTTTTACCGTGATTTAAACAAGCCAGCATACGCCAGGAGCCGAGGCTTAAAAAAAACTCGTTGCCATCGTGGTTACCCATAAGACCAATATAAACATATTTGGTAACGGTCAGCAAAGTCCCATGGAAATGAAGCTTTAAAATACTGTGAGGACAGACAGACAGATATGAATTTTTTCCAGCCCCACGAGTATTAGGCTTCGCTAACGCTCAGCCAAGTCCATGTCATAATAACTCTTGGTGCGTTATCCCATAAGACCAATGTAAACATATTTTGGTAACGGTCAGCAAAGTCCCATGGAAATGAAGCTTTAAAATACTGTAAGGACGATAGACAGATATGAATCTGTTCAACCCCACGAGTGATAGGCTTCGCTAACGCTCAGCCAAGTCCATGTCATAATAACTCTTGGTGCGTTATCCCATAAGACCAATATAAACATATTTGGTAACGGTCAGCAAAGTCCCATGGAAATGAAGCTTTAAAATACTGTGAGGACAGACAGACAGATATGAATTTTTTCCAGCCCCACGAGTATTAGGCTTCGCTAACGCTCAGCCAAGTCCATGTCATAATAACTCTTGGTGCGTTATCCCATAAGACCAATGTAAACATATTTGGTAACGGTCAGCAAAGTCCCATGGAAATGAAGCTTTAAAATACTGTAAGGACGATAGACAGATATGAATCTGTTCAACCCCACGAGTGATAGGCTTCGCTAACGCTCAGCCAAGTCCATGTCATAATAACTCTTGGTGCGTTATCCCATAAGACCAATATAAACATATTTGGTAACGGTCAGCAAAGTCCCATGGAAATGAAGCTTTAAAATACTGTGAGGACAGACAGACTGATATGAATTTTTTCCAGCCCCACGAGTATTAGGCTTCGCTAACGCTCAGCCAAGTCCATGTCATAATAACTCTTGGTGCGTTATCCCATAAGACCAATGTAAACATATTTGGTAACGGTCAGCAAAGTCCCATGGAAATGAAGCTTTAAAATACTGTGAGGACGATAGACAGATATGAATCTGTTCAACCCCACGAGTGATAGGCTTCGCTAACGCTCAGCCAAGTCCATGTCGTAGTGAATCTTGGTGCGTCATCGTGTTTCCAACCGGCCACTATGGCACTTTCCGTTCACAGAATGGAGATTCAAAACGGACGCGGCCGAGTGTAGTAGCTAGCACACATGTGGATGTGACGGACGCGGTCCAGGGACGGACGATGCACGTGCGTCGGTGAGACCAGGAGAGGAATGTGAGAGCAGACCTCAGCGGCGCCGGCCAGTCTGAGGCACACCTGCATCAGGTGTCCAGACCGGCCATCTGGGCTTCGAGCCGCCCGCTCCCACTGGGCCTCCGTACTTATCGATCAGACTATAGCGTCTACAACACGTCTCTTGGTGACACAGTGAATAACAGTGACTGAATCTCGATAATAACACGAGGAAACACCTCCTCGGATTAGTGTTCCTGTTCCATCACAGTTAGCACAGTAACAGGTACGGACGTGTCACCTCCTGATGGATTCGTGCTTTGATTGCATTCGTTACACAGCAGATAACTAGTGCCATCAGTGAGTGAGGGATTTGATTGTACAATTAGTATAAGCAAAGGTGGGAGGCTCAGGTAGCAATCAAAGTTACGTGGCGCACCCTAGCGTCGGACCTCAGAACTTGTACCGAACGGACGAAACACATGGGGTTGGATACCGCTGAGGTCGTAGTAATAAATACTCGATTTGCAAAGTGTACTTATATGTTTAATTGTGGAAAATAAACATAAAAGCACTTAAACACTTCTAAATGTATAAAATAAAATAATGTATTGCCACGTTGCTGCCAAATAGAGTGATAGAGAACTACATGATATTATATGAGTGGGCCTAATGGTTCCAATGTTTAATGGAAATGTTGCATACGAACTTAATAATTGTTAAGACTTTAAAATTGACTTCCCTTCACGTTGATGTTGACTCACAATCGCAGGCGGCAGCATGTTGGCTCGACATTGCAGTTGTAGTCAGAAAAAGTGAAGATCAGTAAGTAGATTAGAAGTTGTACTCATAGTTAAAATCAAACTCAGAGACTCGGTTGAATTCGCGGACAAGACGCGCGAGGCGTTTCTCGACAGCTACAAAGTTATTGAGAGAAAAATTAATACGCGTACCAATTAGGTTATAAATCCGCCAAGAATTTAGTTCCAAGAACATGGGATGTAACTTATATTAACCAGTAACGAGTAACAGGGTTGCGAAAATATGTATTATATAAAATACAACTAAATAACAGTACAAACTAACTGAAATAATCCCTGGGGCGTATGAACGATTTATGTCCTCTGTAACTAATGCAATCAAAGGTTCATCTTGTCAGCAAACAATAATATAAGCCAATTGCAACTTTGTATTGATCTACCCGTGAAATCTCAACATATCTCAGGTGCCGTAAGGAATAAGGCTACAACCTAAAACGCAGTTGTACCAGAAAGTGTTGGAGTACGGTACGTAATGCTCAAGAGAATATTCAAAGACATGGCAATCATAAATAATCTCATACTAGCGTAGAATCCAACCGGTACTGATTGATAATGAATGAAGCCACTGGGAGAAGTGTTGATGTAGCAAGTTCAACATTCCTTCTGGTTCTTCCTCACTTGAAAATCCTTAAATTCTTTTTTAACGTATCGCAATTAACCGGTGGAGAGACTTCATCATTTCCCCGTCCACGAGGCAATCAGCGCGCGGCCGTTGCACTTCCCCGATCTCTCTGTTACGGACCGCGGAGGACGGTCGGACACCTGAAATGGCAACTGCAGAGGGAACATCTGGGGAACGAAATGATTACGGCGAACATCTGGCCCGCGGCTCGAAGCGAGGTGGGCGACGACCGGCGATGGCGATAGTGCAAATAAACCCAGCAAATGATCATGCACTAATGGAAACCTTAAAAAGGAATACGTAAACGGAGCAGATGTCTTTCCAAATCCGTCGAAGGGGTTTCCATCTCGAGCCGGCGGACGGGCGGGGACTCATCACTGCACTGTGTGGTTGGAAATTCTGCCCCGGCAGAGGTCACCGCTTGAATTTGAAAATTACCGACCAGATGTCAGCTGATATATAAGGAAAGCAATATCCACCAGCTGGCCAACCGACATTGTGTGGTCAGACTCCGACTCGGCTGCATGACGGAAGAACATTACGCGGTACAACTGTCACAGATTTTTTATATACCTTAGAGTGTAATAAACTTTAATGGTATAATGTGTACTTGTAACTCTCAAACTGAAATTTCTAAATCTTTTAAATTTGAATTCCTCCAAATTACCATCGTCTAATTAGTCCAAGAGCTGAGAGCCAATCTACGTCTTGTGAGCATATAACCTGGTGTGTATTTATCGGTAGAGAAGTATTCACCAAGAAAGAAGTTTATCGTCAGGCCGTTGTTTTAGTGGCGGTCGAAATGGGAGTTTATAAAAAGGAAAAATTATTAAATGATAGTTTAGCTCAGATCATATTTATTTTAGCTAGGCACAATTCGTCAGATACGTAAATCAATGTTAAATCTGGGCCAACTAACCATATACAGACCATTAAAGTAGCGACTGTAGGTATCCTTATTTAGTGGTCTGACTGTGACATAACTATTATTTATGTGTCTGATAAGTATTTCTTTTTAAACCCTTTTGATGCACTACCATTTCGACCATGACAAAAATTAGCGCACCTGACGATCGGTTTCTTACTTAGGAAAATTTCATCTATAGATTACAAAAATCCCAAGTTGTGTCCTTTTACAGTCCGAATTGGTTTTCGGCTCTTAGACCAACGGTTTTAAATGAATTTATTGTTACAAAAATTAGTTCTAATAATCATAATCAGAACATACTAGCAAATATGTATCTAGAATATCTATCACCCGTCAAGATCTCTGTTACCTGACTTTTACGGAGTTTCACAACTTTACAGACCAGTGGGGCGCAGCCAATGGGATTTTTGAAATAAGAATAGGCCTATCTGTAAACTAGGGATTCAAAGAATGTCCGTGCAAAATTTTAGTAAAACTGGCTTAATAGTTTTTACGTGATTGAGTAACACACATACAGACACCATTACATTTGTATATAATACTAAGAAATCTCATCTTAAACAAACATTGAATTTTATTAAAAGTATATAGTCATACCAAAAACTAACCTAATACAGATTTATTTTTTGTATTTATTTTTTTATCTCATTTAAGCCTCAGCGTCAGCGATGCCGGCTTCGAAGTGCACTGGTTTGTATTATTATTACATGATTGGACCTCCCGGGATTTGAACTTGTGATCTCTCGGTTAAAGAGCCGAGACTATAACCATTAGTCTACGGAGGAGGACTAACACAGATTTATTTCAGCCACATAATATACAAAAACCCTAAAGACGAAAACATCGTTTTGTGTATTCTATTTACCTACAGCATGTTAGTTATACGGTGTGCCTCAAGGTTAAACTCTAGTACTTTGATATTCAAGTGTCAATCTGTACCTATTCAAATGGCCTTCCGTTCAGTTAACATGGACACAATGTCACAGGAAGGTCAACCACCCGGCCTTGACTTTGCAGGTGTTGAAGGGATTGTCTTTCCCACACACTATTGTCGCTGCTTTTGTAATAGATTCGTATACTTGGGCGAGCATTATCACTTCCTGTAGGTTTGATTCTTTCTGAAGAAATAAACAATTAATGGATGTAAACATTTTAAGCTATACAGGGTGATTCATGAAGTTCTCCCTCCACTTCTACAGCACATTGTACTAGTAAAAAATAATGAAAAAATGTTATATATAAACATAGGTCCGAAAACGCTTCGTTAGCGAGTAACAGCTAGCGAAAGATTTCGCCTGAATTCCTGGGTAAAGAGTAAAATAAAGCCATACTGAACTTTTGGAAAGGTTAATTAAGTAAGAAATATCATGGTTCTTATGTATTTTTACCTGATAAAGCTAATAAAATAGGTTTCAGAACTGTACCTGTAGTAGTTTTTGAGGGATTCAGGGTTAAATGCAAAAAAATTGGGGCACGAAACAATGTTTTTTTAAGTTTGATGTACAATAACTTTGTTAAATTGGTAATAAATACATAAAATCAACAAACATTAATTGTAGAGAATTTAATTCTGAGAAAATTGATATAATCAAAGTCTAAAATAAAACAGAAAATAAGTACCAAAAAATCGATTTTATTCAGTATAATACATTACTAGTTTTTAAGCAAAATTAATCAGGTTGGGCCAACCGTACGCACCTTTTTATAATAGATGTTCGAAAATGAGGCCATCATTATCAATACATTTTGCAGCACGTTTGTGTATTGCTTTTGTTGCGTTTCTTAATTTTTTCAGGACTTCCCTGTATCTGCACAGCCGAATCCATAATACGGGCAATTAATTCATCACGAGAATTCACTTTTTGTCTTGTATACAATGTCTTTCATCCATCCCCAGATAATAATCCAATGGAGATAGATCTGGTGATCTTGGTGGCCTAGGGTGAGGCCCTCCACGACCAATCCAGTGTCCAGGAAATTGATGATTTAAGTAAGCAGAAACGGCACGTGAAAAGCGGGGAGGTGCTCCGTCATGCTGGAAGTACAAATTATGTCTGAGATGTAAAGAAACATTCTCTAACAGCTGCGGCAACTCTTCTTGAAGGAAATGCAAATAGAACTCAGCATTTAGGCGTCCAGGTTTAATATGAAAGGTCCAATCAGCCGATTGTGCAAAAGGCCACACCAGACATTGACGCTAAATCGGTGTTGAAAGTTCTGTTCCACTACGTCATGTGGATTTTCTTCTGCCCATGAGTGTTCATTGTGCAAGTTATTGACACCATCCCGAGTGAATTGTGCCTCATCCGTAAACAAAATACGCTTGTAGAGTTGATTATTAATATTCAAAAAGTTGCAAAAAACTCCAAGCGAAGCGGACCATCCCCTAGCTGTAGATGTTGAACCTTTTGTTTATGAAACTGATAAAATTTGTTTCGATTAAGTGACCTCCACACCGTTGACTGCGAAACTCCTATCCGCCTAGAAATACGTCGTGTACTTACACCTGGACTGCGATGAACAGCATTAATAACAATATCATCATCAAGTTGGACAGCTCGTTCATAATTGGTTCTAGTACTTGGTAGTGATCCTGTTTCCCGAAGAGTACGAAAAGTTCCTGAAATTGTTTTGGTATCTGGAATCCTCCTATTAGGGTAACGTAGTTCATATTCTTCTACAGCAGCTCTAGCATTACCATTACAGTAACCCAAAATAAAAACCATATCAGCGTATTCCTCTGATGTAAATAAGTAAGGCATTTTTTCGCTGAATAAACAATCTTTGGTACTTATTTCTGTTTTATTTTAGACTTTGATTATATCAATTTTTCTCAGAATTAAATTCTCTACAATTAATGTTTGTTGATTTTATGTATTTATTACCAATTTAACAAAGTTATTGTACATCAAACTTAAAAAAACATTGTTTTTGTGCCCCAATTTTTTGCATTTAACCCTGAATCCCTCAAAAAAATACTACAGGTACAGTTCTGAAACCTATTTTATTAGCTTTATCAGGTAAAAATACATAAGAATCCACGATATTTCTTACTTAATTAACCTTTCCAAAAGTTCAGTATGGCTTTATTTTACTCTTTACCCAGGAATTCAGGCGAAATCTTTCGCTAGCTGTAACTCGCTAACGAAGCGTTTTCGGACCTATGTTTATATAACATTTTTTTCATTATTTTTACTAGTACAATGTGCTGTAGAGAAGTGGGGGGAGAACTTCATGAATCACCCTGTATATCAAATATTTTAAACTTAAAAGTAGTTGCATTCAGACGAAAACACAACTTTACTTATGATTAGAGATACACAAATTCAATTGCTTTACATCAGTCTAGAAATTAAATCAGATCAAATCAGTCTTTATTGACTTTGAACAACATACAATATTGTGTAGTAACAGTCATTAGCCTATCTACTCATTCACAAACAATCATACATACAAAAAGTTCCTCGTCCGGAAAAACATGCAATTGCTATATCATATCCTGTTAATACGTTCTTCGATTTTAATTTCCCAGGCGGCTTTCCATGAACTCACCCACCGTGTAATAGCACCTGACACCAATTAATAGGCGTTTAAGACGAGATTTAAATTGTTTGTTTTAAGATCCTCAGGGAGCCTATTGATCAACCGAACACCAGCCTGCGATGGCAAATTATGAGACGCCACCGTTCGATGGAGTTGACTGCGATAGTTGTCCTTGCCTCTTGTCTCATACTGGTGAATGTTCCTTCCCTGAGCCAATGTGCCCTTTGATTTACAGAACACAGCCACCTCGAAGATGTAGAGGCAGGGTAAAGTCAGTAAACCAAGCTCTCTGAAAGCATCACTACATGACTCTCTGCTCTTTAATTTTGAAATGATTCGCACAGGTTTCTTTTGAAGGCGAAGCACTCTTTCCAGTTTGTTGTTTGCACAGCTGCCCCAGAGTCTTACTCCATAGGCAAGGTGCGGATAAACAAGGTCAAAATAAGCCATTCCTAGGATGTCGTGAGAACATTGTTTTGCCTAATACCGCAAAGCATACAAACCTGAAGTTAGAATAATGAATGTTAAATGATATATTTTGCAAATATATATAAGCCACAATCTCAACGGTAACAAATAAATTTAATCTTCAGTTGATTTACTGAATATCATTTATGTACGTCACAGTGTTTACCATAGCTAATTGATACGGTAATTAGGTATCCAAGGCTTCGCTCTTTTTAAGCTGATGTATAAATCTAGGTTAAATATTTGATAATTGTTCAAAACGTTACACTGAAGGTGAGTAAAGAAAATACTACATACTCGTATAGCGTCTGTCTCAAAAGGCTGATTTTCCTGAAGGATTCTATAATCTCATGGTTGCGAGATGGTCAGTGGAAGAAATCAATAAAAACCTTTTTTCACTGGATCTGATAAAAATGTAATCTGACATACAATAAGTTATTGAATAATGTTAACATATTCTAGACTTACTTCAGGTCACAAAGGATCACAGGAAGAAATCTTTCACATGTTCATTTGTTTTGCACCAGGCACTAGAAGTTCAAGCTAGGGTCATATTAAATTCCTTAATTTTGACGATGATTACCTAGGTTTCTCTCAGGTATTTGAAAGAGATCCTCATATTTTCTGCCCACAATGTTTCACAACATTAGCTCTTGAATTCTGCGCCCACTAAAGAATCTATAAATTCTAGAAGAAACGCTCATCTCTGAGCCCGATTCAAACTCCTTCCACAAATCAAATCAAATCAAATCAAATCAAATCATTTTTATTTTGCCAGAACATTACAAAAATGTATAGCAATAGTCATTTTTCTATAATTTGGACCAATCACTCCACATTGAGACCAGTCAAACATACAGAAATTCAGTCGCCCCACATTCACTCTTGCCAATTTTCCCATTTTCCAACGCTGGTTGTCAGTGTTCCAATTGTGCGGTCACCCAGTCGAATGCCATAAACTCGTCAGCACTATAAAATGCTTGAGACGCTAAAAAGCGTTTTAAACGAGCTTTTAATGCCTTGGGCGTTGGGGCGTTTTTGATTGAATTTGGCAACTTGTTGAGAAAACGAACTCCTGCCTGCGAAGGCAAGTGTTCGTAAACCCCCGTCCTGTGACTTCCAGTTCGGTAGGTATCTCTGCCTCTTGTCCCATACGAATGTATGTCTCGGCCACGTGTCATGGTACATTTAGACATACAAAAAAAGATTGTCTCTAGGATGTAGAGACACGGCAGAGTCAACAGTTGCAGTTTTTTAAAAGCTTCCTTGCATGTTTCTCTGAACCTTAGCTGTGCGATTATGCGAATCGCTTGCTTCTGCAATTTGAATGCCCTGAAAAAATGATAGTTTGCGCTGGCTCCCCACAGCACCAAACCGTAGGTGAGGTGGGGGTAGATCAAGCCATAATAAGCCGTCATCAGTACCTGACTGGGGCAGTATTTGGCTAAAGACCTCAATACATAGATGCCCGAGGCCAGTTTTGAGCAAACATGATCAATGTGATAATTCCAAGTCAATCCCCGATCCAGGAATATTCCCAGGAATTTTGAACAGTCGACTTCCTCCAGGAAAAAGTCATCCAATAAAACGGCTGGCCCGTCATTGGAGTTTCCTGATCGCAACGCGAAAGTCAAGAAATTTGATTTTGAAGAATTTGCTTTGAGGTTGAGGCTGTTAAAGTGTTGGACACAATTGTTGGTGTCAAGAAAAATTTGCTGTTCCAGAATAGTTTTTGATTTGTTGGTGAAACAAAGTGTCGTGTCATCAGCGTACTGCATAAGTTTTCCATGCAGTAGTGATGACTCCATGTCATTGACATAGATGAGGAAAAGAATCGGACTGAGTATTGATCCCTGAGGACACCATAGCTCAGCTGAATCGGTTCAGAGAATTTGTTTGAGATTTGGACGATTTGTGTTCTGTGGCCTAAAAATGAGCTAATCCATTGGAGCGGCACGCCTCTGATGCCATGAGATTCAAGTTTGTCAAGCAATTTCGAGTGGTCAACACAGTCAAATGCCTTAGATAAGTCGAGAAACACACTTAATGTGGAGTCTCGACTTTCTAACCCCTCTACAACCATTTCGACAAGACTCACAACGGCGTCTGTAGTCGATTTCCCCTTCCTGAAACCAAATTGGTGTTCAGAAAGCAGGTTATGGTTGTTTAGAAACTGAAGCATTCTAGTTAAAAAGAGTTTTTCAAAAATTTTGCTCAATGCGGGCAAAATTGAGACAGGCCTATAATTATTGGTTGAGCTGGGATCATCTTTTTTAAAAATTGGAGTTACTTTCGCGATTTTAAGGAGCGAGGGAAAAACTCCTTGTTGAAAAGAATGATTGACTAAGGAGGTGTTGCACAAGGAGGTTGCAAGGAAGGTTGCAAGGGAGGTTGCAGTAACCAACAAGATCGTCATCAAAAATCCTTTAGACCTCGAAATGCTTCCAAGGAATAACTAGATCAGCGATGTCCCTGTGCGCTGAAGCTAGATAGGAACTACAGAAACCTTCTTCATGTATACCCAGTTTGCGTACTAATATACCAAATCTGAATAATCCCACAAGAATGTTTTCTTTTCTTCTCTTTTCAATGATTTTCGAAGCCATCTTAAATAAGAGTGTTATCCTATAGGAGTGCGGTTCTATTCATATTGCCTGAACTTAATATTTGGATTCATTGCAAAACTTTAAGAAAAAAATGTAGAATGTACTATGTTAGTTTTATATGTTTTTTTATAATTCAAATTCAATACAATTAAATATTTTTCAGAAAATAATCTCACTTGTACCACGTTATGACTTCTGAATAGTAGTTAGTTCGGTACCATTGGAAACGTTAGATTAACCTACTGCATGTTTAATGAATACGGTGTGCCACAATGTTCTACTCTGGAATTGAATATTCAGATAGCAATCTGTACTTATTTAAATTCCCTTCCGTTTAATTAACATGGGCGGTTCGGAAGGCCAAGTATTCGTCCAAGTGCATGTGTTGGAGGGATTGTTTTTCCCTCACGTTTCTCGCAGCTTTTGAATAGATTAAAAGTAGGCATTCGTTTAGTTTAAACTATACTCAATGTTATAGAGTTGTTGACGCAGTAGATATCTGTTACAGAAATTTGAAACGCGTCTTTTACCATTCGGATATTTTAAATTATGTAAAATAATGAAAGAGTACGTACCTCACAAAAAAATAATTCAGTGATGATCAGATGGAACAAATGTAGGAGAAGCAATAGTAAAGAACTTGCCATTACCATCCGACGTGTTTTTGTACACAGCTATTGCATGGTAGTGACTTCGCCAATATAATAATTGTTGAAAGAGGAAGAATGAGCAAGCGTAAAGAACTTTCCTCTGCCATCCGAGGTGTTTTTGATAGAACTATTGCATGGTAGTGACGTCACAAATATAATAAATGTTGAAAGAGGAAGAATGAGCAAGCGTAAAGACTTTCCTCTGCCATCCGAGGTGTTTTTGATAGAACTATTGCATGGTAGTGACGTCACAAATATAATAAATGTTGAAAGAGGAAGAATGAGCAAGCGTAAAGACTTTCCTCTGCCATCCGAGGTGTTTTTGATAGAACTATTGCATGGTAGTGACGTCACAAATATAATAAATGTTGAAAGAGGAAGAATGAGCAAGCGTAAAGACTTTCCTCTGCCATCCGAGGTGTTTTTGATAGAACTATTGCATGGTAGTGACGTCACAAATATAATAAATGTTGAAAGAGGAAGAATGAGCAAGCGTAAAGACTTTCCTCTGCCATCCGAGGTGTTTTTGATAGAACTATTGCATGGTAGTGACGTCACAAATATAATAAATGTTGAAAGAGGAAGAATGAGCAAGCGTAAAGACTTTCCTCTGCCATCCGAGGTGTTTTTGATACAACTACTATATGGCAAATATTATTCAACAAACATCTCACCAAGGCTACCAAGTAGATATGGCTGTTGTCCAAGTGGAAATCATGAAGAAAAGACGTTTTGATTGCCAGTGACAATCGTAACGGAAGCTAGGAAAACCAAGCGCTATGATATGAGCAGAATCTCGTCGTTAATTCCTGAAAATTTGAACCAATATTAAAGGTAATTTGAGAAAAAATATACAGCTAATACGAATATATGTCCACTTTAACAGTCTTTTTATTTTTATCTCAGATTGAAAAGGTGGAATTGATCTTTTAGCATTTAACAGCCTACGTAAGGGTTGGTGCCTATGCAAGGATTTCCCTTCATCTTGAACGAAAAAAGGAACAATGTAGTTTCAATAAAAGAGGAAAGAATGTACGAGTTGATTATATGACCCTTATTGGAGTTCACGAGTTATAAAATTCCACAGAGAACTTTTAATAACATGGAAAGTTTTATGAGTTTCCATGGAACAACTAATACTTAAAGTAAAGTAGTAGAATTAAACAGTTGGTGAACCAGCAACAGATTTCTTCGCAACCTATCCGAGCTCAACGAGAAACGTAAATCGTATTTCCTGACCGTCGAAGTTTCCAAACCGTATTATTAAGCCCCGCATTGATTTTTCGCCACAAGAAACCTTTTGTGAAAGCTCTGACCAGTTACGGAAGGAAAATGCTTGAATGTTTTGAGAATTACTTACCACCTGGAGTTAATGAGGTCCTGATGGCTCTGGACCGAGGACAGAACCAAAGAAGGACGGCACAGGTTGTAAAGTGGTGCGACATATAAGGTCGGGCGGAAATTTATCGTAAGGCGGGGCAGAAGATTGTTATAGGCTTCTTCTGTAAAAGGGTAGACAATTATTGTAACATGACAACGACGCGTGATAGGTTCTCTGCCTCTGTTTGTTATTGAACTGTAGCGTCTTTCTGAGCTACATCCATGTCCTATGTCTTACACCTGGTATAGTTTTGTAAATGAAATTCCGACATGGCCGGGTCAGCCACATGAACATATACACTAGTGAAATTTCCTCTGTAAGAAAACTGATTTTTAAATACCCAATGAATGAAACCATAAGGGTTTGCTGAATCCTAGGTACAGGAAAGAAATTTCTGATTCTCAGCTATTGCTAAGCATTTTAGATGGATTTACATTTAGATCATTCTACAACGTCTGTATGAAAAATTTCGATGGCGTAAGCTAGTTCTGTTGGTTAAACACATTCACTGTAAAACCAGCCGGTATAAATAAACACTAGCAGTAGTGAGGTCATAAATTGTTTTCGTAGTTTAATAAACCCTAGAACAATGCGCCTAACATGTTTCCATCTCAAGCCAGCGTGAACTAACGCCAATGTGGAAAATTCGTATTGAAATAACCGTAGCAATAGCTCTATTTTCTGTGCGCAAACAGCATGTTGCTAAGATTCTTAATAATGATGTGAAGAACCGTACACTATTTCCAAGAATTTGAACCCTAAGTGAGATATGCTTGTCTAAAGAGGACGTATGTGCTTTCCTTTGGAATCTTTTTTGAGCACGAATCAGATTCAAGTGCCTTAAAGCAGTATTTATAACATTCTTGTTAGATGTGATCAGCCAATAGTCCATAGCAAAGGAAATTCCACAAAAAAGTGTGTTAATAACGTTGCTGCACGTCTGTACTCTCACATTATAAAGACCCCCATCCAACCGCTGATAAATAATTCTGCTAACTGATACTCTTATCTTAACGTTCTTATCAGCTAAAAGATTTCGTTTGTTTATCTCAAGTTAGGTCCAATTTAAACTATGTTGATAGACGGTAAAGGTTAACATTTGATAGATTGATTCATGTAATACAATCAAAAGCTTTATCGGTAACGTTCTCCTAACATACATTCAATATTCTTTTGAGGGAGAGATCCAAAATCTTCAGCAACTTGTCTGGAATTCTTGATATCCAAGTGGTAGGAAAAGCGACTTTAGCTGTTGCCATTGAGGTTTGGTATTTTACGCGTTTTAGAAATTCGTGAATAGTAAAAGTCAAATTACTTGAAGATTTTCAGTTACTAACTGACCCTCTTCCCTGATACGACTTCTGCTGCATGATTTGCTAAACATAGGTTGCAGATTGGATGCACGTACTCACACAACTCACGAGTGAGAGGTCTAGAGAAGATTGGCAGTCACTGATAGAGAGGGATGATAGCCTTTTCTAACCAAATCAGCATTCTTTAGCGGTGAATATGGATAAACGAGCTTTTCCTTGGCCAATACAGACCAATTTAAATGTTTCTCGGAGATTCTCTAGCGGTTACTTAACTATAACTACGTGTTTGCAAATCCGTCTCGTTTTATTCATTTGGATTCAAGCAAAAATAAAAGGTTTGTTTACTTTAATTGGTTTTATATCTGTGCTGTTTTTATGGTTAAGTGCAGTAGGAATCTCACTGGCTGAGCTTTAGCGAAGCCTATCACTTGTTGAGCTGGAAGATTTCATTTCTGTCTGTCTTTTCACACAAAATCTCGAAACGAACTGACCTACAGAATTGAAATTATGCATGCAGCTTCATTTCTATATGAGGAACGCTGAGTTAGATTACGGCGCATGTAACTCCTTTTAATTTGGCTGAGCATTAGCGAATATAATATTATGGGAGACCATTATGGTAACGAGAAAATTGCAGAGCAAATAAATTGGCCTAAGAAGCCTAAGTATCATGCACATACAGCATCATTTTTATGATGACTTAGTGAATAGACTTATATAATTAAAAACTGAAATGAAACGCAATTTAATGAAAAACAATTTGAATTTATCATGGGAAATATATCTCGAGATTTATCTGTAAACTTTAAATTTCGCATGGACTTCATTTCTACATACCCAAGAATGAGTTCTATGATGATCAACGATGACCTTTCAACAACGGCATTTGGCTGAACGTCATTGAAGCCTATCAGTAAGTGCACTGACAAAAGTTCTATTTTGTTCGACAAGGAATGCAATAATGCCATTTTCTTGTGATTGCCTGTAGTTGTATCTGTCAATAATTTAATTACTTATATCTTTGAAATTTTGCATTGAAACTCAGCGAAACCTGTTACGCGTTGTGATACCTTATACTACCATGTATGCGAGAAAGCAGGAAGTGATAATCAAAATAGCAGGAAAATCAGTAAGTTATTTATTATATTTATTGCGCTGTGGAATACGCTACATACAGTGTACTTGATGTTCCTGTGTTATGTATATAAACATAATAAAATAAAATATTATAGTTATTGTTAGCCTACTGCTTAAAAAAACATAAAAAATAAATAGTCTCATATAAAAGGCTGTTCTTCCATTGACGTCTATGTCTTTACTAAATGCTTTTAAACATATTTCCTGTGATTTAGAAACTAATTCATAAAGGTAAAAAATATTATGTTAAATATAAAATTACGAAAACGGAAGTTTAGTTTTTTAATGTTTAAGTACCAAATCCCTGCGGCGAGGTGAGTGGAATTCGGCGTTCCGCAAGGTTCAGCCCTAGTATTGAATATTCAGGTGCCAATCTGTACCATTATTCAAATGTTCTTCCGTTTAGTTAACATGGACACAATGTCGGCAGGAAGGTCAGCCACCCAAGCCTGACTACGCAGGTGCCAGGTGGCGGACCCGGAGTGATTCCCACACATTGAGGGACTGACACATGCGCAAGTTACGAATAATTTCACGGCGAGGAATGTCGTTGGACTTGTTAATAACATGAGATCATTGAGCTCGGGCGGGAATAGGTGTGACTCAATTCTACATGTTTCTTTTCACGGTCCGCCCATTTGATTAATAACATCGATTGGGGCGTTTCACATGCATTTTAAACTTACAAACACTAATACTAGTTTTTATCTTAAAACTCCGTTTTAGTCACTTATTAGCCCAAATTTGACAGTTGAATTGAAGACTCTTGGAGCAATTGGTTTTTTTTTAAATATTACTAAATGTTAATAAAAACAATACTTTTCCAAATGGTTTATATTTTGGACGAGACCTTTCGAAACCAAAGGTTTCATCATCAGGCGTCTCCAGGAATAAATATGTACATTATTTTTATTACAATTAACATTAAAATACCATATGGTGTAAATATATGCAAATGCAAAAATTTTGGAAATATTTCAGACAGTATGAAAAATTAGATATGACTACAGTTTAATTTTTGAATAAATTCAGAAGAAAGAAGACTGGAATTTTCAATACGGCCCTCTTCATTGTTTATGAGTTTTACTTTATTTTTGTTTATGTTTAGTGTTTCCCAAGCATTTAAGTTCATCGGTTTTGTTATACTTCTTTTATGAATTTTAGATTTTAATTGATATTTTGTGTCCTGATTCATTGCAGTGCTAGATATATTTGATATATATAAAATTTTTGAAATATTTACAAAATTGTTGTATTTGTATGTATTTACATCATACGGTATTTTAATATTAATTGTAATAAAACCAATGTAAATATTTATTTATGGAGTCTCCTGATGATGAAAACTTTGGTCTCGAAAGGCCTCGTCCAAAATATAAACCATTTGGAAAAGTATTGTTTTTATTAACAATTAGTAATATTTAATAATTTAACAGTTTGTTGTACTTATAGGTAGTTTATACCACAATTGAAAAGTATGTAGTATACAAAGTGTGATCCTTCAACAGTTTCCAACGAAAGCATTTTCTGAATATAATATTTTTTTAAACCCTACATAAGTTAGGCTATCTGATTTTATGACATGATTGCGTACCTAAGCTGATTGTAAACCGGTACCTTAACTGCCTATAATTTAATTTTATATTAAAAACTAATGGAGACTGAACGTACTAAAAGCAAGGTACTTCAATCTCTTTCTACAATCAAAATATACATTACTGAAGCAAGAAACAGAGTTTAGAAAGGTTGTATGAGTCTTTTTTTACATTTAGTTGGATGTGGATCCCTTAGCATAAGGTATCTCCCTTGAAGTGCCGAGTTTCAACGATGCTGTCTCCCTGTACTGTCATGTGTATGTACCATCCACAGAGCAGCTTCACATTCAACATCACTGTAGCGTGATCTCGTCCTCCATGACCAACTACAGCAACATCTTTATTTACTAAACTGCCGTCCGAATCTCCTGATTCTTAACGTCATATCGTGGTTAATAAACTGAGTCCACATCACAATCGCCATAATTTTAAGGAAAGTTACACACTGCTGATAGCCCAGTTCACAACAACGCATCTGGAAAAAAACTCAAATGAATAAAACGACTTTATCATTATTACAAATCATTCCTGCCATACCAACTGAACCATAATTAAATTAAAAAATAACTTTCAAAAACGCAATTGAAAAAACTACAAAACAATAACGTCCTGTTTCAAAACGTCTAGGTAGCCTACTTCGTCACGTTCTTTCAAGATTGTTTAGTCGACCATCACGGTACATGACCGCAATTAAACAGCAATACTGTTGATTTGTAGTGGTTCAAATAAGCACTACTAGAGAAAAATGTGTACCATCTAACAGTTGCCAGGTGTCTTGTAGCGAACGCAAAGTGGGGTATCCCGTGTTAACACGAGTGTAGCAGTTGAACGCAAAATGGAGTAGCCACGGGCGTAGCAGTTGAACGCAAACTGGGGTAGCGTGTTAACACGGGCGTAGCAGTTGAACGCAAAGTGGAGTAGCAACGGGCGTAGCAGTTGAACGCAAAGTGGAGTAGCCACGGGCGTAGCAGTTGAACGCAAAGTAGGGGTATCCCGTGTTAACACGGGCGTAGCAGTTGAACGCAAAGTGGAGTAGCCACGGGCGTAGCAGTTGAACGCAAAGTGGAGTAGCCACGGGCGTAGCAGTTGAACGCAAAGTGGGGTATCCCGTGTTAACACGGGCGTAGCAGTTGAACGCAAAGTGGGGTATCCCGTGTTAAGCACGGTCGTAGCAGTGGAACGCAAAGTGGGGTAGCCCGTGTTAACACGGGCGTAGCAGTTGAACGCAAAGTGGGGAATCCCATATATATATATATATTGGTATCGTACGCAAATGCACAATAATTTATTAAAAAAACATTTTCATCACGGAATCTTTACAAATTTTTAACACACCTGAAGAACATTTTATATGAAATCCAATTAAACCAATCCTGACATTGGAATATTTACTCACGATTTTATTTCAATACATGAAGAGATATGAAAGCGGTTATATAATACAATGTTTACATTTTGTATAGAATCTGCGAGAGACTATTATTTTGTATAGAATAATAGTCCATATTATTCAAAACGTTAGTGTAACTATCTTAACAAGTACCGCCTTTGATTTCTACACTTTTAAAACTATATCTTTTCAGTACATAGATAGAACGCAACCAGGGAAAGAAGAGAGACAATACGATATAAAGAACTGATCAAACTCTTTGGTTCAGGAAGGGACCTGGTCTGATTCAAAGTCCGTCCCCATGACTCCAGGTGTCCAGAACCCGATCGGCCGGTGTTGCATAACGAACTGAGAAGTAGTGTAACAGATTGCAGCGCTGGTTTACGAGGTAAATCGAAAGCTCAACTCGAGGTTTGTTTAGTGCATGAATCAAATTAAATCGTTGTTGACCCGAAACTAGCCGATGATAGCAATCTAGCCGAGGTCGTATTTAACTCATCTGCGAGTGACTGGTTCGCAGCTACCCGAGGAGGGCCGAAGGTAGCCGAGCGCGCTGGAGGCGACGTTACGACCGGGCCCGAAGATAGCCGATACAGCCCGAGGCGATGTTGGCGTATTTTCACAATTAGCGTCGTGATGGTGATTCAGGTGATTCGTGATTCCAGTGAGCCGTGAAATGCCGACAACCAGACCGTGGGAATGTCCGTCTGTCTGCTGCCAATATTCCGCTCACCGCCTGCGCAGGCTCAACTCCGTTTTTTATTCCAGCTCTACAGCCAAATACAGAACCTACGCTGAATTATCCCCCCCCCCCGCTCACTCAAACTCCTGGGAACGAATTGTAGTATTCCCATTTATGGGGAAAATTACTTAAAGGATGAGTGGTCACTAGTGGATTTTTCTTCATGTGAGACTTTTTACAAGAATGAAAAAGAATAGTTTAAGTAATAAAAAAGAAACAAATATACTAGCGAGTTTTGAATTTGGATCATATTAACCGTGAGAGTCTGTTTGGACTGACAGGCCTTGATTATGAAACATTAGAAGGTTTCATAATCAATGTCATAGGCTGGAATAGCATGCTGCAACTGTTGTCTGTCAGCAACATTTTTTAATTTTTTTTAAGGAAATTTACATAAAGTAGTAGGATGTAAATCCCAGGAGATAAAAATTCAACACAGTAACTTTGGTGTATTGAATTAAATCCAAATAAACGTAGAATCAGTCGTAGGTGGTTGGTTAACGAATGCAGACCTATTGTGACCTGTATTCTGTAATTGAATTTTGATAATTAGTTTTTTGTTTAGGTTTTTATTAGGTGCATGTTTTAGAGTTAGTGAAGTTGATACACAACATGGTGGTTGTGATTCCTGACTTACGCGTTTTACAACGCTCTGGTACGATTGATTTATTTTAACCTATTATGAGTCTTAGGTTAGTTATTTACCTGAAGAAGAGATCAGATTGCAGACCTCGAAACATAGTGTTACTGATTTTTTTTTGTATCACTAAACGATGGAAAATGTCCGGAAAATTCTTGTTTCCTTCACAAACGTAGAATGTAATGCATTAATATATAATGCTGCCAGTTTTGTAGAAGACGTATTATGCCTAAGCATTCTTATTGAGTCTTTTGTTCGTATGCTGCAATTTTAATCATCACCTAATGCTATTAATCATCCTAATGGGTATAATACATACAGGGAATCTCTCTTAGCAAATTTTAATTTCTCCTATTAGAGGATTGTCTGGAGCGATGCACCAGAAATGTCATCTCCTACTTTTGACAAGGTCTAAGACGGTTCATCTGCTTCTGGAGTTTGGATGGTGAGATAACACGGGCTATCTTATACAGTATTTGAGTGCGGCCAGCTTGCCTGACATCTTATCAGTGTCCTTCCCAGGATTCTTATCTGGTGGAGAGAGATAGCGGTGGGTCAGGACCTCTGCCTCTATCCCCAGACGGATAACCAAACATGCCCACCATCTGGCCACATACTCGTATCCTGTCCTTCTTGTCTCTTATCACTCTCTGGTATCTGGACAGTCTCCACTTGCTGTGAAGTTCACTACTGTCAACTTGTGAAAGGTAGAATTAAACACTTTGATTTGCAAATTACTCTATAAATTCAGCAACGTTACTTGACGTTGTCCATTTCATTAACCACTTACTTATTAACCACTTCATTAGTTTAATTGTAGCGCTATATAACGCTTTCTAAACCTGATGGACTTACAAATAATATTAATGTATCACAAATGGTGTAAAACACAACTTGTTCTGCGAGCAGTAATTCTTTTACAGTGGAAGATGCCTTAGCGCCTTTTACAATAGACACTGCTGATAATAACTTGGATGACTAGTGCGTTGCAGTAATTATTCCAAATCATGGATGCGTTATAAATTAGTCTTAGCACCAATAACTACAGGTGGGGCCATGCACTTCATTCATCTACAGTCAAGAGACTCGTGAAACTAAAGCCAAGTTAATACATTTCCGTGATGTAGAGCTGTAATCGTGATTGTAGGAAGGTATGACACTTCCGGGATCTTTGGGTCGCTTATATAGGTCTTCTTTTCTAGGGTCCAGGAATACATATCCACCCACGCCTCTCACAAATCCTGCAATGTATTTACATCGTTAATAGAAGTAACGGTCATCCTTGTTTATCCATGTCCGAAGCGCCCGCCCCCTCTGGGGAAGTCGCTGCTCTAATCACCTCAGAATTGCTGATGCAGAAAAGCACCGTTGCCCGACCGGATATGAGAGCTTGATGACGATCTTCCGGTGGCTCCGCGACTGGCTGCACTCTGATGAACCTTTCCCCGGAAGAGCTGCTTTATTGGCGCCAAGTCCAGCAACCGCTTGTCGTTAGTCCAGATTTGCCATGGCCATTTGAGATTATGCATTTTCCAACCCACTGATCAGAAACAGCATTATGTTTACTCTTTATCTAAAACAAGAGATGCTTCAATTAGATTGTTCAATGTACTTCTCTTTAGAAACATTAGCAATTTAAATTTTCATCTGGAAGTTACACTCAGAGATCGAGTCCCAAAATGGTCAGTATGATTTAAAGCCAAAATATTACTCTTTTTAAGTTCTTTTGTTCAAAATGTATCAAATACCCACATGGGAATGCTTATTCCTTCATGGAAATGTTTTATCCAGAAGTTTACTTCAAAGATATAACTATCCTTCTTTCGTCTTCTATGTACTTTGTAGCGTAGATCAGCCCTTCTGCCACTTTTTCAGATGACTCTCGAAAATCTGTTTCAGGATGATTTAGAGTGCACGATATTATCAGGCTTGCTCTAAGTTGAGTTATGTATTCGAATTATAATTTTTCAGGTGGAAATCTTCATAACAGGGAATAAACAGAAGTCATATGGTCGCATATTGGGTGGGTAGAGAGTCTGAAATAAATTAACAACAGTCACTTACTGAATAGTAACTTTGAATAGTACATCTAGCTCTACTAAAAGATTTGACCTTCATACAGGAATTTTGACTAGGTGCTTTAATGTTGAATTATTTGGACAAACTATGTCTACCGAGAAATTTCTTTCTAAAAGCCACAACCCTCCACTGCTCATAGGAGATACTGCGCTCAAGAACGGCAAGTGTCGTGGTGAGAACAGTAAACATATGGAGAGGCAGAGGTGGGGGTTCTCGGCGATAGTGTGGGGGTGGGAAGATGTTGACGCAGGTGTCACCAGTGTGATAGCGCTATCTGTTGAGACACCGCCGCCAGCAAACACTCCAGTGGTGGCTGATAAGGTCGATGATGCTGCAGGGTGATTGCTCCACCTTCTAGGATCCTGGGCCACGAAGTCTAGAGCATATCGCAACGCCCGAAGTCTTTTTATCAAAGGGAGAAACTAGAGTATCGCTTTTCGCCTTCATTCAATTATGTTGGATGCTAAGTGGTATTGCATCAATTTTCTCTTAGTCAGAGTAATTCATCTAAGGGTCTATTACTTATAGGAAGGATAAAAAAAGGATTCTGTGGTGTAAACTCCACTCAAGTCCTCAGAATATATCCTCTGTTTGGTTCGGAGGCCCTCACACCCATTTTTATAAATCAACGAATCCTTTCTCTATCCAATTTCAACGCAATTTCCAAATGAAACACTCAATATGGAAGTCGAATTTCGACAAAAATAGCAAGAATTCTGTGTGTTTCCAGTTATTTAGTTGGGAAGAGCTAAATGCAAGAACACAACTAACTTAACCAAATGAAAAACAAAAATATTAGTCATTAGCTGTGATTAAATGTGTTGGCATTGGAATGAAATATTTTCCCCTAAATTGAACTGAAAGAAAAACTATAACTAAGTTATAAAACGAGTCACAAATTGAGTTTGATTGGTTTGTTGTTAAAATAAAGACACGACTGCATGGTAATTTAAATCTGATCGTGCATGCATGTTGTCAGGAACAAGCAAACACCTGCTAGATTGAGATAGTATGATTTTGCATTCGACTCGAGCTGAAATTAAAACGAAATTCCTGTGGTTTGGTTTCAAAACACCCTTGTACGAATCAGACGTGCGGTCAGGTGAAAGGTCTTTGCATTAGTCAGAAACCACAGACCGCTGGACGGCGCTGTGGGGCGGGACCAAGGGCAAGACCTGAACCTATGACCCTGCTCAGCCAATCTAGGTCGTTTGTAATTGTGGCGGACATTTTACTATTTATGTTAGTCACGAAAACAACTAGGCCCATCCAAGAAATTAGGACTTCGGTGAACATTTCTAGCTCAATATTAAGAGTTGTCAATGTACTTATCGGTTGATAATCATCCCTTTCTATTGTAGAAATGCAAAGTCAGAAACAGTATTTGTAAGGAGAATGTCGTGTCACTGTGACATTTGGGAGTACCTCAAGGTTTTATCTTGTGTCATTTTTCTTTCTTAGTTTGTACTAAGTTTAAAACTATATAGCTTTTACGTATAGTTGAGTCATTCAAGTTAAATACAATTTTCTATTTCTCCTGTAATTGAAACTTAAGTAAACTTGGTCTGTTCAGTAAATAGTACTTACATGGAGTTCTCAAATACATCTTTCTATCTGTCACATGTTTTTTAAGCCAGAAGATTGCAGCTGTACTCATATTCTACAAATAACTCGCCATCTACTTAAATAATTGATGCTTCTGCAAACCCTATTTCCTTAAATGATGAAAAATACTATTTTGTGATCCAACAGAGGTTCTGAAATTCAAAATTTACTTGATTATGTATTTGTTGGGTAAAAGCGATGTCTAAGATTGTAACGTTTCTGAGTAATACTAAATTTTATCTTTATCTTAGTGTAATTATCATCTTATCAGTATTTTAAATGCCTTCGTTCACAATAATGATGTAGAACCGTTCTAATAATAATTAAAGAGCCTGTTCATGAGGGAAGCTTAGGAAAGGCAATAATGTTTCCCGCGCTGCGCGAAGACGTTCTCGAGCGCGGGAAAACCAGTGATTACCGCGAGAAGTTGCCCAGGCCTGGCGCACAAGGAGAGCTGCTGCAGGAACTGACTGTCTGGACGAGGCGCCTTCGCCTTTCTACAGTCAAGGTCGGCCTGAGGTCGTCGTGGAAGTCAGGAGCTAAAAATACCTGGGCAGTCAGCAGAGTGCAGTAATGATAGGTCGAGAGCGGCCTACAATCTCCCCGCGGACTCGGTATAATTATGTTTATAGGCATACATAACGTGTAATACGGGTGCATCTAACTGCTATTGTGAATTAATGAACTCGTATACTAGTCTATTCTAAATATAGGACAAGGAGACATTCTGTAAATAAAGGAACAGGTACCAGAAGAGGTTTAAAGTTTGAAGACGCCTACTTCTCCTTTACGTGTAGCAAACATATACTCTAAATATAGAATCTCCACCATTCTTTTGTACTAAAGAAATATATATTGTACTTTGTGTAATACATAGTCAAATAATAATAACTAGTGTAATAAGCGTTATTACTAGACCACATAAACGTTGTAAATTCTTTCATTCTTTCAAGTTCATTTTGTTTCTTTTTATTACAGAAACTGATAGATCATAAAATAATGCTTTATTAAACTGTCTTAACGACTAAACGCACTACATTATTTTACATCCTTGCGTGTATGGTGCGAGGGCGAGTAAGTAAATAGTAGCTTTGTGACTCTTTAAAAACATTTTAAAGCTTAATTTTTTTCTTTAAAGGATATTTTTAAATAGACATCAGATGTAAATTGCGAGAAAAGGGAATTAAGTTTTAAGACAATTACCTCAAACTTCAACTGGAATAAGGTTTAAATTATAAAAAAGTTACTAGTATTATAAATTTGCAATATCTACAGTAATATACTTCATATATGTACAGAAATATTCTGTATGTACATACAAATGGGACTTCACGATAAGTACTGTAGATATGAATATTAACTCAATATTACAGTACTTAGGAGTCGCATTTTAGGTTTTAGGATACTTATTATTGTACACAAGGACACTCTCCTCTATGAAATAAAACGTTATCGTAAGATAAATGACATCTAAGACTATCATCGAATAGGCAGACATTGTACACATTTTTAACAATGTTACTGAAATATTCTTGAAGCCCAGGTTGAGACTAGTAAAAGTTTAATGATGTGTACGGATTTCTAGGAAAATCCATGCAGTTGACTCAGTTTACACTGGTGAAACAAATAGTATTAAACAAAATGGATTATTGAATACATAGGTATTCCAGTTGCAAGGTACGGAAATCTTGGTGACATCCACAAATACAAACATGAAATATAAATTTTAAAAATGCGTGAAAACATGCCATGTTATCATATAATAATAAAGGAACTCTGTAAGTATAAGTGGGAGGCCAGTCTGTCCCTATCTACTACTTGTTACTACGCGTTATACTTAAGTTTAGAATATGTTATCATAAATATGTTACTAGTACCACCAAAGTTAAAGTTAACCTTTACGGGCGGTTACGTGATCTGAGCTTGAGTTTAAGTACTATTGTGAGGGATGTTTTTGTTGCCCACACTGATAGATAAGGACATTTCCGATCGGCACTTTCCCAACCTCATATCACGTGCCAGATCGTCCAACGTTATCAGACGTCGGAAACGTACCGAACGGAACTGCTCCTGGCCATCACTGCGGTCTTCGGTGATTGCTGATTGGTCGATCGTTAGCCATTCACGACATAGCTCCGCCCTATTCAACTCTCTTGTAAGCGGATATGTATTGTTGGAAGTTACGGTTGATCGAATGTTTACTGAAGACGGCTCTCAACAGTGAAAACGAAATATCGAAAGAATTTAATTGTGTTAACGTTTGTAAACCTGAGATTGTAAATGATAGTGATTGCACCGACCGTGTACGCCTATGAACTACCATCTCAGTGTTTGCTAAACAAATTCAACATCACAAAATTTAGAGAGGGCGAGAGTTACAGCAGGCAGCCTACTTTGGAGAGACAAGCTGATTTTTACAGATGCATAATATTTCGAACAAACGATACCCCCCAAAACTATACATTTTATAAAGGTACTACCTTGTACCTTGTAGTGGGAGGTGAGTTTTAACATTTACTGTACTTGTGAAAGAAATTGTTTATATGGAAATTCAATTGCTCGACATAATATCTGTCAGAAAATGATGTATTCTGCCATAAAAACAAACGTCACTGTTATCCTCTGATTTTCCATGTATATGGAAAACCAACCATTGATGCTGGATTTGTCCCAAAAATAAAATGTTATTCCTAATATTATCGTTGTTTTTCATGATAACTTTGTTTAGAACGACGGGTACAAAATGTTTGAGCCTAACATCTCGACTGCCTAAGGAGATCACGAATAGGGGTATCTAAAGCTTACTTAAGAAAATTTTATTAAATGAAACATAACTATAAAAAAGCTAGGCGGTTTGGATAATCTTTTCCCCCATATGAAATTTGGGAATTTGATGGATTGATATTGTTGATATTATGGGTAGTCTACTAGTACCTGTCACATATTACCGTTCTCCCTCTACTTACATTTTTATCTTTTTTTTGCTACAGTTTGCTTCGTTGCTTATTATAAAATCAATAAGGTACCAGTGCCTTTCTCATCATTCCGTTCTTCTACTAATCCTACCCTTTGTACGTTTCACTCGATTGCTAGCAGTGTGAAATCAATACAGAATGGGAGAAAATAAAACCGCACACGATACAGGTCAAACGCTTTTATATAAACTACTGTATAATGATTTGGTGCGATTTTTCTCACGAGACTTTGGTAAGAACCACGCATTAAATACTGATGGATTAATGTAAACTGCGTTTCCTGTGGAAGAATAGAACTTCCGTCCACTCGACCTTATTTGTTTATCTAACACCCGTCCAGACACGAACTCTCCAGACAAACATACCAGAGGACCTGTTCCCTGGCGGAAGACGGTCGTCATTTTTTGGCGCTTGGGGGTTCACACGTGAGTGTGTCACACATGGTCTCAACTCCGCACCCTGGCCGCCGGCAGATGAGTTCTGCACATGGAAGACATGTGTATGTGCCCCTGTTAAAAAACAGCAGATGTACGCCAGCGGTACGGAGCTGCAGACACACCCCTGGCCAGGACCAGGACATGTGGAGAGCAGGACTCCTGGTGACGACAGACTAGAACCAGAACCAGAGTCCTCGACTGGGTCTCCGGCGATGTGAGGGTTGGGGAAGGATCGCGTCTGAAATAAACGGAATTGATCAGATCGGTCAAGTTCTAGTTGAAAAACGTTATTCATCCTTTTCGCACAACCAAACCCACTTTGGAGTAATCACTTGTTCTACGCTATTCACTGTTACTAAACACTTTAATTGAAAAGAAGCTCCATCATTTGAATTCACTTAAGTTACTTTGCATTGTCTTATATGGATGAGAACCATTTCTTGAACGAATAGTTACATTTAATTACATTTGATACTGGCATAAATAGATTTATTAGATTTATCGATATGAAGTTATACCCAGCGTATCGTTTAAACGATACTAGTCAAAAAGACTCATACAATACGTTATCAGTCAAACGCTTGCTGGAGAATACCGCAGATTGCAAATGTAGCTTTAAGGTAGTTTTGGTATATTGGGGGATAAAAAATGTACCGCCACGAGTTATAATGTTGATGTTAATATTATTGTTGTTGCTGTGTAATGGTTGATCCATTGAAAGCAAAAATGAAAATGATGAAATTTTGAGTACTCCTAAAATGATCTCTTTTGTAGATAACTGCGATGTAAATCTCCTTTAGAGATATAGAACTACACCACCTGAATGCTTTTGGCAGGTTTCAAAATGATTCCTTTCTACCACAAACATGATAGTGGGGGGTCGGGGCAACCCACCAATATTCAAGGGAATTGTATGTAGAGGAATATCTCAAACGACAAATTTCGATAGGAACCAACAGCGATAAGAAAGCCAGTTTCTGAATCCTCCAACTAAAATAAGTACCTTCGAACAAAGGTAAAATTCTAAATTCACTACGCTTTCTTGTAAGAAATCAATTTTGAGACCTCAAATTTTCGTTCTTCTTCTATTAAAAAGCCCTTAAAAATTGAAGTCCCCACGTCGTTACTGTTAAAATTAGTTCACCCTTTATCCTAAATGTTAGGGGATGGTATTTTAATTTTACTAAAAGACAATATATCAATATACTTGTTCTGTGTCTATCAAAATATCTTCGTGATGACGTAAATGCGTTCCCACCAATAGAATAGGAAATACACGTCAACACTAGAGCGTGACACAGCTACCGCTACCACAATACTGATAATGTTATCAACGTTATCAGTCAGGTGTTACAGTTGATGTAATGGTGAAACGCTTCACTTTCCCTGGCGCTTTCTACCCGCAGTGCTAGTGCTATACCGGCACCAAACCGCCGCCTCCAACTCCGCCTCCGCATCACAGCCTTTCACGAGGAGAAATTCTCTCAGAGACGCTCCACCAGTATCTCTGAACGTGAGAGTATCGGTACACACCATCGGTCCCGACACCCTACCGTTGTCTTCACCGTCATGCTTACTTTTTCACTAGGAGAATCTCCGTCGATGAGACGCTCCACGTATCTCTGAACGTGAGAGTATCGGTACACGACCATCGGTCCCGACACCCTACCGTTGTCTTCACCGTCATACTTACTTTTTCACTAGGAGAATCTCCGTCGATGAGACGCTCCACGTATCTCTGAACGTGAGAGTATCGGTACACGACCATCGGTCCCGACACCCTACCGTTGTCTTCACCGTCATACTTACTTTTTCACTAGGAGAATCTCCGTCGATGAGACGCTCCACGTATCTCTGGACGTGAGAGTATCGGTACACGACCATCGGTCCCGACACCCTACCGTTGTCTTCACCGTCATACTTACTTTTTCACTAGAAGAATCTCCGTCGATGAGACGCTCCACGTATCTCTGAACGTGAGAGTATCGGTACACGACCATCGGTCCCGACACCCTACCGTTGTCTTCACCGTCATACTTACTTTTTCACTAGAAGAATCTCCGTCGATGAGACGCTCCACGTATCTCTGAACGTGAGAGTATCGGTACACGACCATCGGTCCCGACACCCTACCGTTGTCTTCAACGTTATACCTACTTTTTCACTAGGAGAATCTCCGTCGATGAGACGCTCCACGTATCTCTGGACGTGAGAGTATCGGTACACGACCATCGGTCCCGACACCCTACCGTTGTCTTCACCGTCATACTTACTTTTTCACTAGAAGAATCTCCGTCGATGAGACGCTCCACGTATCTCTGAACGTGAGAGTATCGGTACACGACCATCGGTCCCGACACCCTACCGTTGTCTTCAACGTTATACCTACTTTTTCACTAGGAGAATCTCCGCCGATGAGACGCTCCATGTATCTCTGGACGTGAGAGTATCGGTACACGACCATCGGTCCCGACACCCTACCGTTGTCTTCAACGTTATACTTACTTTTTCACTAGGAGAATCTCCGTCGATGAGACGCTCCACGTATCTCTGGACGTGAGAGTATCGGTACACGACCATCGGTCCCGACACCCTACCGTTGTCTTCAACGTTATACCTACTTTTTCACTAGGAGAATCTCCGTCGATGAGACGCTCCACGTATCTCTGGACGTGAGAGTATCGGTACACGACCATCGGTCCCGACACCCTACCGTTGTCTTCAACGTTATACTTACTTTTTCACTAGGAGAATCTCCGTCGATGAGACGCTCCACGTATCTCTGGACGTGAGAGTATCGGTACACGACCATCGGTCCCGACACCCTACCGTTGTCTTCAACGTTATACTTACTTTTTCACTGGGAGTATCTCCATCGATGAGACGCTCCACGTATCTCTGGACGTGAGAGTATCGGTACACGACCATCGGTCCCGACACCCTACCGTTGTCTTCAACGTTATACTTACTTTTTCACTGGGAGTATCTCCATCGATGAGACGCTCCACGTATCTCTGGACGTGAGAGTATCGGTACACGACCATCGGTCCCGACACCCTACCGTTGTCTTCAACGTCATACTTGCAGTTTGTCATTAATAGAAACCCAGTCATTGAAGCGCTTCATCTACAGTCTCAATCATGAGAGTGGTAGGTTACTAGACTATCGAATTCTTAAAATTAGTGACATAAATTTGTACTTTTGTTATTTTAAAATGCATAAATCTGTGTGGTAAGCAAATAAATCTTACTTAATACAGTCATAACAAATATCTTTGGAGGGATACACGTCAGTTAAGGAAAGTAAATATCATCAGTTTTAGGAATAAATGTGTTTCAAAACTTATAAAACGGTAAGTTATTTAAGCAAAACGATTGTTTTCCAGCTTTGAAGTGTATTTTTCGGTTCATTTTGTATATAATTGAAAATCAACTTCAGATAATTCTTTTAGAGATTGCCTGTCTTTAGTACATAAGGGGCTTTAGTAGCAGACGGTATAAAGTATTGTAAATTTGCAAATAAAATTTGTAATAAAAAATATATTTTGGTAGTTATATATAAAACTATCCATAGATAGGTTCAATACCAACATTGGATGTTTAATATTTGATCTCGGGCCATGCTACTAACATAAACTTTTAATGGTCACCGTTTAATGGGAATGTCAAAATAGTGTTAAATTCTTGCCATTATCAGAAGGAGCTGTATCCATAAAAGAAACAAATACTGAAAACCGTTTTTAAAACAGAATATGACAGACATTTTCAATAGGAAATCGGAGCATTCAATCCCTACATAAGGATGAATACTTCGCATGTACAAAATATAACACTATTATAGGAGGAAGTGTAATCAAATTTCTGGCTCCAACCTAGTGAGTGCGTCTCGTTTACACTTGGTTGCGCTAGTGTCGACTAGAATTTTGGCTCGATGCCGCTAGAGTCCGCTAGGAACTTTGTGTCATACTGAATAAAATTTGGATGTCTTCTTTTAAGAATCTACTTAAGAATACAAGGATGGGCACTAAGCTGTAAAATGAAGAAATCTAGAGTATGACAGTATTTTGGTTGTTGCCTGTTTTGAACTGTACCCAGGGGTTATTAGACCCTGAGTCTAGATTAGTTGAGAAAAGTAGAGCGCCAAAATCAGTAGATCCTATGGTTGGCACAACTATAAGAGCTTTACGGCGAATTCGTTTTTCTAAACAGTGTTTATCTGTAAAGAAGTTATTTGCGTAGTAAGGGAAGAAAATCAACGTGAGGCATAAATTTGGTCACGCGAGCCATATTTGAAAGTTGAAGTTTTTTAAAAATGGCAAAACAAGTTTGCTCCGAAAATATATGGACAACAAAAGTTCGAACCCTTTCCCAAGTTGAGTGAACAGGTAATAGTTGTTGAAAATTATAATTAGTTTTACTGATACCAATATTTAATATGAAATATAATTTTACATAACTGTAAAACGTTAAGTACATCTCTAACCTACTGTCAGAGCATTAACTTAAATGAATGAAACCTAGAACTTCAGCCCAACTTTAACAATTGGGGGACAAAATTTCGAATAGTCAAACGTTATAAATGGAACAGAGAATAATCAACTAAACATATTGTTTGGGGCTTTGCCATTTCAAAATAGGTCATCGAAGCTTGCGATTTGATTGCAGAAACATTCCACACCTCTAGTGTGGCAACGAACTGTAGACCATCCACAGGGAGCCGTAGTATTGGAAGATCTGTTCTTCCACGTTAGTCGAATTTTGGTGGATTGTGGAAACTGTAACAAATGAAACACCATTGAAAAAAATCGTTTACGTTTAAAAAATAATTACTCGATCTGAATGGATATTATAATAATTTGACAAATAAATTTTTATTTAATTTTTCTAAACTATTAAAATTTACTAAACTAAAATACATTTAAAATAAATAAGCACCTGTGGCGTTTAAAACTTTTTGGGGTCTGAGATATATGCATTTTTCCATACATGTTTTGGGGTTTCTTCACCTATTCCAAAACGGCGAGTTACTCTACAAGAGTGCCCTTAGAATTGTCTAGGGACTGGGAGAAAGTTGCGATGAGCACTTTCGAACACATAGAAACTTAAAATACCCATCTTTAATATTATATCACACGTTAAATTTCGTATTTCAATATTAAAAAATCTTTAAACCTAGCAATCACACATATTACACCAGAAATAAAGATGTATGATTCCTGAAAACTTTTAGTTTGCCGCTTCTAGAAACCTTTTTTTTGTCAATTTACCATCAAATATCTAAAACACAAGAGAAGATCAAAACTGAGCATCTCTGAGACAGCCTTCTACAGCTTTGAAGAGGTGCTACGATAGCAAGTGTTCTGTGCAGTGCTCAACAAATAAATCTTTAACTTGATCACTTGTGATTGTCTACAGTATTTTGTGAGTTTTGTTATTTTGGTGATATGGCTTGCACCCAAACAGTAAATTGTCTATCGTATTAATAAATCAAATTGGAAAACTATTCAGTATTCAAGTTAACCTAGCAAATCTAATACTTTATTGTTCACTTTAATTTTAGAAATCTGTTATAAACCGTATATAGCCAAAAGTTTTATAAAAGTACATAAACCGCTGATAGTGAAAAATAAAACCAACTGAACCAGTTCATGAATAACTTTTTTAAGTATTGTAAGTCGGTGAGAGAATAATAAACTGTTGGGGACACCGTGTTCTGCGCAGTACACACAGTGGAGACTTAAACGGTCGAGACGCTATAAGTCCTGACATAACTGGGTAACTGAGGATTAAACTATTAATATTACAAAAAATAAACATTATTTTACATTGACAGACGTAACTATGGACATAGTAGAGAGGTCTAAAACTTCGGCCTTTGGATCTGTGCTAGAGAGTTAGTTCAAAATCCTGTCTGTGACCTAGAACTTTTAATAAGTACAATCGACTTTATACTGTATCGCCTCTTCCCCTTTTCCTCGTACAGGCCAGTGAGGACGAGCACAATAAGGTTTAGGACATGATTAGACTCCCCCTTTACTTTATCTGGTAAAGCAATCTATTTTACGTTTTTCGATTTTTTTATTGACTTTATCAAATAAATCTATTAAGAGCCGTCTTTAGTGGAATGACCTTATGCCTTGCCCCATAAGAATAATGCTAAACAACACTTTCAGGTACTTATTTTTAATCGTGAAATTCTGATTAATATTTTAAAAGTATTAATAATACACACCCACATTTTTTCATGTTCCTCGTCAAGTATATACCTTTTTAAGTATTTGAACGATTCAAAACGAGTTCAAACCATTCAAAGAATAACCTGATATAACACTGGATGATACGTATATAGCCATTATCCTAGCCTGTTTAATCCTTAGTAACAGCTACACGGTAAACTAAGGCTCGTACAGTTTAATGTAGGTTCAGTGCCATGTAAGAGTTGGTCTAATGGACGGAGCCACCGTTCAGTTTCTAAGCTTAATCTCCTCTAATTACCAGCGAGGCCGGGCCTGTAGGTACGACCGCAGCGGCTCTGAGGACGAGCTCCCAGATCCCGATTCCCACGCTTCCACTCTACTCCCGCACACCTGAGGTACGAGCGTGGGGGGTCCTCGGTCCGGCGCCTAGGAGCCTACCTCTCATCTCATCGCCGCACCGCACTCTCTTGATTACTGATTAGAGCCACTGCGTCTACTCGGTCCTACACCTGAGCCGTTCTTACTGTACCTGTGTGCCCTGCTCACTAGAGAGCAGCTCTACCTCTCATCTCATCGCCGCACCGCACTCTCTTGATTACTGATTAGAGCCACTGCGTCTACTCGGTCCTACACCTGAGCCGTTCTTACTGTACCTGTGTGCCCTGCTCACTAGAGAGCAGCTCTACCTCTCATCTCATCGCCGCACCGCACTCTCTTGATTACTGATTAGAGCCACTGCGTCTACTCGGTCCTACACCTGAGCCGTTCTTACTGTACCTGTGTGCCCTGCTGACTAGAGAGCAGCTCTACCTCTCATCTCATCGCCGCACCGCACTCTCTTGATTACTGATTAGAGCCACTGCGTCTACTCGGTCCTACACCTGAGCCGTTCTTACTGTACCTGTGTGTCCTGCTGACTAGAGAGCAGCTCTACCTCTCATCTCATCGCCGCACCGCACTCTCTTGATTACTGATTAGAGCCACTGCGTCTACTCGGTCCTACACCTGAGCCGTTCTTACTGTACCTGTGTGTCCTGCTCACTACAGAGCAGCTCTACCTCTCATCTCATCGCCGCACCGCACTCTCTTGATTACTGATTAGAGCCACTGCGTCTACTCGGTCCTACACCTGAGCCGTTCTTACTGTACCTGTGTGCCCTGCTCACTACAGAGCAGCTCTACCTCTCATCTCATCGCCGCACCGCACTCTCTTGATTACTGATTAGAGCCACTGCGTCTACTCGGTCCTACACCTGAGCCGTTCTTACTGTACCTGTGTGCCCTGCTGACTAGAGAGCAGCTCTACCTCTCATCTCATCGCCGCACCGCACTCTCTTGATTACTGATTAGAGCCACTGCGTCTACCCGGTCCTACACCTGAGCCGTTCTTACTGTACCTGTGTGCGTCTGACTAGAGCAGCTCTACCTCGCATCTCAATCGCCGCACCGCACTCTTGAATTAGTAGGAATGTAACTTTGTCATAGGACTTTATTATTATTCTCTAGGTAAATGTGTGGAGGAGTAATGTCACCTCCATCCCCCTGAATAGTGACGCCGCTGTTGTTGGAGTGCATCTGTTTGGATCTAATCGCCACTGCAGAGAGACGCTGTAACGCAGTGACAGCTGAAATCTAGTGTCTATCTGTGTCAAGATACGAAACAGCTTGCACTAGACGGAGTGATACCCGCTTTGCTCACCTGAGTTATCCATGGGAGCCGAAGTTGCATAGCAAGTGGGTGCCAGGTAAGTGAAGTCCGTTGTAACTTGAGGAGTGAATCTCAACTTAATTTCATATGTCACTGTGTTACACCGTACACACATGAAGATCGCTTTCTTCTAGTACCATTTCAGCAAGTGAAGGAAACTAAACTGTGGCATTAAAACTTTCCTGACTGAGACTGAGATTGATAAACTGCAACTGACTAGTTATCTCATTACTAAACCAGTCCTGTAATCTTGGGCTATATAGCCCACTTCTTTATTTCATGATACTGCTTTCAGATCAGCTGTGTCCCAACTGGAAACTGAAAAGTAAGTGGACAATTTACCCACGATAACTTGCCGAATTTCTTCCGTATATTTTGAAATTGTGAGATCGTTTCTTCGCTTACTAGTTAACAACAAATATTATAATACTATGCCTTACCCTGTACAAAATATTTAAAATTGGGTGTTGTCAGCCACCTAAAAATTGTTTTAGTACAATGATAAGTGTTATTCGGAATTCGCGTAAAAGTTCGCAATCTATAATATATTGTGTCGTTTGAAAAAAACGATACGTCGGGTAATTGTGGTAAATTGGGTCGTTCCTTATTTATGCATTTGGAATTGCAAGAACCCCAGACGATGTTTTAGAAGACCGGACCCGGGCAGAAATATTCAAAATTCCCGGTTTTAGCATCTCGCAACACCTTGACTTGTTTATGGGTGTCGTCGAGAGTGACAGCTGGTTGTTATGTTGTGATGGACGCCTGGGAACCACGACAACGACCGGGTCCGGGAGCGCTCGGTCAGGTATGGCATGCCGCAAGGTGGCAGCGTCGGCGCCCTCTTGTTTGTTACGTCACGTCACCTCTGCTCCAGCGCGTTATCAGGTGATAAGCGCCTTTCCCACAGTCGCAGGCTCCAGCGCAGGTGTTCGCCCCACTCCATGTCTCATCCAGAACCTGCCCTGACACGCTGGAACCTTACCAGCCTTCACCGACGGTGTCACTCTTGCCATCTTACCACTCGCTCATCTGCAATGTAACTAGACCTACTAGACCTTTCTTCCAGCTCTATCAAAAGAGTGTAAAAATGCACATTTTAAACATTTTATAAGATCAGGTGAACCACAGACCGCATTGACTATCTTTTCAATATTGAGTCACATCAGCTTAATCTGAATAATATATTTAGTATTGAAATGTCATAATTTTTCATTTTTAATTATTAATTGTGTTAATGTTTGTTAATGTTTATATATATATATATATATATATATATATATATATAAACATTAACAAACAATAAACATATAAACTAGCTTTGGTATGATTTGTTTATTTTAACCCTAGATTGTAATTATGTGTTAGGTTAGTTATTTACCTGAAGAAGAGATCAGATTGCAGATCTCGAAACGTAGTGTTACTGATTTTTTGTTTCACTGAACGATGGCAAATGTCCAGAAAATCGTGTTTCCATCGTGTATTAATAATTAAAAATTTTACTTTTGGTGACGTTTACCTTTGAATTTTGTTTTGAAGGGAGTTTTTTGGGGCCATATATTTTCTTTTTGATTTTATAAGCCTCCGAGATGTCTGTATGTAGATGGTCTGAGTATAAATTCTCTTGTACAAGTATAACATACCTTTGAATTTTGTTTTGAAGGGAGTTTTTGGGGCCATATACTTTCTTTTTGATTTTATAAGCCTCCGAGATGTCTGTATGTAGATGGTCTGAGTATCCATTATCTTGTACAAGTATAACATAAGTGTGATATTATGTTGACACCATATTTTACTTTCTTGTAATTCATTTTCATACCCCTAAATCAGATTCTTAAAATGATGACTATAGTACTGTATGTTTAAATTTATTGATTGTTACTGAAATTGTGGTACAGTGTTTATAAATTTTAGGCTTCAAAGTAGGTTTGGAAAATAATAAAATAAATAAAAATTTATAAATTTTTCTTCATCATGTTTACTAGAATTTGAAAGATTCTAGAAAATTTATATATTGTGACTGTGGGAGATTGCTTTTTAGAAGATTTATTATAAATTTAATGTTTGTAGGTAGTCAATTTTAACTAACTTAATGGGGATTCGTTTATGCAAATATTACAATCTAATATTTAAAATTATATAATATATTATTTAGTACTACAAAGTGACACATTGGGTTATAGTTTGAAATTTGTAATTAATAGTGTGGGTGTGTATTATCTATAAATTTTCATAGTCATAGAATGTATATTATGGACGTCTATAATCTGTGTCAAATGTACGTTTGTGTTTCCTATATTTTATATAAACACGTAATTGTATATGAAAACTGTATCAATATTCAATATCTGTATTTATTTCACAACTTTGATTTATTCCAAAATAAAAGAATTTATTCCATAGTAAATAAAATAACTTATTGGTAAAAAAAAATAAAATTGAAATTTCAAGTCCAGTTGCAAAAAATTTAACTTAAAATTAAATTAGCACTTTATTTACATTTTTAGGTTAAGAATAAAGATATAACAGGAGAGGCGCTCCACAACAGTTATCAATTCACACGTATTGTGTTGGAAAACAACGGTGATTTTCGTTTTTCATTGACACATAAAAATATATTACCTGGTTTGTGCTTTCGGTTTTTTACTGGTACTTACTTATGTTACGTGCATGAAGACTAATATATATATATATATATATATATATATATATATATATATATATATATATTAATCTTAAATTAAAGCATGGGTCGAGTGAGTAAGATTTCCATGTTTTCCTCTGTGGGCCGTCCCCTCATGGTTGGAATGTCATAATAATATCAAAGAAAAATAGTTTACATAGTCATATGACACTGTGAAAAGTTTATAGATGTATCTGCTATGGTTTGTAAAGTATTAAGCCGTACCCAGACTTTTCAAACACCTTCTATATATACAGGGTGTAACTGAAATACACCGACAAACTTCAGGAGGTTGTTCCTGAGGTCAAAAACGAACCAAAAAGTTCCTATAAATGTATGTCCTAAAATGCATCGTTTTCCGTCTGTCCGTCTGTTATGTGTTTATTACATTAAATTTTTTTTTCTAAACAACCATTAAAGGTACAAAGTTAAATTTTTCAACATATGCTAAACTAGTAAAGATTGTCAATTAAAAAAAAATTGAAAATTTTTACTCAACAAAATTCAAAATGGCGGCTAGTTAAAATCTTTGATGGTGAATTTCTCAAAAACTACTTCCTGTATAAAAAATTTACTAGAATATAAAAAATATAAATTTATTTATAAAACGAACGGTACCACATTTTTTGAAATCGCTCAAGAAATAAAAAAGTTATGGCATTTTTTTCTTAACCTAGTAACATATCACATTTACTAGTTTTTTTTCTTGTTTCAAAAGTTAATGTAAGTATTTAAGGCAGTATAAAAATAAAACGATATTTTGGGTTTAAAAAACTTTAAACATGATAATTAGTATTAAATTTTAAAAACGACATTGTAACAAGCAATCTACATGACTCAACTTTCATGGTTTAAACAGCTGAATATGTTTTAATGTTGAGACACAGCTGATTATAACAACAATGAATTCAGATAAGTAAGTCATTTCCTTGTTTATTTTTTTGACAAGATTTGATCTGTTACTTTCACTTGTAGAAACATTATTAGTCGATAGTGCTCTTATTCTATTGAAGATGGCAGGTTACCCATTTAGCCATCAAGCTGACATGATATTTATGTATGGAAAAGCTAACGGTAATAGTCGCCTAGCATCCCGCCTGTATTAACGAATCATTTCCAAATCGACAACAACCTACTCATTCAACATTTGCTGCTGTTTTTCAACCGACTTCATGAGACTGGCACTTTGTTACCTTCTACTGCAGACCGAGGTGTACAGAGACAGCGTAGAACTCCTGATTTGGAAGAAAACATCTTACAGCGAGTAGAGGAAGATCCAGGCGTAAGTACTAGGCAGTTAGGAGCAATACTCAACGTAGACCACATGACAGTATGGCGAGTTCTACATGAGCAGATGTTATATCCGTACCATTATCAGCGTGTACAAGCCCTTGGTCCAGCTGACTTTCCATTACGTTTACAGTTTTGCCAATGGTTTTATCAGCAAGCAAGCTAACAACCCAGGTTTTACATTATTAGTTGTGTATACAGATGAGGCTTGTTTTAATCGAGATGGAGTAACCAACTACCACAATATGCATCTATGGGCTGATGAAAACCCACAAGCCATTCATGAAGGGAGACATCAACAGCAGTTTAAAATAAATGTTTGGGCAGGCATCATTGGAGACTGTTTATTAGGTCCTTTTGTATTACCTGACATACTAAATGGTGAAAACTACAGACATTTCTTACAACACGAATTGCCTGAAATTTTAGATGATGTTCCCTTGGGTGTGAGAGAGCACTGTTGGTTCATGCATGATGGAGCTCCCGCGCATTTCAGACTAGATGTCAGGCAATTTCTGGACCAAACTTATGGGGAAAGATAGATAGGCAGAGGGGGACCTGTATCATGGCCGCCTCGGTCGCCAGATCTAAATCCAATCGATTTCTTCCTTTGGGGCCATTTTCAAAACTCTAGTTTATGAAAGACCAGTTATATACCAGGGATGACCTTTTACAGCGTATCACTGCAGCCTGTAACACTGTAAGGAATACAACAGGAATACTTGAAAGAAACTCGGCAATCCAATGACCAGACGTGTTAATGCATGCATCGCATCAAATGGAAGGCATATTGAACATTTGTTGTAAAGTGATCCCTAATATTTTGAAATAAATGTTGCTCTGTTAAGTTATTCCGTATTTCTTAATAAATGACAGCTTAAAACTCTTTTGTTTAATGTGAGATATTTTTGTTGAATGTTCTAAACAATTGTAGGCTACTGTAGTTTTTTTTAAACAAGAAAAAAACTAGTAAATGTGATATGTTACTAGGTTAAGAAAAATGCCATAAACTTTTTATTTCTTGAGCGATTTTCAAAAAGTGAGGTACCGTTCGTTTTATAAATAAATTTAATATTTTTTTATATTCTAGTAAATGTTTTATACAGGAAGTAGTTTTTTGAGAAATTCACCATCAAAGATTTTAATTAGCCGCCATTTTGAATTTTGTTGAGTAAAAATTTTCAATTTTTTTTTAATTGACAATATTTACTAGATTAGCATATGTTGAAAAGTTTAACTTTGTACCTTTAATGGTTGTTTAGAAAAAAAATTTAATGTAATAAACACAAACAGACGGACAGACGGAAAACGAAGCATTTTAGGACATACATTTATAGGAACTTTTTGGTTCGTTTTGACCTCAGGAACAACCTCCTGAAGTTTGTCGGTGTATTTCAGTTACACCCTGTATATACGTGAATAACAATTGAAATGTATGTAGTTTTATAATCAAAGTCTATCTAAATACCAAAACTTCAACATTATCATCAGCATCATAATTATTTTTTTATGTATTAGAATGTGAAAAAATTTGTTGATCCACATAATATGATGACGGTTTTACTGAATAATATTTTTTATATTTTCATTGCTGATTCAGAACCTGTATTTGAAAACATCAAAATAAAAATATAATTCCCTAAAATAAATTCAAAATTTATTGAGTACATAATAATAAGTTAACTACATTCATAGGGAATAAAAATGTATACATTTTCATAATTTGGTTGCAATGTGTACTCCTAACTTACATTTTTACTCACAATTATACATTACAACATACTTACATACATAAAAATATAAAACAAACAGTAAACTAATAGATTATACAAATTGTCTAATGTATAATTTATTATAGTCCTACGTAACACGATAATTTCAACAGAAAGTGTTGTCAATGAAGAACGAAGACCTGAAACTAAGCGTACACGAGTCTTTTGCCAAAATTAAAAGCCGCAAAACTACGCCGTGAAATACGCAGCTTGAATGACAATGCATCAGTAGATTAAAATATGTGACTAGTTGTAGCTGTAGAGGTAGGACTCAAGTGGTACCAACTTAAAACTAGTGAACTTCAAAAATGAAGACAGAAAATAACACACTGTATGAAATGTTTGTCATGGGTGCGACGATTAATCGTGAGTCTTCGCTAAAGTTCAAATTTTTATTGAGTTCTTTGTTTATATAACCTCAAGTATCTTACATCAAAATTCTCAGCATACTTTTCTGCGTACAATGATGTATAATATATATATATATATATATATATATATATATATATATATTTATATATATATATATATATACAGGGTGATTCGGTTAGTGTTACCGGCACTTTCTGAACTGATTGTACTATAAAAAATAAAGAAAAAAGTTCATATAAACATGGGTCCGGAAATGCTTCCTTACTGGGTTATGGCCAATTGAAGATTTCACCAAAAATTGTGTGCAGGAGGTCAAATGATGATTTGCCGCGTGTTTATGAAGAGATATTTGTAGGCTAATGCAACTTTTTCTAACGGATTTTTAGATGAGAGAGATTGAATAAAGTTCATCTCATAGCTGTATCTCATTTAGTTTTTTTGTTATACTACAAAAAACAGAAATAAAATAATTTTGAAAACACTTTTTTTAAGGTTTAAAACGGACAATTATTTTGTTAAATAGGCCATTGAAGACCCACATTTTTACAAAGAAAACTTGCAGAAAATTTTAATTCTGAATAAAATTATGTGCCACACGGCTATTAACAGCGAAGTATTAGTTTCTGGAATTTAATTTTACAACAAACATTCTACCAAGCAAGAAATTCCAAAAGCAAAGGAAAACCGCATTTTAATGACATAGAGTAGCCTACACATAAAGATTTATTAGGATGCAATTTAAATTAAGTTTTAAATAAATTATTGTTTTTCATCTAAAGGTTATAATACTACGTACCACTTTCATAACAGGTGTTCAAAAAATCAGTCCCTTGTACTTCAATACACTTAGCAGCTCGCTTTCTGATTGATCGAGTTATCCTCCGCAACGCTGCACGATTGTTTTTGATTTGTGCGGCGGCATCTTCAATTCGATTTATTAACTCTTCACGTGTATTTACTTTTTCCTGGTACACCAGGTTCTTCATCCAACCCCATATACAGAAATCTAATGGAGTTAGATCTGGTGATCTTGGTGGCCAAGTGTGTGGTCCACCGCGACCAATCCATCGCCCGGGAAACTGCTCGTTTAAGTGCATTGTTACATTATGGGAAAAGTGGGCAGGGGCACCCATCATGTTGATAAATAATATTGCACCTTGCTGCTAATGGAACATCTTCTAATAATAGTGGTAGTTGTTCTGTAAGGAATTCTAGGTACATGCGGGAATTTAGATGTCCTCGGAGAATGAATGGTCCTATTAATCGATCATGAATGAGTCCACACCATACATTTACACTAAATCTGTGTTGAAAGTTGCGCACGATTGTACTATGTGGATTTCCCTCTGCCCAAGTGTGTTCATTGTGAAGGTTGTTGACGCCATCTCGGGTAAATTGAGCTTCATCAGTGAATAAAATGGTTCTATGATGTTGACGGTTTCTAATTAACCAGTTGCAAAATTCCAATCGAAGAGGAGGATCTGTTGGTTGAATACTTTGAACTTGTTGTTTATGGTAAGGGAACATGCTATTTTTGCGCAAAGTTCTCCATACTTCAGACTGAGACACTGCGAATCGCCTAGAAAGACGCCGTGTACTGACACCAGGACTGCGTTCAGTAGCCATGATTATAGCCTCTTCCATATCTACATTATTCTGGGCAGGGCGATCCCGATAATTATTAATACTAGGACGTTTACCTGTTACTCTTAGGGTACGAAATGATCCACTGATCGTTTTTTTTGGGTTTGGAACTCTGCGATTAGGAAATCGTTCTTCGGTATTCTGCAGTAGCAGCGGTTGCATTTCCGTCACAAACGCCTAAGACAAATACCATGTCGGCATATTCTTCCGTTTGTAAATAACAAAGGCATTGCAATTGTGATAGTAAGTTACTTTAAAATACACTTCACTAACAAACGAGTAGTAAATTAATTGTATTAAATTGCACTCATTAAACTAGTACAGAATTGGTAACAAATAATTTGGATTCCTCAATAAAATTGCAGTGTATTGTTGAACAGCTGATTTGTGATACCAACTTATAAAAACATAATTTACCTTCTGTAAAGCTAACGTGACAAAGATATATAGGTACATGATGTAACCATTTGGATAGTCCTAAAAAGTAATAGTATTATTGTTTTTTAGTTGAGCATTAATCTATTAAAATCGTATTTACAATTGTATGCTAATCAATTATTTGTGTGCCTTATATCATTACATTACGGTGTTTATTTACTAAATACGTATTTCTTGCTTGGTAGAATGTTTGTTGTAAAATTAAATTCCAGAAACTAATACTTCGCTGTTAATAGCCGTGTGTGGCACATAATTTTATTCAGAATTAAATTTTCTGGCAAGTTTCTTTGTAAAAATGTGGGTCTTCTTCAATGCCTATTTAACAAAATAATTGTCCGTTTAAACCTTAAAAAAGTGTTTTCAAAATTATTTTTATTTCTGTTTTTTGTAGTATAACAAAAAAACTAAATGAGATACAGCTATGAGATGAACTTTATTCAATTTCTCATCTAAAAATCCGTTAGAAAAAAGTTGCATTCGCCTATAAATATCTCTTCATAAACACGCGGCAAATCATCATTTGACCTCCTGCACACAATTTTTTTGGTGAAATCTTCAATTGGCCATAACCCAGTAAGGAAGCATTTCCGGACCCATGTTTATATGAACTTTTTTCTTTATTTTTTATAGTACAATCAGTTCAGAAAGTGCCGGTAACACTAACCGAATCACCCTGTATATATATATATATATATATATATATATATATATATATATATATATATATATATATATAACATTATAAGCTGTATTCGGATGCGAATAAATACAATATCAAAATGTTCAAAAGGCACGTTGCGATATCACATACAAAAGACTTACCACGTCTAGCCAGTCTATCGTCTTCGACAGAGTAGACACTTTTACGTCTGCAACGTGGCTTTATTAAGCGTGATGATCGAAATTACCGTTGCAATGATGGGAAATGATGATCGCGGAGTAATTGGAGCAGAGCACTGTTCAGTATTGCATTACGTAGTCAATACTGCCATTGGGATTGGAGCAACTCACGCCAGAGTCGCTATAGTCTGTCTTACTTACTCGTGGGACACGATAAACGGTACTGAAATAACCTGTTAATTATCAAGTTAATAACTCAGTTACGGTACCGTACTTTGTAGTACCAATTCAGCCCAGTTATGGTACACTTCGTGTTATTAAAGTGTTAAAATATACTGAGAAATGTTTTAAGAATTTCTTTTTTTAAGTCAAAAATATTAAGTAAGAAAAGTATTATTTTATAGTGAAATCAATAAGCTCATCTAGAGCAATACTAAGGTAACGAATATTACAACACTTCTTTCCTTATTCGACTTCTTTTATCAGGATGTTGCCACATTAGGCAAACTCAATCTGTAATTTACATATGCGTAAGGAATGAATATTAAGTGTAACGTGAAATCAATAATCTCATCTAGAGCAATACTAAGGTAACGAATATTACAACACTTCTTTCCTTATTCGACTTCTTTTATCAGGATGTTGCTACATTAGGCAAACTCAATCTGTAATTTACATATGCGTAAGGAAAGAATATTAAGTGTAACGTGAAATCAATAATCTCATCTAGAGCAATATTAAGGTAACGTATATTACAACAAATTTCCTTATTCGACTAAGAAGTCGAAACATCCTGACAACATCCTGAAAAGATTATCAGGATGTTGTCACATTAGGCATAATCAATTTGTAATTAACATACGCGTACGGAAAGGATATTAACTGTAACCGCCAAGAAAAGTCGGTTAAGAAACCCACGGTGCGTGTGAAAAACGGAAAAATCGTCGGCCCCAATCGGACCCTTGAGGTACTCCAAGCATGCATTCTTCGGTCGTTGGTCGAGATTTCAATATTCATAGAACAATTAGCCAAGTCGCTCTCCGTGTCTTGAGCCAGCTGGAGAAGTTCTCCAGTGGTTCCAGCAGTCAGGTGTTCCAGAGGTTCGCAGGCGTGATTCCTGGGGAGTCACACCCGGGCAGGTTCCCAGCACCTGCCTCTTCCGGCCCGGCACTGCTAATCACGATGGCCGCGCCTCTTATACTTTGATTGGGAGGAAGCGATCTTCGTCCTGCTCGATGACTCTGGTCAGCAAAAACTATTAGCGCACCTGGAGCCATTGCGGTTATTGTATTGCCACAGACTTCCGGTCCTGCTTCCTCGGCATCTCATCGCGGACGCTTGTGAAGATCATCTCAGTTTGGTGCGGTCTTAAGAATAAGGAGAATGGGAACTTTCCCAATGCGAAGGATCCATCAGTGACTAAAAGTGATTGTTTTACTATCAATGGCTAACAAAAACTTGTATTACTTACTTGGCATTCAATATTCTTTCTTCACCAACTCAATTCGGAATTTTAAGGATTAAATCTACTACTGATGCCATAAATGACTTCTTTGTTGCTGCAATCACGGCTCTGGATCGGGGGGAATGCACGGCTGGGATCTTTTGTGATCTGAGTCGAGCCTTTGACACTGTAAACCATCAACTTCGTCTAAGAAAATCGGAGGCCTATGGTGTTAGAGAAGTTTCACTGCTATGGTTTCATTCCTATCTCTCTGATAGAACCCAATGTGGAGAGGTGGTGAATTCTTTGGGCAAATCATGTTCTAGGTTTCTTCCTATAACTTCTGGCGTTCTCCAAGGCTCTATTATAGGTCCTCTTTTGTTTATGCTATATGCAAATGATCTTAACACCCACTTAAAGGATCTCTTGGTGCAGTACGCTGATGATACGTACAAGTGTTGTTGTGCGAGTAAAGACTACTCAATTACTTGATGATTCTCTACAGTCAGTATTACTGAATCTCACTGTGTGGTTTGAAAGACACAGTTTGTCTCTAAACGTTGATAAAACAAGCATGCTTATTTTGGACCACATAGAACTTCGACTGAGATCCTAAACTTCCACTTTGTATAATGGGGCTGCAGGTTTTGAATCTAATTCCGTTCGTTTCTTAGGGATGCACATAGATACTGACTTTAACTGGAAAATTCACATTGATCAGCTGTATATGAAACTAAATAGTTGAATTTTCTCTCTTAGATATTTATCTGGATTCTTAAATAAATCCATTCGTAAAATGGTTTGTTATGGTCATTTTTTTCCACTGGTATCATATGGTATTCTCTTCTGGGGAACTTCGTCGTCATCCTCTTTCAATCGGGTTTTTAGAATGCAGAAAATGGCTGTTAGGGTGATTTGTGGTCTCGGGAGCCGGAAGAGTTACCGAGAAGTATTCCCTCGTGAACATTTCCTTACCCTTCCATCCTTGTTCATATATTCAATGTGTGTGTTTACTTTAAAAAACCTGTCATCCTTTTCAGTATATATGCATCCTTATTACACACGATTCAAAAACTGCCCTATGGTTCCAAAGCCCAAAGCATCACCATGAATTCTTTAAAAAAAAAAAAAAAAAAAAAAAAAAACATATCCTGGGCCAAAATATTTTAATGGTCTACCAGACAAGTTGAATGATATACGTGATTACACGTTTTATATAATGTTATATATATATATATATATATATATATATATATATATATGTATATGTATATATATATATATATATATATATATATATATATATATATATATATATAAAGGCCAGCCAGTGTGTTGAAATAACACTCTTGAAGGAATTTCTCAGGAAAAACTTCAAAAAACCACTTTTCAGACCCAAGTAATTTTACTGTTCGATTTTAGGGATTTATATCAATGGAACAAATATCTTCCTTGAATAAGCTTTAATATTAAAGATTACGAATTATAGAGATGGGTTGATGGTGGGATAATAGATGATATTTTACCAGAGAAATATATTTCTTTACTTTATTCGTTCGTAATAAAGACCCAAACGAAGAAATTCAATAACAGCCACTGAATTATTGATTAATTTTAAAATATAAAAATTTGCCTTCACGACTGCTGTAGTGGGCGTGAAATTGTTTAACAACGTGGACTTCAAACTAAACATAGATGTTACTGTTTAATATTATATACTAGCCCTTTTTGTAAGGATATTTCAGGACGGCGGCACGTTTGTGTTCTACCCCTAAACAATTTTTATTGTTTGTTTTATTGCTAGGAATTTTATGACCATTTCATTCGTGATTTATTATTTCCGACAGTTATCCGAATGACTATTTTGACAGAAGGATTTTGAAGGAGGCGGTTTACCAAACTATCGTACTTGTATATCGCTAACTAAAATATAAAACAAGTACAATTACAATTAGGGGAATAAAAAAAATTCACAATTGCATTTTTGAAGAATTAATTGTTGGAGGGAACTCTGCGTTATCTTCTGCTTAATTTAATTGCCATGACTAATGTCAACTAGATGCCCCATATGTTCAGGCGAGGACTTGGGACGCGTGGAGAGGGAAACGGTAAATCCATTATATTGATGAGTTTGACAAACAATAGGGCGCTTGCATCTGCCAGATCAGGATCACCTGGACTTGTCACAACCGCGCACTCCTGGTCCTATTCTGCACCTTTATCGCGCTTATCACAATTCTGCTTATTTATACTTTTATTCTTGGAAGTGTCATCGCGCCTCCTCGACTTCTGTTTACGCGTACTTTATCTTGTTCATGTTTTCCTCTTGATTCTAATCTTAGTTGAAATCATATACTTGTCGCTTCTGCTTCTATTCTAACAGTACTCCTGATAGACCTCCTTTACAGCATCTTGCTGATGTTCCTTTCCTATTTCTGGTTCAGATAATTCTCTTTGCGTCTGTTTCTATTCCTGCAACTAGATCCTGATATCATGGCCCTCCTGCATCTCCTCACTCTTAAGTTCCTGTGTCCAACCCTAATCCCATGTGGAATCATCCTTTTATATCGTCATAAAATTCAAGAAAGTCTTCAAAGGTACAATTTATCTTTGTGTTAGTGAAACTTCAAGAGTTGAATGAACACATATATGTAAATTTAAGTGTTTAGCTCATAAATATTTACCATTAAGCTGATAAAATAGCACACCTAATCAAATTATACATAACTAAAGGTAGTTGTAAAGAAAAGTAAAGTAAAGATGTCTTATTTTACCAGGTGGAGTTAGGGCTAAGAAGCCCTAGCTGTTTGCAGGAGGGAAGCAAAACCTTAGGGGAAGAGAAGAGATTGACATAAAGTACTGAAATAAAGAGGATGCGAAGAGAATGTAATTCCCATATAGGGAACGGAAGAGATTGGCTCAAGGTGCTGGTATCAAGAAGATGAATATATGTAAATATTGAAGGCAGAAGTGTGAAAGACAGGGGAATTTAAATGAAGGGAATTAGTTATGTGAAGGACAGACGGGGGGGAAGAGCGCTGGAATAGAATAGATAGGAGGTTAGATGAAGTTGAAGAAGAACTTTGGTCCTGCAGCTACTGAAAATCATTGGTCACTCTGATACTTCCAAATTGATCATTAATAAATGAAAATAAAAAAAAAATGTTGTAATAACAGCTTATAACGACTGGTTACAAGTAAGTTGAAAATACATTAGACTAGAAAGAGTAGGTACTTTATCTTTTTGTGTAATTGCAAAGCATCCTAAAAGGACCCTAAGGTAGATACAAACAGCCTCTTGACAAGACACTCTGCAGCGATTACCTGATGGATCCATCAAATCGGTGAGAACAGGAGCGTATCGGGACCGGTGGAGCGTACAGGAGGCAGCTGTCGACGCCCGTGGGAACACAGGAGGGGGTGAAGGGACGTCGCGACGCCTGCATATGTTGGGCGCGTGGCGGCCGTCGTGCCACACACCTGCCCCATGCCCTGTCCGTGCGACCATGGGAATACAGCTGCCTGTGGGGTAGCACCCGTCGAGTATGCAGGCGGTCCGGATCAGAACAATGTCAACAATAACATTCACAGATTCAGAGAATTTTGCATTATTAGAAAACAGTATGTTTGGCTAGGTTGTTGGTAGGAACTAAAAGGTTGTTCAGTTAAGATTGAATATGACACATTTCAAAAATATTTATAAAGAACGTAACGAGAACTATTTACTAGTACTAAGTACTATTGTACACAATATTTTTAATGTCAAAAATTTTTACCGTAGTATGTATGAAGGTTGTTCTTGACGATGGGCTTGTGAAGGAAAAGGATGTTTCCGGACATTTTTCCATCGTTCAGGGATACAAAAAAATTAGTAACACTACGTTTCGACATCTGCAATCCGATCTCTTCTTCAGGTTAGTTATTTACCTAAAGTGCTAAAATGTTTTCTAATGTTACCTTTTCATTAAAAGAGTTGAAAAGAGAAAATGTATTGTTTTTTTCCAAAATAAATGTTTTTTATAGTTGTATATATGTATATTACACTGCTTACCCACTTACAAATAACGTAGCTATGGTCCGTAGGGTTAATTCAATGTGAATGTCAAGGAGGTAGCCAGAAAGATCGTTCTCAACAAGGAAACGGGCCAAGGAACAAAATGGGGCCATACTCTCTGTCCACTACGGGAAAATATCAGTTGTCTGGAGCCCCCCCCCCAATTTTTTTTGGCTATGTTCTTTATGAATGTTAATTTCTGTTCTTTTTCACCTTCCGACAGATTTCGAACGCTGCACTAAGCGAATTGTGAACTGGAGCTAAACTCACTATCCACAATGATCCAATTATAGATAAAAACTTCTTTTTAGTTTTTATGTGCCCACTGACTTAAACTGGTAAGCTTCTTCTCTTTTCATTTACGGCAAAATGGGGATATATTGTGAAGCTGTGGTTACCGCAGATGTAATCAAGACAATTTTAACAATACAGATAAACAATATTAATGTTTGAGATACACTCCTGTGGAACAGCGTGTACACAGTGGAGTCCTGTATCAGTTGTTCTTATCTGAATATTGCATTGCGATTGAAATTGTAGAGTGATATTGCAAGACTCAAGTGATGGGTTGCAGAAGTGGTTGGACGGGATTGCAGAAACGTCAACAGTGATTTGACGGCGTCACTTGTACAATTACAGTCAATTAGCTCCGGTACTAATTAATTGTAAAAGTAGCCTAAACAGAGTTGACAGTTAGCGATATAAATGATAAATTATAGTTTACAGGTACACAACTGTAGTGTTAATTATCGATTTCATTCGGTTTTTCACTAATTTTTGATCCATAAGCAACATTTGGGAAAAAAGTTTACAATATTTCAGATTCTTTGTGATGAAGTTCGGAATGACTTTCAAAACTTGGTTTTAACAAGATTACAATGTACTTCAATTATATCGAATGGTCTAAATTTTGGTGTTCTATCGCCTAAATACATCTCATTCGGTTCTATTTTTGCTTGAACAAACCGTAACAAATTTACTATAATTGCTGAAAAAATTATTCTTACTGGTGATTTTATTTTAATTTGTTTAAAGACTGTTTGCATTTCAAATTTGTTTTCGTCAAATTTTAAAGAGTTATTTGACATGTTTTCAAGAAATTGTATAGGAATTTTTTATTTGATAGAAATTGTAATATCCTTTTTTAAACCATTATATATTTTGTCATGTTTTCTTCCATAAATCCTATACAATAAGTAGGATTTTCGCTAATATTTGTTATAAAATTATGGGAATAAAAACCACTTAAAACCAACGTGTAAAGTACGCTTCTTAGACCAGCTAAATATCACAGGAATACATTAGGGGTTTTGACAGTTTGGTTATATACATACATTGAAGAGAGTAAATTCCAATCCTTGAAACTTAGTGTGATAGTTTTGTAACACGTACCGATCGCAAATGTTCGAAATGGTTATTTTTTCAAATCACCCACTGTCCTTTAAACGAATTCCTTCATGAACTGGAGCCCTGCTGAGTTAAGAGCCATGTATGACCATGAGTTTTACCCCATGTTTAAGAACAGCGTCATTCTTCATTATAATTTTTACGTTAATCGTTGATTCTTAATGTCAAATTGTTGGATAAGACGATAAAAGCCGGCTCCAAGTAACAAATTTCCATTAGACAATTTTTAAAGTCTCATAATCCTGCGATTAACAATAAGGTCGTTAAATTGTTTAAAATTTAACATTATTCGTATGGGACTGAAACCGAGATGACCGCCAGTACAGTCTCTTACCAGAATATACATTGCCCTTTGTATAAATTGTAAATTTTGCCAGGGAAAGTTTTGTGTTTATAAACAGTCTACACCAATTTTTCACCTAGAAGATTTCCAATATAGCGATGACCTTTCTCTTATTGGCCGATTTTTTCACTTGTGCTTGAATCAACAAGAGGACTTTCAACATTGTAATTTTCTATAGACAATTAGAAAAGTGCACGACAATTGCAATTGCAGAGTTAGCGTGAACCAAACAGGCTATCTGTCAGTCCATTCGAATGATATCTCGAAAACGAGCTGGCAAGTAGGCTTCGAATTGTGCCCAAAGCTTCATTTCTATATTAGGAACATTGAGTTGGACGATGGTGCTTGTCACTCTATAGGATTTGGCTGAGCGTCACTGAAGCACTTAGAAGGATTACTAATTTCTTTTTTGTCTGTCTATCTGAGTGCAGGACATCTCGAGGACGAGATGAGATTCTTTGACACTTTGCATGCAACCATGCAACACATGGTGCTGTGTATTCTTACCCTGTAACATTTTAAGGCGATTAGGCGTAAGTCAAACTACGGGACTGCCGTCTCCAGACAGAAGGAATGGCGCAGGACGGTCCGGAGTCCTTGTTAGTTCAACAAATGACCGCCAACGAGCCGTCGTTTGCAAACCCAAATTAGGAAGCAGTTAGTCCCAGATGTGCGCGGCAGGAAGCGGCCTATTAGGGCAGTTAATTAACAATTAGGCAGGATGTTGACGCTTCCGCCTCGTCTCCAGTAGTAGTGGAGGCCCCCATTCATCGATTGGCCGGCCATTCATCACTAGTCATTCATAATTCGTTCACGGGTCATCCTTGTTTACGGCTGTTTTGCGTGATGGCCAACATCCTGACGTGGCGTGGTAACATAGCCACTGGAGATCGTATGTAGCGGTGATCAACTGGTGAGGCCATTCTGTATCATCTGGAGCAGCTTTTGTAAACAGTTCAGGTCACTTTCTGTTCATGTAGGTGTGAAGTATGTGTTAGGATTCTGGACTTCAGCACCCTACCAATATACCTTAGACAGAAACTTATCCAGGATTATGATTAAAGGTAAAGGATATATTATTTTACCAGAAGAAGTTAGGGCTAAAAAGCCCTCTCTAACATTTAATCTGGAGAACAACGGCTTAAAGGTGACTTTGGAATGACCACCAATGGCCAGGCAGGCGAGCTGCTTGCAAGAACAGGGTCGTTCAGCGGTCACTTATCCAAGCAGCAGCCACGCTCGATGTTTTTTGGTTTGGTTATCTTGCGATAACCTTTGTACCCTTTACACTGCGCAATGGCAATGGTGGTTTTTGGAATGGTGTTTTAGAGTCAAATCCCAACAATTGGGATAGTTTCAAAACTGTTTAAACTACGAAAATAGCTGTTACAGTGACGAGTGACCTGGGTAGTCGAGACAGTTGTCGGGAAGTCTTCAGTAAAGAAATCCTTTTGACTTTATTACCTTCACTGTTTATATATCTCTCCCCAAGTTTACCTTAAAACCTGCAGTCTTTCTTTACAAATAACTCAATTCTTCTAGAAGCAAGGATACACTAATCATCATTCATCACCACAGCAACGCCTTCTAAAAGTTCATGTCATACGTTGATCCCTCAATATCCAATACTCTGCAGCATAGTTTAAAGACTTCTTCGTTTGAGATATATTTACCAAGGTTCAAGACTAGGATATTTATATCAAGAGTTATCACACAGACTGCTAGATAGACAGACAACCCTTTATTCCTTTGACTCCAAAATCAATAGGGTTTTTCCATGGATTAAGAGGAACCTATTTTCCAAGTTTTATAACTCTAGGATCTTTCTATAAAGAGTTATCGCAGACTGATGGAAAACGACACGGCTTAAATTAAGAATTGGAAGAACGAGTTTTAAATGGATGTCTTATTTTATTTCTACAGACTACTTTGATATTCTTATATACATTTAAAGTCAGACAGTAAAGTGTAAGCCTACATCAATTTCCTTTAGCTTCCACGTATTATAATTCGTCACGTTCCGATCTTAGTGTCCAGAATCAGCCCTTCCCACCTTAGCTACGTCGTGTGTAGAAAACTCGGTTGCTCCCCCGTGATATGGGAATCGTGTCTAAAAACATCGTAGTGCACTCAATTGTGCATTTGATGAGAAAATGAGAACACTTATCAAATATATAGATTATACTGTATAGCTGCCTGGTAAACCAGACAGAGTTGTTTTGAATTCTAGTGTATTGGATATCGAAAGGATGCAAAAACGTCAATTTGAATGTTTTCGTTGCAGACTCTTTATGGTCATTTCAGGCGGAAGAGCACTCCAGATTCCAGGAGTTACGTCTTTAGAAGTGTTAGATTTTGGATCCTGTACTGGGAGGAAGGTGAAATAGAGCTAAACATTCGCATTGAAAGGATAACAGAATTTTGGACATTTACCATCTTTACATGTTACAAAAGATATGACAAAACGTTTTGAGGATTTGACTCCAAGCAGTTTTGGGTATGTTTGAACTCTTTTATTTCCGTCTTTTTTTCTTTCTGTTCTTTATTTTTCGATGTATTAATAACTCCTCCACCTGATGATGAGGCTAGATTCCTATCCTCGAAACGTTGTGCTATACCTTTTGTAACATGTAAAGATGGCAAATGTCCGAAGTCCTTTCAAACCTTCCATCGTCAATAACTAACTTTAAATAAAGAGTTCGCATTGAATAACAATATTTGTATAACTAATTATTTGATTTAGCTCATTGTTCAGACATCTATATAACTGAATTGATCTGTCAACACAGTATAAGTTCTGTACAACGGTGCTATCTTTGGCAAACACAAAAATCTAGATTTTTGCTATTTTTGCGTTGATTGCGACAACTAAAATAGTTTACTTTGTAGTGACCGCATCACTAATTTCAGATTTTACAGCGGTCGAGTCGTTAGCCTTCATGGTCAAGTGGGTTCGCCCTGACATTAGCCATGGGGGCGCGAGCGATCGTCTGTTTACTAACAGCTTTCTTTCAGCGACTTTCCACATCGAAATATATCCAATTTATTCGTATTGGTGATACTTTTAGCGTTTTGACTTTACGACTGTATAAACAGTAGGTTTACAGATTCTCGTGACCTTCACCTTTGGTTAAGTTTTCTCCACACATCCTGTAAATTATATTATATCGTATTAGTAGTATTTCAAAACTTTACAGCAGCGATTTTGGTTTAGAATTTATTTATGGTGATTCAGCACTGGGGTAGGTAAATTTTTAATTTCTGATCTAGCAATAGTTTAAACGTTTTGTTTTTGTTTGTAAAAACTTAATCATAGAAAAAATGGTGGTAAACGTTTTGATTGTTTTGTCAGGGGAAAACGATAGTGAACATTTTTACATTGGTTTAATGGGTAACCGTCATTGCAACGAAAAATTGCAGAATAAATAAATTTGAAAACAAACTCAGCGCAATGAGAGATGGAAATGTGTGGATATTGACACATGTCCATCTATTCTAACATATAGATTATTTTATAGTGAATGTGTGTAGACTTTAAATGTTTAAACGCTGATATGAATGTACCATGTGGCAAGGTATCTGGAGAAATATTTCATATACTGACTTTAAATTTTGCACATGATTTTATTTCTACAAGTGAGTTCTTTGATGCGTCATTTTTGTGTCTAGTTCTCTTTTGTACGATTTTCTCTCCAGGAACAAGACCTCAGCGAAGCCTGTTATGCGACACGTGGTATGTTGCATTATTATCTCTGTTATAGTGGAAATATACATTATTGTTTTATTAGTTGCAGGGTGGAGCGGGCCGTCTCATTGTCCTTGAAAAATGTATAATAAATCTAAATATTAGCTTAAGTATGAAGAGTTGAATACCACTTTTATGCAATGAACTGTGCTTTCAGACTGTGTAACAATTAAGTTAGAAAAAACAATTGGAAAGACAATGGAAAGTAAACAAAGCAAAAGAAAAAAATGTTTGCAATACAGTACGCACATGTATTTTTAATATTACACATATTCAAAATTCAAAATAGCCAAATTGTTGGAAATCTCGTCTTGAAGACGGACATGTTAAAATGTTTATATTAATTATTAAAACAATTTTTTTATGAATATTGGAAATGTTTTCCTACTTGCGGTAGTTATGTAATACGTTGATATAACAATTTTCTTACTTTTTGTATTGTACTAAATGTAGTAGCAATACAACATTTAAAATAACCTACTTGTAGCCAATTTTTACATGAACCAAAAATATTTATTGCTGCAAGATTTGCTAATGTTTTTTTTAGCAATTCATAATATTTACGTATATAGAGGAAAGTGAAAATAGTGATTATTTTTTATGAAAAACATGATCTATATTTACATACATTAACATAATTTCTAACAATTACCGTAGTAAATAAACAATACCGAATGGAAACGAAAACAAGGACTGTACAGCGAAATTCACACGTTTGTATCTGAGCAACAACAAACAATGCAAACACACTTCGCTGGAAACAACGGCTGATGAAAATGTTGTAGATTAATGTTTGGTACAGAGTACGAAAAATCAAAAGACCACTAAACATAAAGAAAAACTCCTGGGCTTTTGAACGGTATAGTTAAGGATGCGATTCGATCGGTATTAGCGTGGTCAAGATGAGTTTAATGACATGGATGTTTATCATCAACATTTTTGATGATGACCTTTATTGAAAGTCCGAGTCGTTAAAAATATTGATGACGGACGCTTGGAGGGTTACGTTTGGTTCTCATGGGGGGTCTAAACGGGCGGTGTTATATAACCTACTTGCTGGGTACAATGAAAATTAGAACAGGATGTTTGCGCTGGTTGGATGCTCTGGACTATCTACTGCTCCGCCAGGCAGCTTATCATACCACTGTTAATACACTTAGGGTATAACTTCCCCCTCCCCCTCCCATCCCACCCGCCGACACAGCTGTCCCAGCTGAGGGAACACCCGGTAATTTGGCGGGAAAAACTGTCACACGCCGGTCTAGACAATGGCCTCGTTACCCTGATCCCACGTCTTTCGCGGGGACTCTGGGGGGTGGGCGGTTCATTGTCGTGTTAGTTCCTCAACGGAAGTTATGGTGAACTGTTAGCTGGAATTAGATGCTTTAGGTATTTGACAAAATGCTTAACGCCATATACCGTATATCCAGAAACAGTCTTATTAAAGGTTTATTACAACAAATAAATGTTAACGTAAAAAAGTACGTTATAATTTTGTTTTAAAACTACTCAAAATTTTTAAAAAAAGGGTCTTTTTCGTTTAAGGGCCAGCACAAAACACTCTAGCTTGCCTATTCAAAACTCAGATCACGCGATGCTTGCCCGCTGCGCAGCGCATTGCGCTGCTTGCTCTTTTAGAAAAAAAAAAATTAACTAGAGCTTGCAAATTCCAAGCCCAGATCAACTCACCACGCTTTACACACAAAACTCAGACATAACTAACGCAGGTTTCATTACAGGCAAAAGATAAGCGGCGCGCGTTTATGACTGATAAGATAAGACGAGTTTATACTAGAAGTAGTACCTGGACTACTGCCCTACGAACTAATAACACTAAAAAAAACGATTAAATGCACTGTCAGTCAGGTATAGTAATGTTTGTAAGGTGCTGGCCCTTAAACGAAAAAGACCCAAAAAAATACACACATTGAGGAAACTCCAGGAATCTCACCTTCCTTTATTTCAATACAATATACTAAATTAGTAATATATTGAAGTATAACTGTAAACTAATAGGCTAACTATAAAAGCAACAAACTGTAAAAGTTGCCTTCTAAGAATTACGATTAAATATTCTCATTTTTTTTAAAGAAGCTATAATTTAGATTGAAAGTTGATTCAGAATGGGGTTTACTTCTCCGTGATCGAATACAGGCTATTGTATTTCCCTAACATGTTTTAAATAATTCCACAATAATGAAAACAATATTGTTGTCAGGTTGAACTTAATTTTATAACATTTATTTACTTTGTTTTACTAATTTGACACCTGTGATAATTACTGTCTGCTATTGTTATTTAATAACTGTCTGTGTAAATTTGATTATTGAACAATACAAATTTTGTGCAATAAATATACGATTTTTGAAAACTATGTAGTGTTCTCATCCGTTCTGACTTGAGTGTGTTAAAGCATTTATCAGTTGTACATTTATACTAATTTATATAAATATTATTAATTACAGATAAATAATGCCAGATAATCAGGCTATCAAACATGGTACCTCACAGTAAAACACTTATAGTATAAATCTTTAGCCTACGTGTGCATTGTTATTGGTAAAACTAGAACTGAACTTTAATGGCTGAGCTTTAGCGAATCCTATTACCCTAGTGCCTGGGAAGTCTTATTTTTGTCTGTCCTCAAAATATCTTGGCAACGAACTGACTATAGACTGTAAATTTTGGACGAAGCATTATTTTTATATATATTTTTATATATTTTACAACATCGAGTTTCATGATGATTCATCCATGTTCATTCTATGGGATTTGGCTGAGCGTTATCTAACATTTTAGATTGATCTTATGGGCAACCATGATTGTAACGAGAATATCACATAATGAGTAAATTTGAGAACAGCCATATAACTTTTAACATGTGACATAAAACTAGGCTACATGCAGCCTAATGAATGAGCAGTAGACAACATTAGAATCATCCAATACCCATTTGTGTAGCAATAAAAGACAGGTTGCAGAATGTTCGCAGAGTTTGTTTGGTACAATTTTATAGTTAATATAATATTATTTATACTCATTCTACTCTAGTATTTTGAACCAGTGCAGTATATACAGAAGGAAAACATTTGCAGAATATTGTCAGAGTGGGGGTAATGAAAGGCGAGATAAACATCTGCGGAGCTATCAGTAGCGATAAGTGCAGAGCGATTATATAACCGTGGGCTACTAGAAAACAAACAAACATTAGATAACCCCGTGACCTCTGGAAGAGAGTGACCCAATATCACAGAATCCCGCACCTGTGCGCTGAGTTTGTACCGGAAGTGGGTTTAACGGCTTCCGGTACACAAGGTCGTCTCAATGTGACCGAACAGCTGGCTCTGCCATTCAGGCGCCGCGCGGCAGAGCGGGTCCGGGCCCATTGTCCTCATCAATCCCCGCTAGAGTGAATCTATAACCGGATCTCAGCATCTATTTACCGGTAGTTCACCCTTTCATTGGGAGCACAACGATTTTCACTAATGCTGGAGTCAAACACTGGGATGTAGCTAACATCACTGTAATATAACACTGTATAGTAGGTGTATTGGACAAGATGACCTTCAGTATCATTTTAAAGCTTATGCACAAACAGTAATGGCACCAAAACTGAGCCTTGTAGTACACCGGATCACCTGTTTTTTTTTTACATTGCCTCAAAAAATACAAACTATTATATGTTAGTACTACACTACTGATGTTACTATTGAACATCATTACATTACACCTTATTTAATATTGTTTGTCCGAAAATAGTGTACTCTTTACATAGGGAGAAGTAAAAAAAAAACACCCTTGATTAACCTTACATTCATGTTATATAGTGTAGGTATAAATCTTTTAAAAATATATCGGCGTATTGAGGTAAGATAGTTTGATGTGGAGTTTAGCTTCATTTCAACTTCCTCTTAATGCAGCGTCTGGAATCTGACGCTGTCACAGACTTGACTCCTGGAATCTGGAATCATATTCGTCTAAAGATAGACAAAAAAGTCTGCGACGAAGCAGTTCAAATTGAACTCTTCACGCCGAATCGACGAGACTGCAAATATAGTGTAATCTAGGTGAAGAGGTATTCTCGTTGTCTCGTCAGGTTCTCAATTTATTGAGTGCACTACGTTTTTTAGGCACGTTCTCTAAACACGGTGGAGAAACTGAGTTTTCTACACATAACGTTGTTCTGGTGGGAATTGTTTCATTCAATATGAATGTTATGTTTACTAAGAGGAAGGAACTGGAACTAAACTCAACATTGAAAGAGATAACTAAACTCAACATTGAAAGAACCCTTCCCACCATAGCTACAATTTATCTCCTATTTCGTCTGTTGTATATTGTTCTTAGTTAGAGTGCATGGAATATTGAGTTGCAAACAGTAGCGTACTTTGGAATTAACTTTGGGGGGAGGGTGGGGAAGGATGTATCTAATCGAAGAGCACACTACATCGGAGGGTAACAAATAAATATAAATTAGATAGTCCTAATTCAAAACAAAACACTTAACAGTTGTATTTCAAACATGTTGGAATAGTATTATATATGTATATTTCGTAATTTATTAGGATATTTTTGGTTTTTCGAAGGGGAGAGGGGGATATATACTTCGCACTCCCTTAGTTATGCCACCAGTAAAAGGAGTTCGGGATACCAGTAAAATGATCTCCTTTTTATCCTTCGACTCTTCGAGAACATCAGGTTAGCGTTTTCAGTGTGACAATCCTCGTTAAGACTGCAGTGCAGATTTAGAAATATTTTTTATAAACTATATTTAAGAAAAACAAAAATCAGACAAACAATATGTTAGTCGGAGTTTACGCCACTTCGTACGAAAAACCCCATCTTAAACTCTGGCCACTCAAATGAAATTCGACACATCGCCTAAATTGATCTCCTACACAGAGAATAGTTTTGGCTGCCTTATCACAGGTTGATCTAAAGTACCCACTCATGTGAGCACACTCGGTTCTCTGTGGGAATCCCGTTCAGGGAGCGAACCCGAGGGAACGCACAGTGAGGCTTGGGGAAGGTCATGTGGGCTTAAATTGGGTCAGAGAAGACGGGATTGCCATACGGGCTGGGGGCTATAGCACGTGCGCCATCCGTCTGCGTTAACTACGGGAATTGGTGACCCGCATAGGTCTCCAGAGTCTAGTCCAGAGCCGCAGTCCAGAGGGGAAAATCACAATAGCTAGAAAAATTTGGCTTTTCATGGAATCCTGAAGCTAATTTCAAATATGTCAAATTACCGATGCGGAAGATCTGCGAGTCTTTGGTCCAAGCTTCGTTTCACTAGGTATTCCTAAAAGACATGATTCTCTATTAAGGCCATCGGTAAAAACGGTTACGGAATTTACATATTGTAAAATAGGCGTCTTATATCTTGATGGCACACGCCTTGTGGTACATGCGGTTCTTTCAATATGGTGAAATATAGTCAAAAAGGTCCGCTGGGAAATTTGTTTCTCTTGATTGGTTTTCGCTTCAAGATAACGCCCCTGCGAATCCGTTTTTGTTAGTGCGTAATCATCTAGCAAAGAACAGCGTTACCAGGCTAGAACATCCATCCTACTCGCCTGACCTTCTGCAATCCGATTTTGTTCTTGTTCCCGTTACTGAAAGCATCGTTGAAGCGAAAACAACTTGCAGACGCAAAAGGTTTTGAATAGCTGCATGAACTTGGGCTAGTGTGGTGTTTCAAGAGGAGAGTATTTTGGGGAGAAGTAAATTGTTAAGTTTTAAACATGTACACTCACTGTACATATAAAATACTGTACGTTGTGTTCATTGTCCTAAAACTTGATAACAAAAGGCTCAATTGGAAAGATTTTGAGAAAACATAAATTTTATGAACGTCCGTCAATTTTTCTGGCACTCAAAGTAAAAAATGCATCTATAACGCGTAATGATTACATCCAAAATACAATTTTTACATTATCTCTGTCAGAATCAATACAATAGTGAATATTTATATCACGACTTCGCAGAAGCGAATCTCAATACGCAGAATTTTGGAAAGTAGATAATGACTCGACAGGTCTAGACATGAAACTCTCGTCTTTCACCACAATAGACTCAGAACCACACAGTTTTGTTTCTTACGATAATATGACTAGTGTATGTCCTTTGTCTAGACATCGAGTGTTAATACCGGTACAATGTGTGAAAAAAGAACAAAATGTAATGCTCTAACTATTGATTTAAACGTAATTTAAACTTTCGAGGAAAACTCTACAAAGTTTTAAAGTTTTTTAAAGCATAACAAATCTGAAGAACGGGGGAGGGGGTATATTAACCTTTTTTTCTTTTTTATAAAAACAATAATAAAATACCGGTTTCACATCTCTACCCAAGTGCAATATATCATTATGGCAATACTACATACCGGATCCTAAAATATCACTAAGTAAACGGTTTTGTTGTTATTAAGTATATATTAATGACAGTGCTCACAATTGCAGGTTAGTAAATCATACCCTGTTCCAGTAAAATCTGGAAAAGTATTGGTGTCTTCTCACTCTTCTGGAGAATTATTTTTCATCACTACCCAGCAGCAGGGGCTCTTCTAGATTCATCTGATGAGATGCGATGAGTTCGAAACCAGTTATGAATTGGCTGGGATCGTTATGTCCAAGCAATCCATATCTTGCATGCAATGCTAGTTGTAATAATCTCATGGTCTTGGGAATAGAATAGCGTTCACTGTGCCCATCACTTTTTGTCTAATTCAATCACAAACGTAAAAGCTCTCTGTTATGTTCACGGTCCCATTTCCTTGTGACAACATACACATTATGAAATGTACCTTAGAATTAATTTTGTAATGTGTTGTATTTAAATTTTGTAAAAATATTTGAATAAACTTGTGGCATCGTCTGATCGGTTTGATCGCATTCATGCGTTACAATATAAATGTAGAGCTGATAGAATGCACAAAACTGCATCATCTTGAAGATTGGAATTAGCTGGAAGGTAGATAGGCTGTTACGAAGTCCTTTTAAACACCAAATCAGCCCTTGTTCGACCACTAGATTGTTTATATTCTAATTCGTTTTTTTAACTTTACCATCCCAAAATCACGTAAGGAGATAAAATCAACTATGAAGTAATGCTATCCAAGAAAGAACATACACCAACTTACTCCATGTTTTAACAATGAAAATGCCTTAGCCACAAACATATTTGGTTCTTCACCATTTTAATTCTCTACTATAAATCTAAGCATCTCAGCAAAGTGCGTAAGTCGATAAAAACAAGTTTATGATACAGTCAAATAGCCTATAATTCTGGAGAAGGTTTAGAAAATTCGATCTGAAAGTGGAATTCTGCTGGAAAGTGGATGTTGTGCGCCAAAAACTCCGTGCCGATGCCTAATTTGAATAGCGGCCTTCGGCATTCCTTTGAGAAGACCTATTAGAGCAACCAGACCTCACCGAATCTCGCGCCGTTTAAGGCTCCAGTTGCCACGTAAATGGAGCTGGTACACCGCGCCGTGGCAGAATGGTAAGGTGAGGACGGTGAACGCCAAAACAAACAGACGTCCGGTGCACCGGAGCGCCTTATAAGGCCCGTCCCAGCAGTGCTGTCACCTTCACCTGATTGCGCGCCAACTCGTCCACATTGAGAGAGAAGACAGACCGGCCGGCTTGCCGCTTCCTCCAGGAGAGCAGGGACCACCGAGACCGTAACGACGAGAACCTCTGACGGTGCTGAGAATTTGGCAGAATGTGGGATATGTGAAGACTGATGAGGAAGTAGGAGATCTGAAAGGTAGAAAAGTAAATTAGGAGTTGAGGAGAACACGTGTAAAGAGAGAAAACAGCTTCGGGATAAAAGAGAACCTTGAGGATGGGAAGGTCTGCAGAATTTCTGCAGGAAGAAGAAGAAGCCCTAAAGTACACCACAAATAAAGGAGTGGGATCCTGAAACGGTCTTCTAAATCGCAGATAAATAACCTTATTTCTTTCACTAAGAAGACAGCAAAAAGTATGTGAAATATCAGGGGAATATATCGGAATGGAAGTAGGAATAATCGTGGGGAATATGAAGGAAGAAAATTGTAAGTACCTAGTAAGGAGGGAGTAATTATGATAATGTAAGAAAAACGAGCTTTCCAGAATAAGAACGCTATCCGTAAGTAAAAGAATAGATACAGCAACTCAACTCAATTCATTTATTGTCAAAAAACATAAAATGTATGGACAATCGTCAAACTTGTGGTATAAGAAGACAGCAAAAAGTATGTGAAATATCAGGGGAATATATCGGAATGGAAGTAGGAATAATCGTGGGGAATATGAAGGAAGAAAATTGTAAGTACCTAGTAAGGAGGGAGTAATTATGATAATGTAAGAAAAACGAGCTTTCCAGAATAAGAACGCTATCCGTAAATAACAGAATAGAAACAGCAACTCAACTCAATTCATTTATTGTCAAAAAACATAAAATGTATGGAAAATCGTCAAAATACATGTATATACGGTGTGGTATATAAAAGTAATAAATCAACAGAGTATCATGAAACCTAAAATAAGGTAAACTAATTATGGAGGTCTACACTTTTCTCTCTTCTAGGTATTCTCGAACACTGTATTATTCTTTTAAAATAAGGAACTTTTAAAGTTTATTCATGAATTCCCTGACATCAGCAACACTTTTAAAGTAAAGAGGTAAAGAGTTAAAAAGGCGTATGCAGGCATAAAAGCTCTGATTTTCAAATAATTTTGTTTTGTGGCGAGCAAAAGAAGTTGTAGAGAAGTAAAAAAAATTAAAACTGTAGATATCATCTTTCGCAAGCCATGGAATTCATGGACATTTATAAATTATAACTAATATACAGTGTTGTGTTTAAAATGTACTTTAACACTACTTTCATTATATTAAAAGCTATTATTTCAAATACGACTTCTCGAATCAATTTTTTTCTTTTTTTCTTTCAATATCTGTATAATTTGGGACTTCGCCATGAAACCGATATAGATTTTTAACAGCTTGCACCTTTTTTAAAACGTGTGAGTTGAAGCCAGCTGCCGCGAGACCGTCAACGGCTGTCGGAAAGGCATATGTTTTAGTGTGAGGGCATATGTACAGCAGCCATAGGCAGATGGGACGGGTTACACACGTGGGGTGAGTGTGAGTGAACAGAACAGAACAGCCACATGCAAACTGGCCAGCTGCGGCTCTACTGTGGCTGCGAGAACGGGAACTCCCTGCAGAGTCGCGTGGGAAACCTCCCCTGCTTCCCGGTACCGCACCGTTCCTACAGGACCGAGTGTTTGGTGGCCCGTATGGAACACAATTGGCACACACGCTCTTTCTCGGTCCTTTTAGTATGACAATAAACTTTTACAGGGGAGGAGCTTTTTACGCAGAAACGATATGTAGAGTACCACAAGGATTTGTACTAGCGCCACTTCTGTTTTTTCATTTTTCACATTATTCAGCTTGGAAAGTAGTAAATGTATAAGAATATTGATGTAATTTTTGAAGGAAACAAGACTTTTCCGGGCATTTGCCATCGTTCAGTGAAACAGAAAATCATTAACACTACGTTTCGAGATCTGCAATCTGATCTCTTCTTCAGGTAAATAACTAATCTAACACATTACATTTACAAACACATTAAAACAATTACAAACTAGGTTGTATCTCGAAACGTAGTGTTACTGATTTTCTGTTTCACTGAACAATGACAAATGTCCGGAAAATCCTGTTTTCTTCACAATCCTTCCATCGTCAAAAATAAACTTAAACAAATTTGCATCACAATTACATCAAAACTTGGTGTAATTTGCTTACAATAGTCACGGTTTATTGACTGAAAAGCTATGTTTTCAAAGTAGTATTTAAAATTATTTCAATTGTTTTTGTTCTTGAACTTGTATGGTGTTAGACAAATACTGTTGATATGTTTTAACACTTGTGAAGGAAACAGGATTTTTCCGGACATTTGCCATCGTTCAGTGAAACAAGAAAAACAGTAACACTACGTTTCGAGATCTGCAATCTGATCTCTTCTTCAGGTAAAGAACTAACCTAATACATAATTACAAACTAAGTTAAAATAAACAAATCTTACTAAAGCGTTGTGGCACGCCTAAGTCAGGAATCACAACCTACATGTTGTTGTCAACTTCACTAACACTAAAGACATGCACTTAATACAAAACTATACAAAACACTAATCATTAAAACTAAACTACGGAATACAGGTCACAATGCGTCTTCACTCGTCTACTGACCACCTACGACTGGTGGTCATCGCACTTCAAGACGAGTGAAGACGCATTGTGACCTGTATTCCGTAGTTTAGTTTTAATGATTAGTGTTTTGTATAGTTTTGTATTAAGTGCATGTCTTTAGTGTTAGTGAAGTTGACAACAACATGTAGGTTGTCATTCCTGACTTAGGCGTGCCACAACGCTTTAGTAAGATTTGTTTATTTTAACTTAGTTTGTAATTATGTATTAGGTTAGTTCTTTACCTGAAGAAGAGATCAGATTGCAGATCTCGAAACGTAGTGTTACTGTTTTCTTGTTTTACTGAACGATGGCAAATGTCCGGAAAAATCCTGTTTCCTTCACAATCCTTCCATCGTCAAAAATAACCTTTAACACTTGTCATAAATAATCCAACTGTTAGTAAACTGTAACTGACTCAGCATTGATAAAATTCAATTTAGTTATTTAAACGTATACTGTGACTTAATATCATATGTTCCCAAGATATAAAACGAATATGGTCAAGAATTATTTACTTTTTACGTGCTTTTGTATGTTTCTTCTTGGAAAGTTTTTTTTCCAAAATAATTTATAGTCCTATTCCAAAATTCTTTTGACGGATGGTTTATGCAGTAAAGCTGTCAGAGATCAATAAAGTGCACGTGTTCCCTTCGGAGTTTTTGGGGTTGCCGCGAAGGCGCGACCCGGAGTCGTGAATGGAGACATCTGTGTGTATCACGAAGCGTGACTTCTAGGAGTTGCAGGACACAATGAGACAGATTTACAACGGGGCAGTACCACCCGAGTATTGTCGTTATCTAGGGACATTTCTACGCTGTTTCACAACATCTGGCTACTTTTTTTGCAGCCCTTTTTAATTTGACCGCTCCCAAAACAAACACGCACAGCGCCTAATAGTGGCAAGTCACGTGGGTGCGACGGGTTTACAACGATCTTGTCAACATTGTCACATTGGTTTCCACAAAAAGTTTGATTCATTTCATTCTTAGTGCAAAAACAAAATTTTTGCAGCTGTCGTGAGTTTTCAGATTTCATTGAAAAGAAAAAACCAAGTATGAATGGTACTTTGGAAATCGTCACAGTAAGAGTATAGGTTAAAATGAGTGTGAAAACTGTGTATATTGTCCTTTCATTTTTGCAACAAATTTTGGAATCGGACGTCTCAGATGAAATCTACACACCGTTACTTTAAACAAATTTCTTTTTTCACACCCAACTACTGAAGATCACTGTTTTATTATTTTCTCAAATCTAAAAATAGTTTGAGAGTTTCTGATTTACTTATTGTTCAAAATTTCAGAACTATTCATCGTGCATACATCAACGCTTTTAAAACTTGAACTGGCAACGGCGAATATACTCTATATAGAACGGTAGACAATCGTAGTAATTAACATAAATTTAATTAGAATACAGGTATAGTACGGGACTCAGATTGCTAATTTCCTTCTAGCCAGTGATACAAATATTATTAGACTGTATTATAAGCTTATAACATGCATGTGTGTTGAATAATATATTTAATTTACACATATGTTTACAGCACCTAATAATTGGCAATACCTTATACCAAACAGTGTTGCTATACTGTACTTCGTAATTTGTAATTTTTACGTTTCATCGGTTGAGCTGACAAAATCATACAACAATACAAGCCAAACTTGTATTAAAAATTAACAGTGAAGGATTGTTTTGTTGCTGTTACATACAGGCTATAGTATGGAAATGTGTTGTAACAGTTTGAAAAATTATCTTGGAGTGCCCAATTGTAAAAAGGTAGACTATATATGTTATTAAATGATTACGTACTATACCACTTCTGTATAAAAACAGGACAATCGTATGTTTGTGATTTATCTAAGGATGAAACTTGGAAATGTTTGAATTAATCTTAAAAATCTTTTTATTTTATTCAGCGGTTGATTTGGAAAAGTGTAGATACATTTTGATAGAGTTTTCTAATTATTTCTTCATCCACCAAACTTAAAAGTGCTTTAGAGACCTAATAGCTTTTTTAATCTATTTATACTTTACACTTACGAACGTTCTATAAGTATTTGACGAATAAATATTTAAAATCTATGCATTGATGAAATTTTGAAACGTTTTACAGTAACTTTGCAGTCAATTGGTTGTAATTTATTCTTGTCTCGCGTTTCTTCTAGCACATAAAAGTTAAATAGTACAAAATATACGGTTATTATCAAACTGAGGAGTTACAATAAAACTGGGAATTGCACTAAAAAGCACAATTATTCTAATAGCTAAATAATCTTTACATCAAATACGAGTTATGTTCACATCAAGTTGGTCCTACCAGAATACGTAATCAAAAGATCACTCACAATAAGACAAAAGGCATCAATGTGACCTATGTGATACCGTTCTGTGCGCCTGGAAGCGCTACAACATATGGGAATATTTTTTACTTTCTGTGCACAACCCATAAGTCTAGTTCGCAGTTAGGGAAAAAAATTAAACAGCTTATTCCGTATTTCACTAAAAATTAGGCCCAAACAACCCAGAACCGATTTATACCCTATTGCCGGTCCTATTGACAGGTTTAGGGTTGAATGAGGGTTCAAGTTTTTGTAGGCGCGCCGGGCGACCTGTGATGTTGTTAAACAGAGTCGTCAACTCGACCCTGCGGCTTGGGACCTGCCACAAAGAGGAGCCTTCTCAGTGACGTAGCCGATGTTCAGATCCTGGGAGGGCGGTACTTTCTAATAAACAAAATTTTATTACGTGTCACAACTGATTATTAATAATCTTACATTTGACTATTATTACTGTCTTGAGATGAGTATAGAAAGTAGTAGATAGGTTCTTTCAAACAAAATAAAAATCTTACTCGGTGTCCCTCAAGGGTCTATTCTCGACCCTCTTTTATTTCTGAACTATGTAAGTATAATAAATTCTGTAATCCAGCATGGAAAATTACTTCCATATGCTGACGACACGACTCGCCGTTTTAAAAACAAGTCAATACAAGAATTAGAAATAGTTTCCTACATGGAATTAAAAGCAAGAATTCAATATTTCTCTGAAATTATTTTGAAAGCTGATCAGTCTAAATGTAATGTGATACGTTTCTGCCTTCGTCAGCATGATTTTGCTATACGATGTGTCCTTTCAGAAGAGACTAATTCCGCAAAGTTTCTGGGAATGCCCCTGAATAGGAAGCTTACCTGAAGCGAGCGTGTTGGTATGGTTTATGGTAAAGTCACTTCAGGCACCAATGCTCTGGGAATCTTGCAGTGCTCTGTTCCCTGGGAGAATTGAAATTGGCTTATTGTGGCTTAGTCAATTCACATTTTGTGTCTTCTGAATGAGTATTATCTCTTTCTTAAAAAAAACTTGCTCCAGTTTTGAGAACTTATATTTTCTGGACATCCTGGTGTATATTGTATGTGATTTATTTAATCTATAAACAATAACGAGGACAAGTTTGAAATTCCTCTTTGGAGTTTTACATAAATCATTTTTGTCCATTCATAGGAATGAAGGATGATCTAATCAGATTAATTGTTTTAGCCTCTTTCTAAGAAAAAACTCCTCTATTTTAATTACAGACTTTTAGAAGCCTACTGTTAAATGGTGTATTTTAATTTGTTAACTTTAACAATAACAATTAAAATAATTCATTCTATTTGGTATTTTATCTTAATGGTTATTTATTATGGCCATACAAGATCATAAATACATCTATTAGCTATTTGAGGTTTAAAAAAGTATTTATTTTGTGCGAACTCTTCACTTCTGTGATTTTATTTTTGGATGTAAACATTTTTTAGGGGACAGCCCCTCAAATTCCTTCCCTGGATTCGACACTGGGCCTGCTCCGTCACCTGACACCTTGCCTGCCTCCTCTCAGGCGTGGGTACGTGGAAGGCATAGTTTACACCTCCTCAGGTGTCCATTCATTGCTATGCCCCGCTGGCCGCAACCCCTTCCTGTCTACAGCATGAGGCAAGGTTCTACCTTGGGACCGCCGCTCTTCTCTTTCCCTTCTTGGAATATCCGTGACAGGAATAAATGACGAATCGTTCCAAAGTTAATACCCGGTTGTGGTTTTTTGCTGCTGTGAAAGTATGGGAAGATTTCTGACTATTTCCTCATATATGTAAGGTTTTACTACGCATTGTAAGCCTTCCTGTAAGGCGAGAGAAGGTATATAACAGAGTAAGACTGTTGTACACCTGATGAGTCAATAACACCTCTTCACCTAGATTACACAATATCTTGTGGACTAGGTCTTCCTGATATCGAAACATTCATGTGTATGTAACATTCATCAACTCTGTATCATTGTGTTCTTTTATATAAAAAAATAGAGTAAATGAAGATCACTGGTTTATTATCAAGATAATTTTAAATATGTTTGTTACATTTTCAACTTCTGTGTGAATTTTGAGTTTAGCTCCAGTTCACCTTTCTCTTAGTGCAGCTTCTGGAATCTGACGCTGTCACAGACTTGCTTGACTCCTGAAATCAGGTGCACAAGCAAAAAAAGTCTACGACGAAGAAGAAGAAAATTAACTCTTTACACCGTTTCGACATCAGAGACAACGAGAATACGTCTGCACCTAGATTACACTATATTTTGTATTCTGGATATCTCTGATGTCGAAACGATGTATCCATTTTGAGCTTCTTCGTCGCCCACTTCTTTTGGATCTCTTCAGACGAACGTGACTTCAGACTTCAGGAGTCAAGTCTGTTCCAGCGTCAGATTCCAGACGATGCACTGACAGGAAGGTGAATTAGAGCTTCCATTCCAACAATAGACTCCTCCCACAATAGCTACCGGTACTTTATGTGTAGGGCAAGACTGCGTTGCACAGTTACTTTCCTTAGTTTTGACACCCATTTAACAATTCTCTTCGAAAAATACTAAACCTTATGAATCCGTGTGTTTGTGGGAAAAATCCATAAAATAGGGTTGATCAGGAAAGTACGTTCTAAGAAACTTTTATTACTAAAAACGTGTTAAGAGGAACAACAATTTGGTCAACTTATTTCGTCAATTTGGAATTCTCAGAACATTTCCAAAATAAAACGGACCACGATTTGTATACTCCTACAGTCTGTGTGATTAGAGGATAACTAGGTACGTCCCAATCGTCGCCCACTACATTCTTTTATCTTCTCACCATCTTTTCTGCTCGGGCATAGTGTAGTAAATGAGGATCTGCTTCCAATGGATTTCTCAAGCCTTGTCCATTGTCTTTTCGGATATAAGTACGCAGGAATAAATTGAATACTTACATTTTGTCAACGCACTTCGTTGTGGACGTCACAAAAATTAATTGTACTAGAACCTGAGATAGTAAGCCATTTCGGTTTTAAAAAAAACAAAACCATTTATAATCACATCTATAATTTTTCTGAAAAAGAAAAAAATAGAAAGGCTTTTTCGGTAATTCTATGAGAAATTGTAACTATTAAAGTAAGGATGTATTTTTGTACTCAAGTCTATAGTAAAACGGTTGAAATAAGGATAGTACATTATGACAGTATGTGCATGGAACGTTGTTGAAGGGAGTGAGTAGTTTTCTTACAGCAAAAACATTCACGAAATACTTTATTAAAAATATTTAATTAAAAAAAAATTATCTCATCAAAAAAGTTTTATTAAAAACGTAGCCTACTATTCCCTGAACTCATGATGCTTATAGACACAGTGTAAATAACTTCTTGAAAGAAAAACAGAACTTAGGACACTTGCCATTGTTATATGTTACAAAAAGTATAACACCACGTTTCGAGGATTGTCTGTATGTATTAATAACCCCTCCCTCCACCTGAAGAAGAGGGTAGATTCAAACTCTCGAAACGTTGTGTTATACCTTTTGTAACATACAACGATGGTAAATGACCGAGATCCTGTAATACATTTAATCATTCCGCCGTCAATAACAAACCTTAAACAAAGAACAATTTGTTATATTAACCAGAATTTCGTTATGTATGGTTACAAAATTGCCCAAAAGCCCTACATTAAATGCCTATAAGTCCTCGTGGAATGATCCAAAATTTTGAAATATTAGTTCTATCTGGAAAATTTATCTTACAGGCGTACTCGTACTGGCTGCCATTTTGATTGCACCCATTGGAACAGAGCCAAATCTCCTATGCTTTAACGACCTTATTTTTAGTTGTGTATTTGTGAGAGATAACCCACTTTAAAAATATTGCATCCAAATTATTTCCAGATTTTTCTATATTTTTATATTTTATTCAGAAATAAAGTTGCGTTTTTTTACTTCAATGTTGAAATTTTCAAAACTAAAAAGCGTTTGGATGTGCAATACTCTTTTATCTTTAACACGATACATCTGCCATAACGTTTACGGTAAAACGCATTTTTCTGATTGGTGAAAACTAAATGTCGTTTCTTTACATCCGGCACTGTGTAGGACCAAATAGAACCGACCGCATAAACTTATTGGTTGTCGGTATTGAGCGTAAAGCGCCGTATGGCGGGTGGCACGTGAACGTGGCTGCTAGCAGCAGCAGTAGTAGGTACAGCTGTAGCTAGCAGCAGCAGCTAGCGGGACAGCCCAGCTGTCCGTGTCACAGATGTAAGACCAACTGGCGTAATCACACAACACTCGCTAATAACGGAAACCTTTTGTCCCATTCGGGCCTGTACTAGCAGGAGCCGCAGTCGGTCCAGATGCGGGCTAGAGCGCCCCTGACTACGCTGACGAGTCGCTGGATAGTCTTCAAGACAATAATAACCATCCGTACATCCCCACAAAGTTTAAAAGTTTACAGATGAAAATAAATAATAAATAAAAGATCGATGTGAATGTTGAGTTTATCTCCAGTTCACCCTCTTGGTGCAGGGTCTGGAATCATCTGACACACAGGCTTGACTCTGGAATCTGGAATCATATTCGTATTATGACATCCAAAAAATGGTGATAAACATTACTGTAATAGTCGGTGTACTTGGACAAGAAGACCCTCAGTATCATTTCCAAGTTTATGCACAAACAGTAATGGCACCAAAAGTGAACCTTGTGGTACGCCTGATCATTATTTTTTAATTCTTTTTAACTGCCAACTCAGAAAACACAAACTATTATACAAAATATTATTGAATATATTAGTTCTATACTGTTGATGTTACTATTGAATATTGCTACATTACACCCCATTGGATACTGTTTCTCCGAAATTAGTGTAGGCAACTTTGTGGTAGATAGCGAGAAATAAAAACACCCTCGATTAATCTCACATTCATGTCTTATAATGTACATATAGAATCTTAAAGATATATATCGGTGTGTGAAGGTAGGAGAGATTAACGTTGAGTTTAGCTCCAGTTCAAAAATGGCGATGTCTTAATACGATGTAAAGAGTTAATTTTGAGCTTTTTCGTCACCGACATTTATTGGATCTCTTCAGACGAACATGACTCCAGACTCCAGGAGTCAAATCTGTGTCAAATCAGATTCCAGATGCTGCGCGTAAGAGGAAGGTGGAGCTAAACTTAAAATTCACATTGAATCAACCCCTTCCATCATAGAGCTACGTCATGTATAAAAAATAAACTAAGATAAAAAATACACAACTATAAAATAAAAGATTCAGCCATGATCTCATTAACCTTTAGGTACTGAAGTGAGAAAAACGTACTCTCGAGTAAATAATGTCCACTAAGGTGTCTTAGCTGAACGGTTGCTTTGGTTAAACATTTGGTAAATAAAGATGGCTCTCCCTAACGCTAACGAAACACGAATATTTCAAAATGAGCTCGATGAAGTGAGAACCGGAAAACTGTAACAGATTCCTAATACCAGCCTTTTAGGTAGCCTATATGAACTAAGGATAAAAATAAGCCTACATAAGCCTGCCTCGTATTTCAAAGGCAGGTCTCTCAAGCAGTATAGTAAATGGAATGTTTGTTTTGGAAGGGAAGCACTAAAGGTAAAAAATTAAAATATTTAAAAAAATGGCTGTTTTTGAAACATATTAACAACTTTATTATTATATACATTTGTTTTTAATTTCGTCTGAAACTGAATAGTTTTTTAATGTACACATCACATTAAATAGATTCAGTCATTTATAATTTTAAATTTTTTTTCTTTTATATAATTGTTCTCGTCTCAATAAATCCTAAAAAATCGAGTTTAATTAAATATAATATGACGAACGACTTCGCGTTCAGGTCATAGATTTGCGTGAATAGAAAGAAAGATATGCCAACGTTTCAAGGTACATATTTGTTATCACAGACATTTACGTGATCAAACCTAAAAAATAAAGAAGAACAATTCACATATAAAATCTTTTATCACATCTATGTATACAAGTAAAAGTGATTTCAAAATGCTAATAAGAAATATATGTTTTTGGAAGTTACATCTAATTTGAAAGAAATGTCCTACAATATTTTCGAAATCCAGTTCTTTCCGAGTTTGTTACATCATAACACTGTTTTTAACTAACTTAGCAAACATTGTACTTTATGTAATTTTTGTCTGCCTTTTTGGGGGAAATCGAAATGGTTTTATATTCTTAAAATATATAAAAGACAACATATCAGCAAAAAAATCTAGAAAGATAAACATAGGAAATAAATACAGCAGGCCCGTGCGCATGGGGGGGGGGTTTGGGGGTTTCAAACCCCCCCCCCTTGAAGATTGGGATATATCATATTGTTTCCATATATCAGTTTAAAAAAAGATTTTACTTTGTTTAAAGAATGAGTTGCAAATGTATTAAAAGTATGTAGTTTTACAATTTTATAATAAACTCATTTTCCATGCGTATTAATTTTTAATCTATTACTTATTTAAGTTTCTTCTTTTTTATTTCATAAAATAAGTATAGAACCCCCCCCCCCCCTAAATAAAATTCTGCGCACGGCCCTGAAATACAGTAAAACTTGTAATATCTGATTTTTGAAATGGAAATTACTAGATTTGGACCATAACTTATGGAGTTGAAATGCATTGTGTCAGTTTCATCATTATTATTATTATTGTTACTATTATTATTATTATTATTATTATATATCGTAATTATTATATTTAAAATTATGATATTAGGACTCAAATTATAAAAGATACTTAAATAAATTCTACATATAAATTCTCAGTATAAGTTATAGCCCATTGATGTTCAATTCTTATAAATTATACTTCACCAGAACTAATTTAAAGGGTAACAGGAATGCGTTTATCAATCAGTGGATCTCGTAAGTATATCTGAAGGAGAGATTAGATCCTCTATTCCGAAACGTCAGGTCCTGTTATTTTTAAACACTTCACTATGAACCACAATATTCCCTAACGATAAAATTGAAAATCATTTAGTAATAATAACTCACGAAGAAAATTTTTATAATGCAAGTACTATTAATATTGTATCTTTTTGTTATATATCAACATATTCAAGTGATGTATTCTATATTATTTTTTGCAAATTTACAAATTCAGTTTTGTATTTATGCTTTCGTTAATTAGACAGAGAAAGAGTTTACTAACAAGAGAAGGGAGACACCCGGGCTTCTTGTTTGCCCATTTCAAGACCAATAGAGATACAGAGCGGCATCTGGCTGACTGACCTGTGCCCTTAAATGATAAGGGGTCAGGGGTTAAGCTTATCTCTAGCTGCTTCCCAGACGATAACGTCAACTTGAACGTTTACGACGTCTGTGTATGAAATCGGATTCGTAGAAAAACTCAATGTAGCTACTAGACAACTTCTACAAAAAATGAAAACACCACAGAAGTTATTACTCTGCTTTAAACCAAGTTGAAATGTGATAGGTTTATTCCGCTAACATCGTTGATCAAGAAACAAAATCCATTGGTTTAGCATTGACATAACAGCTGCAATCTTAATCTTGGCAAGAAATATTTAGTCCACCATTTGTCAAAATATAGTTTTTTTTCTGTATTAGATTTTTAACTCAATAATTAATTCGTTTATTCAACCAAAGTAACACAATTACATGCAATGGTCATGTCAGATAACTTCTTACAACAGATTACAATCGTCAATAAAATAACTAAAACGACTTGAACTCTTAAGATATTATAAAACAACCAGGTTGTCCAATTAGCCGTCAGTCACAAATTTACGGACGCTGTAAAAAACATTTTTCAATGAGAATTAACTTAATCTTTTTCTAAATTTTAAATGGTTTGACTCTGTTTTGAGGTGCATAGGGAGTTTGTTAAACACAATAATTGCACTGTAACGGAGATTCTTTTGGAAGAAAGCTGTGTGATGTGCAGGGACTTGAAGGTTGTTAGAATTATTGTATTCCCTTTTCCGTTACAAACACGGTGGCTTACCAGATGTTTATTTAAAAGTAACTATTATTATTATAGATATTAAAAAAATAATGTACACACTACTAAAAGCAGTGAACATTTCGAAATTATAGGTAACTGAATTTTATTACAGGAAATTCTAAATCGTCCTGTATGGTATTTAGTTATTGTGATAGATTTAAAAATGGACTTATTTCCTGCATTCCTCGGGATTCATTTAGAACACATAACGCCGAGAACCGGCATTCCAGCGGTAGTGACGGAGGTTAACAATAACGAGTGATAAATCACGACCTTGAGGTGAGATATTCACACCGGCGGCCGCGGCGTGTCAGGTCTAAACAGAGGGACCGTCCGTAACAAGAACGATCGTTTACCGTAGACACAGGTGTCTGGCAGAGGGACGTGAGGGGCGGGGAGTAGCGGCGCGGGAGGGGCCGGAGGGGGGAGGTACATAAGCGCGCGCAGGAGTGGGGGCCGTCATTCCTGTGCGACTCGCCGCTCCGTGAAGTTATCGCTAGTTCTGTGCAGTGCAGTTTGTTAGTTCGCGATGAAGTCAGTCAGCCCGACCCCAGTGTGTCCTAGTGGAGTGCAATCCGGGAGGATCCACCGGCCCAGGAGAGACATCGAGAACGAGGAGATCCAGATGTACCTGTCGAAGCTGAAGGATCTGGTACCCTTCATGCCCAAGAACAGGAGGTTGTCCAAGCTCGAGGTTATCCAGTACGTGATCGACTACATCTGCGAACTCCAGTACGCCCTAGACACCCACCCCACAGTGAACTCGGCGGTGGTGCAGGCTTCGGCAGCAGCCCTCATGAGGCAAGCGTCTCCAGTGCAAGGCGCCGCCCCTCAGACCTCCCCGAGACAACCCTTAGGCGTGCTGGCCCCCAACACCATCCTCAGCGCCGCCCCCGCCCCCGCCTGCCCGTCGCCCGACACCGTCTCCACGGTAAGTCGCCAAAACATCAATTTTATAGAGTAAACCCTACAAGTCATTTTTTAAATCATACAGTAATCGAGACAACGAATGCTGTGATGCAAAAAGTAAGATTATATCCACTTATCTAAAAAAATAACATTAAATCCACCTCCAATTTTTTATTAACCAAACGTTCCAATTTTAAATTGAACAATCAAACCAGATTAATTCCCGTTATGTTCTTTTTTCAAGATTTTTTGGTGTAGCATATGTCTTTTGTGATATGAGAACCATGCTATTTCTTAACATCCACAGTCAAAACGTATAATTGTTTGCAATTTTAAAATAGTAGCTTAGTGATTTTTGTAAAACTGATGTTTCTTTGGCCCTTCAACCCTTTTTGATTGAATGCGTCTAAATAACAATTTACGAATTACGAATCAGTCTAGGCTAACTGATAAAATTTTAGTAATTTTACGTATAATTGTTTAGTCTAATGGTAAAGACGTAAATGCGTGACTGAAATTGGGGGGCTCTGTATTATTTTTTAACTATGTGATAATGGTTCCCCGAAGTTTCCCAAATCCCAGTTCCCAAATTGCAGCAGAAAAGGTTATGTTCCCACGCAGTTCCCGCGGCAGGTCACCTGACCGGTGTAATAACCCTGACTGTAATAAGCTGTAATTGAGCCGAGCTTTCGGCAGGTGTCAAATTGCCGCGGTTGTGTCGCAAGGTCCGTCCGTCTTCCGTCGCCGCGTGTAATTCGAGCCGAGCGGCGCTTTCGACACTTTCGAAGTTTGTCGCCACGCCGCGGCCGCGCCGTTATTGATGTGGACAAACAAATAATGGTTTCGTTTTATGTCCAGTTTTATTCGTTCCTATTTCGACTTTACGGCATATTGACGCGGAGATTTCACGCTTGTGGAGTTTGGAACCCCATTCGTTATGAGAAGAACAAACGAGGGCATTCATTCAGTTGATTTATTACTAAACCAGTGATCAACGACTTTGCCGCAAAGAAATACGTTATCAGCATCAGAAATTGGTAGAAACATTAATATTTCCTGTATGACATCTTTGCCAATATCAAGTCTTATACTGTACTGACAGACACCCAGCAGTTATAGTATGCAATGTTACTCAAGTAGTGAAATTTAGATAATTTGAAATTCATCGTCACACTTATATGGGAACAAGCAAATAAAATAATAAGAATACTTAGAGCTATTTATAACACATCATCTACAGAATTTATGTTATCTAATTTAATTGGCCTAGTGTTATAAGAATTTTGAATCGTGACAAATCAATTCCCTCAGCCATTGTTGACCTACTCTGGCCAGTAAACAGATTTTCGTCAGTGATCCGTTGACATCCCGAATGTCTTTTTGAGGGTTGCAATGGTCGAGGAAAAGAAGGGTGGATATTATGCAAGCGCTGTGCGAATGTTCCCATACTTCCCCCCTCCCCCCGCGACCACGGGGTCCCGAGTTCCCAGGGACACACCTGGCCGGGCGCGCAGGGGTACCACCCTAACTAACACTCAATTACAATTAATATGCATTCATTCAATCTGTCGTGGGAAAAATCACGGCGCGATGATTCGAAGGGGGGCACTGCAGCTGTCAGTCAACATATGGGCTTTCCTTTTGATTCATCGGAATCAACACAGGCTTTTTGAAACATTTGAGAATTGCCATTTGTAAAGCCGTCTGGTTTAGTTAGAGGTGAAATTTAAAACAAATGTGCCAGTTTATATTTTGTAACTTCATGTTATCTTCAGTCGAATTGTAAGGTATATAAATGATTTTAAAATTTAAAATAATTTTAATTGTTTAATTAAATTGTATTGAGGTTTTGAATTCACTAGATTGTGTATTCAAACTATCCATTCACAAAAACAACGTAGAGCATATAAATGTGTCTGAATTTACTGGCGGAGTCTTTGCATGCAAATGAGAGCGAACAGATTCCCACAAGCGTGTGAGACCACGGCCAGATCGCTATCATCTACAGGCGGCGCCACGCCAGTCTGAGCCGTGTCCAGCGCCGGCCGCTCTCCGCCTTCTGGTTTCGTCAGCGGCTATTGTTGTCGTGGAGGCGAAATCGCGGAGGCCGTGGGCTGGATCGAGGTCAATCAATTGTCCAGTCTGTCACTTTTTGCAGCTCGTCATCGATAGGTTTTGCAATTTTTAATTGGAATATCCAACAGACTGGAGCCACCCGCGTCTAATCTAATGGTGAGATCTTGGTTATAGCGTGCTTTGTTCAAACAGCGCATCTCAGAATCTTCATCACTCTACAGATTGAATGTAGTAAGTGCTCGAGGTGTAGTACGAGATCCTGCATTATAAACCGTAATATAAATTCTAATTACCTATTGTTATTTTTTACACTCGATCTGCTTAAAAATATGAACTAAAAAAACCTATACCCAAGACTGAAACCGCGAAGTAAGCTCTGCACACGTAATGTAACAATTCTGATCTTGCAAAACCGTTTTTTTTGCTGTCATTTACAAACACGAGACATTTTAATGAATGATTATTCTCGGGAATTCATACATTTTATAAATGTTAAAGTATTTGGCGTTGTGTGTTTACCTTTATCTTATCAGTACCTTTCCTGACTGGGACTACCTCTGGGTGATATCTTGGCGCTGTTGTTATTACCTCGGCGCTGTTGTGTTTTTATCTTTACCTTTATCTTTATCTTATAAATGCCCTATCTGACTGGGACTACCTCTGGGTGATATCTTGGCGCTGTTGTTACCTCGGTGCTGTTATTGTGTTTTTATCTTTATCCTTTATCTTATCAATACCATTCCTTACTAGGACTGCCTCTGGGTGATATCTTGGTGCTGATGTTGTTGTGTTTGTTGTTACAGACGCCCGCCCACCTCCTGGAGAAGGTTTCAAGTCCCACGGATACCAGAACCGTCTCCTGCTAGGCCACCAGCCTCACCCTCTCTCACCCCGCCCCCGCCCAATGGAGGCAGACTGTTCAGTTCCTACCTTCCCGACGCTGCTGAAGTCCAACGTTTAGTTAGTTTTATAAGTCAAGAAAAGAAGATTGATTTCGCTTTGCTGAACAAACTATTTTTATTTTGTTAGTGTTAAGGAAATTCAGCTGTTACGATCAAATTTCTTTCTATTCAAACTAATGTATTACTTAAATTTATTATATTTTGCAATCTAAGATGTTGTGTTTAGGCGAGCGTATATGGCTATTACCCATACGTTTTAGAAAGTGTTCTATTATTTTCTATCTTTTGTCACTTTGAAATAAATGTTATATCTTTGAAATCAGTGACACCATGAAAATCTAATAATTTGTAACTCAATGAACATGATATTTTGTTATTTCACCAATATTATACTAAGCAAATTTCTAAATGCTTGTAATTGAAAATATTGTGATTACATTTGGTTATGATCTTAAATTTTGACTGCACCAGATTGCTTATGCAAATAATAAATTTGTAATAAAACTCCAAAATTTTTCTAACTTCACCTCTATAGTAAAATCATTTTTCATTTAGTTAAAAAATATTTTCATTTGAAGTTCATTAATTTAGTTTTCCTACGAAGAACCCATGATTTGTATTTTGAGTGTTGTGGGTGGGGGGAAGTCAGCATTCCATGTAAGACTTGTAGACTATTACATTAGTGTAGATGTCTCATCTACAATATTTAGTCTTGTAAATTACTTATTGTCTGTGATGTATTAGTGTATTTTGTACAAAGCACCATGTAATATATGTAAATGTTATTATATTTGAGTTGGATTATTATATTCTAAAGATATTATTTTTTGTACATGTGGTTGTCATTCGCGCACTGTCTCAATAAAATACCATATTGTACAAGTGATCATGCTGGTTTTCTGTTTCTCCCTGTAAACCTTGGAAATATTTGTGTTTAAGTTGATTTCTTAAAAAAAAATATACCAAATCAACTGGAATCAAGTTATGGTAATAATGTTTGGTATACCAATTTAAAATTTTGTATTGCAGAAAAAACAAATAGGGTCTAACTAATCAATATTAAAAAGTTGCAGAAAATATCTTAATCTGGATTTCCAGACAATGGGCTGAGTGTTAGTGAAGCCTGTCACTCATGGAGGTTGGGTAAATTTCTCTTTTGTTTGTCTCTCAGCAGAATATCAAGAACACATTTACCTATATATAAAATCTTTTTTGAAGACTGAAAGATTGTGAAGTAACCAGGATCTGTCTGGACATTTTCCTTTATTCAGTGATTCAATGCAATCAGTAGCTACCATTCAGATCTGCAATCTGATCTCTTCCTCAGGTGAATGGCTTAACTAATACATAATTACAATCTAGGTTAAATAAACAAACCATACCAGAGTGTTGTGAGCATAAGTCAGGAAGCACGACATTCATGTTGTGTGTCTATTCAGGCACATAACTCTAAAACATGTACTTCATAAGAACTAAACACAACACTAATTATTAAAACGGAACTACAGAATACAGGTCACAATACTCTGCACTCATGGGACAACCAAATAGAATGTGGAAGACATCAGATTGCATATCTCTAAAAATAGTGATACTTTTATATTGCATCATTGAACGATGGTAAATGTGTCCAGAAAAAAACCAGTTTTCTTCACATTTTCCTTGAAAACTTTTTTCTACATAGGCACGAATGAGTTCAATGATAGTGTATGTGCCTTGTGGCTTCATTCTATTCTTAACAAAGTTTTCTGTACAAACTTTTCATGATTTGTACATAATCGTATTTATCATACAAAATGAAGTCACTCTACTTCAATTCCCCATTACTATAAGACTGCAAAATTAGAAGAGTCAATATAACAGTAAAATCGTATCTGAGAAAATAACTACCGATAGGAAGTTCAATTTTATAATTGACTCGTTAGTGTTCGTTTATTTGATGGGTGATGACATATTTTACCAATATATTTGTTGTATTTTAAATAAGGGAATTATTTAAATTGTAATTCCATTGTTCACTATTATATTGTTATACTATATATGGTGACGAAACGAAAACATCGACCATCATGCAAATAAGTAGTGATGGGTTAGTAAGGGTCCACTGGAATGCCTTGACGAAGGTGGGATAATAGATCCCTAGCAGCAGCATTAACAAGATGTGTGCTAACAATATGCAGGGTGTAACAGAACGCAACATAAACTTCAGGATATTGTTCCATGAACGAAGAGGATAAATACTGAATGCAACAAATGGTCTAAATCTTTTCGTTAGCCATCTGTATGTGTTTTTTATTTTTTATTATAGAACACAGTAAAGATATATAACTCAAATTTGGTACAATTTTTTTTGCAGTCTAATCAAGAGAAAAATTAATATTAGCCTATGTTATCATATCACGTTTCAAGACTTCCTATCTTTTATAAATGAACAACATATCTCGTACAGTAAACACAAATAATGGATGTACACAAGATTACCACAGTAACAATGTTACTGTATCTTTTTTGTAATTTCTGAATTGGAATCAACCCTAATTCTGTTTGTTTTGTTATGTTAGGTGATAGATAAATTACAATGAAATGTTTAATTGTTCCAATACTAAACATACTTGATACAGCAATTATACCATTATTGTACATGGTTAGAGATATTAGTTCTTAGAATTATGTGTCATAACCAACGTTTTTTGAGAGGATAACAGGATTTCGGACATTTGCCATCGTTATATGTCACAAAAATGTATAACGTTTCGAATATTGAGACCTGTCTTCGTCAGGTGAGAGGACATTTAGTACATAGAAATGTACAAAGAGGATAGATTACACCCCTCTAACCGTTGTATTGAACATTTTACAACATAATTTAATATAACGGTTCGAAATCCTGTTGTCCTTTCAAACCTTCTATAGACGTTAACAAACTTTAAACAAAGTATCTACGTTTTAAGGGGAAACAATTTTCACGCTCCCATGCTATTTAAATGCGAAAACATTGTACATAGTTAGAACACCACCTCCCTATAAATCTGAAAGATTTGCACTAGCATAAGTGATGCATATGGAGTACTGTATACATATTTAGAATATGTTTCAAACAAGTAATTTTCACATTTTTTCAAGTAATGAATATTTCGATTAATTTTAATTAATTTGTTCGAGTTTAAAAACTTTTTGTAATTTATTTCCTTGGGTACAAGCAAAAAATTAGGTATACCATGGAAACAGTGTATTAGTTAATATGTGTAAAAAATTTCAAGTTTCCATCTACTATGGTTTTTGGGAAAAGTGTAAAAAGACCTCAGATTAAAAAAAAAACACGCTTTAAACAGGTTGAAGATCCGTTGAATGAAGATTGGTTCTCCACAACAAAGCCTAAATATTTCAATGATTTAATTGTGTAAGCAATGTTTCAGCGTGGGATGAATCGGGAAAAAATCTATAATTGTTTTCTAACGATGTCTTTGACACACAGTTATGAAAGAGAAGAATGGAACAATAGTGTAGTTTTAACCTGCTTATTTATGGCGATAATATCATTTACTTGTAAATGGTAAATTCCTTCTGTAGTTGATGGACACGCAATTACTCGTCGTTGTCTCATTCGTCAGAAATCAGACTTCCCAAATAGCCCAGAAACTGGAATCTGATTGTTTCACTACTTTATTGACTATCAGGAGAGAACTGACTAACACCATGGTGCTAGAGGTCATTTCTTGTACCAATAAACTATGTATGACTCAAGTGGTATGATGAGCACCAGGCCTTTATTCGTAAATGATAAATTCACGTTTGCTCCTGAAATTGGACACATAATTAATTACTCGAAGTCACATTCGTCAGAAATCAGACTTCCCAAATAGCTCAGAAACCGTATTCTGATTGTTTGACCACTTATTGACTATCAGGAGAGCACTGACTAACATCATAGTGCTAGAGGTCACTTATTGTACCAATAAACCGTGCATGACTCAAGTGTTATGATGAGAACTAGGCCTTTACTTGCGTTTCCTCGTGAAATTGATGCACTCACGGATACTCATCGTAGTCTCATCGGTCAGATATCAGACTTCCAAAATAGCTCAGAAATGGGAATCTAATTGTTTGACCACTTTCTTGCCTGACTGGATAAGACTGACTAACACCATGATGCTAGAGGTCACTTGTTGTACCAATAAACCATTTATGACTCAAATGGTCTCCCTTGCTGAACAATGAGTCAGCACAGTTAGGTTATTACTCACCAAACAGAAATGGAACAAATCTGTATTTTGCTATTCTATCTTCTTACTCAACCAATGACCATGCTTGATGATGGTTACTCCTTTGTACCTATGGGTTAATTAAATGAATGTGGATTTCAGAACTACATGGTAATTATAGACCCCTTTTAAAATAGCTGGAACGAAGATTCAGACCAGTTTTCTTCTAATAGTATGGAATAAGCCTGTTTATCCACAAAAGCTTTTGCAAAGAAATCTGAATTATAACAACATATGTTGCATGATTGCGTAGTTTTTTATGTACTATAAATATTGTGACTAGAGCTGCAATACATATAAGTTAATTCCTTTTATAACCATAACAAATCAGTAAATTACTTACGCAAGAAACAGACCTGGTAAATTTAATTAAAACCTTGTGTTTTGTTCCAAGTGGCCCTTTCAACTATTAAATATCTAGTTTATTACTGAGCAATGAACTTTCGCACAACGTAATACCACTTCTGCAGAACTAACTCTTAAGGCACCTATGAAACTTTTCCAAACTGCCTTCGTTATTTAGGTCTTCCGGCAGGGAAAGAACCGTATTTCATCACAACTGCCTCTTAAGAAGGGCGTATTGTTGTTGATGGTTTCTGTGTTTCTGCAAAGGACTAAGACTCCTGTGGACGAATAAAACAAGACGTTTTGGATGTACATATGAAAGATTCAAATCTTGTATCTCTAAACAGCAGTGTGCAAAAAGACTATAAGCTTTCTTAAAATTGACCGCTAGTGGTTTTTTTGGAACTTTCAATTTGAATGAAGATGAAGTGTTCGTGTTGATAGATGAATGTTTAAAAATAGAATTGCAGTCGGTGGGGAAGTTTTGAGAAAGGGACGGGGTTCACGGAAACCCATTGACGGAGTTATGACGCACGCTCGCACAGGTGTGGTGACGTCATCATCCTTGACTCGAAACTGTCCAAACCTTTCCTCGCCTTGTGTTGTGTGTTCAGTGGACCCCCGGGCCTGTCACTTCTGGGAAGCTTTTAGTCCCTTCGGGTGCAGGTGCTTCCAATTGTTTAGGGTTATGAGCTTTCAATGGGGATCTTCCTTGAAAATCTGATACATACAATACCAGCTGTACAATAAGAAGATCAGCATGCGCATTGACAACTTTTCATCAGTTAAAATGAAAGTTGAAGCATCTTTCGAGTCATTCTCCACTTTGAAAACCTCAAGTATAAAGTTCAAGCAATACCGATTAATGTTAGTAAATTCAGAACAATCACAATCTGTATACGGCAGCAGCTTAAAATGTTAATCGAGTTGTATTAACCACGACCGTTATAAATAAATTTCACATGGTATAATGCTATTGAGTTTTGTTGGTTTTTAAACGGCAGGAAAGAATAAAATTGTTGTTGGTTGATGGTAGGGACGGGGTTTCTTGTTTTTTTTTTTTCATATCTGCTATTATTATATTATATGTGATAAGAGTTATATGTTATATCTTTCTTATTATCTAGGATATGTGATAAATCATTTAGCGTTATCGCAGATATCTATCACGTCCTCCATGATATCAAGCGTATTTGTTATCTTTTGCGTAATATCAGGAATAACTATTTTGATCCTCTTGTTTTCGGTAAACGGACTGTAGGTCCACGTCATAAAACTGCCGGAAGCATTTCTTTCCTACTTCTTAAGGGGTGGACAGTAGGTCCACGGTCCCGGCCTGGGACCCACTGTCCGACTCACGGGTTTCTTTTGACGAGGGGTTGATAAGGGATCGTCGTACTCACACTGCAGCACTTGAATGGATGTTTCGAGATCTAAACTCTATATCTGCTAAATAATTTTCAGTACACTACATAAGACAGCTGCAAAAAGAATGAAACGAAATTATATACATAAAATAAAATCAGGTTAGTTACGTTATTTCTAACTTAAGAATGTCTGTAACGATTATAGTGTCTACTGGTATATACAGTATTATACAAACGATGGTCCAATATAAGGAATAACTAATACAAACTTACTGTAGATGTTTATGATTCATTAGGACAATGCCAACCAAATTAATCAGAAAGTAATATAATGCTATATGGAATTCGTTAAGATATAATCCCTATTAGTAATCCACTTCATATGTGATAGCTTGAGTAAACTGTTGTTAATATTTACTGCTTTAGCAGTACGCTGTGCGAATGTAGTGGAAGCATCACTGACCAGAATAAAGAATAAGTGCAGGTAGAAAAACTAATGCACTACCAGATCAGTTTTGAAAAGTAGGACAGTTAGTCCACGCCGACACCTGTCCTACCCTGCAGAAAAATGACGTCAGCCACCCTCGTTAAACTAGGCGTGGACCTACAGTCCTACAATCCTTGTTTTCAGTGATATTGTTTATTCCTCCTTGGTATCATTCAAATTTATTACATTATTCTTAATATAAGGAATAAATATTTAATCTTCTTGTTTTAAGTAATATTTATGTATTCCTCCACAATATCATTAAGATTTATTACATTATTCATAATATCAGGAATAACTATTTTAATCTTCGTGCTATCAGGCATATCGAGTATATCTTTCGTTTTATCGAGAATAGCTGTCACATTCATTATTTTATCGATGATACTTTTATATCCTTACTAGAAATACAATTCAGATCCATTATCAATCTCTTAAGAAAAGAAAATGATTTATTACTAATTCTTTATATTATAAAGTTATATTAAGTGCCCTGTCCTCAATGATCACAGTCGATAGACTTCCTACAGGATCGAAATGTAACCTGATAAAGGAGACAGGAGAGGAGATGGAGAAACCTTGGTGGGTGAACGTTGTAACAGATACAATTTACAGGAACGTAAACTGAAACAGAAAAGGGGAAAGATATCAATGGGATATTTCCCATAAAGACCCATTAAAAATATTTGTTTTATTTTTTGATAAGGTTTTACAGCATTGCTAACAAACTCCTTTATTGTATGTAACAGAAATATGGAATACTACGTTTCAAACATTGGAATCAACCCTCATCTAACGTGACCTTAAGGCCTAAAATTAAAAAAGTACACAATGTTGAAACTAATTAAAGTCTAGTGACGTATAACGTATGACGTCAGTCTCTCACCTTCCCTGGTTTGTACAGTGTAGGTGTACAGTGCTACTGTTTTCCGTAGTAGGAGGGTTCGTGCTTAATCTTATCAAACCGGATTTACAGAATATGATTAATTTTTTGAATTACTTCATCGCTCCACTCTGCGTTGTGCAGGATTTAATTGTTTGTGCTTGCCTGCAAAATATTATATTTTATGCAAGGACGTAACCGGCAAGGTGGTCCAAGTGTCCCCAAATTTTCAAAAATTTTCAATGACTTTTTTAGTAAACGATTATTATTATTTAAATAACTCAGCATTACTGACATGTACTGCTGAAAGATCGTTCTCAACAAAGAAAAGAGTCATGAACTTTTTGAGGGAGAAAGTGGGGCCGTACTCTGTGTACACTGTGGGAAAATATCAGTTGTCTGGACCCCTCCAAAATTCTTTCCTGACTACGTTCTTGGTTTTATGGTTTTGTTACACCTGTATAAGAGGTCGATTCCAATCCTCGGACCCTAGAGCTCTATTTTTGTAACATATGGCGATAAAACTTCCATCCTTTCAAATCCAAATATATAACGTAAGAATGCGCTTTAATTCATCCAATTCCTAAGCGCTTGATAGACTGATAACCATCTGCACGCAGCTGCTCTATTGACCATTTTGTTTCTTCCAGTTGAACTTATAGTCACACTGGGATAACCTTAGCAACCGTAATGTGGATCTATGACTAAGAATTCAGCGTTCTGGCTAACTCACCCATCAAGGAAATGTGTATGATGAAACCTACAAACCACATGCCTATATCCGCTGTATATACAATGTACTTCTACCTGGATATCCATGATGTCCTATAGATATACAGTGGCATCCACAAGTTATACACTATAGATCCACATTTCCTGATTTAGTACATCCATATATATCCAGTGTTGTTTTTCTTTTCAGTAGATATTCCATGTAAATGATAAATCCACCAGAGACAACACTCTAGATCATTCTATTGGATAATCCATGGCTGTTTGAAATTTCCACCGAATTTGCAAATAAGTTGGCCGACTCTAATGATTTATTGTCTCGATACTCAGCTTTATTCGCAGCGTACAACTCGCTTAACGCAGGCTCTCCACTCCCCATCTAAGTGTCATAACACGTGTCTCATTTATTTTTACGGGGTTTTTTTTCTACATCTGAAGCGTTTTAATTTGTTATACTTAACGTAAATTTGTTTTACCTCCTAGGGAATTGAACTATACTAATTTGAAGATAATTTAAATCGGAGTTTTGCCATTCCGTCTTAGTTCGTTTCCTTTTGCTTCTGCACTCTCAATAAGTACAGGAAACGAACCCCCCTTCCTATCTGCAGCATCTGCAGCTCTCGCCGCCATCTCCGTTCTTCTGACATAATTGGAAACTCCTTCCCAGCATTCTTTTTTCCCACAAAGTGAGACCAAGAAGGTTAGCCCGCGAAGTGTCTCATAAGCTACTGGAGTTTTTATTTTCAGGACTTCTCCTATGAATAAAGATCAGTTTTACCAAACCCAGGCCGGTAGCGACATTTGTTCGTGTAATTGGCTGGGAACTTACAGAGCTTCGAGTGTGCTGAGCGTTTTAAACACCAACTAGTCATAATTACCGTGACGACAAGGATACTGACACCTTCGACCGACGCATTAAACCGGTCCTTCAGCCTACATTAGGACCACACACAGACGTTAACAGGGGTAGCCTCGGGCGCCACTGGTGCTTTTAGTTCTAGTGTTGTTCTCTTGTTTTTGGTCTGCCCCCGCGACGGGGAGGGGGGTTGGGTTCGGGAAGAGCGTCTCCCCCACACCGATAGATCTTACAAACGTAATACTAATTATTCTAATACGTGAAGGAAACAGGATTTGTCATTGTTCATTGATCCAAGAAATCAGTAACACGACGTTTCGTGTTCTACAATCTGATTTCATCTTCAGGTGGATAACTGACCTAACTCATAACTACAATCTATCTATATCTATACTTTTATAGCCTTTTTACCTTTTGAAAATTTACAGTTCTACGTTTTTCACTATGCATGTGACTGCGTGTTCTTTGATTCTCTCTTAATATGTGGTATACATAATACAATGTACTCATTGTGAAAGTTATGTTTAACCTTAAATAAATACAAAAATAAATGAAATAAAGTAAACACATCTAGTTTAAAACAAACAAATCATACCAGAGCGTGGTGACACGCATAAATTAGTAATCACACCAGCGATGTTGTGTGTCAACTATCTCTAAAACATGCAATTAGTATAAACCCAATACTAATTATTGAAAGCTAATAAACGAATACAGACAACAATAGAAATGCAATGACCGATCAACCACTGATTATCATCAGATACAACATGGTGGCAAACCAGGAAACAAGCGTGGGCCTTCTTATTGGTTCTTTTTAGACGAACTTCTTAAAACCATCTGTGACTTCTTATCGTTTTATTAGAAGTTTCCACTTGTGAAATAGATCGGATTGCAGATGACGACCTTCGATTGTTCTCTACTGGAATGTGCTCTCCAATAAAATATGACTGTCGTCTATAAGTTTCTGCATCTAACAAAAAACTTAGATGTTGTTTAATTTTTTAAATGATTAGTACCAGTTGCTGAATAGTCACTTAGATTTACAACACTGTGATTTAAACAAGAAGAAACTTCGGACTCTTACAGATAGTATAGAGATATGACATAATGTACATGCCAGAAGAGATATTTCCTTTTATCCTAATCTACTTATCAATTGTTTGAAGTTTTGGTCCACATTTTCCAAAGTCCCTGTGGATATATAAGATTGCATGGTACATAGTAACCAAAAAGGCATAGTTCCCAATGTATCAGATTGAATTATGGGATTCTTCACCTCCTATAAACATAGTCCACGGTACAGAACTCGTCTTCAGTGCAAGTGGAAAGGGTCAAATACGCGTTGTTTGCAGACTTCAAAATAATATGTACAGTTTTTTTTTTAAATATATAATAAACCTATTTTCTGCGACTCATACGTACATTAAACTTTAAAACATTAAACCCATGTATATCGCATGAGAACACATGGCCGTGAGGACAGCGATCCACGTTCACTATTTCAATCCGTTAAATAGTAAAATTGAAAATTGCAATTTTGAAAACTACAAATTCTCCGGAGTTATCATTTTGTAGCTTTGCTTCTGAACATTAAACTTGCATTACTGGCACTGCATCTAACTAGTAAACTAATTTTAGAAGTAAAATTTTCCACAACTGTTGCCCTCAAAATAGTTATCTGCAAATTTACAATTGAAGTTACGTAAAATAGTTTTGTTATTATAATAAAACAATTTTTCTGCTTCTATACATCAAATTCTGATTGTCTGGTTTACAAATCAGTTTTTAAAATTAAAATCGGTTTAAAGTTGGAGGAAAACAGAAAAATAAATTTGGCCACAGAGGTGCTGCCATCTTACCATTCCCAGAAAGTTTAGCGTCTCCATGTATACTCGATGGACTGGTAGTGAGTGAGTGGTAGACCAGTATTCCTTACCAGCTATACCAGTCGATCAGCTGATGGCTAATCACGAACAGGACGTGACGAGCTCGTTATCTGACCGGAAGTACTCGGTCTGCAGGCATTGTGAGTGTGGCCAGTTAAACAATGCTCTGATACAGTACACAGAGCTTTCTCCACGGCTGTTTTTCGGTGCCCGGCGAACATGTTGGTAGCACTGAGATTTTGAGATTAGCATTTGTAACATTTTATAAACTAATAACAGGCAGCGTGACCCATTTCTCTCTGAACTTTCTAGATAAAATATGATGATTGGGTTTTTACATTACATATAGAGAATAATTCCATTGCCTAATGGCAAAATTAAAGAGTCGCCAGTAGAATGCCAATATTTCTTTGGATGCAAATTTGGAAATTTGACTATACATTTTATATATATATATATATATATATATATATATATATATATATACCTTCAATAAGAATAGAAAAGAATAGAAGAAAAGAACATAAAAATTCTCTATTCAATGCTGTTTATTCAGAGGTGAAGAGCTTGATGAATCAATAAGCAAATTAAATCCTCACCAATGACTCTAACTAGATTTCAATTAATCTGTTTACTGAGGTGACACTCTCAAATAGACAATATGCTGATGACACCACGGTCATTGTTCGGGCAGACTCTTCAATAGCGTTAAATCTTCAATTAAACGCTACAATCGAAAAAATGAACTCTTGGTTCATTCGCAACAATTTATTCCTCAATGTTGATAAAACATCCATTCTTCACTTTCGATCTCAGACAGTTTCTAAGGGTTTTGTTGCTTTAGACGAGGTTGACATCATTGAGATTGATTCAGTATTTTTTCTTGGGCGTTCACCTTAGGATGCTGGTTTTTCTTGCGTCAGCATGTAGAGGCCCTTTGCTCTAAGCTCAACTCTGTATTGTTTTCCTTAAGGTGTCTTTCCAATTTCCTGAAAAGTAGTGCACTGAAAATGGTATATGATGGTTACTTTTCCTCTGTGATGTCATATGGCATAATGTCATAGGGAACTGCTTCATCTTCTCTGTTACAAAGAGTATTCAAATTGCAAAAGAGGGCTATTCGTTTAGTGCTCGGGTTGAGGGGCCTGGAGAGCTGTAGGCAAGTGTTTCACCAAGAACGTATACTAACCCTCCCCTCCATTTTTATTTATTCCGTTTCGATTTACACTTTTAAACACATTACCGATTTTCCTACCCACAATCATATATATCCCACCAGAAATAAAAATAGTTTAACAGTACCCCACCATAGTAATAATATGTTCCGCAAATCAATAGAATATTTAGGACCTACAATTTATAATAGATTGTCAGATTATTTAAAAGCCAGCACTTCACTTGCATCTTTCAAAAACAAGCTAAAAGACTTTTTTGTAAAAAACTGTTTTTACTCACCTCACTCTCTGAATTTTTGTGCCCCACCCAACCTTACAAGTAAAAATATCAGTAGTACTGTTTTTTAATATATTTCTTAATTTGTAGTTTTACCAGATATAACAATAACTTTAACAAGAATAGTTTTAGTATTTAGTTATTTATACATATTGACCATTCTTGATACATGTTAATGTCAATGAGAAATAAATGATTTTGATTTTATTTGACTTGATACAATTGAAAAGTACGTGAAATGTGCCTCTTAATCCAAAAAACCCAGTACAAAAATTTTTGAACACGACAATTCCCTATTTGGATGGGAAGTACCTACACATTTCTTAAATTCTTAAAGGCAAATTTTGAGTAAGTGCATGTCCCGTACCTTAAAATCTCAAAATGGCGGTGGTTCTAAAATGTCCATAATCCATATTTTCAATTCAACATTTTATGAAGCCTTGAATAGACGTTTTTTGGGATTTTAAGGCAACCGTTCAAATTTTAAAAGGATGCAATATATTATTTCAGCCACAAAGCGTTGCAGAGCAATGTTCAAAAGTGGTTTACAGTATTGAATATGATAAATCTTTTTTGTATATTTTGGATATCTCATAATGTTTTAAAATGGCGGATGTATACAGTTTTGAGAAGTGATTGACATATAATAGGTTCACGAGTGGCCACGACAACCACAGATACTGAAATTCTTAATTAATTCCAAACAAAGTATGCAGTTCTACTTACATACGTGTTGGACTACTTTGCAATCTGACACGATTTGGCAAAAATATTAGAAATTTCTATTCCCTATGTTCACGGAACATTTGGGATGTATTTACACAATTATTCTGTGTGTTGTGACATCTAGTGTTTGTACTTTTGTAAAATTTCGGTACGGACATTTTAACTGAGAAAGAGAATAAATAAATTCCGGAGAGTTGGGTGCCGTAGCTTCAAACTGCGGTGCCAGGTTTAAGAAAACAGAGTCAAGAGCAATGGGATCGTAAATGAAAACTGTCCTTGCAACAACCCACCGAGTCAAGTGGCGAAGTCATTAGTGATGGAAATCGACCTACTTCCTATGGCCTTGTACTCGAGTCGAGATCGAAATAATTTTTGAAAGTTTAAACACGTAAAATTTCCAGAAATTCTAAAATGTACACTTTAAGAATAACGGTTAAATTATCTAGAAAATTATAAATTAAAAAATGTCGGTTTTTTACTGATTAGGTGAAGTGGTTTTAGGACCATGTTTATGTAGATGTAAGTATTTTTTAACTGATAAGATGTGAGATATCATTTTCATTAAGATATCTTGTATAAACAAGAAACTCTAAAATGTTTAATTTCTAATAAGCCCTTTTGGAGGTTATAACTTATATCGGGTGGTTGAGAACTATTAGTGCTATTTCTGAGATTTGCCTTTGTTTTAACTAAAAAAACCTGTTAACAAATTTTTAATTAAGGGTGTAGCATTAAAAAAAATGTTTGTTCAAAGAATACCTTAGAGTGTAAACTGAAATAATAACTTTCCACAATTGCAATAGGTACCGAATTAAAAAAAATAAATAATAAAAAATAACAATAAACCCAAAAAAGTTGATTTATGAAAATAACCCAAAATAGTTAAATTGTTATCCCTCATGTTTAGGATTATTGATAAACAGGGAAAAATGTGATATAAGTTTTAAATAAAAAGTAGATTAAACCAAACTTAGAATTTGGCACGGTTTTGTACTGCATTTCACACTGAATTCAAGCGACTATTAACTCAAGTGTTGTATTAAAAATAGTGTAAATTTCATAATTGAAATACACACTCATTTAATTTTAATTATTTATATTATGTAAATAATTATTACAATAAATTAACCACACAGAATAGAAAGAGCAGAGATACGTGTTTGGTGAAATAGTGAAAACGCTCTACAAAAACAAATCATGAGGATAATGAGGACGTTTATAACTAAACAAGGTCGAAATACGCGTCACGACGTGTTGAAACAGGCTTCGCTGAGGTTGCATGCAAAGTTTCATTTTATTCTTTAGATATCTGTGGACTGACAGATACACAGATAGAATTCTTTGTATGAAGTTTGCTAATAAAAATGTAAGGTTTGAAAGGGTAATAGGATTGACCGCCTTCTTTCTTTTTTATGTACTAATTATCTTCCCACCTGACGAAAATGATAAATTTCAACCCTCGTAACATTCTGTTAGACAGAGATCGTACTTTAAAGAAGTTGGCACAAAATGATGTATCATAGAACTCAATCTTGTAGAAATCAGTTGTGCAACCAGAAATCTTCTCTGGGGGGTGTCCAGTACACAGTTGAATCGGGGTTATGGAAACTCCCCCAAACCAGTAGTAGTGGGGTTGTGTGCACTCCCCTGGAAATCTTTGAAATATTAGGTCCTAAAATGGTTATTTTATAGAACTTTTTAACTAATAAAAGGGGGGCAAAGTGCAGGGTCAGAGTGTATATAGTTTGCAGTAAAATTACTCTACCACCAATCACCAGTAAGCTTATACTGGGATAATTAAAATCTTCTTTGTCATAAATCAACTTAATTTGAGGTAGGCCTATAACAGTTAGTTAAAGAGCCATTACAAGTTTAGTTTTCCTGGCTACAGTAGTTTTAAATAACTGGTACCGATATATGACAAATCATTAGTTTAAATGAGACGAAAGATTCTCCTTAAACAAACTTCATATAAACTAAATTTCTTGCAGAAGATTTTGAATCAAGAGTAGAATTTCCGGTATTGACTATTGTATGTAATCAGACTTCAGTACACTCTTGAACATGTTACCTTTCCTATACTCACAGGAAAAAAATATCGCGATGCTAAATATAATCATAACAATCAATCTCTTCATTTGCGATTTAGGACTGTGGATGCACGGCTAATTTTAACGAGGGTTGCTGACATCAGGTTTCCACAAAGGTGGAAAGACAGGCAATTTGTTATTTTCTCTCTCAGCTCTAGTGGACATCTGTTCAAGTATTGCATTGGGAGCACAATCCTGTTTCATTTCTTCATCAAAAGAAACAGTAGGTCCCAGGAAGTAGGCATGAAGTAGCTTTGACAATTTAGCGGCGTGTATATACAGTCCGTTTACCTTTCATTTGCCTTCATACAGCTCTAGGCAGAGGCGGATTTGAAGATCCACCTACCTGTTCCCTGAACTATCCACGATTTGGCGCCCCCCCCTCCAACCATGTAGGCTAAGCTTACCTTGGTACCGCGGTGGGTCGACGCGACGTCGGCGGCAGCGAGGCGGCCACGCTAAGCTTGTAATAAAACTCAAATAAAATAGGTTGAATTGTCAACATTGAAATTACGCTTCTTCTAGTTGCAGTTATTGTTTTTACCATAAAATATGAGATGTCATAACATTTATCATCTGGCAGATTACTAAAGAATCATGAAGAAAAGTCGAAAATTATTATTTATTACAAGTAATTTTTTCACATACTTTTAACTGTTGGAATAATTTATTTTTTATTTTTTCACCAAAATTTGCCGCCCCCTGAATTCTGCCGCCCTTGGCTATAACTCATTCAGCCCATATGTACATCCAGTCATGGCTCTAGGCTGTTACTTATCAATGGTTCCGTGGAGCAGTAACTAAAAATTTGTTCAACGTAGTTCATAATTTTATTTCAGAAGCAGCCAATCCTGTAAAAAGCAACAGTGCGCTGTAACTGGCGTTGTAGCCTTCCACGGCGTTGGACCAGACCGGATTCTATTTGCGACACGGCGGCCGAACACGCGTTGACGATCCGCCCAGGTGCAACAATGGGGGAGTGATCCGCCGGAAGCGGAAATAGAATCAAAGGAAGTGCTGTGATAAACGAGTGGAGTGAGTCAAGCCAATGGCAGCAGTTAGTAGGTTCGTTACCCCTGGAAGTCACCGGTCGGGGTGATAATAGGGAGTCATGGGAGAGAGGCGGTGGGAAAACTGGTGGGAAACACGGTGCTGAGCGGGAAAAAGTCCACAAAAAGGCAATTATAATAAAAGGCGCTTTTGAAAAAACATGTGATTTGAGAGTTTCCACAAGAAAATTTGCTGTTTGTGTCAAATTCAAGGGATGCTGATCCTCTAGAGCCCTGGTCCTAGGCTTTACAACACGTTTTAAGTGGATTCTCAAAACTACATTCTGATAGACACTGTTCATATTTTTGACAAACTTTTATTTCACTTTGGTTCAAACCATTCCCTTAACTGTCCATTTGCCGAAGATTTTAAATTGATTGTGTACTGAAAATAACTATTATTCAATGGTTTTCAAATGATATATTAAAGGTAAAAATTCCAGAATTTTGGTGTTAAATAGTAACTCGGTGTTAACTTCCAATGTGGTAAAGAATTATTTTCTTTGGGTGTGATACTGGTTTTGTTAGTAGAGATAATATGTTATTAGGACACCTATGGAGGCTTACCTTTTATTTTGGGAATTTGCTCACATTTATTATCTGCGAGGATACGTTTGAAGTTGTATTCAGCCTCTTAGTAAACCTTCTAGAGGAGTCTTGATTGGTATAAATATAATCGAGACTATTATATAACGTATGCCACGACTTAGAAAACAAAAAGTATTGTTACATCAGTAGTAACTAACTTCCTGTATTATTTTAATTGAATGTAGAATTAAGTACAACAGCAAATTATTTCATATACTTATACTATGTTAAATATAGAGTCGTGTAAAGTGGCCTTCAGGGAGCTTGGATTACTGAATTTGCCTAGCCTCTATATTCTCGACGTCGTGCTATACTGCCGAAAGTGTGTCTCACTTCGGGGTAGCGACGTACACCAATACGGAACTAGAGGCCGGGACAACTTTCGTATGGCACAGCACAGAACTACGGTTTTTAATGCTTGCCATCTCAGGTTGGTGTAAGGCTAATCAATAGGCGCTCTGAAGAGATCAAACGCGTCAATAAATCCAAACAATTTAAATCTCGATTAAAACACTTCCTAGTGTCTAAGGAGTTTTACTCAGTTGACGAGTTTGCGATGGGCCGCTGGGATAGTCTTCAGTAACATTTAAAAAATAATGTTTTCTAACTCCCCTTCTGATATCCAAGCAAATTTGGCCACATTCGAGAAACCGACGACAGGTGTAACGTACCCAAAATGTAATTTTGATAATTTTAAATGATGCTTGCAATACAAACAATAATTATTGTTTCCTGCAATAAAGAATATTATTACAATTATAAATACGAAAGGGAATTAAAATTACATAAATACTGTATACGTAGAGGAATGAGAGAAGAATTCTATATGTATTCCAATAAAATAAAAATTACAGGATCCAAGCCAAACACTTGGGGTATTCCGTATAAATAATACCATAGTAGTATAGCCTCATAGATCTCGTGACGTGGTGCTCTACCATCCCATTTCACGGTGCGATAGCCCCACCACGGCCGCGCCCTCCTACCATCCTCAATGAAGACACCCATCCGCCGTTCCGCCATTTCCGTCCTTGATTTCTCCATTGTTTCCGGCGGCTAATTGCGGAAACTGTTCCGCCGCTGAGTCTCGCTGCTCGCTTGGCCGGTGGACTGTTCCAGATTGAGATTGTACACGTGCATCTGCCTCTTGCACGCATTGGAACACGCGGCCCGTAACTTACAGGAGTCGGGCATGTCGGGGAATGGGATGACAAGAGGATGAGAGAGAAACGAGTGGATGCGTAATAATAGGCTCTTTAAAATGCGACAACGCGATGATGAAAAGGGCGTAAAAGTGCGTGAGGTTTAACCTGGGAGGAAATAATAAAACTTAACATTGTTCTTATAGGGAAAAACTGAAGGCAGTTTTCCTACAGGCGGCTCTACTGGCGGCCTTCTTGATTGTATCTCCATAAGAACAAACTTAACCCTTATTTTTGGTTGTAGAGTTATGAGAGATGTCTCATTTTAAAGATAAAATTAATATACATCCTTAAATATTCATTAGCTTAAGTATCCGTTTGAAAAACAGCTAGAACGCGTTTCGGTGTGTATTAATTATATCTTTAAAAAGAGACTGCTCCCATAGCAATACAACATTTTTCTAATGGGGTAATACTGAAAGCCATTTTGACTCCAGCCAGCTCTAAAGAACTCGAGGCTTATGGTATAAACTCGAGTTGTAATTTGTAATTTTTAGGGAACTAGAATCAGATCCTAGTGATCGATCATAATAATGAGCCTCTCCATGTGATGTTGAATGACTATCTTTAAATTTGGGGAATCCTCAACGCAGATGCTAAAATCTCAATTTACTGCTATTTGCCCATTGCTGCCCTTAAGCTAGATATCACAGACTAAAAAAACGTAAATAAAAATTTGAAAAATAAATTTCCCCCAGCATCTCACCCTAGTAAAAAATGTGATCTGTATTTTATGCTTCAACATTTCTTAGGTCAAGGGATGGTGCTAATTGTGTGTGCTCGAGTCATAAACAACGCGCCGGTATCTAAGTTACATACTGTAACCTGAGAGGTAGCACTTCGGTCGGTTATGTTACACTACAGCAGTTGTTACTTCAATGGTTCCAAGATGTGTTACGTTAGACTACAGCAGTAACAGGCACGCCGCCATTACAGCACCAGACGCTCGCTATCTCGTAGTGTATGTGTATAATGGGTGTGATAAGGAACATTGTCTCCATCTCTCTTCACGGCCACCCAGCGACACAATGGCCATTAGCAGAGAGTTGAGCGAGATTACTTCATCAAGAGAACAGACCCCACTTCAATGGTTCCTAGATGTGTTACAGTAGACTACAGCAGTAACAGGCACGCCGCCATTACAGCACCAGACGCTCGCTATCTCGTAGTGTATGTGTTTAATGGATGTGATAAGGAACATTGTCTCCATCTCTCTTCACGGCCACCCAGCGACACAATGGCCATTAGCAGAGAGTTGAGCGAGATTACTTCATCAAGAGATCAGACCCCACTTCAATGGTTCCAAGATGTGTTACAGTAGACTACAGCAGTAACAGGCACGCTGCCATTACAGCACCAGACACACGCTATCTCGTAGTGTATGTGTTTAATGGATGTGATAAGGAACATTGTCTCCATCTCTCTTCACGGCCACCCAGCGACACAATGGCCATTAGCAGAGAGTTGAGCGAGATTACTTCATCAAGAGAACAGACCCCACTTCAATGGTTCCAAGATGTGTTACAGTAGACTACAGCAGTAACAGGCACGCTGCCATTACAGCACCAGACGCTCGCTATCTCGTAATGTATGTGTTTAATGGATGTGATAAGGAACATTGTCTCCATCTCTCTTCATGGCCACCCAGCGACACAATGGCCATTAGCAGAGAGTTGAGCGAGATTACTTCATCAAGAGATCAGACCCCACTTCAATGGTTCCAAGATGTGTTACAGTAGACTACAGCAGTAACAGGCACGCTGCCATTACAGCACCAGACGCTCGCTATCTCGTAATGTATGTGTTTAATGGATGTGATAAGGAACATTGTCTCCATCTCTCTTCACGGCCACCCAGCGACACAATGGCCATTAGCAGAGAGTTGAGCGAGATTACTTCATCAAGAGATCAGACCCCACTTCAATGGTTCCAAGATGTGTTACAGTAGACTACAGCAGTAACAGGCACGCTGCCATTACAGCACCAGACACGCTCGCTATCTCGTAATGTATGTGTTTAATGGATGTGATAAGGAACATTGTCTCCATCTCTCTTCACGGCCACCCAGCGACACAATGGCCATTAGCAGAGAGTTGAGCGAGATTACTTCATCAAGAGATCAGACCCCACTTCAATGGTTCCAAGATGTGTTACAGTAGACTACAGCAGTAACAGGCACGCTGCCATTACAGCACCAGACGCTCGCTATCTCGTAATGTATGTGTTTAATGGATGTGATAAGGAACATTGTCTCCATCTCTCTTCACGGCCACCCAGCGACACAATGGCCATTAGCAGAGAGTTGAGCGAGATTACTTCATCAAGAGATCAGACCCCACTTCAATGGTTCCAAGATGTGTTACAGTAGACTACAGCAGTAACAGGCACGCTGCCATTACAGCACCAGACGCTCGCTATCTCGTAATGTATGTGTTTAATGGATGTGATAAGGAACATTGTCTCCATCTCTCTTCATGGCCACCCAGCGACACAATGGCCATTAGCAGAGAGTTGAGCGAGATTACTTCATCAAGAGATCAGACCCCACTTCAATGGTTCCAAGATGTGTTACGTTACAGTAGACTACAGCAGTAACAGGCACGCTGCCATTACAGCACCAGACGCTCGCTATCTCGTAATGTATTTGTTTAATGGGATGTGATAAGGAACATTGTCTCCATATCTCTTCACGGCCACCCAGCGACACAATGGCCATTAGCAGAGAGTTGAGCGAGATTACTTCATCAAGAGATCAGACCCCACTTCAATGGTTCCAAGATGTGTTACTAGACTACAGCAGTAACAGGCACGCTGCCATTACAGCACCAGACACACGCTATCTCGTAATGTATTTGTTTAATGGGTGTGATAAGGAACATTGTCTCCATGGCCACCCAGCGACACAATGACCATTAGCAGAGAGTTGAGCGAGATTACTTCATCAAGAGAACAGACCCCACTTCAATGGTTCCAAGATGTGTTACAGTAGACTACAGCAGTAACAGGCACGCCGCCATTACAGCACCAGACGCTCGCTATCTCGTAATGTATGTGTTTAATGGATGTGATAAGGAACATTGTCTCCATCTCTCTTCACGGCCACCCAGCGACACAATGGCCATTAGCAGAGAGTTGAGCGAGATTACTTCATCAAGAGAACAGACCCCACTTCAATGGTTCCTAGATGTTTGTTACGTCCAGGTTACAGCTGGAACTGCATTATGTGCCTTTAATTGAATATCGGAAAGAACTAACGAAGATCTTAACCAACCAGATAACAATCTTTGCTAACCTCTGACCTTTTGGTCCCAAATTCAATTTGAACCATAAGGAACCTACGTACCAAGTTTAAAGTCTCTAGGACCTTTCTATCCACAGCACCGCACAGACAGATAGACAGACAGATAACAATTTCAAGAAGGGCCTATCAGGACGTTAATAAGCAAAATAATACTTTTATTAAAGACCTTTTATTGCTTTTGTTAAACGAGTTGGGGCGATAGGGATTAACTATAAATGCATTAAATGTGCTTGCAAAAGTTCCACTACTTTAGTACCCACTTGACGTAATTTTTATCTAATGGAGTTTTTAAAATATATTCAAAGTTAATGTTAATTAGTTACTATCCTCAAGTTAAAATAGGTTTCAACAGTTTTGTGAGTTTGCATAAAATAAAAAATAAAAATGTTGAATGGTTTAAATTTCAAACCGTACAAAAGAAAATTGTTTACAAGTGTCTTCTAATAAAGGTTCTAATAAAGGTAACAGCTTTGAAATTTACAGAGCTAAAACTAAATTGAAGACCTTTTTAGTAAGGCACCCAAATATGGTCTGATCTAAACAAAATATTACACTTGAATTCGTTGGAACTTGATACATAATCAGCTGTGATGTCAACTAAGCACTTTTCATTCAAACGTTAAGCTAGTAAGTCAAAGTTCTAAGGATCCAAAAAATCTTTTTCATGTCTTTTTCAAAGTTTGGAATATTTGGTTCATTACTGATCATTATAGTTAACGGTATAGCATAATTTACAGATATGTGTAGACGGTCTTTTCAAAATATGTATACCTTAATATATGTTATTCACAATAGCCAAATTCACCTACACCCCAAAATCTGTATCCACAAAACGTCTTGGGTGAACGTGTTGTGGAGTTGTATTTCGGACAAGGGTGAAAATAGACTGTATACGACATGTTTCATTCATTGGCCGAAGTTACTGACAATTTCGATCAATCTTTCTTGCCACGTGTTTTGGATATCACTATTTTCACCCACATCATTTGAGTAAACGATATAAAGTAGAAAGATTTGGCTATTACGAATAGGTGGTCACCAGATAGGAAAGTGCTACTTCAGAAGTCTATGGCTGTATGAAAGCTAGAATGCCTGACTGTGACTGTGACAGATTGATCTAGTTTATGCAGCCACGGTGAACAGTTATATGGTCGGCAACTGCAAGATCGCGACTTGGCAAGAACTGATGTAATGTACAAAGCAGCTGTGTTTTAGCGTTATATACATAGAGCGTGAAACAGCCATGACGATGACCATGCAGGCCAGCACAAAAACATTCATGTTCATGCGTGTTAGTTCTTGGATGGTTCCGTACAGCACCAGAAAACGAAGTAGGGGATTATTTCAAGATGAATGGAAACTTTAAGAGGAAAAATTTTAAGAGGATCCTATTGTAGGGTGACGTGACGCCTAACCCAAAATATTCGATTCATGCTTCCTTCACATGGAGAGAAATTCATTGGACAAAAAATCAAATCTAGACGAAACTATTACCACACATAAGAATTAGACTAAACAAATAATTCTTTTTACACTTTGAAAATCCTGATATGGTTGGAAAAGGTTTACAAAAATATAGAGTTTTAATTGTTACCCGCGACTCCGCAATCATTTATTTACTCAAATTGAAGAGTGTCATAGGCAACCCGTTTTAGTAGGCACCTCAAACATTTCTGGCATAAATTATGGCGATGGGCAATAACCCTATTTCCTAAATAATATTCGGATCTTTGAATTAAGTTTAAAGTAATATCACGGAATAATAAACTCCTAGAGTGAAATCATCCTAGTTTCTAAGAAATCATCTAGGAGTTAATATGAATCTCTCCCGACTTCTGAGGCACAAATAAATATTGAATCTTTTACAGATAACTCGTGTAACTCAGTCTAAAAGTATATGTGCTTTTACATTTGTAATACAAGAACAAAATCTTTCTTTTTAGTAGTATCAGTATCGCGTTATCTGAGTGTAGACAAGTTAACAAGATTAACCATGCCATCTGTGGACGAGAACCACATTGATACTTCCGGTTGCATCTCGACTGTATTTTAAGTAGGTTATAGTTTTTTATAGTATGTGCTGGATAATAGTTTGAATCTGTGCTATCTCTTGTTCAAACTTTTTGCGCGCAGGAATTAAAAGTATTATTCTCGGATTGGTGGTGTCCGGTTTAATACTGCAGTGTGATTGTCCGGAATCTTAGCTCAAGTTTCAAGATTAAAGATTATTCAACAGGGTTGCATATACCGGTTGCTTATTGAGAGCAGAACTACTGTAACCTGTATTCCTAGTTTTGTTTTATGTCTTAGAGTCAGTGTGTATTAAGTTATATTAACCCTGTATATGATGTATTTTTATACCTGAAGAAGGGAATAGATTCCAATTCTCGAAACGTAATGTTTTATCCTTGTAATCCGTAACGATGGCAAATGTCCAAAATCCTGTCCCTTCCATGTTTATTATGATTCTTGAGTTGTGATCAGACTGCAGATCTCGAAATGACTTGATCATGATCTGATTTTTTTGTGACCATGAACGATGAAAAATGTCCGTTAAGTCCTGTTACGTTCACAAACCCACTTCAATTTGTAGTTTGTTATAATATTATTTGCAAGGAATAGCGTTAAAACCAAAATCATATTAAATTGGGTTATAAGATAAATATCATAATATATAGTTTCCGTGAGTAATATTTATTAATAAACATGTCATTCTCTAACATTATATTTAATTAAAGATATAACTGACTTCAGTAATATATTATTGTTTTAATACCTTTCCCCGGAGGCATAATCAATAGACGTACTACTAATAAAGTCGTATTATTATCTCGAAGAATAATAAAACGATATTTTGTTATATTGTTCTATATTAAGGGAAGTTAAATCTACAAAAAAAGTGTGACTCTGAAATACAATAAAGACTTCAACATCCTGAACTAATGTAGCTTTAGTGATTAATTAAGCTACATTTTAATAAGAAATAGTTACACATTCTATTGCGTAAGAAAAAATAAAACAATCCCACTTGGTTTTCTAAAAGGTATATGTATACCTCGCTATTAGTGTATGGGCACATGTGTCTTACACAGGTGTGTGCGTATTGGCTGTTTACATTCTAGGCTTGATAAACACCTGCACCTCAGCTGCACCTGTGCTTCTTATCACTTCTGATAACGACTGTTTCTTATTTGTTGAACTAACAATCTCGCAATTTCCGGAATGAAAGTATAGAAGATATCTTCCTTTGTGCACTTGAAATGTTGTTTCCAACAGAATTTACTGCAAGTAGAGTGGGGCTCATCCAGATAGTAAGTGTTACAACAAACCAATTTATGGAACTAATTTGTACTTTAAATAGTTTCATTAAATAATATATGGAAACTAAGAAAACATCTCTACGCCGTTTCTAGCAAAAGTTATGGGACAAATAACGCAAAAAAAATAATAATTTGTAGGGACATTGCCAATGTCTTGCGCATATCAATACAATGCGTCGTGTTATCTTTCAGTGAGACTTTGAGGGGCCAGCTTATTTCTTTACGTAGTATCTAATGTTTCTAGTGTAGATAGTTTTGGTAAGAGGTGTCTTTTTCTAGATGGCATTACAATGTAAGGGATTATTTGTCCATAACATTAGCTAGGATCGTCGTAGAGATATTTCGTTAATGCTATTATGTTTTCATTGAATAGACCTTTAAAATGACATATCACAAGATAAGGATTGCAATTTTAAATTTTAAAATTACATCCTTCTACGCATCTTTGAAAAGGGAAGTGAAATTTTTGTTACTTTCAAATAAATCCAAAAAAGTAATTTAATAAGTCTGGTTAAGGTTATACATTGATATCCCACTCCGTTTGGAATATATACAGACGTATCAGGACTTAATTTACACCCTTACATGAAAGGGGTTGTTTGCCCATAACTTTTGCTAGGACCGTCATAGAGATGTTTTGTCCATGTCATTTTGTTTCTCTTGAATTTACCTTTCAAATGACATGTCACAAGATAGGGGTTGCAGATTGAAAATGTGACCACTCTCTACCCCCTTTAAAAAAGGGAAGGAAATATTTTATCCTTCAAAAATTCCTAAAAAATATTTTAATAGTTATAGTGAAGATTGTACATCGATAACTCAATCCGTTTGGAATATATCCAGGACTTAATTACACCCTGTATATATATATATATATATATATATATATATATATATATATTTAATATTATTTACACACCATAGCTCACATATAAAAGTATCACGTTAACTTTAGTTTAACTTGCATTACAATGCCCTAAACTTTATAGCGCAAAAATATAGCGCTCATTATTTCACCTTTATACTCTAACCGAAGTGACATGCCTTATGAAGAATTCTATTTTACCACTTCACACTGTTACAGTAGCAACCCTATACTATCTGCCTACCCTCAGTTATCAACTGGTATTGTGGGAAACAGAAACTAGCTTTTTGTTTTATAATGTACTGACATTATTTTACAAATAGATTATGTTGTCTCCAAGTAAAATAATAATAAAGTGATTACTTTAATATAGCGTATATATTTAAGCTAGCTCTACTACTTGGTAAATACATTGTATTTGTATTCAGTGTATTTATTTTGTTATGGATATTACGTATGCAACAAAATTTTATTAGAATTAAACAAACGATCAAGCCAAACTGCAAACACAATTGTTCATTGAAAAGGAAGACTAGGTCAGGCGTACTAGGTCGGTTATGTCATTGCTATCCGAACATACTATAGAGCTCACAAGTTGCTCTGTTTGACTGTATTGTGATCACCCATCAGTCCTGTTAATTGCAAGCTATAGATGCTAACTTACTCGGACCAAATGGTAATGTTGTTTGAGCTTTGTTCTGTTGACACTACACAGCAGAGTCTAAAGATTGATCTGCATTTTTATCACTTCGCCACTAATCCTTGAAGCGTATCCTCTGCTATCTATCATTAACTAACGCGGCATAATGAAGTCTGTTGTTTGTCTATTCGTCCCGCTCAAAACACTCTAATATACTGTACAATTGATAAACAAGTGACGTCAGATACATTCTGTTGTAACAGCAGAGTTGGTAATTGTTAGGCCAAAGAACAATGGACATATCGTTGAATTAACATGAAAGACATACAATGCAAACTAAGTAAATGTGATGACTCTATAACCTTTTGGGTTTTTTTATTGATCTCATTTTCCTCAGTTGCACCTTTTGTTATATTTCCATTTCCATTAAATTAATCGAATGGAAAAAGTAGAAATGAGGGTAAAATGGGTGATCAGAAAGGCTCTGATATCCGTAGTACTTTGATAATCTCTCCTGACTTCTTCACCTAAATTATATTTTTTCTTAGTAATTATTTAATAGTAATACTGTATGTAGCTTTTCTTCTACGAATACTGAGCAATCATATACCTCTCCTTTCCTTAAATTATCAAAATTACAATTAACAATGTACTAACTGATAATTATTTGGGCATCCTCCCTTCCCCCGGATTTATTTGGTGAATAAGCGCGCTACGGAATGCCTTAATATTCTGAACTGGCCAGAGATCATTGGAATGTATCAACCATTTTAAGATCCCTACGTAAAAACACTTTCCTCTTTGAAATTACAGTATTATTGTATAAATATCTGGTTTAATAGTTTATATGCTGAAATATATACTGACATAAAGTTGTTTACTGCGGCCTCAAAGTTAAATGGTTACACCGTTTGAGTTGGCAAATAAAAATGACTTAAAACTGTGCAGCTTCATACATTGATGATTATTGCTTTTGAAAGGATTCATAATGTCATACAAGAATAGTAGAATGTGTTCAAGGTAGACAAAAAGGCAACGAGAACAACTTTATATGCCTACTATTTTTCTAGCATTTGTACCCATAACACAGGAACCTAATTAGAAATAGAAATCTTCTAAATAACGTTATGAGAAATCATATTCATCGGAAAAGTCCAGCCTTGTAAACTGCCATACACATGTAGACATGGTCTGTGCTTTCATTGATGCTGCAGCAGCCATTGATAGTGTGGATGGACATCGTACTACAGTAGTCATTCTGGGAACTGCCCATTCACGTGGAGCACGGATGCGTCACGGTGGTGACCACGCAAACTCCACCTGCCACGCTCTAGCCGTGACAACCCTGGCTGCGAGGTTACAGTGTCCAGGATTGCATGTAGGTGAGATAACTTCCATTGATGCTGCAGCAGCCATGGACAGTGTGGATGGACATCGTACTACAGTAGCCATTCTGGGAACTGCCCATTCACGTGGAGCACGGATACGTCACGGTGGTGACCACGCAAACTCCACCTGCCACGCTCTAGCCGTGACAACCCTGGCTGCGAGGTTACAGTGTCCAGGATTGCATGTAGGTGAGATAACTTCCATTGATGCTGCAGCAGACATTGATAGTGTGGATGGACATCGTACTACAGTAGTCATTCTGGGAACTGCCCATTCACGTGGAGCACGGATGCGTCACGGTGGTGACCACGCAAACTCCACCTGCCACGCTCTAGCCGTGACAACCCTGGCTGCGAGGTTACAGTGTCCAGGATTGCATGTAGGTGAGAGAACTTCCATTGATGCTGCAGCAGCCATGGACAGTGTGGATGGACTTCGTACTACAGTAGTCATTCTGGGAACTGCCCATTCACGTGGAGCACGGATACGTCACGGTGGTGACCAAGCAAACTCCACCTGCCACGCTCTAGCCGTGACAACCCTGGCTGCGAGGTTACAGTATCCGGGATGACATGTAGGTGAGAGAACTTCCATTGATAGTTCCAAAATTGCTAAATCACTGTACAAAATTCCATTTCCTAACCTTCAACAAAATGTATTCTCGTAATATCTCAAGTTATTATGCGTCAGAGTCATAAAGTGTTTACATCGTAGGTACTGTGAATGTTGAACACTGCAGTTCACATTCCTCTTAGTGCAACATCTGGAATCTGACGCTGTCACAGACTTGACTCCTGGTTCGTCTGAAAAGATCCGAAGAAAGTCGGCAACGAAACTCAAATTATCTCTCTACATATTTCGACATCAGAGACACCTAGACTATAATATATAGTGTAATCTAGGTGAAGAGGTAAATTGTCCACAATAGCTACGTTATTGTATGTCCTGCTGTGTCCATATTGGTATTAGAAGTTATGACTATTAGAAAATGTCCCAAACTTTAAAAAAATCCTCGGTATTGTTTAGCATTATGTTATTCTTAATGTATACCCAACTTACGCTAATCAGTACTGGGCGAGGAAATTAAAAAATTAGAATATTTTGTTAATATATGATTTTTCCCTTATAGCTATCAATTAACGTTAATTTATAAATATAATTAAGCCGCTTAACTATATTTCTCTCATTTATACTTCTCTCTGAACCAGAGTAATTGCCTGTATGTTTTTCAAATCTCGATGCACATCAAATTAAAGTCTTTGAATATAAAAAGTTGTCTTTTCTGATTAATTCATTATTTGCTCCCAAGCAACTTCAGAGATACCGGTACTGGCATGCACAATCTTAATCTGTCTTAAAGATCATTAATATCATTTGTGTAATCCTCAATCTTCCTAACAATGTCCATGAATCATCTCATACCCCTGACAGAAACTCTTTGACATGACTCATGGCCACATCCAGAGACCATGATGCATTGCGCAGTCCTTCGCTTCGTGACCATGGACTCCCAGTGTTTGGCATTTCATCATCCTTCTGTTTGAAGAGGTCCTCTTTCCTACCTCCGCTCTCCGACCTTGTAGGCCCGTCTCTGAAATGTCTCTGCCTTTACCCATCCTATAGCTCAAAAAGGTCAAAGAATACATCTAAATTTAATCTAAACATTTTATGGATAAAGTATTTAAGTTGTTCATTTCTCATAGACCAGTGAGTAGATTGTTTTAAACCGTAGGCTCTTTATATTTTACAAAATTAACAGGAAATGGAACTAAAAAGTCCAACATGGCATTTTTTATAAGGTCAGTACGTAAAACTATGCAATTATTCAAAAGGGAAATCTCCTTCTGTGTTTGTTACTTTCGTATAACTTCTCTCTTCCATTAATTATTCAAGAAGAATTCAACTTTCAAAAGAAACATACACAAAAGAATTCCAAGAGCATCAGGTACCTTTTTTTCACAAAATTCAGTAGCATTATCCAGCAGGATAAAAATAGTAAATCCAGTGAAAGTATTGTCCTCAAATTCTTGTCCTCAATTTATTGAGTAATCTACATTTCAGCTTTTACAAGCTCATGTGTATCGAGTAGTAGGCTATAGAAATACAGACGCTGAGAAGTTTTCAGAGGGTTGCTATCGAAATTTGGCAGCTTCGTTACTTTTCTACCCTTTTTTAGGTTAAGTTTTAAGACGGGAAAGGCCAAACAATGCTGCTTTTTCATTGCGGTGCAGGCAGTTGATTTCCAAGAATATCTCGAGATCCAGAGTAATTCTCCCTCTAGAAAGGCAGAATAGTCAGGCCCACGGCGCAGTCAGCTCTGTCAGTCACGTTCGCCGTGACCTCGCTGTTACTACCTTGTGACTGATAACGATGTCTGTCGTAACGACACAGGTGCGATGATAACAGCCTACAACTCAGCGATAACAGCGGTCTTGTCTTAACGCAAACACTCACTGTCGGAATCGTAGAGTAAACATTCTCATTATTAAACTTCTATATAACCGGCATTGGACAGCTGTGCTGAGCCTACCTCTGTCCGAATGCTGATTTTAGATGAACTCCTAGTTTTCTAGTTTTTTGTTATTTCTTTAGATCTCCTATTTTAATATGAAGATATGATCAAGAAACTCGAGATATATTTCGACACATACCGAAACTATGGGTGGAAAGATTAATTAAATACAAATGTTTAGTTTAGCTCCACCTCAGCTTCCCCTGAACTCTGACACTGTCACAGAATTGACTCTGTACAGAAGTCTCCACTTCCGTCTGAAGAGACCAAAAATTGTTCAAAATGGACTCTGCATCTTTTTCACATTAGAGACGTATGGACTAAAAATGGACACAGGCTGTTTATGGTTTATCCAGCAATCATTCGGTGCAATCTAGATAGAGAGGTGTTTTTTGGTTTCTTCAGACGGACATGGACTCCTGATTATAGGTGTCAGATATCGGACTCTGCACTGAGCGGAAGGTGGCGTGGAGCTAAACTCTACATTCGCATTGCAGATTTCCAGTTATTAACCTGTCGTAATAGAATATTCATCGATATTATTCTATATCACGTTACAGCTGTAACACCTTTCCTTTTTAGAGTGTATCCTGTTCAATCCTGTAATCCTGCACTTGGTAACTGGCATATGTGTAAATTACCTTCTCAGATCGAGAACTCATACTTGACTCTCCAGAGAAGTTTAAATAAGAATATATTATAGAGGGATTGAAAACAGTGAACTCTGATAGCTAACAAATGCGTCTAGCTAGTGAAGGAAAACAACTATGACTGCTTTGCAGAATGGAACTGAACCTGGTCACTAAAAAGGTTTTCACCCAAAATGAGCACATCTTTTGTGCAATGAAGACATTCACAAAATAACGCACTCGTCCATTTTGGTCACGGAAAATAAGAATCGAGACAGAGGAGACATTCACTAGACTTGTGGAAATCTCCTGGAACGGTTGCAGAAAAGACTTCATCTGATCATTCGTTCGCTTTAAAAAACTTACAACGAACTTTCTCATCTTAAGAATATGAGGTAGCTTTGGAGATCAGTAGGTCGGTGAGTACTATTAAATGGTTTCTTAGGAATTATGGAGTAAGATAAATCTCAGTTTATAAGGTGTGTGAAGTATGTAAGTGAACATATTATAAGATATTACAATTATCCAATGAATTATTCAGGAAGAAAACAAGTAAATTATAAAAAATATAAAAGAAACCCAGAAATGTGGGATGACTGTGAAATTAGTTTATTTTTGTTGAGTCCATCAGACTGTCTTGATTTTAAGACAACTAGTGGGGTACTTCTATGTTCCTCAATTCTACTAAATTTGTGTTTGGGTCCGAAAAATGTTTGATTATAATAAATTTCTTTCAACTTAAAACAATGTACAAAGTCTTAGTATGCCATATCATGTGCAGACAAAGGCATTTCAGAGTTAGTGGTTAGTTATCCTTATTCTAAATGATTAGTGGTTTTACTAATTTAATGTTTTGGAAAATGTTTGGCAGATAACACTGTATGAATTACAATTAATATCGCCTTTAATTTGATATTCTTTGTTACTTGAACTGCTAATGAATGGTTCAGATTTTTCCGTGATATATACGCTTTAAAATATTTAAACGATGAAGTGGAAACATTTTTTGAGTTTTTCAGAATAACCTATAAAAATATTTATAACAACTAAAAAGGGTTAGGATGAGTATTAATTATATCTTTAAAATGAGTCATCTCCCGTAGCGCTATGATACAAAATGAACGCGTAATAGAGCAAGAAGTTTAACATTCTTCTGACGGGGCTTGCAATCAAGATACAGCCGGCTCAGTGTCTCAAAATATATCGAAGCAAAATGTTAATAATGGTTGGAAACGTTCAACAATACACGGGGTGTTGTCAGATCGATGGCTTACACGAACCATAGACCATCTCCGCGAAAGAATGACGACCAATTCAGTCGACTGACAGCCTATTACCGACTCCCACATTCATTGAAGCCGTCAAGTGACCTTAGGTGACCTCTAAGACATTGTGACCTCTGGCGTGCAACCTTAACTATCAGATAACGTATCAATACCGTTATCTCAGGTCCAGGTATGTCTTGTTTATAGCCCACAGCAATGATGTATCAATGCATTGTCAATATTAATATTTTATGCATATTCCCATTGTTTTGCATCCTTATCGTGAAAGAGTTCAGATATATGAAACAAAGTGGTCACGATTGGATTGATAGTATGTTATCATAAATCAAAGTTAAGATACAACCCTTCTTACACATAATCATAAACTACTTCTCGTACACCTATTAAGACATTGACAAAGCAGTGAACTCTGTTAATGTGCGGTAGATATTTCGTCTGCCTACCCCACATTTTCAGTGAACCTTGTCGACCAATTGGTTTAATGTCCTTGGAAGATAGAAGAGTATCTAGACTGCTGACTTTGTGCACTCTAGTAGTTAAGTAGTTCAAATACTTCTAATAGACAGTTGTCTATTACTTGACAGTTGACATTTACTTGTCTAAGTAAAAGTTTCAGGAAATATCCAAAAAAAGAAAAACAGTAGTGGAACATAATGTAGCATCCATAAAATGTAATCTAAGGTTTTTTTTTACATACAAGTAATCGTGTTGTTAAAACAAAAGGAATGATATTATTACCTAAACAATGAAATTGGAGATTAAAAACGTTAGTGGCATTCTCAGTGCATTATGAAACAATGTCAGTATTCGTGCAGTCTAGGCAATCTGCACGGCGCGGTATGGATTCCAGTGTATTTTATGTATTTTAAACGCTATAACTTCCATAATTTCTAACTGATTTAGACCAAATTATAACAGGCAATAGTGTCTTCTAATTATTCTACTTTGTCTGTATAAAACTTATTGCAGTTTGTAGCTTGCCAACGTTTCACTAAGCCCATATCTCGCTTTCTACTAGTATACGTACATAGATTCACGTTAATAGTTATTGCGTGTTTTTGGTTGAATATTATTGATTTGAACTTAAATAATAATAATCAAGCTATTTCATCAATATTTCAATTATTACTTTATTATGAATTGAATGAAGACATTTCTGAATAATTTCTAAGCAATTTCTTATATAAAGGTGTTGCTTGAAACTAAGCATGACAAAAATCGTGGCAATAGATCAAAAGTAGGTGATGATAGTGGAACATACAAGAAGACAAAATACTAATCGGGTTTAAACATGATTATTTGACGTTTGAAAAAACTTACAGAACGGACTGTTCCTTTTGGGGAATGTGGCTCCCCCACGTAATACATCAGTAAGACATTAGGAAATGATTTTACTCTTTTGAAGTTTTGAAGTCTTTAAAAGTAGTTCCCCATAGGGAACGAAGCCGATTTTGCCACAAAATGGTATGGCATTGTACTAAAAATCCTGATGTATACTCGAACTAATAATAATATTCCTCTTCAAAGAGGATTGGAGTGAAGGTGAAATGCCAGGCAGGCATTTTCGTAAAGAAATCTAGAAGAAGAGTTATGGGTTACACTACACGGGTAGAAAAGGTTGCTCGTTATCGAATAAGTTTTAAGGTGAAGTAATTTATGTTAGTATTGCAGGCATCAGGGCAACAATAAAGATCTTAATCGTTAGTAACTACAACCTACAAAGAAAGATTAGTCAAATAAAGTACATAATCCTCATAATACATTTAATAAGTAAATAAGAAATACAATTTAATCGCAAGACAGAGCGTTGTTTAATTCGCTTGCAGAAGATCCAAACATAAGCCCAACTGTCTATTAGAAGTATTTGAAACTGGATTCTCTTTCAATTTTGAACTGTTATTTATTGGAAGAGTTGATGGTGCCGCTCGGCCTGAGGGAGTAAAGGTCTGAGTTGAATTCAAATTCTGAGTGTAAACGGAACAATTGTTATCAATGCTGTTAATCTTGCACTGTACTAACTCCCTCCTTTATTCCGTTTAAACCTGTTCGAGTGGTTTGTGGGCCTGGAATCCCTTTTTTTTTTACTCAAAAAGGATTCAACCTTCAAAAAGATCTGACAAAAAACAGATATAAAACAACAGCACAAAATGTCTAATTCACATGATTTACTTCGCAACGGTGAACTGGGAGTCCAACGATAATGAATTCAGTGGTAACGAAACTCCAGCACAGTTTGAGATCTACCTCCACCTCTACCGTCATCTCCAGTTCCAGCTCCAGCCAGTCCAGGAAGCCTCCCGGGGTCTCGCAGGTGTGCACTGACCTTCCTCACTGCAAGGTTATCTTCCGCCTCCACCACCTCGGCGCGATGTGGCTGTCCTACTTCCAGCGTGCCTTGCTCAACAGAGGCCGTTGGGTTTCGGCAAACATTGCAGCGATACTTGATACAGGATATTCTACTTGATAAATACCACGAAGGCCTAAGTTTACTTATCTATACCGACACTGATAGACTGCTTATATCTTCATGCAGTCTAAAAATGTCCGTCTATTTTTAAGTTTTTATTTCAATTCTTGGAAATTATGTGTTACGACTGAAACTAAATATTCTTCGACATCAATTTCTTTACAATATCAAAGTATGTTTACTAATTTCAGGGGTGATTTTAATGATGAAAGTAATTTATCTGTAGATTATTTAATTAAGATACTATTGAATACAAGCCTTGGTGCAAGCCTTGTTATAGAGATGAGTGTGCTTTTGAAGATGTTAAATAACACACCGATTTCATTTTGTCCAGCTTTACTTTAGATTCAATATTGATGTTTAATAAAACATCACGGCATGTCTCTGTGACTCATCCTGTATATTACAAACAAACAAAAATCTCAAATATATTGTAAAAATTTGTTTTGAAATATTTTTTAAGGAAAATAAATTAATAACAAAATTCTCAGAAATAAACAGAATGTAAAATGAAGCTTGGGAAGGAGGAAAACTCTGTTTAGTCAACGCCAATTTTTTGTTGAAATTTCTTAATAAAAGTAGACCACAGTTGTAGTCTCGTCTTAACCAACCAAATTATATTTATATGCACTTTTTTAACACTGAAGATCAATAATCAGGGATTCTGTGAAAGTAATTACTATTTTTGATACACAATTACATAATTTTTAATTACATCAGAGAGTAGGTCATTGTTGGCTCATTACGTAAGGCATCGATAAGCCAAGCGTGTATATCAACATCGATGACCACATATCTCGTCATCTATCAAGAGTCATTATTATCACATCACTATTCACCTTAGCCAGCTGGGCATGGACTGTATAATAATTTGTAAGGATTAGCCAAACCTGAATCGATCCCAACTTCAATTTACATATTGTTTGAACAGATAAAGTGAAATTGTCTAGAGTCTAGAGAATAAATACTCTCTATCTGAAATAATGGTAAAGTAGTTCTTATAGATAAAACAAATTGATAAATCTCTTATTTAAAACTATCGCCCAATGTCACTAATACTTGTATTTTATAAAATAATTAAAACGCAATATTAATAGAATTTCGGACATGTTCTATCATTATATATTACAAAATGTATAGAATAGTTACATATTACACAATTTTTCGAGGACTGAAACCTATTCTCTTCGTCATCTTAATTACATGAAAGATAGAACGAGCAAAATTAATAGCTTCATTCTATTTTTTCTTTACTTTCTTTTTTTAGTGGAAATCCATTGCTGCACGTTCTATTTTTCATGTACTGACGAAGAGGATTTTCCTATTTTCGATTTACCTGACGATGAAGATAGATTTTGATTCTTGAAACGTCGTGTTATACATTTTGTAACATACGGCGCGGCGATGGCAAATGTCCGAAATCCTACTATCCCTTGGCCATTACAAACTTTAAACAAATGACAATATTGGTATTTGTTCTCTCACTTTATTTTGAAAACCAAACAAAATTCGAAAGCGGGCATTTGCACAATCACTCCAAGGGAAAATTTCATCTAAAACTCCCGAAAATTACTGCCAGACATTATGGCCGATTCAAAAAGGTGAGCGTTTAACAGCCAGTTCAAAGTTTACATAGATGAAACTAATTAATTTCTGATTAGAACGCATTTAGCAGTTCCGAATCTCTTGGAACAAAGCTTCGCTATAATTTCTTAGCGTCGAAGTAAAGCAGGTTTATTTTCAGCCACGTCCTCTTCAGTGTGATCTTATGTTCTGAAATGGTCGCAAGGGCACACTGTACTGGAATAGACAGTCTCAGTCGCGTCTCTGTACACAGCTGTACCATAAGACACTAGAGAAGCCAGGCAGGGGATGGATGGGCCCAGGTGTCGGCCTATTCTTACATCACACGTGCTACGGCCAGTCGCTCGCTCGCTGCGCTCTGCTCTATAAATACGGACCCTGTACTGGGGTGTACTCCCCGACATAGTGGGCCGAGATGTTGGCCAACTTCAACCCCAGCTTTTGTACAAGGACAAGAACCAGGCGGTAAAAATGTTTCACAACCCTTTTGCTTCGGCAGCAGATTGCGCCTTGAAGAAGATGGGATTTTTCATAAAATTAGTGCATTCAGAGTGTGTGTTTATATATTTGAAACACACTTTCCGTTTGAACTACCATTGCACAGTAGCGTAACAAAAGGGTGTGGCGAAAAATAATCGGCTCTAAAAACTTGATAATATCCATAACAAAAGAATATATATAGAATCAAGTTAAGAATAAATCTTTCGTTTTGTAAGTAGTCACGTAGCTTTTGTGGTGTGTTTGAGTAAATACTGTTTAAACATTTTCTTTTAATAAATATTTTACCATATAACTGTATTAAGAGCCGTGGAGAATTTGATTGATATAGTTAGGGAATAATGGCATTCCTATTTCATTGAATTGGGGAATCACTGCTTTATAACTGTATATATTGAACTATATTATGATCTGCTAATATATTTAAACGTGACACGATTTATAAAAAAAAAATATAACTAATAATAATAATAATAATAACAGTATAGTCTACTTATTGTTATCTTTGCTCTCTCATATAATGCTTTTGATGTCACGCCTCACTTCCTCATAAACATAAATCCTAGATAAGCCACTGATTTATTTAGTTTTCTTGTTTCAGTTTGTTAACATTATAAGAATTTCATTTATATAATATCACAGTTACGAGTAGCAATCGTCGGCAAAGTGCCTCTTTGTCAAAATCGGCAAACTTCAAAATCTCTTTGTCACAACTAGCAAACGTCGACAAAGTGCCTCTTTGTCAAAATAGGCAAACTTCAAAATCTCTTTGTCACAACTAGCGAATGTTAGCAAAGTCCTTCTTTATCGCAATCAGCAATATTCAAAATTTCTTTGTAACAACTAACAAATGTTGGCAAAGTGCCTCTTTATCGCAATCAGCAATCTTCAAAATCTCTTTGTCACAACTAGCAAATGTTGGCAAAGTGCCTCTTTATCGCAATCAGCAATCTTCAAAATCTCTTTGTCACAACTAGCAAATGTTGGCAAAGTGCCTCTTTATCGCAATCAGCAATCTTCAAAATCTCTTTGTCACAACTAGCAAATGTTGGCAAAGTGCCTCTTTATCGCAATCAGCAATCTTCAAAATCTCTTTGTCACAACTAGCAAATGTTGACAAAGTGCCTCTTTATCGCAATCAGCAATCTTCAAAATCTCTTTGTCACAACTAGCAAATGTTGGCAAAGTGCCTCTTTATCGCAATCAGCAATCTTCAAAATCTCTTTGTCACAACTAGCAAATGTCGGCAAAGTGCCTCTTTATCGCAATCAGCAATCTTCAAAATCTCTTTGTCACAACTAGCAAATGTTGGCAAAGTGCCTCTTTATCGCAATCAGCAATCTTCAAAATCTCTTTGTCACAACTAGCAAATGTTGGCAAAGTGCCTCTTTATCGCAATCAGCAATCTTCAAAATCTCTTTGTAACAACTAGCAAATGTTGGCAAAGTGTCTCTTTATCGCAATCAGCAATCTTCAAAATCTCTTTGTCACAACTAGCAAATGTCGGCAAAGTGCCTCTTTATCGCAATCAGCAAACTTTCAAAATCTCTTTGTCACAACTAGCAAATGTTGGCAGTCCTTCTTTATCGCAATCAGCAATCTTTAAAATTTCTTTGTAACAACTAGCAAATGTTGGCAAAGTGTCTCTTTATCGCAATCAGCAATCTTCAAAATCTCTTTGTCACAACTAGCAAATGTTGGCAAAGTGCCTCTTTATCGCAATCAGCAATCTTCAAAATCCCTTTGTCACAACTATCAAATGTCGGCAAAATTCTTCTTTGTCAAAATCGGCAAAATTCAAAATCTCTGTCACATCTAGCAAACGTTATCAAAGCGTAACATCGTTAAATTAGGAAAACGGTATGACTCTCATATTCACAACCTATTCATTTATATTTTTGCTATTTTGTTTTAAAGCCAATAGAAAGTAATTTTTATTGTATTATAAACGCCTTATTATATACAAAGTTATGATTAATTAGATATAGTTATTTTATTGCAATGGTGTTAAGTACAAGGTTAAAACGATTGTATTTAAAGTAATATTAGTAGTGAAACATCCAAACTCAGGTACAATATGATTTAGTTCAATCAAATGTTAACGAGTTTAACATAATATACTAAAAAATGTGTTTATTGTATATTTAGATTGTATTATTTACATTTAGTCGCCATTTACAGATCTTTGTGCAGCTTTAGTAATCTTCTTCCTCCATCTACTAAGTCTGCTTCGAAGATCCTTAGTGTGATTCTTCTCTTCATCAAATATTATGTGAGACAAAATGTTTCCAAAATATACATTATTGCTGGCATACCTTGCAAGGGCAGGATAATGCGGTGGTCATCCATTTAAGCTTAATTATAGGTATGCTTGATGTTCCATAACGGATCACACCAAAATTTGAAAATGGGACCATACCATGCACAAGGTTGAAAACAAAACCTCAAGGGATGGAAACTGGATAATTAATTAAGTTTTTCAAGGACTGAAAGAGGTCTCATTATGGAAACATACAACCCCTTTTTTGATCAAGATCTGATCCAACTGTCATGACGTTGGTAGGTTATATAACAGCGACTCTTCCCCCGGATGGTCAATTAAATTTGTAAGTGGTATTAACTTTCTTTCACGAAAAGAATAGCTAGTTCGTTACCATAAAAAGTCATTATGAACAATAAAACAGAAAACAACGAAGCTAATCATACTGTATGTAATAAACAATAGAACAGATTACTAATGGTTTCCCTCCAAAACTCATTTTGTAGGTAACACTTATAATAACACATTTTGAAGTAGTAAATATTTTTTCATATTCAGTGTTGTACATAACTGTAAAGAGGATATTTCAAAGAATAATAATTAGTAAAACAGAGAAAATGAATTTAAAAAATATTTTTTGCGCTTTAGAGGGCCCTTAAAACAATAAATAGGAAAATATTGCGATAAAGATAAATGAACGTTTATAAATTATAAGACGTTAAGAAAAATACTAATGATTACCAAGTCTTAGTACTTTTTGCTAATCTTCTTCAAGAATCTTATATGGAGGGTCAAATGCTGAAAATGTAAGAACACAAAGATGTACAATTTTAAATATGGAATAAAGGTAATCTTTGAATTTATTTGTTTTTAAGAGAAATCGAATCTATTTTCATTTGGATTCTTTTTATGCCTTCGTGTTTAGTAAGTGAAATTGCGGCTTAGAAATCAATACAAAACGAACTAATTAAAAATGTTGAAATAACATAAATATCTAATTTCAGTTTTTTATGATTTTGCAGATGTATATCTATTATGTCAAAAAATTTTGTTGTAGTCTTAATAACATTTTTTTTCAATTTGTAATATTTAGTAATTATAAAAATTGTATATTGTCTTTCTATAGGCATGCCATTTTTAAAAAGAGGATAAAACAAGAGATTTTCATGATATATATATACAATGAATAACATGATTTAAAATTTCTTCCAACAAAATAATTTCTTTATAAATATAATTTAAAAAAATACACAGTGCATTGTATCATATTTTAATAATATTTTAATAATTATAAGTAAATCAGAAAATGAATTCGTAAACCTCTTCACTTATCCAAACACAAACAAACCAGTAATGATCATGACAGTGTTTGAGCCGGAAGCAGCAGATTAGGAGCTAATAACAGTTGTGTCTCAGGTGGCATTTGTTATTGTTATTGGATGTTACAGTCTTGAGTTGTTATTGGCGGAGGTCCCGCAGTCACAACGTCTACTCATCGTGATTCATCCGGTTTTGGATCTCTGCCCCGATATACGCAGCTTGCTTCTACACAGCCGGAGATTTTCTTCTTAGCCTTGATTATTCTTGTGGGCCTAACTTGTTCTTCAGCTCGGCTACTCACCGTGATTCATCCGGTTTTGGATCTCTGCCCCGGTATACGCAGCTTGCTTCTACACAGCCGGAGATTTTCTTCTTAGCCTTGATTATTCTTGTGGGCCTAACTTGTTCTTCAGCTCGGCTACTCACCGTGATTCATCCGGTTTTGGATCTCTGCCCCGGTATACGCAGCTTGCTTCTACACAGCCGGAGATTTTCTTCTTAGCCTTGATTATTCTTGTGGGCCTAACTTGTTCTTCAGCTCGGCTACTCACCGTGATTCATCCGGTTTTGGATCTCTGCCCCGGTATACGCAGCTTGCTTCTACACAGCCGGAGATTTTCTTCTTAGCCTTGATTATTCTTGTGGGCCTAACTTGTTCTTCAGCTCGGCTACTCACCGTGATTCATCCGGTTTTGGATCTCTGCCCCGGTATACGCAGCTTGCTTCTACACAGCCGGAGATTTTCTTCTTAGCCTTGATTATTCTTGTGGGCCTAACTTGTTCTTCAGCTCGGCTACTCACCGTGATTCATCCGGTTTTGGATCTCTGCCCGGTATACGCAGCTTGCTTCTACACAGCCGGAGATTTTCTTCTTAGCCTTGATTATTCTTGTGGGCCTAACTTGTTCTTCAGCTCGGCTACTCACCGTGATTCATCCGGTTTTGGATCTCTGCCCCGGTATACGCAGCTTGCTTCTACACAGCCGGAGATTTTCTTCTTAGCCTTGATTATTCTTGTGGGCCTAACTTGTTCTTCAGCTCGGCTACTCACCGTGATTCATCCGGTTTTGGATCTCTGCCCCGGTATACGCAGCTTGCTTCTACACAGCCGGAGATTTTCTTCTTAGCCTTGATTATTCTTGTGGGCCTAACTTGTTCTTCAGCTCGGCTACTCACCGTGATTCATCCGGTTTTGGATCTCTGCCCCGGTATACGCAGCTTGCTTCTACACAGCCGGAGATTTTCTTCTTAGCCTTGATTATTCTTGTGGGCCTAACTTGTTCTTCAGCTCGGCTACTCACCGTGATTCATCCGGTTTTGGATCTCTGCCCCGGTATACGCAGCTTGCTTCTACACAGCCGGAGATTTTCTTCTTAGCCTTGATTATTCTTGTGGGCCTAACTTGTTCTTCAGCTCGGCTACTCACCGTGATTCATCCGGTTTTGGATCTCTGCCCCGGTATACGCAGCTTGCTTCTACACAGCCGGAGATTTTCTTCTTAGCCTTGATTATTCTTGTGGGCCTAACTTGTTCTTCAGCTCGGCTACTCACCGTGATTCATCCGGTTTTGGATCTCTGCCCCGGTATACGCAGCTTGCTTCTACACAGCCGGAGATTTTCTTCTTAGCCTTGATTATTCTTGTGGGCCTAACTTGTTCTTCAGCTCGGCTACTCACCGTGATTCATCCGGTTTTGGATCTCTGCCCCGGTATACGCAGCTTGCTTCTACACAGCCGGAGATTTTCTTCTTAGCCTTGATTATTCTTGTGGGCCTAACTTGTTCTTCAGCTCGGCTACTCACCGTGATTCATCCGGTTTTGGATCTCTGCCCCGGTATACGCAGCTTGCTTCTACACAGCCGGAGATTTTCTTCTTAGCCTTGATTATTCTTGTGGGCCTAACTTGTTCTTCAGCTCGGCTACTCACCGTGATTCATCCGGTTTTGGATCTCTGCCCCGGTATACGCAGCTTGCTTCTACACAGCCGGAGATTTTCTTCTTAGCCTTGATTATTCTTGTGGGCCTAACTTGTTCTTCAGCTCGGCTACTCACCGTGATTCATCCGGTTTTGGATCTCTGCCCCGGTATACGCAGCTTGCTTCTACACAGCCGGAGATTTTCTTCTTAGCCTTGATTATTCTTGTGGGCCTAACTTGTTCTTCAGCTCGGCTACTCACCGTGATTCATCCGGTTTTGGATCTCTGCCCCGGTATACGCAGCTTGCTTCTACACAGCCGGAGATTTTCTTCTTAGCCTTGATTATTCTTGTGGGCCTAACTTGTTCTTCAGCTCGGCTACTCACCGTGATTCATCCGGTTTTGGATCTCTGCCCCGGTATACGCAGCTTGCTTCTACACAGCCGGAGATTTTCTTCTTAGCCTTGATTATTCTTGTGGGCCTAACTTGTTCTTCAGCTCGGCTACTCACCGTGATTCATCCGGTTTTGGATCTCTGCCCCGGTATACGCAGCTTGCTTCTACACAGCCGGAGATTTTCTTCTTAGCCCTTGATTATTCTTGTGGGCCTAACTTGTTCTTCAGCTCGGCTACTCACCGTGATTCATCCGGTTTTGGATCTCTGCCCCGGTATACGCAGCTTGCTTCTACACAGCCGGAGATTTTCTTCTTAGCCTTGATTATTCTTGTGGGCCTAACTTGTTCTTCAGCTCGGCTACTCACCGTGATTCATCCGGTTTTGGATCTCTGCCCCGGTATACGCAGCTTGCTTCTACACAGCCGGAGATTTTCTTCTTAGCCTTGATTATTCTTGTGGGCCTAACTTGTTCTTCAGCTCGGCTACTCACCGTGATTCATCCGGTTTTGGATCTCTGCCCCGGTATACGCAGCTTGCTTCTACACAGCCGGAGATTTTCTTCTTAGCCTTGATTATTCTTGTGGGCCTAACTTGTTCTTCAGCTCGGCTACTCACCGTGATTCATCCGGTTTTGGATCTCTGCCCCGGTATACGCAGCTTGTTTCTACACAGCCGGAGATTTTCTTCTTAGCCCTGATTATTCTTGTGGGCCTAACTTGTTCTTCAGCTCGGCTACTCACCGTGATTCATCCGGTTTTGGATCTCTGCCCCGGTATACGCAGCTTGTTTCTACACAGCCGGAGATTTTCTTCTTAGCCTTGATTATTCTTGTGGGCCTAACTTGTTCTTCAGCTCGGCTACTCACCGTGATTTATCCGGTTTTGGATCTCTGCCCCGGTATACGCAGCTTGTTTCTACACAGCCGGAGATTTTCTTCTTAGCCTTGATTATTCTTGTGGGCCTAACTTGTTCTTCAGCTCGGCTACTCACCGTGATTCATCCGGTTTTGGATCTCTGCCCCGGTATACGCAGCTTGCTTCTACACAGCCGGAGATTTTCTTCTTAGCCTTGATTATTCTTGTGGGCCTAACTTGTTCTTCAGCTCGGCTACTCACCGTGATTCATCCGGTTTTGGATCTCTGCCCCGGTATACGCAGCTTGCTTCTACACAGCCGGAGATTTTCTTCTTAGCCTTGATTATTCTTGTGGGCCTAACTTGTTCTTCAGCTCGGCTACTCACCGTGATTCATCCGGTTTTGGATCTCTGCCCCGGTATACGCAGCTTGCTTCTACACAGCCGGAGATTTTCTTCTTAGCCTTGATTATTCTTGTGGGCCTAACTTGTTCTTCAGCTCGGCTACTCACCGTGATTCATCCGGTTTTGGATCTCTGCCCCGGTATACGCAGCTTGCTTCTACACAGCCGGAGATTTTCTTCTTAGCCTTGATTATTCTTGTGGGCCTAACATGTTCTTCAGCTCGGCTACTCACCGTGATTCATCCGGTTTTGGATCTCTGCCCCGGTATACGCAGCTTGCTTCTACACAGCCGGAGATTTTCTTCTTAGCCTTGATTATTCTTGTGGGCCTAACATGTTCTTCAGCTCGGCTACTCACCGTGATTCATCCGGTTTTGGATCTCTGCGTCGGTATACGCAGCTTGCTTCTACACAGCCGGAGATTTTCTTCTTAGCCTTGATTATTCTTGTGGGCCTAACTTGTTCTTCAGCTCGGCTACTCACCGTGATTCATCCGGTTTTGGATCTCTGCGTCGGTATACGCAGCTTGCTTCTACACAGCCGGAGATTTTCTTCTTAGCCTTGATTATTCTTGTGGGCCTAACTTGTTCTTCAGCTCGGCTACTCACCGTGATTCATCCGGTTTTGGATCTCTGCCCCGGTATACGCAGCTTGCTTCTAGACACAGCCGGAGATTTTCTTCTTAGCCTTGATTATTCTTGTGGGCCTAACTTGTTCTTCAGCTCGGCTACTCACCGTGATTCATCCGGTTTTGGATCTCTGCCCCGGTATACGCAGCTTGCTTCTACACAGCCGGAGATTTTCTTCTTAGCCTTGATTATTCTTGTGGGCCTAACTTGTTCTTCAGCTCGGCTACTCACCGTGATTCATCCGGTTTTGGATCTCTGCCCCGGTATACGCAGCTTGCTTCTACACAGCCGGAGATTTTCTTCTTAGCCTTGATTATTCTTGTGGGCCTAACTTGTTCTTCAGCTCGGCTACTCACCGTGATTCATCCGGTTTTGGATCTCTGCCCCGGTATACGCAGCTTGCTTCTACACAGCCGGAGATTTTCTTCATAGCCTTCATCAATCTAATGGGCATTACGTAATTTTTTTATCTTGGCTACTTTTTTACGCAATAAAACATGCCCTCAGCTGAAGCAACAAGTTTTATGTAATATGTAAGGTATAAACCTCAAATCGTTCTAGAGATTTCCTATGGATAATTAGGCTTCGCTTACGCTCAGAAAAACACCAGGAAAGAAATGAACCATCATCGAATTTGATCTTGAGTATGTAGAAAAGAAGAAGTAAGCAACACTTCAAGTGTACAGTTCAATTTGTTGTAAGATATACTGCAAAAGACAGGATAGAAATCTTGTCAGCCCTAAGTGATAGAAAATCTCCAAAGATTCACTATCAAGGATTTGGAGGACTGTGCAGGATTTGGATTGCTTGGATGTATCCAAGCTCCAAATTGATCATGAACATAAACAACCGCATTCATGTGGAGAAACTACTATGTCCGGTGAATAAATTAAACTAGTTATTCATAATAATTAATCTATTTTAAATAACTAATTTGTAAAAATGTAATCCGTAATAAACCGATCAAGTTAGTATCGAAGGACATGACAGACCGGGACGGAACACGTCATATTTTAGTGGGTTACCTGCTGGGTAACTGTTCATCCCTTCCACCTTTTGATCCCAAAATAATCAGATTTTCTTTGGGCGATGAGGCACCTATGTACCAAGTTTCAAGTCTCTACAACCTTTCTATCGAGAGTAACCACACATAAAGGAAAGACAGGACACAATTTTACGAAGGCCATGTCGGATCCTTAATAATAATGAATAAACTTAATGTAAACTTTTGTAAACTTAGTGTGTATTTTAATTTTTCTCATGATTTATATAGCCGATTTCTTATGAAATATTAAAAAATGTCAAAAACAGATATTGTTAAAAGAATTTCAGAAATTCTAAACAATTGTCAGTTTTACTTTATACCACTTTATGGATGAAATAGTGTAGTACCGTCTTCAAACTTTGATAGACAGCCATCTTTTTAAAGAGATGTCGAAATTTATTGTAATGTCAAAAATTTCATCGTTTTTGATCTTTTAAACAAAACTATTCCTTTTATCGGCATTTACAAAGGGTGTATGTGATTTTTGGAATTGTTAACCGTAACCACTTTTAGAGTTTGTAACGTACAGCTCAGGCCCATGATTTGATATCTATTAACATAATTTGAGCTGAGTATCTTAGGCATTATTTTAGAATACGGGTATTTTTCACAGAAAGTATTATGTTATGTTTACAAAAACATTGGCTAGAACAATTATAACGGATGAATTATATAAGCTGATTTACAAGCTATACATATTTAACTATACGGGACGGTATATGTAAACAAGAGGACATACCTTTTTTAATCTCATGATATGGTGTTGAGGTACAAAATACAAAAAAAATAATTTTTTATTTAAGTTGTTCAACAAGGTAATTTACAAGTAAGTAGTGCTATGAATTAAGAGTGCAAACACAATAGATAACCCATCCATTATAATTGTGCAATCCACAATGGATTTGTAATAATATGATTTTGGTATTTGGTTTGCTCTATTTCCGTTAATGTTTATACATTTTTAACCAGCTTTGTACTTTTTATTAAAAAATAAATCCGACTAAATCCATTCAAAACATCTAATTCTAAACATGCGGAATATTGAATTTAATTTTTTGGAATACTACATAAGCAAAATTCAATTCGCAGAGACCATAAAGGTTGTTTGGCTCATTGAATTTGGGTTATTTTAATTTAAAAATACCAACAAGATAATACATCCCCTTTTCCATTTTTGTTTAAATTTTGTACCCGTTATATCACATTGTGCTATGAATGAAGAGTGCTTCAGAGTGTGTTGCAAACACAATAAATAACTCTTCTATTATGAATGTGCAAACCGCAATGGATGTATTTCGTCATTTTCCTTTTTTCATATTTTGTTTGCTCCATTTTTGTTAACATTTATCAATTTTTAACTGGCTTTGTATTTTTAATTAAAAATAAATTCAACCAAATCCATTCAAAACATCTAGTTCTAAAGATGCGAAATATTGAATTTCATTTTTTGGAATAGTACATATGCAGAGTTCAATTCGCAGAGACCATAAGGTTTGTTTGGTTCATTGAATTTAGGTTTGTTGGTTTAATTTACAAAAACCCACAAAATACAAAATTTTCTTTTCCATTTTTTAAACTTTTTGTACTGTTTGGAAAAAAACTAATTTTTCCCCAAAAAATATGAAACATTTGGCTGGAACATTTGGTAAGATCTGTATCGTAAAATTTTCCAAATATAAATATTGAATTTTCTAATGATTTAGTTGTGGTGTAGTGGCAAGCTCGCCTGTAACCGTCGATTCTCCCGGTCGCTCTTTGTTCCCGACTCCGGTATTACCCAATGCCCAGATGCTCAGCTGCACGGGGATGCCCGGGGTACGTACACCTGGGGGTAGGTTGAGAAAGACTCAAGGAGCAGATGTAGCGGTGCCTTGCGCCATACAGACTTGCACGTGACTCCACAATCGTGACCCGACATTCCTCGTCCTCTTAGCCCTCAGCCCTTACCCTCCCTCCCTCAGGTGTGCACCAGCTGATCGTCACCGCCACCCTTGTGCTCTTCCCGGAACACCTTTGTCGGTGACGTCTTAGCAACTTTCTCGCGAAGTCGCGTAGGGAAAGAATTTCAAACTGGGGCTATGAGGGTTCAAGTCAGCCCATTTAACATACCTACACCCCTCGATTTACATAACAAATCTCGTAAAAATAATTTATCACATAATTCTTTGAAGTTGAAATTATATATATACTACGCACACATATGGCTGTTGGAAATATTCTCCAGCGCGTAGCAATTAGACAATCTAAATAAGTTTGGAAAAATTTTCGATGTTTAACATTTTAGGTTTAAACCCATAAAAATTAAAATAAATATATTACACAATGTAAAATTATAGTTAAAAATGTAACTATTAAGATAATAATGTTTAAACTTTGAGTCCATTCCTGATGAAAAACAGATAAGATATTTTTCTTATGAAAAATATGAATTTGTAAACTTATAATGGGACTATCGTGTACATCTTGAAAATGTATAAAAGGTATTGATTAATTTCAATGTTCCCTTTCCCTTCTCCCCGTTGTCGTTGTACTTATCTCATCCTGCTCGAGAAATTATGAAAAGTAAGATTTATTAAAATTTTTCTTTACCAAATTTGACTTATTGTCCAAAGCTATTGGTGTTGACGTGCTTAATTAATATGAATTATTAATTACTACAAATAACTACACTGTTGAGTTACCAAAAATATAATAATTTTATAATAAATAATAATGTATAATTTTTCGTTCACCGTAGCCATTTTTTCCAGCAGATGTGTAAACATTGATCAGAAGGGCAAACGTAAATAGAAAAATAATTTAAATCCATGCGGACTATAATTAATTTCTTATTTGTGCAATTCTCTTTTGATATAGAAGTAAATTTTATTTTCTTCCTAAAATAAAACTTCAAAATTGTTTTGCACCTCGTCATAGACTCAGTACCAGATAAGATTGTTTTTTGGTATCTTTTATCTAGCTTCTCTATACAAAATAAATCAAAAGCGTTATGGATAATTTTTATGATTTTGTCAATAATGCAGATACATTTTAAATCAAAATTAGTTTACAATGCCTAGCGTTCACTTGGGATAAAACAAATATATTAAATAAAATTTATGACGTCTAGAGACTAAGAGATATTTTTAAACAGGCATTTATATATTATTGTAGGAAAAATACCTACAACGACTTTTAAAACCAGGATCTTCCTGGTTCCTTTTCTTTAGGTCTATTTGTAATAGCAAAAGAGAAGAGTAAATATTAGTTTTCAAAACGTGTTTTTCTGCTCTTTTTTACAGCTAGCGATAAAAATATTGCTATCCTTCCAGTTAATAACTTTTCGGAAGTAAACTTTAAACAAATTAATTTGATGTATTATAAATGACAATAGTCGTAAGTTTTACTATGTATGATGTAGAATATGGTACGCATAGACTAATATTTCACTTAATTATTAAATGAATGGTGGAAAAAAACAATTTAATGACAATAATTCTTAGAATCGGTGCTCAAATCTCAGTTCTGAACTTTCCCAACGCCCTATTGCCATTCTAATGTGACGTTTGACGTTTTGCATGGTTTTGTAAGAGGTGATTCACATGTTTTGTTGACTGGGCATAATCTACTATGTATCTTGACTTAGCATCTTTTGTCACCAGCCTTGCCATGCTTAGTCAATGTCGGCCTGAATGACAAACACGCTGAATAAAACATCGGGCCGGGAGTAGACACGTCAGCAGTACACGTGGACGGGCCCCTGATGACGGCAGGAGTAATGGTAACAAAAGGTCAACTCAGTTCAGAGTGACACTCAGTCACGTTGTTTCGCGGCTTCAATTTGGGCGTTAATGGCTAGAAACTGTAAAATAATTTTATGTAGGATCTTGCAGATTTGTCAGAGGTGATTTCACTTGCAAGTCCCCGCTTCGTCGTAATGAATGTTGCATGCCTGACTATACGGTGGATTCGGCACCTTTCTGTCCATCAGAGTCCAGTATAACAGTTGCTCGGAGTTGGACATTAACCTGGTTAAATGCAACGCATGTGTAGCAGAGTATAACAAGTAAACGTAGTCTCAGGATACTGGAAATCTCCACGTGTCTAGCATTCACCGAATATAGTAAAGTTGTCACACCAAAGGGTAAAATAGGCTTTATCTAAAACACTTAAAATATCAACATACATTTTTCCGCCACTCTTCATGGACCACTGGCCTTGGACTTAAAGCATCTTTATGTAGAATACCTCAAAACATGGACATCATTCATTACTGGATCTTTATCTGAAAAGCTCCAAACACAACATATAAGATCTTTATCTAAAACCCCTCCTAAATGTACATCATAACTGAATGTACGTCTGGAAACCCCCACATAGAATCTTTATCTAAAACCCCTCAAAAAATGTACCTCATTCATTACTGGATCTTTATCTGAAAAGCTCCAAACAACAACATATAAGATCTTTATCTAAAACCCCTCAAAAATGTACATCTTTACTGGATCTCTGTCCCAAAGCCCATAAAACAACCACATATAAAATCTTTATCTAAAAACTAAACATTTACACCATTACTGGATCTTTATCTAGATACCCTTAAAACACAAATCATATACGGTTTATATATTAAAACCATAGAAACACTTACATAATTACAGAATTTAAAATTCCTAAAAAATCAACATTCTTACCAGATTTTCATCTAAAACCCCCAAATATGCATACGGGTTAAGAAATGTCTGAAAGCCATTATAAAGAGGAAGAGTGGATATAAAAAGTTTCCGCCCGACGTGGTGACGTAAAATGACTGATAAAAAGATTTGTTATCTCTAAATTATCCCGTTCAGTCTGATATGAGCACTGCAAGAAGGAGGTTTATTTTAACGAGATGAAATGTTAACAACATCGTTTAACAATTAACACAAATTAAAGCAAAATACATCATATTTCTAAATACTTTCCTGTTTAAGTTTAAGCTTTCTCTATCATCGATTTGTATATTTTTATGAATTATGACTTAAACAATGATTGGCCAATCTACATACATTTACAGTTAGTGAAAGAATGCCAGTATATACATATTATGGATTCTGTATAATTAATATCAAAGTTCTAAGATTTACTCTGTCACGAATGCATTCCCATATATTATCCTAAAAGAGAGTCGTGCCATCGTCAGACTTGAAAATTGTGAGTATTCCATAATCTTATGCATTTACAAACCGGTAGGAGTTGTGTGGTTTCTGGCAATCATGAAGTTCTGGTTGTTCTGGTATGGGAGTATCTGATGTCGAAACGATGTAAAGAATTCATTTTGAGCTTCTTCATCGCTGACTTTTTGGATCTCTTCAGACGTACATGACTCCAGATTGCAGAGTTAAGTTTTTGACAGCCTCAGCTTTCAGATGCTGAACTAAGAGGAAGATAAACTGGAGCTAAACTCAACATTCACTTTGATTCAACCCTCTCCACCATAGCTACGTCACGTATACTATATAAATATCAAAACAAGAAACCTCATGATTGCCAGAAACCACTTAATATTCCTCAAAAAGTAAATACATTGACATAAATCCACTGTAATACATTTACCACTTAAATAAAACATGACAGAATGTTTATGAGATTACCTCCCACAAAGATGACATCTTAATTGTGCTCACCAGTCGTTGCTAAATAACCCAACAGAGAGACAGTCGGACAGACAGATGGCGAGCTCTGGGGAAATCTTGCTCAATTATTCACCAACATTTCTAATCAATTTGCCCTCTCCCCACCCCGCCCGGCAATGCTCCCACAGTTTGCCCTGGCGTTTGATTCTGCTTTTGGGACTCCCGGTTCAATTCAGCCACATTCGTTCCACACCGCCGTTGGAAATTTGCGCGTATGCCGTGAACTCGTTAGGTGAAACGTACTGTCAAAAGTTTGGACCGTGAAACTTGTTTTCCTTTTTTAAATTGATATCGTTATTTCAACATGTGCCACAAACGTTTATATTTTGTAAAAGCAATATTCATAATATGGAACAAGATGAACACAAGATGTGCGTACATTGAATGTTAGAGGCCTTTATCGATTTCAAGCGACGATACCTTGGGACATTTTAGGTTTATCGAGGGGAGAAATTATTAATAGATTTTTATCTAAATAGATACAATTTTATCTATAGAAAAATTGTGATTAATATGCATCAAAATATACCAATTCAGTTATGAGTTGTATTTTCTTGAAGCAAAGAAATGTTCAGTCTAAAACGCAGCTGAACAAACTTTTTACTAGTATATTTTCATCAGTAATGAGAAAGCCATATTTGTACCCTTCAGTAAGAAAACAAAAAAGATCTTGAGTTTAGCTCCAGTTCATCTTCCTCTGGTGCAGTGTTTAGAATTTGACGTTGCTCAGACTTGACTCCTGGAATCTGGAATCATGTTTTGGAACTGGAGCTAAACTCAACCTTCACATTGAATTAACACTACCACAGGTACGTTATGTATAGAAAACTCTTTTACTCAAGAATAGGAATTTTCTGAGGTAGACACTGTCAGAGGATACTTGCAGGTCGGATCTCCAATGGAAATAGATGACTGTGTGCAATATGTACAGTCGGGTTCGATTCCTTGATTGTGTATAAACAATGCCATTTCGTAGATGAAGGAGACTGATACATGGTCAAATGAAAGCAATGATTCGTACAGAGCAACACTTCTGGGCAGCGTCGAACAATTATAAAACTGCTTCATCGTACATGGTCCTTAGATTCTGGTTCTTTTATCAGCTGAATCTTTTATAATGCGAGAGCGTTGAGTAACAATTGTTCCGATAAACTAGCAAAAAATACCTTATCTTTTCGAGTGCTTATCTTCGTCTCTCCACTTGTTTGTATTCAGGCTGGTAAACGGACTGTAGGTCCACGTCATAACACTGCCGGAAGCATTTCATACCTACTTCTTAAGGGGTGGACAGTAGGTCCACGGTACCGGCCTGGGACTCACTGTCCGACTCACGGGTTTCTTTTGACGAGGGGTTGATAAGGGATCGTCGTACTCACACTGCAGCACTTGAATGGATGTTTCGAAATCTAAACTCTATATCTGCTAAATAATTTTCAGTACACTACATAAGACAGCTGCAAAAAGAATGAAACGAAATTATATACATAAAATAAAGTCAGGTTAGTTACGCCATTTCTAACTTAAGAATGTCTAACCATTATAGTGTCTACTGGTATAGACAGTATTATACAAACGATGGTCCAATATAAGGAATAACTAATACAAACTTACTGTAGATGTTTATGATTCATTAGGACAATGCCAAATTAATCAGATAGTAATATAATGCTATATGGAATTCGTTAAGATATATTCCCTATTAGTAATCCACTTCATATGTGATAGCTTGAGTAAACTATTGTTAATATTTGCTGCTTTAGCAGTACGCTGTGCGAATGTAGTGGAAGCATCACTGACCAGAGTAAAGAATAAGTACAGGTAGAAAAACTAACGCACAGCCAGATCAGTTTTGAAAAGTAGGACAGTTAGTCCACAGGTGTCGGCGTGGACTAACTGTCCTACCCTGCAGAAAAGTGACGTCAGCCACCCTCGTCAAACTAGGCGTGGACCTACAGTCCTACAATCATTCAGGCTGATTATATACAGGTTCCGATGTTCCTTACTAATCACAGTGAACATGACAATGGATTTTCAGAATCTGCAGTCAATATTCATATTGAATCAACCCTTCCCACCATATCTAACTCAGTTGCTTTGCCGTGCATTGGGATCGTGTTAAAAAACCCCTTATGTACTCAATTGTGCTAGTGATTGTGACTATCGTCCCATTTCATTGTTAAGTGTGTTCTCTAAGGTGCTGGAGAGAATCGTCAAACAGCAGCTTGTAAATTACCTTCAACACAACCATATTTTAGCGGAGTGTCAATGCGGGTTTAGGGCTGATGTTCTAAACATTTCAGACGTCCTCATTGATGTAAACAAAGAAATGTATCATACATTATCAGATGGTATGAGGACCTTTTTAATTTTCCTTGGCCTAAAAACAGTTTTTGTCTAGCACATATTTTATATCGAAATTATTCTAATAGTTATAGAAATTTCAAGCCGTTCGATTCTCCCTCTCTTGAGGTTTTTAAGAAAAATGTCAAGGAGTTTTTGATTCTCATAAGCAGTGAGAGGGCCCAGTTACTTATCTCTGTTGACTACAGACGGACTTGGACTATCCGACAACTGACTGACTATCCTATTTTTATTAATTTTGGTCACTCAATATTTTTATTTGTTTGTGTCTACTTTCTCTAAAATATTGCTAATTATCAGAATTCCTAAGTCATATCCATAAGTTATTCTGCTTCAGATAACTTACTTCAATTAAAAAATGTATAAAATTAATCTACACACTGCTCAAGATAAAATTCTAATCCTAACAATTTCAACTCGAGTCTACGCAAAGGCCATTAAGGCCCATGTAGGCTCTTTTCCCATATTATTTTAGATTATTCAGAAATTGTGTAGCAAATTTAATGCTATTTTTACTAGGTTGCGATATATATATTTTTGTTGCGATATAAGTTTAAAGGTTTTAAATTGGCTTTTGATCTGATGAAATATAAATTGATAGAGTAAATATATATATATATATATATATATATATATATATATATATATATATATACATGTATACTTTAATTTATCTCTTTATTTCATTACATGGATTTATTTCTTGTAATATAAGACTTCTTTATATTAATTAGCTTTAATTATTTAATGTTAATTATTTTGAAGTGTATTTCTAGAATACATTTGTATAGCTGCATTAATTAAATATCCAAATGCTACATTGTTATCCTTTTCAATATAATGATTTACTTTTGTCTTTAATTTTTGTGTGGAAATAAACATTATTTGATTTGACAAGACAATGAACATCTACTCATTTAGATTACACTTGATTTCGTAGTCTCTGATGTCGGAGCGATGCAAAGAGTTCGATTTGAACTTCTTCGTTGCTGATTTTTTTCGCTATTTTCACATGAACTTCAGGTTCCAAGAATCAAACCTACGAAAGCGTAAGATTTCAGATGATCTACTTAGTGGAAGGAAGGAGAAATGGAGCTGACTCATTCACATTCAATCAACCCTTCCCATCAAAGCGACGTTATGTGAAGACCTTAAAATCGTCATTGCCTGTCTGTCCATTTGTTGTGCGATCACTTTTGATAGAAAGGTCCTAGATATTTGAAACTTGGCACATCAGTTCTTCATGCTCCAAGAAAGAACTCTATAGTTCCAAGAAGAACGATACAGGTAGACTGGAGAAAGCTAAAGTTAGTTCGGTAGACTTTTATTGCGTTCTCTCGGACTCTTTGATGCTCCATTGCAGAGATTTATTTTATGACATTTAGAATAAAGATTGTTCAGTTCTTAAAAGTCCATCCAGAGCAAATCTGAGATGAGCAAAGTCTCAGCTGGAGCACACCATGTGGGAACAAGAGAAACGTTGATGGAAGGCAGATGGACAAACATCTTGACTGTTTTATTCCTAAATGATGAGTTCTCTTTCGGACGGAATACTGCAAAATAACCGCGTTTGTACAAATATTTATTTTTTGTTAAAATAGAATTGTGTGGGTTTTACGATTTCATCAAAGTGTTTTATGGCCTTTGTAACGAATGACGGTTTCCAAATTCTTTGTTTAGAGATGCAGACGAACTCTCGGCCATTGTGGGCAGTGTTAAATGTCTGCAACAGTTAGTAATCTCTGCCACTTCCAGCACCCGTGTGATCTGCTCAGGTGGACCCCCGTGGAGAGGTAACCATTGTTTGTGCCGAGACTCTGAGGTTTCGCAGGCTAGCCCGAGGACGGATATATCCCGGGAACATGCGGGAGTCTGTGCGGCGCTTCACCCAGGGGTTAAAATTACCGCCCGGCTGTTCCTCTAATTCTGGAAGAGGACATATGATGTCCCGTCTTGCAACACTTACCGTCTGCTTCCCAGTCATGGGTAACACTGATGGTAACACAAGATTGAAGTCTGCTAGTCATATTACTACACTAAACTTTTTCTACACGCATCACTGAAACCTTCTTATTGAAGTGACGTTCCTTTTTTTTAAATTGATCCTTCGTTTTAAATATCTGTCTGTCATTTGTACTATTGTATGTTATTAACACAACTCGAACATAAACTTCGTCAAACAATCGCAAAGAGAAATGGCTATTTGAGTTTAAACAAAATATTTATTTTTACAGTTACAAATTGGTATTCATCATACAACTCAGTATCCAAGTTAAGAAAAATCCAAATAAGAAATAAAATTATCAAAAAATAAAGAAAAGCGGCCACAAAAGTAAAATAATTTTTACTCTGTATTACGCTCAGATGACACAGTAATAATAAAACAATCTCATTTTTACCTTTGAAATACAAAGCAAGTTCTATACAAATTCCTAAATATGATTGCACAAGAATAGTAAACATAGTTTATTCACTCGTTTTCCTTCAATCGTAACAAATAAGATATAACACATTTAGTATGTTGGGGTAATTTATATATTTTATATATTTTTGTTGCGATATAAGTTTAAAGGTTTTAAATTGGCTTTTGATCTGATGAAATATAAATTGATTGAGTAAATATAATGTCAAATTAATTACAAAATTTATAAAAATTGAATAGTAAAATACGTAATATTTTGCCAAAATAAACATCCAAAGAGAATATGTCAATGACAAAATAATTCAAGAGAGACATTCAATGGTTTAAAAATTAAATAAAAGAATTCAAGCAATTCATTAGCCAGTATGTAAGTAACTTATATCTCTAGTAAAAACATTTCAAGTAATACTTCAAGGCCTACCAAAGAAATATCTTGAATCGTTTATTTGTACTTCAAGTAAGTTATCCCCCTTAACAAAGTTACGGAATCTTTAATTCTATTGATCATATAGGCATTAAGAGTTAAGATGGTTCAAGGTATCTTATATGAAATTATTAAAATTATAATAGGTTAGGTTTGATCTGTGTACTTTTGATACTGTCTATTATTCACTGATCCTTTCATCTAAATCAACGAGAGCATTAAGCGACGCACAGTTTTATTTAACCATTCCGAACCTCACATTGGGTTTGGGGTTTAATTCCAACTGATTGTAAAACGCAGCCACCCATTTTGGATATGGGAAAACAAATCTCCTACTGCAATAAAGAGGATTCAAACCTCGATATGCATCAATATTATCATTGCAGCATCTTCTGGACGTACTTGTTATGAAAGTGGAAATATTCTGGAACCATGAAGGCAAAGGTCAGGAAGAGAATAGGAACACGTCATTCAAATCAGTCAATGATGAGTTATTCAACCATCAGCCTCTACTAGTAGACTCGAGGACAGAAGATCTGGCATCTGGTCAATGGTCGAAGGCAGGAGAAACTTCCTCTAGTCGATGTCGCCCGATATGGTTCTGGCAATGAGAGTTGATCGTTCTGCTTTGCTCTGCTGCGGTCACAGATAAGCCTGATAGTCGCCAGGTGTCTGCACCATGCCCTCGTCTCTGTTGGCAGTCTTTCTTCTGACTCCTGACTCTGTTTGGACCACCATTGTCTACCGGACAATTTAAGAAAGTCTTATTTGGAAAGGCGATCGTTTCTTGTTCTCTCCCCGACAGTAGTTAATTCTCACTCTTCGATTGGTTTTACGACCGATTATCCCTTCTGTGGCTCGCGTCTTTCTTCAGCTGCTAACGTTTAGGTCCCAGCAAGCCGGTCAGCTTCTTGTAGTCTTTAAAAAGTTGCACTGTTGTGCTTTCCTAGACAGTAATCAATGTGTCCATATGACACTACTGCCATAACATTCTTAAGGTGTAAATAGAGCAAATGTTATCTAAGAAGAGCTTGTTATTAATGAAGGATGATTTTAAAGGGTAATAGAATTTCAGACATTTGGCATCAATGTAACCTTATACTTTAAGATTTTCACACCTGATAAAGAGGATAGATTTCAACTATCGAAACGTTGTATTTCATATAATTCATAACGATGGTAAATGTCCAAAATTTTTGTATCCTTTCTCTAAAAGACCTAACCAAGCATAGAAATAATTGAACAATATTTAAGAGATAATTAACTTTCTAATTGCATTTTTTGACCAAACATTGAATATATTTTATAGTCAAAAAATGAAGTAGGAAAAATGGCCTACTTCTCTTACATCCAAGAATGCTCAGATGAAATATATAGGGCATTAAAAAGGTATAGTTAACAGTATAGAACCCGACTAAACATTGAAGAATAGTTTTGAGATCAATATAGGACAGAATTCCACTGTGTACGCATAGAGACTACGAAATTCCACGTACTTGTGATCCAGTCTACAATGGGGAAACAAAAATGGAAATATTTTCACGTGTTCATAAATCCATTAGAAAAAAAAACTATCCGAAAAAATAATCACCCATAACAGAACACAATTATAAAACCAATCTTTGAATAGACTTTGACAAACAAACATACTTGCAAATTTATCCTTCTATTATCTATGAACATGAACATACCTTCAAAAGAAGAAAAATACTCTGAACAGCCAATATGAGGTTATCAAAATCCTAGCAATCTATGAAAAAGTAGCCAAATTAATATCTAATGGGTCATAATAGTTGTTGATTGGTTGAGCTTCTGCAAATTCAGATACAACTCCACCCCTCCATTGACCTATATAAGCGGATTTGCAGTATTGGCTGGATCTCCCAGTGTTGATTTATTACCTACTGAATGAAAATGAATCTCCACAACGGGGCCGAAATATCCCAAAATGTAATTTGTAAGTAATATCTGAAGCGGCGTAAACCGGAAGGCTTAGACGATATTGCCTAAAACTCCTTCGTAAGCATGAAAATAATTAGTAATGGAGTTGTATTCTCAAATACCTAATTTTTTAGACACGTACTACAAGAAACACTCAAAATCTTTGTAGTGTGACCAGGAACCCTCCAACTGCTTTCCAAGGACGTAATGGTGAAGGTATGATTGAAAAGTAACCTTGGCTGACTCATCACTTGAGTGTATCGGGTTCAGATTCCAGCGGATACCTACAGACTTCCCGTGCCGTTCCCATTCCCAAGAGCGACCAGGTTGGGAGTACCACGTGTCCTCTCCCACACCGCGACCCAGATCTGCACAATGGACTGTCCGTTAGGCGAGGACCGTGGGTGCGCTGAGTCACCACCATCTGCCGGAGGACACTGAGGAATACACGGATGTCCTCGAGGAAGTCTTGCGATATGGATATGCAAGAGCACATGCACGGAAAACAGTGGAGTATCTGGTATTCTCTCGAGGAGCCTTCTGTCTTAGGTGTTGTGGGATGACGATTTAATCTGATCCGAAAAGGTAAGAGTTCTTTTAAAAAGGAAGGCGAAGAGAACGTCACTTATAAAATAGGAGAATGTATACATAAACAATAAGAGAATAGAAATGGATAAATAATTTTTGATAAAGGAAATTCAAAATCTCAATACGTACATAAATTCATAAATTTTGTACTGGTAGAAATAGTTAGCTTGAGGATTTTTCACCTCTATGACTATTTGATTATTCAAGTCAGGTCTAATTCCTCAATTGATTGCCAATTCCTTGCGAATCAGTTCGTCATTACAGTCAACGGAGTCCTATTTCTTTAGTTTTAAGTGCAATCAAGGAAATCCCGATCCTAATAATAATTTAATATGATGTTCATAACAGTGGAAAATGTCCCAACTCCCTTTATCCTTTTAAATACTCCACCTTCGTTAATAATCTTTAAGTAAAATATATTTATATATTAGTGAAATAAGATTTCTGATGGCAATTTCACAAATCAAATTTCAATTGCCCACCACCATCTGTACGATCTGCATGACATCGAAGAAGTTGCTGAAACAGGAATCGATTCCAATGCAGCCTAGCCTCAAACACATCCTCAATGATCTCTAAAAAAAGTACAGTACGTTTTAAAATTAGCAGTACTAAGGATAAGTAGAGATTAATGCCTTGTAATCTTAACCAACTAATAAATATGTACACTATCTTACAAGATCTTGGAAACACATAGCTCACAAGTGTGTTATTTACCAAGACATTTATGAATGTGACAATATACAAATACATGATATTAACTTTTACAGTCCCACCCAACTAGTAATAATTCCGCTGAGCACTGTATTACATTTGGAAATGATCTGAGGGTTGAATTTATTGAAATTATCTGAACTTGCAGATCTGTAGGTAATATGATGACAGCAATGTATGGCATTAGGACGACATTGCAGCGAAATGATCAAGTAGAAAAACATTAAAGCAGATCTAACACATCGACATAAACAGAGCGACATTTTGCAACACTTTTGGGATATTACTGTGAGCCAACTGATTCAATATAGTCGCTATGGAATTATAAATCCAAAGAAATTGCTTAGAGGAATACTTATCTAAAATATATCAACCTGCGTGGAAACAGTTTTCCCGGTTAATTTATTAAAAAGTACTTCAGTTGGTTAGAGCTAGCGTTAAATTATAACTGTTCTTTTATTTCTTCCAAACTATGCTTTCTTATTTAGTAAACTCTCTATTAAGATTAATCGAGTTTGTTTAGTTGTAATACTATTACACAGAATACCCGAACTAATTTTGCATATAAATCATTTCGGCTCAAATATACCTTGCAGAGAATTCTCCTGCTATTTTACAAAACGGTAACGTAGTTTCCAAGAACAAAAACGGAGGTACACATCATGATGAAAATTATCGACCAATAACCACCCTATCAAAATTTACAAAATCCATCTGCCGTTCAAAGAAAATAAGAAATGATACATGCTGTGCCTCACTGGTACGGTTCGTGTATTGACCATTGTCATGTAGGTGGAACCCGAACCTGAACCCGGAGCTGGGAGGGTAATGAGTGATGTAGGCGGGTGGGGAAAGCGCGTGAGTGAGCGAGAGAGAAGATGCAGGTGTGCCTTATGTAAGGCCGAGAGAGCAATGTACTGGCTGTACTCTCACCTCAATGTTTGTGCAGCCACTCGGCCTGGGCCAGTCTCAGGTACAATATCTCATCTTCTTTAACCTTTCGGTGGCATTTCATAGGTGAATGTTTTGACCTGGTCAGATATTGTTGGCCTCTGTTTCACCATCTCTAGAATCACAGCTTGATCGCTTTAAATAGTCTACGAAATCAACGAAGCGAGGTCTTGAAATTTAATTAAATGAGAATGTATAAAATTCAAATTAGTTACTAGCATAGAACATTCTGTTTTAAATATACTCGTTTTTACATTACCATATTTGGTATTAATATATAGAACTTTCAAGATTCGAGTACGTAGTGGCAAAATGTTTCCACAGCCTTTTTACCATAAGGTACCTTCTTAAAAACATTAACATTCTTCTCTTAATTTTTAAGGGGTACTTTGAGGATATGTAATTTCTTTAGTAGCTTATTTTAAATGAAAAATAATGCTTTTGGTGGATTAAAATATCGATTAAATAGTATCAGTAGATTCTGAAATAACCCTAAATTGCACTTGAAGAAGTCTAACATGAAAATGATAAGTTCTCATCCATATACATAGTTTGGGGGAAAGAAACGTTTTAATAATAATTATGATTTTGGGTTCAGTTACTAACCTAATTTTGGACCTTATGGTAACATCTTGCAGCACTCTGATGTGTGCTAACTCTACTCATCAACGGTTGATAGATCAATAAAAGAGTGTTTTTATAAGGCCATCACTGTAGAATGTTATCAACTCTGTTCCCATGGAGAGCCATGTTTACCTTTAATCCAATCTTTCTACCCTCCACATACGGGCGTGTTTCCTTAGCACGCGTGTCCCTGATGACCTTTGGGCTTTGCGTGCAGGCGAGCGCGCGCGTGTTCAAATATTCAGCACGTGGCTAAACAAGGGTGAAGTCACGAGCTGGACGATCTGATGGAAGCTTCATCAGGGCCTTTAGTTGATTCGACCGGTGGCTTATAGCAGTGATCACTTTGCTTTGGTACAGTAAAGAAAGAGGCATCATCTAAATATTGTTTTATTCATCGTCAGACATAGAAAGAAGTACATGGGTAGATTCCAAGAGTTAAGTTGGTGCCACATGAGATTCCAGACGCTGGAATTAGAGGAAGGTGCATTGGAGCTAAACTCAATCATATTGAATGAACATATATATATATAAACAAAAATAAACATTTCCTTCCATGCATTTGTTCTTGAATTGCTGTGTCAGTTTATCTTATGTACATCATAATAAAAAGGGTACATTATAACCCTGGTATTAATTATTATAATGGAAAGTTCTTATTTTTAGTTTTTCCTTTGGGCTTTACATGATGTACATCTTACATTACACTTTCAAATTATGTACATCTTGAGCTATGCTTATGTTAATTTTTTTGCTGAACTCCTTATAGACCATCCTTCATTGGATATGAAGAGCACTAACCACCTTAAAAACTATTTCTTAAGTTCAGTTTTCATTTACTAAGTTTAACTTTCACAACTTGAGCCAAGACAGGAATATTCTAGAGCAGGACCTACATAGTAAATGTTCCAAACTTTAAACCAGCGTCACTTTTTAAAGAGTGAACACTTTGTGGTCTGATAGTTTTTGTGCTATTTTTCTCAAGACTAACATGTATCCCCCCCCCCTTGATAGCAAAGGTTTAAGAACCGCCTGTGTTGGCGGCCATCTTGATTGTAGTGTCAAAAGAACAAATTTAAAACTTAAGCACTTTTATTATTTTATTTTTAGTCGTAGAATTTTGAGGTATGTCTCATTTTAAACTATGATTAATACATACGCAAACACTACTAATTATTTTCGATACTAGTTTAAATACTCAAAAAGATAAACATTCGCCTTGCAACAAAACTAAAGAACGTTAGGATGCCAATTAATAATATGTGTAAAATAAGACACCTTTCTTAACGCTATGATAAAAAATAATAGCGTTACAGTACACGAGGTTTAACATTGTTCTTGTGGGAAACATTCAAGTTTGTTTCACTACGACAGAATCATACAATAATATTTTATTGTTACGTAAAATAGCCTACGGTTTATGTAGGAGTAGAATAGCTTAATACCGCGTGGGCAAGCTATTGTTATTATTAACAGAAAACCTTTATATCAAAATAAGTTTGGTCCGAGTACTGCATGATTGAGAACCCAAAATAACAATTTTCAAATCTTACAGTGTTGTATGAGGGTGTACTTAAAAGCCGATATCAATGGTACATTATCCTTCGTTTCATGTTTCGCAATACTTATCAGCTATGCAAGCGCACTCAAATACATCAAAGGTGACAAAAGTTCGCAATCGCCTACTATTCCAGGATATTCCCATTCAGGCATTCGCTCCTTCGCAGTGTATTGGCTTTTAGAAAGTGTTCATTCCGCTTTGAAATGAACATATGGATATTTATAGAAATGATCAATTATAATAATTACCCATTGTTCTATATCGTATTGCATTCATTTTATTGGGTGCAAGCTAAGGGTCAATGGTATTGCACAATGTGAGATGGTAATCTCTGTCTATAGCAAATATTATTTCTGTATCCTTTTACGCCACACCATCTGGATACGTAGTAAACCATAATGTATATTATTATGTTTGTAAAATTATTGATTAATTTTTTGTTAGATTTAATGTTTTTGTTAATCTTGTTGGAGGTTCTTCTCTGTATTATGTCATAACTTGGAAGTCATTTATCATAGAGGCAATATATGTAACGTTCTGTTTTTTTTTCGATATATCATGAAAATATAAGTTACCCTAACAAAACCAGTAACAAATAACACCATCTCAAAAAATGTAAAAAGAGGATAATGTCAATCAATAATCAATCAATAATCATTTATTCCTCCAGTATTTACAAATGAAAATAATAATATACATACTTGGAATTACTAGCCATAAAATTAAATAGCTATGGCTAGCACAACTTAAACTTACAAGAAAATTTGCATATTTACAGTCGATTATCTTACTTTAACTTAAAAACTTGCGGTCCACACTGTAGCGTTCTCAAATTAATGAAAAATTACAACTAAAGTTTCCTTTTTTAACAACAAAAACATAATCATAAATAAAAAATCCACAATAAAAGTGACAACAAAAGAAACAGCATAAGAAACATTGCGAACATGAATGGCAACTCAAAAACCACAACATAGCGCTATAACTAAAAATATATTGCATATTTACAAACTAAAAAATACAAAAATAAAACCGATTGTTGCACAAATATACATTTTAATAGTCCACCTAAGCAATAATCTCAAGCAATTCACTGATTTTGTCATTTTCAAAAAGCCACGTTTTTAAATTTTTTTCAAATAATTTTATGTTTTTAGCACTTTTTATAGAAGTAGGAAGGTGATTGAATATTTTTGGGCCTAGAAATACAAAAGATTTCCTAAAGATAATTTTATTTACTTTTGGTCTAATGTAATCACTTTGTGTAGACGCTATTGTATAGTACTGATAGTAATTGTTTATAACTATTGTTTCCGCTTCTTTCGTAAAAAAAATATTTTAAGAACTTTAAAGACAAATAAATACTTTAGGGGAAAAATCTTTAAGGATTTGAAAAGGGGTAAAGAGGGTTCTCGTTTTGCTTTATGTAATATTATTATGATAAGATGTTTTTGTGTTACCTCAACCGGTTTTAATACAAAATCATTTGCCCCTCCCCAGAGTTAAATTCCATAAATTAACCTAGAATGAATTAAAGAAAAGTAGAGTATACGCAACAGGTTTTCGTTTAAAACATTTCTTAAAAAATAAAAAGTTCTCACAGTTTTAAGAATTTGGAAATGTATAATGTAAGTTAGTTTAGTTAAAAAAAATGTTGACACGGTTTTATTACTACTATTTAAAGTGACAAATTTTAAACAGCATAGTCTGTAATTAATCAAGCGTAAAAAACAATCTATTTTTATAAATTACAATAAAGCTTCGGAATTTAAGAAATTGGAACCAGTGGAAACTCATGAACAATAACGAGTTAAAACAACAAATGAAAAACAGTTATTTATAGAAATTTCTTAACCACTTCAAATATTTTTACGCAGTTGACAATAATATCTATTCCATTGCAAAAATCAAGGATACCTCTTTTAATTTTGAAAAGCTCACCACAGGTTTCATCATGCAAATATACACATATGTTAATTCACTCGTCAATATTTATTTATTTGTTTATTTAAACCCCAGACCCAGTTTCGAAGTCAGTCAACCAATTTGGCGGTCTCCCAGTCAAATATCAGAAACTCGCCGACATTATTACATACACGTGTTTTACAGCGTTTTAAAAGCGCTTTGAGTGTTGGGACATTCTTGATTGAGCCTGGACATCTGTTAAAGTGAAAACCCGCCTGTGAGGGTAAGTGTTCATAAACCACCGTTCTGTGTCTCCCAGTTCGGTAGTTTACACTGCCTCTAGTGTCATACATGTGTATGTCTTGGCTCCTCGTTAAGGCACATTTAGACATACAGAACATTGTTGTTTCCCAAATATATAGTCTAGGAGCGTCCACAGTTGTAGAATTTTGAAAGCCTCTTTACATGACTCTCTGGTATCCAATTTTGCAATGATTCTAACAGCTTTTTTTGGAGTGGACAGCTCTCATAATGTTTGTGTTTGCACAAGCTCCCCAAAACACTATTGCACAAGAGAGATGTGGGTAAATTAAGCCAAAATATGTAATTATCAGAACCAGAGTCGGACTGTATTTTGCAAAAACCTCAAGACATAGATGCCTGAGAATAATTTGGCACATACCTGTACAGAATCAAAGTGATCATTCCATGTAAACCCCTTATCCACGTTTATTCCAAGGAATATTGTTGTATAGGTCCAATAAGGTGTCTTCTAACATCACGGTGGTGTCCTTCGATGAGTCTAAAGAACAAAGAAGAAAATTTACAACAGTTGATTTTTCTAAATTTGTTAAGTGATTGATATTGTTGAAATTTTTGACACAATTGTTAAGATCGATAAAGGTTTAAAGTTTCAAATTAGACTTCATTTTTGTGCTGAGCACAGAGTTGTGTCATCAGCATACTGTGCGTTTCACCCGTACTGTAATGATGATCCTATGTCAGTGAAGAACAGGACTGGACTGAGAATAGATCCTTGAGGGACTCCGCAACTCAGATTAATTAATCTGACAATTGGTTTGAAATTTGGACTTTTTGGGGTCTTTGACTGAGAAATAATCTCAGCCACATGCGAGGAATTTCTCGAATGCCATGGGATTCCAGTTTGTCTATCGGTGTACTGTGGTCAACACAGTCGAATGCTTTCGATGAATCGAGAACCACAATTAACGTGGAATTCCGACATTCTAATTCCTCTCCAACCGTATCTACCAGACTCACCACGGTAGATTTACCCTTTCTGAATCAACACTAATCATTTGAGAGTTGGTTGTTTTTAATTAAAAATCGAAGCATTCTTAACATAAAAAGTTTTTTAACTATCTTGCTTAAATCAGGCAAGATTGAGACAGGCCGATAATTATTGACACATACAATTGGTCATTTTTCAATTAACGTTACTTTAGAGACTTATATGAGGAGGGGGAAAACTCCTGTATGGAAAGATAGGTTGACTAATTTTGTTAATAGTCCCACAATATGCTTTGAACAGTTTTTGACGAGCCATACTGATATTAAATTGAGGTAATTTAATTTTTTGCTGGGAGCTGATGAAAAATTTGTTTGAGCTAAAATGTACAAAAACAAAATAATAGTACATAAAAAAGAAAGTAGTAACTTATTACACTAAAAGTCTATCTAAGTTCCATGTTTATTGTTACTCTACTTCGAGATTCATTCTCTTAAGCTGTTTAAAGTTAATAAACTTTAAAGTACTAAATAAAATTTAAAATGGCTGTTTTTCTTATCACCTATCTTAGTGTCAAAGTTGTACGTTTTATCTTAAAAAGGTGTAGTGGTTTCATCGTTAAAAAGACACTAAGTTTGGTGTAGGTGAAAGATATTAAAGCGTGTAATAGAAGTCTTACTTAAAGAAACTTCACTCGTATATCATTGATATATTTCGTTGGAACTGAAAACTCTATGTCATAACGACGCTTTTTTAAACATTTTGTTTCCTGTTGTTCTTGCAACTTGTATGCTTTCCTTAATCGCTAAAAAAATGAAAAACCTGCATAGTTTATTGGTTTAATATCTCGTTTGCATATTCTTATGAATGAGATTGATATAGAAAATAAATAAATATTGTTATGTATGACATTTTTAATGCACACGTTTCTAGAAGAAAAACGTGGTTTTTCGGACTGAGGTGGGTTGTATTTACGTCTGAAATGCTTATAATCAAAAACTGAATTTTAGTTTTAGTATGTAGCCTATATTTGAACTATAAATTAGACAACTACAACATACCAAATAACTAACTATAAATGACCACATAACATTATTTTGAACAAGATTTACTGGAACACTATGGGGTAATATATAGATTATTTCAATGGTAAACTAAAAGAGTCATCAAGGCAAGATTATGATTAGGTTATTACAGTAGTATGGTAAAATAATAACAAATGGTTTCTGAATGAACTGTTCTTGGTACATGGCCGAAGATATGACTTAAACCCAGTTTTAGAAATGTATAGTAGTTGGATCATTTAAATTGTTCAGTATACTTTACATCTGTTGCCACGTCTACTCAAGATAGTGAGAGAGAGCATGTGGAACATGAAGAGCGAGTGTCCAGGCCCGGCGTCCAGACGTAGACTCCAGACGTCCAGACGTCCCACAGATGGGAACCATCCCGACTCTGGGACCACAAGGACGCCATTGACGGACCAACACATTGCCCAAACCACAAACAAACGACCCGCCAAGTGGCTGCTAGGGCATATTGTTACTTGAGCATCTGTCCCGCTAGGAAGTCACACCCTTCACCCACACCCACACCCACACCCGGGCACTTTTTACCACTGGCGGGGGTGGATCCTTAGAGAGGGTGCCGATCAAGCCGCCCGTGATAAGCCGGATCCGATATAACCTACGCAATTTACCGAGAGTCTAGGCTTCTTCGAAGATATCTCGAATTGACCCTGATGATGTGCTCTTTGATTCAGCTTTTTGAAAGTGAGATTTAGAGGGTGGTTTTGAGTTTTATTAGAATAGTTTTGTGTGTCAGCTAAAGCCTCAAACAGGCTTGGAAGGGTGTGCGTTCACTATTGGGAAGCGGAGAGATATAATTCAAAATTGGAGATTGGATCACAGCACACTGTCAAAGTTCTGACCCCACGTGAAAATGCAGAACTTTCTTGGTTGTCATTGTTCATGTGCTAACACATTTTAAACATATCGTGCAACCATTACACTCATAAAACCCATCCGACCTTATCTTTTCCTTAATATACCGTACGTGCTTAGATACGTCTGTGTCAAGTTGCAGATCGGTCTATATCCTTTGGGAGGTCTGGTGCTACGAATGTTCCACTAAGATTCCACAGATCTTCTGAAGATCCTGCTGAATGTGTGAATGCTTTCCGTCGACTGTGGCTTATCCGACTCTGGTTGGTTGGAAAGTGGTAAGGAGTTTTTAAATGTTGACGAGAGATTTCACTAGAGGAAGTGACTATCTATCTATCACTAAGTGATCTGATTTAATTTCGAGTTTAGCTCCAGTTCACCTTCCATTTATTGCAGCGTCTGGTATCTGAAAGCTGTCTCAGATTAGTCCATACTCAATTGTGTACCTGATGAGACAGTGAGACTACCACTTCACCTATTTATTATAGGTGTCTCTGATGACGAAACGATGTAAATGTTTCGTTTTGAGCTTCTTCATCGTCGACTTTCTTTGGATCTCTTCAGATGAACATGACTTCAGATTCCAGGAGTCAAGTCTGAGACAGTGTCAGATACCAGACGCTGCAATAAATGGAAGGTGAACTGGAGCTAAACTCAAAATTCCACTGAATCAACCCTTCCTACCATAGTTACGTTATGTGTAGCGAACTCAGTGATCTGTTGGTAGTTTGCACTATGGAAAGGTCTCCAGAGGACAACATGGTCGTTTTATTACAATATATGATTGTTTCAGAGCGAGATGTTACTGATAAGTTTCAGGTTCTTGGAAGCTACACTTGCCGGTGAAGCAAGATGACCATAGCTGCAGGTGCTATGTGGGTCAGGTAATTCAGCTGACTCTCCTAAGTCTTTCGAATCCGGTGAGTTTAAAAATGTTGGTACGCTCTTTCGAAGAAGGTAGCGATAAATTAAACGTTTTCCCTCCTGACGTGAATGGTAAAGACTGGGATAGGGACTTCCAGCATTAACAGTATTAACAAGAATATTTCCGGTTGTTTTTTATGCGTTCTAGTTATTTTCAGATATAATGATGTACTGTAAATTTTATTTAAAGTTTCCATGACAAGTTTGTTATAAGAGTACTATTGATGCTTTTTTCAAATTTGGAACCTATCAAGACATGGTTGTACTACTATAGATGATACATATAGCTCACATTACTAACTATGATCATATTTTTTGAACTTGACACTGCTATAGCAAATCGACAGACCCTTGAATAGATGTTAAATAAGCGTACACGCACCCGACAACGTACCGACCCTCAGTCCCTTCACATACTATTTTGGCCGTTGTGAAATGTATGGACCAATAAAATATAATAAGGGAAGCAATTATTTTTTCATAGTTTTAACCCTATGATGTCCTCCCAGTTCGACCCTCGCCAAACTCAACGTGACTGACGATGAATTTCTGTCCTAGGAAATATTTCATTAGCGATTTAAAGGAAAGCCAGATTGGTTCTTGGCTCTAAATGAGCCTATAATTTTGGCCCGGTCATTTGAGTAGGCTTGTATTGTGTAAAATTTCTATGTCAGTATTATACATCACTTGAAACATTTATATGAGTAGTAGGCTACAGCTTTGCCATATTCAGATTTTGAACCAAAGATGTGCTAAGGTGTCGGAACTCAATATCGGAATTACAAACGTTTCGACTAACTGTGCTCGCGTCACTTGTCGATATGGGGAGCCAAGGCCAGAGATAAAATTCTTGTTTTGAAGGAAGATTCGTGCTTCTGCCTGAACTTTCCCTCGTTATCAGTCCATTAGCTGTGTTAACAGCCATTACGTTTGAGAACAAGGCAATGACAGACATTCTCAGCTTACGTAACTTAAGTGCTATGGAGATTCTATTACGGCTGTTACAGATATAATCGAGTATCTCGAAATAATTGGACACCTTACGTTGTTGTCTTTTACGTAACATTCAGCAACTCTGTATCATTCTATTCTTCTATATAAAGAAAAGAAGAATAAATGAAGATCACTGGTTTATTATTAAGATAATTTTAGTTGTGTTTGTTACATTTTCAAATTCTGTCTCAATTTTGAGTTCAGCTCCAGTTCCCCTTCCTCTTAGTGCAGCATCTGGAATCTGACACTGTCAGAGACTTGCTTGATTGCTAAAATCAGTTGCACAACCAAAATTTGGCGTCGAAGAAACAGAAAATGAACTCTTTACACCGTTTCGACATGAGAGACAACGAGATTACCTCTTCAACTAGATTACACTATCTTTCGTAGTCTGGATGTCTCTGATGTCGAAACTATGTAAAGAGTTTATTTTGAGCTTCTTTGTCACAGACTTTCTTTGGGCCTCTTCAGACAAACATGACTCAGATTCCAGGAGTCAAGTCTGCGATAGTGTCAGATTCCAGAAGCTGCACTAAGAGGAAGGTTAACTGGAACTAAACTCGAACAATCATATTGAATCAACCCTTCCCACCAGAGCTAGGTTTTGTGTTCAAATTTTGTATAATGTTTAGGACATCAGTAACCTAATCCAATTGTACTTAGGTCACGCGTAAGCCATCGTATGTAATAAGTTTCTTATTATTAACATGTATGTTAATAGTTTTTAACATGTTCTCTGTTAAATACTCTGTCAATTTCTTTGCCCATGACAACTTGTTTCTTCCTTAGTTTCGAGTTATATTTCATGTCGGGAGTTTTTTTTAGATTTCTTACTTATTTCCTTCCTAGGTCCGTACAGTCACCTTTCAGGTTCGGTGTTTCCTACTTAGTTTCTCGATAAGTCTCATTTCAGTTTCCTGATAACTTTAGCTATTAAGCTTTCTAAAAGTCTCATTTTACATTCAACACTATTACCTGCTAGGGGTATACTATCTCCCTATTATCCCACCACGACCGACTGTCTTATTTCAGTTTAATTACATTTTCATTTCCTAAGTTTCTTAATAGTTTCTTTTTACCTACCAAATTCCAACTGCTTTCTGGCAGTTTTTCAAATTGTTAATGGTGAAAATTTGTAGTTCTTGACGAATTTTTAGACTTTGCAGACAATTTTTGCGCTATTTAATAACTGATGTACACAGCCTGTACATAAATTGAGATGGAATTACTCTAACTGTGGCTAAAACTAATTAAATTACAAAGTCGGAATAGCTACCATTTAAAAAAAACACATTAAAAACCAATTTTATAAAAAAACACTTAGTTCTTTTTGTATCGGTAATTTTTTAAATTTAAATTTTAAAATATTCCATAAAACTTTTCTGTTGACATATTGAATAATGTTCGTACCGATGTAGCGGCTGAGTTAAAATGGTTTCGGGAAAAAATGTTTTTCTTTTCTTTAAGAGATTGTCCAATGGGTGTACAAAACTATTGGGATAGGGTAATGTTTTCACCGTCCACAACCCGTTGTATACCATACTGGTGAGTCCAGTCTTAAAACTAAAACATGATCATACGCAAGCTGGGCCATAATCAGTTTCCATTTTGCACGACAAACGCTTATGCGCGAGAGGGTCTCAATCACACAGAAATCGGTTACCTTTGCGGGATCCGTAACTCCGTGACGATCTGGCGGTCTTTCATTACAATAATGTTTACTCCGTTTACGCCAATAACTGTTACTATCTTCAGAATGTTACGTCCCAGAATAAAAGCATATAATTAAATTAATATTGTACAGTATATAGGTTCAGTAGTGTTACAGTAAACAGATAGGCAGCTGTAGATCCATTCATTGATTAACATTGCACTGTCATCGTCTCCAACATCTTAACGTGGTATTATATTACGTCACTATTCTTTAAAAAAGCTTTTAGAAGAAAATGTACTCATATAGAACATGTAGCTTTTAGAAGATTCAACAATGTAGGTTTAAGTTAAACTGAACACTGGAAATTCTATGTATAAATTGTATCTCTGAATTTATATTCAACACTGTATACTCTGTAAAGGACAAATTCCTGAAATGTTCATAGAATCTCCTTCAGCGCTCGGTTGAATCATAAAGCCATGACTAACTGTTAAACCTTGCGGTGAATCACACCCGTGGGTGCCAACGCCGCCGTGGCAGCTGATTCCATAAAGTTGTCAGTTGGCAACAATGTCGTGTGGGCGGTTGGCAGACCTTAAGCCATAACTACCAACAGCTGTCTGGTATGTCAGTTTTGTCGTCGCTTGCTAGGACTTGGTTGTGACGTCAGAGGTGAGCTAGAGTTTCCTCGATCGTGAGAACAGAGCGAGCCCCGCCGCGCCGTGGCGCCACGTTTATCCTGTTTTGACCTTGAGACCTTGATGGATGCTGGATACGCAAATCAGGATCTCCTCTGACGAACATAACTTCAGATTTCAGGAGTCAAGTCTGTGACAGCGTCAGATTCCAGACGCTGCACTAAGAGGAAGATACATTGGAGCTAAACTCAATATTCACATTGAATCAACCCTTCCCAACATAGCTACATAATGTGCAGGTCGTTTGCTTATTCACTGCAAATTGGCTGATGATTAGTGGAATATGACTATTGGTATAAACCAAACATTTATTAACACCTAAAACATGCCTTTGGAACATACTGAAACTTGTATTAAGGTAAATTCTTCAATTGATACTTAATGTACGATACTTACGTTTATAAAAATGTTAGTCAGTGTGATATTTTAGGTTATTTCTTTCTGAAATCCTAAAAAGACATAAATAAATGTGGAAATGTATGTCCAAACGCGTATTTATTCATTTCAAAATGTTTTCTCTTTTAAAAAATGAAATTGAAATGACATGAAATATTTTCATTTATTCTTCATTTATATAGGCAAAATTAGGGCCACATGGCCCTTTCTTTCATTTAACCTGCGAAAACGTAAAATTTAAAACATTAATTAAATATCATATTAATAATAAAAAAATAATTACATTTAAACAATGTGGTGTACTATTTTAACATGTTAAAATTAAAATTTAACAAATTAATAAATTAACTACTTCTGTAATTTTTATAACATTTAAAATAAAATTATACTTTTAATATACAAATAAATTAAAGTATTTATTGATAATGAGTCCTAACTTTTATCACACGCAATTTCACATTAATCCCTCTGCCAGTGTCACGCCCACAGCATCTCAGCCCGGACCTGCCTCAGCTAACCGCTCAAGATACATATCTTTCAGTTTCGCCACAAACCGGGAACAGCTATCGATGGAAGTAATTGTTTGGGGAAGGGCATTCGCACATGATTTACGTAGCAGCGAAGTAATTTAACTTGGCCAATCTTACAAAGTCCTAACCTACGTCACAAACTAACATTTCCCAAAAGACCTATCAGGAAACTTTAAAATATCCTAAAAAATACCAAATATGAATATTTCATTCTGTAAGGTCACAAGAAAAACAACTGAAAAAAAATTATGGTTGCCTGTAAAGTCGGTTTTACGGGCGAAGATTTTACGTGACAACGTCTTTTTCTCGGTAGAATATTTTGTTATTTTAAATGTTTGACTAGCAATACGCGCTGTTTCTTCTCAATCAACTGAATTACGATTGATTGCAGAGTGATTTAAACTAATAATTTACTTAACACTATCAACATTTGTCAATAGTATGACATAACCTATAAACTCAGTTTCTCAACTTTTGTGTCAATCTAACAATTAATCAATCAATCATAGTTTACGATAATGAAATATCAGTGTACAATTATTTACCTTTATTGTTGTAGTTGTTGTAAATGACGAATCTAAGCACTCCACATTTTCACGAATAAACATAGTTATCTGCTTTATCCCGTGCGGCGGACCCACAGTTATCTGCTTTATCCCGTGCTGATCCCGTGCGGCGGACCCACTGGACGGGCACCGTAACGTTACCGGGCGTTACACTTTTTCATGAGTGACTCCGAGCCGCAACCTAATTTAAGACGTTGTCACGTCAAAATATATTTTTATCACTGAAATGACATAAACTGTAAATACATTTTCTTGAATATGATTGCACACAAAGTGAAACAATTCGGTTTTTGTTGCTTTTCGTCCGAAGTTAAAAATTAATTTTTTAAATATTTTTTGGTAAATGTTACATGCGAGGTAAATAATCACGCACTGTTAACTAGCCCTATCTGTACTGCGAGAGCTCATTATAATTTTTTATGAAGACAGCATAAATAGGCACATATGAATTCTAAGTATTTTTAGTGTATGTATATGATATTCTACGTTTGTTTGTCACTGAAAAGTATTCGACGAAAGCTATGAATCAAATAGAAGTTCGAAGATGTCATTAGTATATGGAGAAGGAGTACAATTTAAAATATTGCATCCTTAACACTAAGTCGACCGTGCAGAAATATAAACACGAAGCAGTCTTGTCGTTGTCCTGACACGACAGAATGTCCGGGTGCCTGCAGTGACACATGCCTCGATGTGTTCATCACCAGCGACATATGGCCATCCAATCCCCATTAGCCACCCTCCATCATAACATCCACAGATTAAAAGGGGCTGTTTGTCCTAACAGGTGGCCCAAGCCGCGCCCTTCCGCGCTCATTTGAATATTGTCATCAAGTCAGTGCGGAGATTGTATACTTAGCGATATTGCCCAACAGGTCTGGTCTAAATACTGAGACTGTGTACTAAGCGATATTTTCCAAAATCACTGGTCTTAATGAGGAGATTGTATTCTTAGTGATATCGCCCAACATCACTGGCCTAAATGAGGAGATTGTGTACTAAGCGATATTACCCGACAACTCTGGTCTAAATGAGGAGATTGTATTCTTAGTGATATCGCCCAACATCACTGGCCTAAATGAGGAGATTGTGTACTAAGCGATATTACCCGACAACTCTGGTCTAAATGAGGAGATTGTATTCTTAGTGATATCGCCCAACATCACTGGCCTAAATGAGGAGATTGTGTACTAAGCGATATTACCCGACAACTCTGGTCTAAATGAGGAGATTGTATTCTTAGCGATATTACCCGACAACTCTGGTCTAAATGAGGAGATTGTGTACTAAGCGATATTTTCCAACTGCTCTGGTCTAAATGTGGAGACTGTCTGCTTAGCGATATTCTGTGTGCCTGTGCCTTCTGTGGGCTGACGGATTACCTGACCTTATGCAGAACCTGCAGCTTTCGTTTTTCTCTTTCCAGACGTTAGGCACAGTGACACCAAGAACCTCTGCTTTATTACTTTGTCCAAAATGACCGACGAAAAGACGCTGTCGTTAGCGTCAACTGTACTTCTGGGATATTGCCAGCTTTAGTGATGGCGATCCCATTTGACACTCAGCCATCTTTGTACCCTTTCATCGCAGAAACCCCACTCTACTCCCCTGACCTCTCCTCTTGTGTCAGATTGTGGTGTGTCAGCATCATCAATGATAAATAGCTCGGCCTATGCAAAAGTCCAAGTTGTATCCAATGCGTTATTTGCTACAATAAGCAAGGGGAGAGGTAGAACACAGAAGCCTCAATGGGACACTTCATAGCGCTATCCGATGGCCAGACGTAGTAACTACCATTGGAAGGACACAGCACATAACTAATGAGTTGTGTTGACTGGTAATGACTTCAGTGACTCGTATGGGTTTGGATTTTCCTTGAGCATAGGTCTCGACAAATGATGACCGTTACGAGATAAGCAACTCTGTACTCTGTCCGGAGACTCACCTCTATGCCGACTCAACAGCTATCGTACCGCTCACAACCCAATCATGTTCAATCATGTTGAAAGTGTTTGCTCCAGAGTAACTTCAGGTCATGCTTTGCGGAATCTGGCAAAACACTGTTCTCACGACATCCTGAGAATGGCTTTGTTTACCCGCACTTTGCATATGGAGTAAGACTCTGGGGCAGCTGTGCAAACAACAAACTGGAAAGAGTGCTTCGCCTTCAAAAGAAAGTTGTGCGAATCATTTAAAAATTAAAGAGCAGAGAGTCGTGCTGAGATGTCTTCAGCGAGCTTGGTTTACTGACTTTGCCCTGCCTCTACATCTTCGAGGTGGCTGTGTTCTGTAAATCAAAGGGCACATTGGCTCAGGGAAGGAACATTCACCAGTATGAGACAAGAGGCAGGGACAACTATCGCAGTCACTCCATCGAACGGTGGCGTCTCATAATTTGCCATCGCAGGCTGGTGTTGATCAATAGGCTCCCTGAGGATCTTAAAACATTGGCAGATACAAAAAAATTAAATCTCGCCTTAAACGCCTATTGGTGTCAGGTGCTTCTTACACGGTGGGTGAGTTCATGGAAAGCTGCCTGGGAAATTAAAATCGAAGCACGTTTTAACAGGATCTGATATAGGAAATACTAATGGCATACAAATATTGTATGTTATTCAAAGCCAATAAAGACTGATTTCATTTGACTGAATTTACCCTATACTAGGAGGACTGCCCCGTGAATCATGGAATGTGCATTGATCATTCCCGACTGTAGTAACATGACCTTGAGATTTGCTCATAAGCACAATGATGTGAGATGTCTCGTTTTAAGAATGTTTAAACCAATCAATGCACACTGGGAACATGCCGATGACTGACAGGGCGAGGCCCTTGCCCAGTTGTCGTGACCGGTAACTGGTCGCACTATAGGTCAGAGACATGTGCAAGTGCATCGCCTCCAGCACATCAGCTGTAACTGAGCTGAGGCCGTATAAATGCATCGATGACAAAAACTGTTCACTACAAAAACGTATTTTATAACCATTTCCATCTAGGATTAACTGAAAACAACATAAAACCTATCCTCAGTGTAAATAGAAGTATAATAGCGTAGACCGGCACAACTGTGTTGGAGACAATCGATATTGTACCGGACATATCTGGTACTCAGGTGAGGTAATTTAGACTCAAATTAGAATATGACTTAAATAACCAAAATATGTTATGAAACGAACTGCATAGTTTCTTTTTTATTAATAAACGTGACGTTTCTAAGACAGATATTGCTCGCGAATTCAAGCGAAAATCCAAATATATAAATAAGATGAAACATAAAAACAATTCAAACACGATTAACATACCAAAAGAGATGGTAAATTTCGTAGGTACTTTTATATTTTCAGGTACAACATGTTTAGGTATGAAGATTGACGATGGTGTCAATAACGCAAACATACTTTTTAGTATTTCCACTTGAAAAAGAGGGTTTCTACTTGTCCTCGAAACGTCGTTTATATTATGGTATACGTCCCTTCTTACTATACCTAATATTATACTTTTAAATTATATGCTAGGAATGTGCTTTACCCAAAGCACTATGAAGCCAACAGGGTTTTTTTGTCCATTTGCCATTGTTTAGCGACACGTGTAACACTAAGTTTCGGTATCTGGAATCTGATGTCTTCCTCAGGTGGATAACTCACATAAATAAAAAAAGTTATATTGTAATTTTTATCCCAAGAATTAAACTATTGTTATTATGAATGAAGTGGTCCAGTCTGGTTTTGTAAGACACGTAACTAACATGCTGGTAGAATAGAACAATGGCCAATGTTCGCAGAGGTTATCTGCCGGGTGGGGGGGGGGTGGGGGTGGGAGAAGGACGTTGAGGAACTCAACAGCTGACCACAGTAGAAAGTGTAACGGACGCTGTTATACCGCAGATAATTCGAAGACAATCCCATTATTCTTGGTTATTGAATATTTCTTTTTTTGCACTTTGCCCTGGTTCGGAAGTGGTAGTCAGGAAAATAGGCGTAATCCACTCTTCTAATAAAACACCGCTTAACATATCCATTCTATGTAAGAAAGTAGAGAAAGAAAGTGCTGATCTTTGATAAAGAAGTTTTTACTGATAAACAAAATTACCAATGTGTAAAGGAAGTAACAAAGCATTTAGAGTTGTGTTTTTTTTAACCCACTGCAACTTTTAAATATGACCATTTTTAATTTATGTGGTTTCTATGCTCTCATTTACTATTTTAAAACTGCAGAAGTTCCATTGCGCATTCATAAAGTCTGTTTACGCCCAAGTGCTGCGTTAAATAAATGATATAGAAAGTTTCCGAGTCATGAAAACATTTAAACATTTTTCCAAAACTTTATAAACTTTTGCGTAATAAGTACCGTAATATCTTTGCGTAATTGCGTAATATCTTTCGAGTCTAAATTTGTAAGCAGTAACAACTTTGCAATACAGTATATAAATAGAATGGTTAGACAAACAAAATGTTGGAAATTTAGAGTTTATCCAATTTTTAAGACATTCGCTAAAACAAGTCAATTGGACACATTCGTTTTATTTCAAGAATGGTGGCCATCTTGCCCTGGAAACATTCCTTGTTTTGAAGTTTTGCAACAGTTCTGATAATTGAAATACAATTTCTTCTTGAAAGTCTAATTTTGTAGCACATACTTCTCCCCATCCACTGAATCAATACAACCTTAATTCAATACGGAAGCATACATATGGACGAACGATTGCCACAACACGAAATACTCGTAACTCAAGTCCAATAATGTTTTAGTCATATGACCCTTCTGTTCTCGCGGTCATCTTTTTTGTATCTCAATAAGAACAACGTTCAATCTCAGGCAATTTTTCGGCCTTATATAATTAAATGACTAAAGTCATATAATTATATCAGGCGTCTCATTTTAAATAAATTATTAGTACGCACTCGAACGTTTTTTAGTTGTTCCGATATTTGTATAGGTTATTTAGAAAATATATAAATCTTTGTTGTTTGAATATCAAAATAGTAATTTAAAAAAGCTTTTACAGGTGTATTAACTGTAGACAATAATTTTAAAATGAGACACATCTCATAAAGTTACGATAAAAAATAAGGGAGTATAACATGAGACTTAACATTGTTCTTATGAGTTTCACTACAGCCGGTTTTTAATTATTTTTTTTAGTTTTTATATCTTAAAAAGAAATTTTTTGCTGGTAACGAAAATAATTCCTAATTATAAATTTCCACGAAGTGAACCGTTTTACTGTTAACTGTTCTATCAATTCATTTCCTCAAAACAAACTGATAAAAAATTAAAAGTATATTTTATTTATATTATACAGATATTAACTTCAAGTATAATCACTGAAATACACGATGTTGTAGTGTTCATGGAAACTGTCTACATCGGTGATGACTATAGAAATGTGGCGTTGTCAGACTACCCCCCCCCCCCTCCCACCACCACAAACACCCCCACACCATATTATATACGCTACACTGATCCACCCCTCAGAAAGCTAACCACGAGTGACAGGCCATCGCACTCTGCCATTACAGCCACAACGAGTGCCGCCTTTGCTATGAATATTAATACACTATCTCTCAAAGCTACTTGCTATGGCCGTCACCAACATAATCAACAGCGTATTCTCTACTGAGAACTGGTATTTATTATCTTTATCTTATCTTATCGCAACATCTGACTTTATCTAGCTTTGATCACGTTTTAAATTGTTGAGATGTCAAGACCAGAGCTTAAAAATAGTAATGTACTGATATGATGTTGAATTTAGCTCCAGTTCACCTTCCTCTTAGTGCAGCGTCTGGAATCTGGTGTTGTCACAGTCTTGACTCCTGGTATCAGGAGTCATATTTATCAAAAGAGACCCAATAAAATTCGGCGACAATGAAGTTCAAAACGAACATTTTACATAATTACACTATATTTTACATTTTTTAGTCTAAGTGTCTCATATGTCGAAACAGTGTTAAAGGTTCGATTTGAGCTTCTTCGTCACCGACTTTTTAGCATCTCTTCAGACGAACTTGACTCCAGATTTCAGGAGTCAAGTCTGTGACAGCGTCAGATTCCAAACGCTTCATTAAGAAGAAGGCGAACTGGAGCTAACCTCAACATTCACATTGAATCAACCCTTCCCACCCTAGCTACTTTATATGTAATGAACTGATGTTTTGCAGTACATCTGATAAAATGTGTAGAAGTTTTTACTCGCAATCAGTTTATTGTTAATTAAAAATGTTTATTTTGCTTTTTACTTTAAACCAACTATTAACAAACATTTTTCCAGTCTTTCAATTGTAAAAAAAATATTTTGACATAAAATAGACAAAATAATATTATTAAAACAAACTGTGTATATCATTCCTGAAATTATGTAGTACAAGAACTGTTTTGTGTCAAAAAGAATCAAAGTAAAAAATAATATAAGAAAAAAAAGTAAAACTTACATAAAGTACGAACCGACAATATTTAGATACTTGTGGGTAAAAGATGTAATGAAACACTGACGCTGAACCATAAAGTATTGTTCTTTGAACAAGATAATAACGATTTACGTGAAATCTTAATGTCTGAGATTTTTCAGTCTGTGTAGCCTCATTGTTGATAAAAATGGCCCAATTAAAAATGTTTAAAATTATAGGTTCAAACTGAGATAAACGTATTATCATTTTAAATTATCAACTTAAACTTTCAACTAAAGTTATGAAACCTATTTAACCATTTAAAGAAAATGTTTAAATGTTTAGCTCAATGCTAGTTGAAATAAAAGTTTATATAAACATATAATATATTGAGTTCAATCTGTTAAAAACATATCCCACATAAAAATACTATTTTAAATTGAGGGGGTCCTCATAAACAGTATTTTACTGTATTTTGTTGTGCTAGAACACTTTACATAACAAATTAACTGTTTTCCAACATAGTCATAAATATGCGATAAGGAAACTAATTTAAACACTAGTTCCTCGTTAAACAATCTCTGATAAGACCGTCAATGTGGTTTCAATGTTTATGTGTTTTAGCTTCGTTATAGGAACCGAACAACTGTATAGTATGAAAGTAAAAATATGTTGGTAAACATTCTCGTTCTAATAAAAACACAAAACTCGTTTTTACGAATATTTTTACAATTAATTTATTTAACATGATTTGTATTTGTATATATTTGCTTAGTACATTTAGAAAATATAAACAATGTTAGTAAATATGTTAAAAAGAAAACTTCCTTTAAAGAAACTCGTTTAAAATATATTTACATATAATGTTTATCATGCAAAGAGGTCTTGATTTTTCATTAAATTGTATCTTGTGAAAATCAATTCAATAATAAAATGTATAGTATATTGTAAGCTTGAATAAATAATATAAAATATAATTGACAGAAATGGTGATGATGCAAAATTTAAGTGCGATGGCCGGGAATCGAACCCGGATCAACTGCTTGGAAGGCAACTATGCTGACCATTACACCACCATCGCACGCTGAGAGATGCGCGGAGATATGAAAGTGTGAGCGGAACATCTTCAGATCTGCGCACAGCATCCCATCTGCGGAGGCCAGTCCATAGTAGTCAGGCAGCCGAGAGCCTATTTACATTGAATATTCAATATGATATTGATATTACTTTAATTTCTGCGGTTCCCCAGTACATACAACACATCATTCAATCAATCAATGAACTATATGCGAAAAAAGATTAAAATTAAAATTGTCATAAAAAAGTATACCATATTAACAAACAATACTATTTAACATAACAATGAACAACAAAAATAATAATTACAATGATTAAAATAGTCAGAAAACCAATATAGCAGCCACCATGTAAAAGAACAAAGTAAAAATAAAACTAGTAAAGTAATCAGTTACTACAAACAAAAAAGGAGGTGAAGATTGCGATCGAAAACAATGCTACAATGACAAAACAATACTATTAAACATTACAACGAACAAACATAATAACGATAAAGATGAAGATAGAAAACAAATATGGCAGCCACTATGTAAAAAGAACAAAGTAAAAATAAAACTAGTAAAGTAATCAGTTACTACAAACAAAAAAGAAGGTGAAGATTGCGATCAAAAAACAATGCTACAATGACAAAACAATACCATTAAACATTACAACGAACAAACATAATAACGATAAAGATGAAGATAGAAAACAAATATGGCAGCCACTATGTAAAAGAACAAAGTAAAAATAAAACTAGTAAAGTAATCAGTTACTACAAACAAAAAAGAAGGTGAAGATTGCGATCGAAAACAATGCTACAATGACAAAACAATACTATTAAACATTACAACGAACAAACATAATAACGATAAAGATGAAGATAGAAAACAAATATGGCAGCCACTATGTAAAAGAACAAAGTAAAAATAAAACTAGTAAAGTAATCAGTTACTACAAACAAAAAAGAAGGTGAAGATTGCGATCAAAAACAATGCTACAATGACAAAACAACACCATTAAACATTACAACGAACAAACATAATAACGATAAAGATGAAGATAGAAAACAAATATGGCAGCCATTATGTAAAAAATAGTAAATTAAATAAAGAAATAAACAGCATCCCGCAGTGTTTACGGAGAAAAAGCTGGTAAACAATCTTTCAGATATTCTAAGAGATGTAAACCATTTCATTACGATATATAACAAGTCTTGAAAACTTGTCAAGTAACATATCAGAAATATCAATGTATTTGTACGCCACAGGTGACGGACCATCTTTACAGCATTCTACTGACATTTAGTTCAAACAGTCGATAAGAGAGGTTTTAGAGAGTTATTAAAACTAAATTGACTTGAATCAGTACCTTGATAGCTCTAGGATTAATACAGTTTTCCACCCTAACAGTTTTGTAAGTCTATCTTCCCCAACAAAAAAGGTTAAACTTAGTAAGGAAGAAGATCCAGGTTCAAAAACTCTCTTTATCAGCTGTGTTACTTCATACAAGGACATGAGAGAAAATGAACTCATAAACGGATTTATCCCAACGAAGATTTTGGAATAACAGAGCTATTAAATGCTCTGTTTTAGTGAAATAATGATCGATCTACATCCCAGTAAGACTAAGGGAATTCAATCCCAAACGGCTGCTTTTTGACTAATACGATCTTGGACGAAAACCCAAATTCCTATCTTAACCACTGTTTCTACTTACAGTAACATAATGAATACAATACTAACATGTGAAGCTATACCAGCTTTATTTAGTCAAGCATCTTCTACCACACATCTTCTAGTTGTACCTGTACGCAAAGGCTCTGCTTTCACAGAACCACAAGATCTTCCTTGTGCGTCGAAATATACTCTTGCGTGGTTAGCCCAATGCTCATTCATTTCGTCACCAGATCAGTCTCTTATCTGGAATCACACCCTCCAGACCTTTTATTTTGGAACTACCGTGCGATTTGAGAGCCTCCAATGTCATCTTGTGAAATGACCCCTGGAGCACATCTTAAACAAATCCTAATGGATGATGAATCCTAAGGTCAAATAACCTTGCCTGATCAAGCGAGCTCTCACAAACTGGAATATTAGCTCCCTGGTACGCGTGAAATTTATATCTAGTTTAAGGATTAACTGATTTCTATTGAGAGATCTTGCATCAGAGAAACGTTAAGCAGATGATGATGCCGATGTGGACGATGATTCAATGGACGACGAGGTAAGGATACGAGAAATGGATTACAACATGAAGATTCCAATAAAATAAGGTAAAAAAAGTAAGAGAGAAACATTGCGGCTCTTGGAAAGCAGAATTGTAATGGAAGAAACAAACGGGCCATGCTAAAGAAGAGAAGCTAATGCTATGAAGTAAAGGGTTGTTAGATTCTATACTACTATAGAGATCATGTTACATAAATTTAAAGATTGATGTTGGAAAAGTCCTCGGATTAAAATATTAAGCGTTCACCAATGAGATGCCTGAAAACTACAAAGTCAAAACCTTAGAGGATTCTGGGCGTATGATCATTGTTGCCTTTGAAAATTATCCCAAAGAGCACTTCTCAGAGAATATTTTGGGCATCTTTTGGATAACAATTTCGAGGAAGTCTTCTCAAAGTGAGATGTTTTTCTGCAGTGAAGTTTAAGTTCAGGAAATGATTCGATGGTAAATTATGCTTTCACCCTTCTGTTGCGGTATCTGGCTCCGTCGTCGATGATACTGACGGGCATGATCGTTGGAGTCTACAGACGATCTTATTAAGACTTCGTCGATGTCACAGGTCTTCTGATCTATAAGGATCTTAAGAAGTCCATCAAGCTTATTTCCACACAGTATTGTAGGATCCTTGGAAAGAACAGACAAGATTCTTGGGGACCTCAATAAGAATTCAAGATATGATTTTCTGACTGATGAAACTTAATCCGTTTTAGTTACTAATTGCTCCGGTCGTGTCTATCACATTGTAGTGCATCCAATTGATGAGACAAAGACTACCACTTCACCATTTATATCTATGTGTGACGATGTCGAAACGATGTAAATGTTTCGTTTTGAAATCCTTTGTCGTCGACTTTCTTTGGATCTCTTCAGACGAACATGACTCCAGATTCCAGGAATCAAGTCCGAAACAATGTCAGATACCAGATGCTGCAATAAAAGTAAATTGAGCTGAAGCTTCAATTAAAATTAAATTAAATCAACCCTTCCTATTACAGCTACGTTATGTGTAGAAAATATCTCATTTCTCACAAAATCTACCCACTTCTTCCGACTGAGTCAGTAATACTATATAATGTAATGTTTTACACACACACACACACACACACACACACACACACACACACACACACACACACACACACACACACACACACACACATTATTACAAAAATAAGTTTTAATATCTTTGTTTATAAACAATTTTTTCCTTCAAACACGCTTCGATGTAATTGCGTGCTTATTAATTTTGATGAATATTTATCATTAAATATATTAATCGTTAAATATACATATGAAATCTATATATGTTATTACATTGTTAAAGTACTTTTAAAAATAAATACATTTCTAATATTTTAAATTTTGTCATAACTATCAATTTCCACCTATAGTCTATATTTGGTAGTCATCTTGGATGTATTGCATAAAGTGGTATGGTCGGGCGCAGGTAGGCAATTTAGGTACACGCCTGTATTGCGGTGATAGCATATCTCAAGTTCAGGGTCAACCTTTTCCCCTTCATACTAGGATATTTTTTTATAAGGGAATAAAAATATATTGCTGTTATTATTAATTTACTATGTATATATAATTCATTTAAAATATATTCCTGTACTTATATTTTTACTTTTTAGAGACATGATCTAATATAAAATGTATCAATACTTGTATTGTAAATAACATACAATTTGCTGTCAAAAAGTTCCAATAAATGAATAAACTTCAAAAATGAAATAAAATTTAGTTCGTTAAATAATAAACAATAATGATATTTTTTATTTGTTTTTTATGATTATTTGTAGGCTCTGAGACTCTGGGAATAGACCTAATGCCGAATGTGTCATGCACGTTTAATACATGTTTATCAAGTGTTATAGTTTATGTGTCATACTAATCACATATATAATTCTAAATTGTGTAATTAGTAATATAAGAAATATTAAACCAATAATGTTAAGATTTTAGTGAGAAACTATTGCAAAATGGGATCGAAAAATTATATTTTTAGCACAGCAATATGCAAGATGAGATAGAAATGACACAATTTTTGTGCTAACAGTATCGACCATCTGGCATATTTTGGCATAAATGGGTCATTTTGACTTTTTTCATAACTTTCTTAGATTCGACTTGCTAGAACAAACTTATTCGTTCAAGTTTAAATTTTATGTTTATTAAAGGATTTCCAACAAAGTGTTTATTTTAAACACGCTATTTTCCCAGATAGTTTCTTTTCGTTCTCAAGATATCGGAAATAAAACAATAATTAAAGACAAACTTCACTTTTCAATCATTAGTTTTTAATAATTGGAACACATTAAGTTTTTATTTATGTTTATTATGTATATACTTACTGCCCGCACCGGTTAAACTAGAAGTAATGAACGCATATCTAAATGATATCAGGCCAAATAGTTTAAAGCTCATCAAAGTTACACATCGCTATATACCCGTGTATGTACGTGTACTGTATGTACTGTAGGCGATATAATATTTTACACCAGTTGCAATGTAAAACGCTCTGATATTCTGCGTATAGAAATTATGTACTAAATTCTTGGGAACAAAACAAGATACACGAAAATGGTTTACCATCTCTATTCTTTGGCGCAACCATTATCTCCTGTCTTGCAATTACCAAACCTGGCCAGAAGAGATCACTTGCCATAAAACAATGAAAAGTGGTTGTTTAGAACAACCGTGGAAAAATGTAAACAGGAAATATTAGAGACCGTAGCTGTTTTGAAGGACCATGGAAGAATATTGCAGGAGATATTAGAGACCGTAGCTGTTTTGAACAACCATGGAGGAATATTGCAGGAGATATTAGAGACCGTAGCGGTTTTGAACAACCATGGAGGAATATTGCAGGAGATATTAGAGACCGTAGCGGTTTTTGAACAACCATGGAGGAATATTGCAGGAGATATTAGAGACCGTAGCTGTTTTGAAAAACCATGGAGGAATATTGCAGGAGATATTAGAGACCGTAGCTGTGTTTTGAACAACCATGGAGGAATATTGCAGGAGATATTAGAGACCGTAGCTGTTTTGAACAACCATGGAGGAATATTGCAGGAGATATTAAGAGACCGTAGCTGTTTTGTACAACCATGGAGGAATATTGCAGGAGATATTAGAGACCGTAGCTGTTTTGTACAACCATGGAGGAATATTGCAGGAGATATTAAGAGACCGTAGCTGTTTTGTACAACCATGGAGGAATATTGCAGGAGATATTAGAGACCATAGCAGTTTTGAACACCCATGGAGGAATATTGCAGGAGATATTAAGAGACCGTAGCTGTTTTGTACAACCATGGAGGAATATTGCAGGAGATATTAAGAGACCGTAGCTGTTTTGAACAAACCATGGAGGAATATTGCAGGAGATATTAAGAGACCGTAGCTGTTTTGAACAACCATGGAGGAATATTGCAGGAGATATTAAGAGACCGTAGCTGTTTTGAACAACCATGGAGGAATATTGCAGGGATATTAAGAGACCGTAGCTGTTTTTGAACAACCATGGAGGAATATTGCAGGAGATATTAAGAGACCGTAGCTGTTTTGTACAACCATGGAGGAATATTGCAGGAGATATTAAGAGACCGTAGCTGTTTTGAACAACCATGGAGGAATATTGCAGGAGATATTAAGAGACCGTAGCTGTTTTGAACACCCATGGAGGAATATTGCAGGAGATATTAAGAGACCGTAGCTGTTTTGTACAACCATGGAGGAATATTGCAGGAGATATTAAGAGACCGTAGCTGTTTTGAACAACCATGGAGGAATATTGCAGGAGATATTAGGGACTGTAGCTGTTTTGAACAACCATGGAGGAATATTGCAGGAGATATTAAGAGACCGTAGCTGTTTTGTACAACCATGGAGGAATATTGCAGGAGATATTAGAGACCATAGCAGTTTTGAACACCCATGGAGGAATATTGCAGGAGATATTAGAGACCGTAGCCGTTTTTAACAACCATGGAGGAATATTGCAGGAGATATTAAGAGGACCGTAGCTGTTTTGTACAACCATGGAGGAATATTGCAGGAGATATTAGGGACTGTAGCTGGTTTTGAACAACCATGGAGGAATATTGCAGGAGATATTAGAGACCGTAGCTGTTTTGTACAACCATGGAGGAATATTGCAGGAGATATTAAGAGACCGTAGCTGTTTTGTACAACCATGGAGGAATATTGCAGGAGATATTAAGAGACCGTAGCTGTTTTGTACAACCATGGAGGAATATTGCAGGAGATATTAAGAGACCGTAGCTGTTTTGTACAACCATGGAGGAATATTGCAGGAGATATTAGAGACCGTAGCTGTTTTGAACAACCATGGAGGAATATTGCAGGAGATATTAGAGACCGTTAGCCGTTTTTAACAACCATGGAGGAATATTGCAGGAGATATTAAGAGACCGTAGCTGTTTTGTACAACCATGGAGGAATATTGCAGGAGATATTAGGGGACTGTAGCTGTTTTGAACAACCATGGAGGAATATTGCAGGAGATATTAATGAGACCGTAGCTGTTTTGTACAACCATGGAGGAATATTGCAGGAGATATTAAGAGACCGTAGCTGTTTTGTACAACCATGGAGGATATTGCAGGAGATATTAAGAGACCGTAGCTGTTTTGTACAACCATGGAGGAATATTGCAGGAGATATTAGAGACCATAGCAGTTTTGAACAACCATGGAGGAATATTGCAGGAGATATTAAGAGACCGTAGCTGTTTTGTACAACCATGGAGGGAATATTGCAGGAGATATTAAGAGACCGTAGCTGTTTTGAACAACCATGGAGGAATATTGCAGGAGATATTAAGAGACCGTAGCTGTTTTGAACAACCATGGAGGAATATTGCAGGAGATATTAAGAGGACCGTAGCTGTTTTTGTACAACCATGGAGGAATATTGCAGGAGATATTAAAGAGACCGTAGCTGTTTTGTGAAACAACCATGGAGGAATATTGCAGGAGATATTAAGAGACCGTAGCTGTTTTTGAACAACCATGGAGGAATATTGCAGGAGATATTAAGAGACCGTAGCTGTTTTGAACAACCATGGAGGAATATTGCAGGAGATATTAAGAGACCGTAGCTGTTTTGAACACCCATGGAGGAATATTGCAGGAGATATTAAGAGACCGTAGCTGTTTTGTACAACCATGGAGGAATATTGCAGGAGATATTAAGAGACCGTAGCTGTTTTGAACAACCATGGAGGAATATTGCAGGAGATATTAAGAGACCGTAGCTGTTTTGAACAACCATGGAGGAAATATTGCAGGAGATATTAAGAGACCGTAGCTGTTTTGTACAACCATGGAGGAATATTGCAGGAGATATTAAGAGACCGTAGCTGTTTTGAAACAACCATGGAGGAATATTGCAGGAGATATTAAGAGACCGTAGCTGTTTTGTACAACCATGGAGGAATATTGCAGGAGATATTAAGAGACCGTAGCTGTTTTGAACAACCATGGAGGAATATTGCAGGAGATATTAAGAGACCGTAGCTGTTTTTGAACAACCATGGAGGAATATTGCAGGAGATATTAGAAAACCGTAGCTGTTTTGTACAACCATGGAGGAATATTGCAGGAGATATTAAGAGGACCGTAGCTGTTTTGTACAACCATGGAGGAGCAGGAGATATTAGCGTAGCTGTTTTGAACAACCATGGAGGAATATTGCAGGAGATATTAAGAGACCGTAGCTGTTTTGTACAACCATGGAAGGATATTGCAGGAGATATTAGAGACCGTAGCTGTTTTGAACAACCATGGAAGGATATTGCAGGAGATATTAGAGACCGTAGCTGTTTTGAACAACCATGGAAGGATATTGCAGGAAATATTAGAGACCGTAGCTGATTTGAACAACCATGGAAGGATATTACAGGAGATATTAGAGAACATGGCTGTTTTGGAGAACATTGGTCATGAGTCTTGTAAGCAACCCGAAATACAAAGCGCAATCATTATCTCCTGTCTTGGAATTACCAAACCTGGCCCGAAGGTATCACGTGCCATAAAACAAGAAAATACTAGTTTCAGGCTATACGGTCATTGTGCCCGTGATGCACTTCACTTCCCTGTCATAATTTTGGTAATTTGATATCGTACTTGACAAAGATGATGACGAGACATTTGGGGAGCGAAAAGTGTCTCTCAAGCCCCCCCCCCCTCACCCCTCATGAATACATGGCCCGATTGTACGAACACAGGCCGCTATTGATCATAGAGGCGGCGTCTGCGCTCGGAGTCACTGCAAGGACCTTCATCCTGGCTGGGTGTCACTACATTACTGCGATTGTAATCCATGCTTGGCAGGGCATTTATGTTTCGAGATTATACTACAATCGTTTAGAGTACATGTTGTTTTCTTCTTAAACAATGTATACATGTATTTGTATTATCTGTAATAATAAAGTCTACTGTTTACCCGATTTGTAAAACTATCAGTTCTCTCTACGATGTATTTTACTCTTTCGACTCCGATTGTATTGTTCCACTTTAGAACTATTGACTCCCATGCTTTATGAAATACAAGTTTTTACCGGATTTGAGTAGTTGAGATTTGTCTTTTACCGGTGAACTATTACTGAAAAAAATATCTCATTCATTTTTAACAAGAGATAAATGATAATGCGTGCTGTTGTATTTGAACTATAAAAAGGCAGCCCCCTTTAAAAATAATAACTTATTCATTCCATGAATTGCTACAAATGGGATTACCTGGTGTTTTTATGTGCATGCTGCGTTTTTGTTTCATTGCTCTAACTCATGTGTTGCTAACCACTAGAGAGATAACCATCTCTGCGATGTGTTCCTCCATCTCAAATTAGAGCAAACAAATATGAGAATTAGTAAACTGAATTGGCCTATTAATAAGAGATATTTTAACTGATTGTTTTTACCGATAAATATTGTAACTACCTCCTTATTGCAATTTAAATACCACCCATGACCGGTCTTGTATTTTAACGTATGAATACTCACTTGTGTTATCTTTTATGATATTAACCATATCAATCCCTGTCTAGTCTATGAAGAAATGAATTTCATGGAATACAATAGTATATAGCTCTATTTTGATTCTCGACATATGCTGAAAACAGAAAGGTTTAGCTAAAGATCAGCCAAATCCCATTTGGAGACATGCAGCATTATCAAACTCGAGATATCTTGCGGAGTCACAGGTATACAGACGGGGGAGAATTTTGGCAGCCTCCTTATCAAAAATTCATAAAATATAGTTTTATTGTACATTATTACACTTTTAATATTGCTTTGTAAAACGGCTTAATGTAATTTCCAGCGCTGTTTGCGGATTAGAATATTAAAATATGATAAACTATGTCGAAAGTTTAGCGATGTCGAATTTTGTTATTCTTTTAGAATATTTAGTCGATTTAGGTTATATTTCATTATATTTCACGCTGGTTTAGAGATAATTTAAGATTGCAATCAATAGATTACTGTATCAAACTTTCTGTGCACGTTATCACCGTTCAACAACTTACAGCATCGTTACTGCGCTAGTTTATCAATTATGAAAAGTTTTAGAAATTTCCTATATTAATATTATATTATGTAATTTAAAGATTTTATTTTGTGGAACTTAGATAAATCGAGGCTGAGGAAACCAATACAAATTTCGAATAGTCTAAGATTCCAAATTATGCACAAGATGGTACATGCCACTCCGTGGGATTTGGCTGAGCGTTAGCGAATATTTTTACATTGTTTGCTGACCAAGAAAATAGCAGAATTAATTAATTTCTAAACAAACTGAATCTAATTATTTGAGATTTCAACAGTGAAAATCGTAGAGTAAAAAGAAAAACTATGCAAAGTCAATGTTAAAACTCGGTGTCAAGATTTGATTTCAGCACACTATTGTGTTGTAGTACTTTCCCTGGATCATCGGAGCTTGTATTATTGAAACATTGATATGAAGCCTAACTTAATGAATGAAAATGAATGCATTATGTGGTAAGATATATCGAGACAAATTTCATCTATTGACTTTATATTTTGCGTGAAGCTTCATTTTTTCTTAGACAAGAATGAGTTCTACGAGGTGTATTTCCAACCATGGAATTTGGATAAACGCAATTCAAGGCTATGACGCAGTAGTCTATCTTAACTTCCCTTTCGCCTAACTGAGGCGATGTAAACATTTCTTTATCATTGTCTGTCTGTCTATCCAACATCGCCAGAATGGAATGCTGCAGACTTGAATGCTGCATGCAACCTCAGCGAAACCTGTTACGCGACGTTTTCTTACGTCAAGGATCCCGAAGAAAATTTCAAACTATCCAAAATTTTGAATTGTCCGAGTTTGACTGTATATATCACTAAAATACAGACTTGAGGATTCAATTTCAGTGTATTCTGAGTAGTGATGGGAGGATTAAATACTTAAAAGAATCGAATACGGTGTATTCAAAAGCAGCCTTGTATTCTAATATGTATTCGAATAACAGACAAGTCTTCCTTCGCGTAATCCATTGTTTCTTGGGTATTTGGAATTAACCTGCAAAAAAGGTGAGAAAATATTTTGCCTTTTTGTACCTCTTGGGACCATGACATACCGATGATTTATGCACTCCAGAAAAAATATATTTGTTTACCTGCTACTTCAGTCCCGCCTGAAAGATTCTTTTCTACTGCAAGTTTTGTCACCTATGATCGTAGAAATAGATTGAAGCCCAAAACCAACATCTACATCCTTCGACGAATATACTAATATAGCTCTTGAATACTATATTAGTCCAAACGAAGGAATACTGCAGATTTGAATTAGATTCTTTCAGAGAAATTGTATTCATTTCCAAATTATTCGAATTCATTTTGGGGTATTCGAATATGTGAATACCCGGGGTGTGTTCAAATACTATTCGATTCTCCCATCACTAATTATGGGATCCAAATATAAATCCATCAAACAACTACTTGGAGATAGTTATGCCCAAGTACCAACTCCGTGCATTGTTATTTACGTCACCCAACACCTTTATTCTTTAAAGCACTGGCTCAACTTTACTTTTAGAACCTAAGGAACGTTTTAAAGGGCGCTAACCCATAACTCGATAGCATGGCTAGTTACATTCCATTCCATGGATGTTATATTGCAAGCATGCCATGGATGTTATATTGGAAGCATGCCATGGATGTTATATTGGAAGCATACCACGGATGTGTACATTGTTTATGTCCTATTGAGTGATTACTCCCCTTCTGTATTACTCTCTAGAGTTCTCTTCTACAGTTGAATACCTCAACTGGGGTCGGACCCCATTCACTCACATTTGTACGATCCAGACTGCACATTCCACTACACATAACAGCAGTCTCTCTCTGCTCTTCACATTTTCCGTCGCTCCATCCAATTAAAACTGTGTTTGGACCGAATATTTTAACAGACTCACAACTTGATAGTTTTTATAACATTTAAATTTATGATAGTAACAGTGACATTGTAACTTTTAAACACCAACGAATTGTCTGAAAGTACAAAAAATACGCCGTTTTACCAAGTACATCGAAGGGTTTATAGATTATTTGACATGAAAGGGTAACAGGATTTCGGACATTTGCCATCGTTATAGGTTATGAAAAGTATAACACAAAGTTTCGAGGATTGGAATCAACCCTCTTAGTCACGTGGGGCTTATATTAATACATTCAAAAACAGGAAGTAGTAAAGAGTGGGAAAAAAGGGTTCAAACATACCCTCCATGAACTCCAACTTCAAAACTGGACTTCAAACATGGACTCCAAGCAGCTTAAGGGTATGTTTGAACCCTTTTCTTTCCCTTCTTTACTCTCTTCTGTTCTTTATTTTTGTATGTATTAATACCAACCCCACCTGACGAAGAGGATAGATTTCAATCCTTCGAAACGTTGTGTTATAACTTTTATAACCAATAACGATGGTAAATATTGTTACTCTTTCAAACCTTTCACCGTCAATAACAAAATTTAAACAAAAACAAATTTATTTTAAGCACAAATAAAAAAAATGTAAACATACAATTATAAGCCGCATAAAAATGAGCTAATAAATAGTCAAACAATAGTTTGAAATATATGCAGTTGATACAAGTATTTACTGACGATGGATAGTTTGAAACGATATAAAAACTTCGGACACTTGTTGTCGCAGTATGTTACAAAATAGAGCACTCTGATTCTATGACTGGAATCTATGCTCTTCTTCAGGTGTTAATTATCTTTAGTTTAAGCAAGCTCAAACAATTAATATCTAATGTTGCTATGAATTCACCAAAGTCATACTTTAAAACACTGAACACATGAACAGTTGTACGTCAAAAATTCAAGCATATACTGTACTTGTAAATCCAGAGCGGTCGGTACATACACGGACTGCAACACTGTACAAACAATCACACAATACACACACATTAGATAAGGTGACAGACTGGCGTGCTTGCTCAACCATAATTGAGGTTTTCATTGTTGTTGTTGCTTAACCTTATGCCTTTACGTTTTTGATACCTGAAGAAGAAGATAGATTCCAATCCTCGAAACGTAGTGTTTTATTTTTGTGACATACAATGATGGACTGTGTATGTCATTGGACGTGTTGTTTAAATGTATTTTTCATTAATTACCAAGCGATTAAATAAACGCCATTATGAATGTAAAATTACCTGCAGTATCTTATTTTTCAAAGATTTAACAGATTTGACAGTAAAAATATTTGAGGATGATTAGGAACAGCCGTTTAGTTTGATAGTAAAAACGTTTTCGTTGACATTTTCTACAACAGTTATCATCATTACTGTCTTTTAAGATACGCTACTCTCATTAATATATCTGGCTGAGTTACAACTTTAGAAGCACAATTATTATTTATTTGTTGATACAATTTTTATCAGATTATTTTATTTGTTTATGAGACCGTCTTTGCAGAATGTAATTTGCCGGAGGAGGAATGTAGCGGTGGAGGGAATATGGCGTCGGATCAATAAAGCAACACGCACCGCCATCTTGTATACGTTATAGGGCTGGCGACCCTTTGTTATACAACTGTCAACTTCGGGTAAATTTACCGTACTTCTTGTTATTACGAAGGCTTATGTCTACAAAAGTATATAAGTTTTAATGGACAACGTACTTACAGTAACAATACAAATTTTAATAGACTTATAATGTATATAGATTATACTGTTTTGAAAAGAGCTTTATTTCCTCTGTTCATCTAATAGATCACATTTAATTATGTATTTAAGTGTTGAAAATACATTGTTCTCAGATGTAATTTATTAAGAAATTATTCACATTCTGGTTCTGTACGCTCAATGTTTACATGGTTTTAACAAAGCATGATTCCTTCACAAAGATACCTTCTTTGTGATTAATACACAGGGTTTATGACTGTATATAAACCCAAGCGACAACCTCCTAGAATGTTTTCTACAAAGGAAATTTTTGTATTCTACATTGTGCTTTGAAACTCCAACGGAAATATTGGTGATTTTAATTGCGTCCAAAAATACATAAAATTTCAGATAAGTATATGTCTAAAATTTTAAATCTCTCTTACTATACGTGTTGTTTACTTTAAACTTTCTGAATGACTGCAATTTGGTTTTGCTTTCTAGGGTCTAACTTTCAACCAGATATTATACAAATGTTCACAATAGTTTCAAAATGGTAACTTATTGTTCAAATTTGAACTTCTAGCCAGATTTATACGTAAAAAACAGTAAACATAAATCAAGAAACGAGGAAAGTATGGAAAAATATTTGGTTCTTTATCTATTCAAATTTAAAGAGTAAAAGAATTCAACTTAACATCTGACTGCTCAATTTTCAGACAAGTTGGTACATTAATGATCTATTTAGTTTTGTAATGTGTCGTTTTTAAAACTGTTAGTAATTTTGAAAGTATTTAAATATTTATGTACCTCTTAGCCAAATGTTAAAAATTTATAGTAAGAGTTATAACTTATACTCATACTAATTTCACTATTGTTATTTACGCCACGTGTGATACTGTCTATAGATTATTGAAACATTCGCCTTTACGGAGTTTTAAAAAACTGTTTAGTGTTTTATTTTTTAATGAGGGTTGCGCTCACAATCAAATATTACCAAGCTAGGGAACTTCACTTGCTCAATCTTTATAGCTAGCTAGATCTCTGTAACACCATCTCTTATCAGCCCTCTCATTTACTAAACATTATTCATATACCTGCATAGACACATCACGTGTGGGGTTTGCTGCCCTCGAACTCAATTTTTTGTAAAAAAAGAATTTTTTGTTTCGGATTTAGTTTTAATTGTACACCAGAAATTGTGAAAAGTCAAATTGTATATTTGATACACAAGCTAATAATCTTGCTACAGTTTAATACGTGCTGAAATAAACAAGACTTTTGTATTTAAAAAATAATTTCTTTCAAAAAAGCGTTTAAATTTATCAGCTGATAAGAGGATAAACTCAATTAAGCATTTATAACAAAAGCATATAAATATGTTTTTACCTTTTGTCCTAATAGCGTATTAACTTAAAATTGTTAAGAAACTTTAGAGGCCATGTCTCTGAAAGGAAACGTCAACCGAAAATGTATATAGAACAAAAAGCGTTACTTCGATACCTAAAACTCTTCCTTAGATATATACGTGGATTCAGGAACGCTTTGTATACGTATAATAAAAGGTAGTAATACTTACCTTAAATAGGCATTTGACGTATTAATATTGACAGAGTACTGAGCTATTTGTGTAATATAATATAATCTTCAATGAGTGAAGTTATAGTTTACACTTTAAAATTCAAAAACTTTGATAAATCCACAGCGAACAGGGCAGGGCGTTAGTTTAGCCTGCATAAATCCTACCGTATTCGGTGCAATAAGTAATCATTGTGCAACCATGATCGTAAGAATGCCGTAGTATACTTTTTATCATTAAATATTCATATTCGGCATAAGAGCTTCCGTAGTCAATAATTACTCGTATGTTCACCACATTTTTGTACTGCATGGGCCAATGGAGGAGATTAGCCTACTTGAGTATAAAAAGAATGTCATTTATCTCCATGACTCTTTATAATAATAACTGACAAGGTTTTTCGTGATAAGCAATAAGCAGGGGACAAGAATTTACAAACCGACTCGATCATCTTCATATTGGCCTCTTTTAACAATTAGATTCAAAGGCTGATAATATAAAACTGAATATAGATGCAAAGAAATGTACACCACAATATTAGTAGGCGAGGACTAATGTAAATAATGGGTGTTACTATTATCTACGATTTCTAGATTGCAGTGCGTCGAAACACTGCTAACAACTCAATGCCTGAAGACATTTCAGCCTGTCTGTGAAAAGACATATTCAGTCAAGAGACACTAAACAGAAACTGGCAGAGCCAATGATGCATATCCGCTTACTGAGGTGAGTGAAGCGAATAGGATAGAGCGTAACTGACGCTCCAGGATTCAACGACCAGTATGGCTTTTTTGACGTAGGCTGACAACTTTTTGTAGAAGACATATCTAATCTCGATTACTTATAAGAAGTTTCTTCTGTTCTTAGATGTTAAACGAAATGGCATAGCCAGCGATGCACTTTCGACTATGAAGTCGAACAGAAGAGTGCACAACTGAACCTTGATTGGTACAAGCTCAACCAATTAGTGATTAATATCACCAATAAAGGGTGTAATATGAAGTTTTTATAACAGGATGGCAGCATTTTAATAATCTGTTTGCAGCTATTTTCTCTTTTTATTTTATTCCTAAGGATTCTCTTTGGGTAATGGAATACAACGTTTGCAAGTACAGTTTTTTGTGTAATTCTATTGCATTTTTAGTGTGAATGTTGAGTGCCCCAGTCCTCTTTCCTCTTAGTGCAGCTTCTGGAATCTGGTGATGTCACAAACTTTAGGTCCAGACGCTGCACTAAGAAGAAGGAGAACTGTAGTTAAACTCAACATTCACATTGAATCGACCCTTCACACCATAGCTGCGCATTTTTAGTTTTTAACTGTTTTACAAAAACAGGATCATTCTTATTCTGACATGTTATGTGCCTATATTTGTTTTATTGGTAACCCTGAATCATTCTAATATTTTGTAACAAATAGGAATGCAGGTAGACTATGAATGAACTTGAGCACTGTTACTAGTAAAGATAAACAGATGCACGTATCATTAATTGATATTAAGTTCTGTAATATAATAAATCCTGATTGTAGAGATCATAGTCCTAGCCGAATTTCATCCTTTCACTACTCAGTGATGATTTGGACCCTTTACAAGACTTCGTGTTAATTAAGGACTTCATTTTATCCTCAAACGGTACTCAAAAACCGGGCAAATGAAGGGAACAGTCAAGCTGCAATCATTGAGATATGGATATTCCCGGGAAGCCAAAGTTGAAATAGTAACATCGGAAATTTTTGAGGTAGACGTGAAAGTAATTAAACATCGGTTCTGATACCGAACGAACTCGAAAAAGCACATTATCTCAGTCAAATGCTCTTCAATAAATTTCTTTCTCGCCAAAGTCCTCACTTCCTTTCTCACGAGTCGTGCTGAGTTCATAAAAACCCAATTGTCCCGCAGCTCATGTACCGTGAGTCAGTGTGCAGACGGCTGCACGTTGCACGCGACTTGCACGCGGCTCGGCTCACGCGTGCACGTGCACGACTCTAATGAGTCCCGGACTCGATAGCCACGCCGAGTTACGGGTGTCGGATCACCGGAGGGCGGGGCCCTACCGATATGAGATAATGGCAGGGTGTCTTTCAGGAGTCGGGCGGTGTTAACTCCGGGGGCGAGTCCTGGTTTTAATGAGATTCTTCATTGCTCCTGCGGCAGGATGTCACACTGTGTGGGCAAGATTAGTCCATGAGCGGGCTTGGTGTCCACTTCCAGTGGAGCCGACAGCCGAGCGGTCCAAGTCGTTGGACTTTGGGTCCGAGTTAGAGATATCGCAGGTTGAAATCCTGTCTGTGACCGTTGCACTTTTTATCAGTACCATCGACCTCGTACTGTATCGAAGTAAAGAAGGGAAATAAAATGGTTTAACATACCCAAAAGGTGCTTGGAGTCCAGCCCCTTTTCTTCCCCTTCTTTACTTCTTTCTGTTCTTCATTTGTGTATGTATTAATTGCACCACCTAACGAAGAGGATAGATTACAATCCTCGAAACGTTGTGCTATTACTTTATAACTTATAACGATGGCAAATGTCTGAAATCGTGTTATTCTTTCAATGAAACATACTTAGCAATATATCACTGCACGTAACGAAGGGAAATTTATATTGTGTTCAATAGTCAGGCAGTTAAAATAAGGATTTGAATAGCGTATGAAATAATCAACTTCAAAAACGAAGTTATTTAACACCTGTTATTTTTCAAAGGATAATTTTTCATGCCACGGAATTTAAAGGCAATTTCTTAAATTCTTTAAACAGCTCGGAAAGAGAAATTTATTTGAACCAACATCGATTTCAACTTGAAACAATGTTTGGAAGTCATGAAACTTTTTTGAGTTATTCTACTTTAATTGCAAAAAATGTCAGGTTTTTGGCTATTGGACGGTCACTCCAAAAAACAATATTTGGAAGTGATGAAATTTCCTTGTATTAATTTATTTAAATTACTAAAAATCCCAGGATTTTGGCATTTGGATAATGACTCAGGATTTACTAGCTTCTCATAAATAATATAAATATGTGCTTAGAGGTTTCTTCCCATTTTAATCAAGAACTACCTAAACTTTCCTTGCTGTTATAATGAAGAGAATGTACATGTCTATTTCATGTAAATTTTATAAATAGGATCAGAAATTCCGATTTTGATAAAAAAAACAATGCATTTATAAGATATATAGAAAAGCTGTTAAATTTGAAATCATATATAGCCTGTGACATATCCCTTTGGTTACAAAAATACATACTTTTCTTGATCAATATGTTAAAATTCTCTTGACCCTGTGAGAAAAATCTCTTGAAATGTAATTGGCTAAAATGTGTTCAATACAAAGTGCATACATAGTACATATAAACAGTACAACAAACTATATGCCTTGCAAAACACTTGAGTTGAAAGCGTGTTTGATTCTGGAGCTCCGTTCATTTGATTCGAAGGGTGCTGTCCAGCTATCCTGGGCCAAGGGTTATTATTACATTGAATGCCCATGTCAATGTTGGTTCGTTAAGTCATTCAGGATAATTTATTTATTTATTTTTAAAACGTTCTGTGCCATTATGCATTTTACAAGTTTCTTCTTAAATAACTTCAATCATAAATTACAACACGCAAGTGCAGTATGCCTTTAGCCTAATCCAATCTAACACTACATCGTCCTACAAGCATCCCTGTCTGCAGCACAGCAAGAGAGAAATTTTATTTTATTATATTGTAAACACAACTATGGTAAGGAACTTCATTGAGCTGCTTAATAATTAACTGAACTTAACATATACAATAATGACTTACCATCTAAATCTAAAACACAGCCTTAAAGTGGAGCATGCAAAAAAAAAGAGCTGCTGAAAATTTCCGAATCAACAAAATGATTAACAGTGAAATTAACAACAACAACAAAATATAAATTAACTTTCCACAGAATGCAGTGGAGAAATACTTATAAGGTTACATTAATTTTAAATCCTGTTATCCTTTCAAATCTTCCATCGCCAATAACAAACTTTAAACGAAAATATGTTTCATTTTTTTCCTTAAAAAAAAAGAAAACAATTAATGGTCCAAAATATTTTGATGTACAATACAACATATAAAATGGGACTCAATATGATGGGTAAAACTTTCATGTATAAATAAGCCTAATATTATTACGCCAATATCAAAAGTACACGATCTCGCCTTGTTAACACTGACATAGTTTGTACCATGTACAATAAGAATTTAGAGTTGTCGTTTCCAATTACGTTAACGAACTCTAGGGGTGGGTACAAAGGGGACAAACGAAGCCAAAACAAGGGAGTCAAATTAAACGCTACCAATTAAGGGAAACCCCGTCCCCGACCTCGGTCTCCATGGAGACGGCGATGGGGATGCGCACGTGCAACCGCCATCTTGGATCCGGCCTCGTGGCGGGAACCGGAACTTAGTCAGTCACTTCCGCTAATCCATTCATCGTCCGACACGCTAAGATTGTGTGCGCACTTTAGATCGGCGATAGAGGAAGTGGCTCGCCCTCGATATGAATTAAGGGTGAGGGAGAAACAATGTAGGCAAAGGAAACCTTCGGGGTAAGGTGAGAGGTTTCCTGCGTCCCACATCAATATTTTCCCACCAAATTCGGTTTCATTTGGTTACATTTAGTGTGGGGTATTGTCGACCAGGATAAAGGTTCACTTAAATTTATTTTATTGTTTAATATTAATATGCCACAAGTGGTTTAGATAACCTATTTAATTGATTTTGCCTTTAGTGTCTTTACCATAACGTCATTTATAAAGAAACAAAAAACGTGTTTTTTTTTAAATTAAATTTCGTTTACCGAAAAATAAAACATTTTTTGCGTTTACACATAACCGCAGATGCGAATTATAATTTGCTATTTTATTTTGTATATTATTTCTCCATATTAATATTTTCATTCATAAATTGTATTTTGGCTTACATAAACAATTTTGGGAAAATATAGATTTAATTTAAATAAATTTTGTTTTTCAATTTCCAAAAAGGTGGGACGAAGTTTAAGTTAAGTAACTGTTGTATTTAAATCTGTCTCTTTATTTTACTTCTACGCGCTTATACTTTTAGAAAGTCATGGAGCACACTTAACAATCTACGATAATAATGAATTGGGTGAGGTCATTTTATGATGATCAGATGAAAGCCTCAACTTCAGAGGCCCGTATCTCATTCTATAAGCGGCCCTGTAAACATGATGCTGTGGCTCTTATGCTCTAAGCATGGCAAGATATACTCAACCTTTTCCTTCCTAGTATTCTTGAGGCCATTGCTGGGAAAGGCAAATAAATAATCATTTTTGCACCAATCCTGTCTTGTTAAACCGAAAACTGATGACCTCCAATGGATAACTCATAATTAACTCGGGATAAGGATAAGGTCGCAGTAAGTTGGATAGAATGAAGGATACGTTAATGGATATTGACAAATAACATTATACGAGATAAGGCCGAGTTCTATGTTCTTTACTGATTAACCTAATTGCCCAGTACCAGTTTTCAATAAATTTTAAACGGATAAGGATTTGCGGTCCAAAAAGTTACTGTTATCCACTCCTAAACTCAATTATTCGATGCAATTCGGTCTTTTAAACGTTTCATCTTCATCAGTCCTGCCATATTCCATTGTATCTTGAAACAATTTTATCGAAGAATTTGGAATTCTGTTGCCATTCCAGATAATAATTACCACATCTCCTCTGCAAGTATTGCTCAATAATTAATTATTAAAAAAGTCGAAGGTAATAACAGGGCATCCTCATTGATAACGCTCAACGCTGTTGTCTTTTACTCTCATCTTAGGTTCCACGTTTACATTGAATACAATAAAATGATCAGGATGAAATTTGATATTCTTCATACCTATATTTATTTGTGTGTAAAATGGCTTTATTCTTATAACTGAGCCTTTATAATGCTAAATTTCAAGATTGAATAACTTGTCAATACAGCTGAGAATCCAGTCAAGCCCATTTTCCTAGAAGCTTTTTTCACATTCTATGGGCACTTCATTAGCTCTGTTAGGCCTCTCTCTTTCCCAAATCCTGGTTACACCTGTGTTTGTTGTATTGTTATACTGCTGTGCATCCAACTAGTGATACAGGTAAAATACTAGATCTATGATTACATCCTAAGTCTCTTCAATACACTAAAGGTTCTATGAAATTCTCCAAATTCCTTGCATCAATTCCTGAAGAAATCCGGATTGCCGGAAGGAAGGGAAGGATTTTCGCTTGACCTGTACCCTCCCCGGTCTCAAGCTCCGACTTCCGGACACTCGGCAAGTCAGAGGTACCCCGGTCAGGGTAGCAGGTGTGCAGTGAGGGGAGGGAACTGTCCATGTCTAGTGTACAACTGGCAGAGGCCCTGCAAGTGTTAAGGGCTTCCACTAGTGCATCTGTCACTGCCACTGCAGACCGAGGTTACGTCATACCGTCCGTATCTAATAATATGCCCATTGTGACGTGCTTGACAGACTTACTCGATTATATTTCACCCAAAGGCTTTTCTTTCCAAATAATATTTTGAAGAGACAGCCAAAATTTGGAATAACTCAGTTGAAACTGTTTTTGTTCACAATTAATTGACGGAGGAGCTGTTCTTATTGGTGGAGGGGGGGGGGAAACTATCGCAGCTGTACAATAATTATAAAGAGAGTTATGGAAGTAAATTCGATAACCGCAGGAAGCTACTAAAACACCAATTTCAAACTACTATAAAATGTAGTCTGTTTATTGTATCGAATCTAGTTACCGCTATATTTTATAAGAAATCATCACAATAAAAATATTCTATTGAAATTTTTAAGTTACTTTTAAAAAAATTAGAAAATTACTGTCCATCTATTTTTACACATAATGCATCTTTGGTAGAAAGGGTTGATTCAATGTGAATGTTGAATTTGTAGTTTAGGTGTCTCTGATGTCCAAACGATGTAGAGTTCGATTTCAGCTTCTTCGTCGTCGACTTTTTTTGGTTTTCTTCAGACGAACATGTCTCCAGATTTGTCTCCGGAACCAAGTCTGCGGCAGCGTCAAATTTCAGGCGCTGCACTAAGAGGAATGTGAACTAGAGCTAAAATCAACATTTACAATTATGTTTCATAAGTTAAAAATTATTGAACGAATGCAGGATGCTTTGCGTAGTGTAACCTACTATTTATGATGGTCTAACCATATAAAGGGACAATAGTTGATAGCCAAATTACCAGAGGATCTGAGAGCTATGTAATGTAGCATGGATAATGAACCGTGATTTACCGACTTAGGCGAACTGAACATTGTAGATTCCAATCTTTACTTAACATTGGGCCGAATTGCAGATGCTCTCAACTGTTCCATCTCAAAACCTAATTATTTTATTTGGTTAAAACTAATGCTGAAATAAGGCTTACTTGTTAATTTATGTAGTAAATGAGTCATATTAACCTTTGTTGAAACTATTTTCGTACTGACCAGGGAGTTGTAAGCTTGGTCTCAAGGAAACTTTAGTATGTATTAAATATATTGTGGATACATTTTCACCAATTCCGATTACTGCATCAAGAGGGTTTCAGAAACATTTATTTGCAAAAAAACTTTCAATAGCTGGTTTTGCATTTGAAAATTGGTTTCTTATTCCCTTACACAGAGACAGAAACTAAACATTGTTAAAGCCTTAAGCGTCTTTCTGAAAAATACTCATGATAATCCTAATTGAAATTGAAAGTAATCTAACAGAGTTATTTAAGGTTCACACATAGAGTTTAAAGCAAAAAGTAATAAATTTTATATAGTATTGGACAGTCAGTACTTAAATTTCCACAATCTTTGCATGAACGGAAACGTCACTAGCAATTATTGTTTATTACAAAACCCCATTTTTTTTGAAAATAAATTGTTTTTCGAACAAATATTTATTTATTGTCATCACAAACGACGTGATCGCCGAATTTAATTACGTCTGAATTGAACTCGTTTGTTTGAAAACTAAGCGATTGTGTCTTAAAATGTGGAATACTTCACTACATTAATTATCTAGGGATACTTAGAATGTCCTTCAGAAAGGACTTGACCATTAAAATACTCAAGAATTTAATCATATCAACCCCTCAGAGCAGGTATATAATATTTATAAATGTGTTCACGGTACGAAACGTTATAGTTATCACACAAATATAAATAAACAAAGTTCACAAACACGATGGGATGAACAGTTCTCGTGCTTTTCTGTTGTAAATTGAGTCCTAATCCTCGTTCTCTTTCCTGTGACTGGAGCCACTGATCTACAGTCTGTGAGGAGTAATCTGTCTCCTGACCCGAACAGAACCCTATGACGCCAGCAGCCGTTTTCCTAATTAGCCCTTTTATAATCCCTACTAACCGAATCATAATTTCTAAAATTTAATCAAATATTTGAGAAGTACATACAAAATATGATGAACGATACTAATCAAGGTCAAATTTGATAAAAAAACAAACAGTATTTATAGAGGTAGTCTGTTTAAAGCTTGTAAGAATATGACAATGAAATTACATCATATATTAAAACAATTATAAAAATTAATTATAAACATTAAGTACAGCACTAAAAAGTTACCGCCATAATATTCACATAAAACAAATAATATTTTATGCAATGATACAAAAATGGTCTAGACTATAGAATTATATTTTACATGCACATGAGCCCAGAGTAATTTTCTAAAGGGCAGTTTGTTCATTTTAGGGTGATTTGTTATATAACCTGTATATTTCTTTGCTAGTAAGTGTTTTGATGTAGATGGTTGACATTTGGCCGAGTGTGTTTCGACCCAACCTAACCAACCTTAACTAACGTTACGTAACCTAACCAGAATAACCAATCCTACCGTACCTAACGTAACGTAACCTAACCTACCTTACCAAACGTAACGTAATCTAACCTACCTTACCTAACGTAACGTAACGTAACCTACCTTACCTAACATAACCTAACCTACCTTACCTAACGTAACGTAACCTACCTTACCTGAAGGAAACAGGATTTTTCCGGACATTTGCCATCGTTCAGTGAAACAAGAAAACAGTAACACTACGTTTCGAGATCTGCAATCCGATCTCTTCTTCAGGTAAAGAACTAACCTAATACATAATTACAAACTAAGTTAAAATAAACAAATCTTACTAAAGCGTTGTGGCACGCCTAAGTCAGGAATCACAACCTACATGTTGTTGTCAACTTCACTAACACTAAAGACATGCACTTAATACAAAACTATACAAAACACTAATCATTAAAAGTAAACTACGGAATACAGGTCACAATGTCTTTAGTGTCTTTAGTGTTAGTGAAGTTGACAACAACATGTAGGTTGTGATTCCTGACTTAGGCGTGCCACAACGCTTTAGTAAGATTTGTTTATTTTAACTTAGTTTGTAATTATGTATTAGGTTAGTTCTTTACCTGAAGAAGAGATCGGATTGCAGATCTCGAAACGTAGTGTTACTGTTTTCTTGTTTCACTGAACGATGGCAAATGTCCGGAAAAATCCTGTTTCCTTCACAATCCTTCCATCGTCAAAAATAACCTTTAAACTACCTTACCTAATGTAATCTAACCTACCTTACCTAACGTAACGTAATCTAACCTACCTTACCTAACGTAACGTAACGTAACCTACCTTACCTAACATAACCTAACCTACCTTACCTAACGTAACGTAACGTAACCTACCTTACCTAATGTAATCTAACCTACCTTACCTAACATAACCTAACCTACCTTACCTAACGTAACGTAACGTAACCTACCTTACCTAATGTAATCTAACCTACCTTACCTAACGTAACGTAACCTAACCTACCTTACCTAACATAACCTAACCTACCTTACCTAACGTAACCTAACCTACCTTATCTAACGTAACCTAACCTAACCCATCCTAAAATCACCTAACCTAGAAAACTAAATTCGCCACCAAAATACCCTCTTTCATCTTCAAAACTTCGTGTCACAAGAACACTGCACTGAAAATCTAAAGCGATTCCTCCGCGTCATTTAACCCTAGGATGGCAGCGACCAATCTGGGGTTGTATTGCTTTATGAGACGCATCCCTGTTATCTGTTCGGTGGGGTCGTTCCCCTTATCACTTAATATCGGCGGATATTACACTCCGCGGGCGGGTGACTCACTGCGCGGCGGCACGTCGAGCGTCGTGTGGGGGTGTGGTGCGTCCCGGCGCTCCGGCTATTTAATATACATTGCAGTGATTGCCGCCCTGTTTCGGGATTAACTGAGGGGATGGATTACTAGGCGGGATCAAAAGTTGGCTTTCGGTCTAAATGAGTTCGTAGTTTTTATTTGTGTAAGAAGGTTCGGAAACATTCAATACATACAAACTTACTAAGCTATTAAAATACTTACGGGCCAGGCTGGTTAAAAACTCTTAACATACTGATTCCTGTACCAGCAATGTATAATATTAAGGAGACATCCAAAAGGCGTGACATAGATTGCTCTAGTAATTTTGGAGTGCCGATGCCGAGCTGTCTAAGACTTCAGACTTTGGATGTAATTCAGCGCAGGTTCAGATCTTGTCTGTGACCGTACCATTTCTTATCAGTACCATCGAACTTTGTACTATATCTACTCTCTGCTTATTCTGTTTGATAAGATCCTTGCACAGGTCAGTAATTCATGAAGGCGGGCAGAATAAGACTTAAAATGAGATCGGCCACTCCTTTTTTTTACTAAAAAAGGAGGAAATATTCACTCTAGCGATATCGTGTCAGAGGTACTAATCAGTTATTGCTATTAACCTATTGACCTTATCGAAATATCATTCCATCTCTTTAATGATTCCAGTTGTATGTTCTCTAGAGTAGTTTAGTAGTTTCCAATTAATAGAAACCAGGTGGGAGGGGGGTTATTAATACCGTACATTCAAACATAAAGACCAGAAAGAAGAAAATAGGGGAAAAAAAGGTTAAAACATTCCCGAAAGCTGCGTGTGCACAGGCCTTGCACTCTATGCAGTGACAACGTCTGGACTGGTCTCAGGAACACTGGAACAGAGCACTGCTTATCAGAACTGTCCTCTTTTCCCAGTACTGTACAGACCCCCATTATTCTCATTGATAAGATGTAGCTAATGAGAAGGGCTGGCTGACGGTAAAAAAAACACCATACCCACTTTAAGAAAGGTGTAGTTGAAACACCTCGGTATATATTAGCAACTGTGAAACTCACTAATGTCTATCCAAACAGTGGTTCTGCAAATTATGTTTGAGATAATTTACCAAGCTACATAACATAAGTAACATAATTATTTTTGAAACGTAAATCCATGTACCCTTATGAACACTTACCTTCTATAAACAGACCACCTTGATGGACGTTCATGGACACTTACCTTTTATAAACAGATCACCTTGATGGACGTTCATGGACACTTGCCTTCTATGAACAGATCAACTTGATTGACGTTCATGGACACTTACCTTCTATAAACAGATCACCTTGATTGGACGTTCATGGACACTTACCTTTTATAAACAGATCACCTTGATGGACGTTCATGGACACTTGCCTTCTATGAACAGATCAACTTGATTGACGTTCATGGACACTTACCTTCTATGAACAGACCACCTTGATGGACGTTCATGGACACTTACCTTCTATAAACAGATCAACTTGATTGGACGTTCATGGACACTTACCTTCTATGAACAGATCAACTTGATTGACGTTCATGGACACTTACCTTCTATGAACAGATCACCTTGATGGACGTTCATGGACACTTACCTTCTATGAACAGATCAACTTGATTGACGTTCATGGACACTTATGACCACCTTGATGGACGTTCATGGACACTTGCCTTCTATGAACAGATCAACTTGATTGACGTTCATGGACACTTACCTTCTATGAACAGATCACCTTGATGGACATTCATGGACACTTTCCTTCTATAAATAGATCACCTTGATGGATCACCTTGTAATTTCATTTCTGTTTCTTGTTACAATACTATACAGCTATGCCGGGTATTTTAATGGCACCGACATGTAACTTGCCCAACATGTAACATTTGTTTTACTTTTTGAGAGAGATATAACCTATCATAAACTTTATAATCCTCAAATTATATTGATTACCTATCACGTTACCTTTTTTAAATTCCCTTCAAATAGACACTGATTCATTCGAAATCGAGGCCGGATCTTTCCTAGTCAGCAACCCTAATAGTGGTTCTAGTCGTTATCCCTCGTCTAAAAACTGATTACCTTAGAGGTAATACACTTTAAACGTTACTCATAAAATGCAATTCAGTTCCTCTAAATAAAAATACGAGGCTACATTACACTGTTGTAGGACAACTTTACCTGAATTTCTACCTTGATAAAATGTAAAATGTACAACTTAGTATTCCTCATAAAGAAATGAAACTTCATACACAACGTCAAGTCTATAAGTCAGTTCGTTTTCGAGATATCGTGCTGACAGAGCCTCTACCAATTATAGTGACATTGTTACTTAAAACTATAACTGCAGTGTTGTTACATATTAAATACAATGTAAATTCTGTACGTCCCAAAAGGAGATATTTCGTCGATGAGACATGGAGGCTGTTTGTAGTGGACAATCCTGACAACGCCTTGTCTTGTTCCCCCGAGATATTGTGGACACCTGGGCCGCTACTACTGAGCTGGGCCGGCTGGCTGCACTGGGCCGCTGCACGTGTGTACCGCACGTGCGACTGTTTGGCAGCCAAGCGCCCGCTGCCCGCTCGCCGAGCCTCGCCTTTCCCGGCCAAATCGGGTTTACATAACGCACAGCTGGGCGCATTGTTCGATGACGCAATGTTACAGCCGTATCTCACTGAACTGTACGGAAGTAAAAGCTCCGGGAGTCCAGTCGACAACGTCCGGGATTTGGAATTTATTTGGTGGAGAACTTTAGATCTCTATTAGCTGTAATCAGAGTTCTAGAAGGAAAACTAATATGATATGGGATGGCCATGATAGACGAATTACCTTCATGTCGGCTCTGATAATAGATCTTACATCGGAGGTATTCTACGCTAGCGAGCGCCATTGTTGACAAGGCGCCCCCTTTGACTTCAAACAAAATGACTTGTAAAACTAAAAGGATTTGCAAAGGCTGTAACCGTGTGGGGTAGGATGAAGTAAAAACGGCTGCGGATGAACCACAAGCGTGACTTTGACAAGGCCTGGCAGAGTAATATCACCAGCACGGAACACCTAGGAGCTATAGTTAGACCTGTAGAGAGCCGGGCCGTGACGTTTGAACCACAAGCGTGACTTTGACAAGGCCTGGCAGAGTAATATCCCCAGCACGGAACACTAGGAGCTATAGTTAGACCTGTAGAGAGCCGGGCCGTGACGTTTGAACCACAAGCGTGACTTTGACAAGGCCTGGCAGAGTAATATCCCCAGTACTGGAACACTAGGAGCTATAGGTAGACCTGTAGAGAGCCGGGCCGTGACGTGTGAACCACAAGCGTGACTTTGACAAGGCCTGGCAGAGTAATATCCCCAGCACTGGAACACTAAGAGCTATAGTTAGACCTGTAGAGAGCCGGGCCGTGACGTGTGAACCACAAGCGTGACTTTGACAAGGCCTGGCAAAATAATATCCCTAGCACTGGAACACTAAGAGCTATAGTTAGACCTGTAGAGAGCCGGGCCGTGACGTGTGAACCACAAGCCGTGACTTTGACAAGGCCTGGCAAAATAATATCCCTAGCACTGGAACACTAAGAGCTATAGTTAGACCTGTAGAGAGCCGGACCGTGACGTGTGAACCACAAGCGTGACTTTGACAAGGCCTGGCAAAATAATATCCCTAGCACTGGAACACTAAGAGCTATAGTTAGACCTGTAGAGAGCCGGGCCGTGACGTGTGAACCACAAGCGTAACTCTGACAAAGCCTGGCAAAATAATATCCCTAGCACTGGAACACTAAGAGCTATAGTTAGACCTGTAGAGAGCCGGGCCGTGACGTGTGAACCACAATCGTGACTTTGACAAGGCCTAACAGAGTGATATCCCCAGCACTGGAACACTAAGAGCTATAGTTAGACCTGTAGAGAGCCGGGCCGTGACGTGTGAACCACAAGCGTGAATTTGACAAGGCCTGGCAGAGTAATATCCCTAGCACTGGAACACCAAGAGCTATAGTTAGACCTGTAGAGAGCCGGGCCGTGACGTGTGAACCACAAGCGTGACTTTGACAAGGCCTGGCAGAGTAATATCCCCAGCTCTGGAACACTAAGAGCTATAGTTAGACCTGTAGAGAGCCGGGCCGTGACGTGTGAACCACAAGCGTGACTTTGACAAGGCCTGGCAGAGTAATATCCCCAGCACTGGAACACTAAGAGCTATAGTTAGACCTGTAGAGAGCTGGGCCGTGACGTGTGAACCACAAGCGTGACTTTGACAAGGCCGTGCTAGAGTTACCGCCTGCATTGCGTCGTCTCACTTCGCCTCGCTTTCATTCTGCAGCGCTGCTCTGTCGCTTATCGTCGTCACGAGTAACATTTAGTCGTGGTGATTCTCTTCCTGGACTGTTCAAGACAGGGTAACCTTTTTGCATTGACTGTCAAATTGTTTCTTCACACAGATGGATTTTATTTTAATAAGATGTTACCGTATTCTTAACTATAATGATAATAGATAACAAGATGTGCAATTTGTATGCCCAATAATTTTATGCTTTAGAAGTAAAGCTAACGTGTTTAATCTCATTAGAGAATGAATTATGTGATTATGGTATTAATTTATATGTTATTCCTTACGTATGAGCAGTTCTAATAATTACTACGCAAATTTTTAATAGTTTACCGTTTTAGTAAGTAGTTTGTTTGTAATACGGAGTTAAATGTATAGCCTTTGTAATTCGAGTTAATCATAAAGTCAAAACTCAGCCTTGATTATTGAAGATGCAGAAGACGGCGGCTTGGAAGAATAAAACCCAACTCCCCATAAATACAAATCTAAACTAGAAATAACCTTTTCTTATTTTATTGCACACCGAAATATTTAATCAATTATATTTGTAATCAAAATCTGTAATATAGTGAAGAAAAGTCTCCTGTGAGACTAATATTTAAGATTTTTATAGTTTTCCCATCATTGGATGATTTCACCGATGATTTACAATTAAGAACACATCTTAAGATGATCATATTTCTGTCCGCTAATCTAAATGATCTTAATGTGTCATTTACATAAGCTGACGGGTACATATTTATGACATTGTATAACAATAGAATCTCGTGAATGAAACAGGATTTTTCCGAACATTTGCCATCGTTCAGTGAAACAAAAAAATCAGTAACACTACGTTTCTAGATCTGCAATCTGATCTCTTCTTCAGGTAAATAACTAACCTAAGAAATAATTACAAACTAGACTAAAATAAATCATGTGTTAGGTTAGTTATTTACCTGAAGAAGAGATCAGATTGCAGATCTCAAAACGTAGAGTTACTGATTTTTTTGTTTCACTGACCGATGGCAAATGTCCGGAAAAATCCTGTTTCCTTCACAAGCCTCCCATCGTCAAAAATAAATTTCAAACAAAGGATAGAATCTCCTTCTTAATACGAGCCATAATAAATATTAAAAGAATAAAATATTTTTAGTAAAACATGTCATTTACTGAACATATAAGAAATATTTATTAATTTAACTATAATTCTGTGATAATTGTTAAAGAAATATAAACACCATGATGTATTTTATTCTCATTACTAAACTAACATTACGACTCAAGCTTTGCAGCAAAACAACAGGAACAAGCTGCCAACATGGCGGCGCGGCAGAAACATGCGCACAGGGTTCAATCAACATCCCGTCAACACACCACAACAATGAATCAGCTGACATTTAATCCCTGATTAGCAGTTGCCTATGCTGTCAGCTGGAGACGCCATCTGTCAACAGTAGGTCTGCAGGTGGCGGGCGCTCGTCGTGGCGTATGGAGATTATTTGCTTACTAATACTAAGCGAATCACTTCATATCATCAATAGTTTTGTGACATATGCTTAATATACACGGCAGATGTGAAGTACAATACACAGTTATTACCGAACAGTCACTTAGCTCCAAACTCCTTAAGAACTGGATATTGTAAAATAACCTTGAGTTATTCCTCATAACAGCAATGTGAATGTTGAGTTTAGCTCTAGTTCACAGTTACCTGCAACGTCTGAAATATGACAATGTCTCAGACTCAACTCCTGGAATCTGGAGTCATGTTTGAGTGAAGAGATCTAAAATAAGTCGGAGATGAAGAAGCTGAAAAAGAACTTTACATAGTTTTGACATTAGGGACAATTAAACTACAAAATATAGTGTAAAATAGGTGTAATCTTCCTCTTCACCACACGCTAAACTCACATTCACGTGGAATTAACCCTTCCCACCATAGTTAGCCGATATAACATCAATGTTAAACCTAATGCAGTTATGTTTTGCTTTCTTATTGTTTATCGTAGCGTTATGGAAGATACACATTTAAAGATAACATTATTACACATCTAAACGTTTTTTGTAGAACGTATACTTTTGTAATATCGAAACACTGAAGAACAAAAAAGTTCGAAAGATTTTTCTGAATAAAAATATCTAAAACACTAAATCTTTAAACCAAGGCTTTTCCCTTAATTTTAATATTTAAAATAAGGGCGTAAGATTGCACGAGGTTTAACATTGTTTTTACAGGGAGAGACACAAGGTCATTTTTCTACAACCAGCTCTCTACAACAAGACAATCCTTTATTTTTCGAAATCTGATTATAATGACTTGTTCATTAGATTGTTAGGGAGTTCTAAAAAAATATGACTTCAGAATTCCGAGAAACCCCAATGAATTAGAAACCTTGCGAATGGTGGATTCACATGGGCTTGTAATTGGGCAGGCTGTATACCACAAGTATGCTGACAACCATAGCATCCATAGTAATCTAACAGATGTACGTACAATGGATGGAAGATTAAATTATTATTTTTTTGAAAGCGTAGCATGCTCTATGGACCTGGCCCTGCAAAAATACAGAAAGCGAACTTATTGAAATTTTCGGAAATCAGTTAAAAATAATGCTATCTAAGAACATGCATTCAGCATTTAGTTTTCAGTTGGAACCAGAATCAACATGCAAATATACAGGTAAAACGATGTAAAATAATGACAAAACCATGTGTTCCAAGCTCAAAATATACGCGACCTAAGAAAAGTGTTATATGATAATAATGATTTATTCCAGAATAAATATAGGTATTTTACAGAGTTGTAGACAGGAATTACACTGCCACAGTTTCAAGTAGCGTGGCAGCGCTACACAAACAAAAACATGAATATTGTTCAGTCCAGCAAAGTAACTGTCCTTTGATAAGAGCAGCACCACGCCAAATAGGATACCATATCAAATAGGATACCACCATATCCAAATAGGATAAGATCATTTCCAGGAATCGAATATGTGAATGAGTCTTTGAGTACACATGAGGTTGAAGTATATCACACCACGTTTTGTGTGTTGACTTCGTTGAGAGTGCATGAAAAATTTCATTTTATGGTTCATCTCATTCTCGAAATGTCCGGCGGACAGATAGACAGACATACAATCATACAAAAAAGAAATTGACATGAAAATTACGCAACATATTATAACGAATTACACAGAACATAGCTAAGGCGGGGTTCATTCAATTTGAATGTTGAGTTTAGCTCTAGTTCACACCCCTTTTTTGCAGCTTCTGGTATCTGATGCTGTCTCAGACTTGACTCCTGGAATCTGGAGTCATGTTCGCCTGAAGAGATCCAAAATAAGTCAACAACGAAGAAGTTAAAAATGAACCTTAACATCGTTTCGACATCAGAGACTCCTTTTAATAGGTGAAGTGTGCAGTCCCTATTGTCCCATCAGAGTGCTCAACGGTGTTTCTGACACAATCTCCAAGCACGGTGGAGCAACCGAGATCTGGTATATGACGTCATATAGGTGTCTCTGATGTTGAAACGATGTAAAGGTTCGTTTTGAGCTTCTACATCGCTGACTTTCTTTAGATCTCTTCAGACAGACATTTCTTTCCAGGAGTCAAGTCTGAGACAGTGCCAGATTCCAGGAGTCAAGTCTGAGACAGTGCCAGATTCCAGGAGTCAAGTCTGAGACAGTGCCAGATTCCAGGAGTCAAGTCTGAGACAGTGCCAGATTCCAGGAGTCAAGTCTGAGACAGTGCCAGATTCCAGGAGTCAAGTCTGAGACAGTGCCAGATTCCAGGAGTCAAGTCTGAGACAGTGCCAGATTCCAGGAGTCAAGTCTGAGACAGCGTCAAATACCAGATGCTGCAATAAAAGGAAGGTGAACTGGAGCTAAACTCAACATTCAAATTCCTACCAAAGCTACGTTATGTGTAGAAAATCGGTTGCTCCACCGTGCTCAGAGATCATGTCAGAAACATCGCATGTGAGTTCTACAAAGGTGCATGTCCAACCGTGGAATTGGGCTGATCGTTGGTGAAGCCTATCACTCAGTAGGCCGGGAGAAGTAAACATTTCTTTTCCGTATGTCTATCTGTTGCTCCAACTGTCATTAATGAAATTAGTTATAGTCTTTAAATGCTGCACTGAACCTAAACAAAGGCTGTTACACGAAACGTAGTGTAAGCCTTGTTCCTATATAATCAAGGATATTTTTGTGCTTGCTGCTGTTAGTTTTGATTATTGGATGCTCTATTGTTCACGACTTATCATTTCCCTATTTTCATCGGTATGCTGCCATATTGTCGTACTCTAATTCAGATTGCGCATCTTTCATTAGTCACGCCCTGACTGTTTAATAACTACTCTTTTTCAAGGGAGTATAATTGTTAGCTGTTATAAAATACCCGTTACATTTTTATGTGGTAAAAAGAATCACCGTTAGTTTGACATAAAAATGAATTAATGTTAATTATTTTCTATTAATTTATTTTCGTCTAGGTTGTTTTTAATGGTTATTTATAGTT